>NC_063172.1:17121736-17725582 GCF_023159225.1 Perognathus longimembris pacificus
TGCCCAAGAACCTTATTTTTAACTTGCATATCTTTAAAAAAGTTGTCCTCTAAATACAGTCATTTTTCTGAAGACTAGACTTCCACATATCAATTTGGGGAGGACACATTTTAATCCCAATGTGGTAAGAGCTATACACATACATATGCATACATGTATAAAGGAATATTTTTTAGTTGGGCACTGGTGGCTCATACCTGTATTTCTAGGTGCTCAGGAGTCTGAGATCTGAGGACTGTAATTTGAAGCCAGAATGGGCAGAAAAATCCAAGGGACTCTTATCTCCAATGAACAACAACAAAAACAACAAACTTTAGGTGGAGATGTGGCTTAAGTGGTAGAGAGCAGCCTTGAGTGAAAGAAGCCAAGCAAAAGGGTGAGACCCTGTTATGGGCACAGAAAGGAAGGAAGGAAGGAAGAAGAGAAGGAAGGAAGGAAGAAGAAGGAAGGAAGAAGGAAGGAAGGAAGGAAGGAAGGAAGGAAGGAAGGAAGGGAAAGGAAGGAAGAGAAAAAGGAAAGAAAAAGACAAAAGGAATAGAAAAAGGAAGTAAATATTTTGATTTATTTATGGTATATGTACATATAATAATTATTTGTTTGTTATTTAGTTAACTCAAAGCTGTGTTTTCATCCAAACAGAAAATGCAGAGAGATTTAAATACAAGTGTGTTTTTAAATGGCACCACTCAGGAGGAAACAAAGTGAAGTGAGGGCATTGGAATTGGGAGGGGAAGAAGCAAGGATGTGGCTTTGGGTTAGTGCTAGCCTCAGCTTCAAGAAGCCAGAGGAATAGCTCACAGAAACCTCCAGCCCAGGCTGCATCAGTTGTGGAAGGGCAATTCTCCAGAGTACTTGGAAGCAAAACTTGGCCCATTGCAGCCCCAAGTGCAAATAAATAAATATTCAGGGCCCCGGGCCCCACCTGGCAGCTGCAGCATCAGATTTCACGCCATTTCTTTCTCAGATGTAGGCCACAGTCAGAACAACAACTGGTCTGTTGAATTTGCTTATGCTGTCCTCTAAGATTTTTATAGTTTTTAGTGTTTGGTTTTTCTAGATGGTATGCAGTAGAGATGCAATATAATCCTTTCCTTGATGGTTTGATAAAACTTTCTCAACACCTATCACTGAAATCGAACATTGAGGCTTCACTGAGCCAGTAAACAGGAAACTGCTGTTTTGGTACAGAACTGGGTGTGAAAGGTGAAAACACAAAATTTTGTCTAAAGCTTTTATTCCCAACTTCCTGACTGGCTCTTGGTTTATAATACCAAGGGTTCAAGCCCAACATTATCCCAGAAAGGGCAGATAATAGAGAGAGAAAGGATGCAACTTGGCCATAAGGAAGGGAGTTTATATCCAGCCCAGCACTAGACTCAGCCTCTGCCCATCCCATCACAAGTTTGGTCTCAGGAACAACCTCTGGCACCGGAGCTCCTAGAACGGAGGCTCTGAGAAGACAGAACCTTTCTTATAGACTCTGCGCTCTAACTCCTTGGTGATACTGCACATGCCTAACTTGAGTATATCCAACTAGACATCCAGATTCCTTCTTCCTGGCAATGCTCTTACCCCCAACGGCTGTGTTTCCTTCCTAAGGAAAGCCCTGCTGCCTTGGCTCAGAGTGTACTTTCCTCCCCTGTGAACACTGCAAAGACATTTAGCCCTCTCCCCCACCTCCATATTGTTCAGCTCCTCTCTGGCAAGTGACCTTTCTTTCTAGCTTGGCAAGATCCTGCTGAGCTCCTTAGTTGACTTCTGATCCCTTTTTAACCAGAAAAAGGGTTGTTCTATTATTTATCTTAGCTTTTCATAAAATTGTCATTTCACTTTTCTAGTTCCCTTTACTTATCACTTTTGTCCACTCCCTGTAAACTTCACCTGCCTTCTGGGTAAAACCCCCAATGTAGATGTTTTTTACCACTACTGTGGCTTTTTTCTTATCACTGATTACTTCATATTAAATTAGCTCAGCCTGACTAGGGGCAGTCACACACATGATGCTTTAGTGGAGCAGTGACCTTGCTAGGAAGGTCTCCTAGCATTGCTGATGGACTCTGAAAAAATGCCATGTCAGGGATGAGCGTGGGCTATATCCCTGACTTCAGACCTATAATTTGCTTGTTCAGTTGAGCTGCTCCAAAGCTAATGTAACAGGAAATAAGGCCTCCTGGCTATAGTAGAGAAGGAAGTAGGGTGACTTTCCATGCTCAATTATAGCATGAAATCATGAAGTAGTAGGGGCAGTGGGCAGAGTGGCTGGTGAATTTCCAAATCGACATATAGATCTCATGAAGCAGCCTGCATGTGATTTTTGTCAAACTCACAGACCAAGGAATAGACAGGGCCAGTGGTTTTGGGGTCTAGCTTTGGGCCCTGATATCTATGGTTCATAAAATAGGTGATGGGCATTTTTCCTGAATCTTCCAGAGAGGTAATGCAACATAGATAGGTTAGATATGTTTGGGTGATGAGATAAAAACAGCATTTAAATATGTTTTACTAACTCCTTCATTCATCTGTGGGGGGTGGGGTGGGGGGTGGGCATGTGCATTGGTACTAGAGCTTGAACTTAGACCCTCAGTATAGCTAAGCTTTTTTACCCAACACTATATCTCTACCACTTGAGCCATAACTCACTTCTAGCTTTTTGCTTGTTAACTGGAGGTAAGAGTCTTGGAATGTCTGTCTGGGCTAGCTTCAAATTTTTACATCTCAGACTCTCAAGTAGCTAAAATTACAGATGTGAGCCCCTGGCACTCAGCTTTCAGTCATTAATTTTGATATATTAAGGATTAAGCTAACTTTGGACAAAATTATAAAGCAGGTAGCCCAGGGCCTGGGCACTGTCCTGGAGCTTTTCTTCTTAAGGCTAGCACTCTACCACTTGAGCCACAGCTCCATTCTGCTTTTTTTCCCCTTTGCTAGTTAGTTGGAGATAAGAGTCTCACAGATTTTCCTGCTTGGGCTAGCTTCAAATCATGATCCTCAGGTTTCAGCCACAGTAGCTAGAATTACAGGCATGGGTCACCTGCACCTGGCTTCTGCTACATCTTAAAGCATGTTCCTCCCTGGTTCTGTTCCCACAAAGCCCAGATGAGTGACTGGCTGGGCTATCTGGTTCACCAGTCACCTAAAACATTATGGCAGGGAAGACTTAACTCAGCAATGAGTTACCAATATGGAAAGTTCCAGCTTCCAGACAGCTCTTTAGCAAAGATTTGTAGAGTGGAAGATAATGGAGACAAGCAGAGTATGCAAGAGGCTATCTGCTTTCTAAGTATGTTTTTTACATTAAGTGAGCAAAAGAGACTTTCACAGAAAATGAAGTGGATTTGTGTCAAACTATATTCAGTTAATTAACAAGAGCACCAAAATATGGCAAAAATAAACTTCCAGAAAAAAGAAAACTAAGTGTTTATAGAGAATGAAAGAAAGAATGTTATAATAACATTGGTAACTTAGATTGGTAGATAATCAGATACAAAACCACATGCTGTCTTGTAGGGAAATATAACTATAACCTTAGGAGTCACTTTTATTACTGAAGAGAAATCATTTGCATATGTACCAGGTAAAAATATAAAGCTTAATTTGGACCATTGCCTGAGATTTAATCAATAGCAAAGAAAAGGTCAACTAGGAGTATATTCCCCTAGGTAACTAAGTCATATTTGAGTAGGTCTTAGAAATTATGTTATTATGGGACAATGAAAAAGACATATGATCTTGTTCCTTTCTTCTAGGTTTCTCTCTCTCTGGGAGAGAGAAGGATGGAGAAGAGAATATACAAACTTATACAAACTTATACGCATATCCATAATGTATATGTGTATATGAATATTACATGTGTCTGTGAATAAATGTGTGTATATACATATTTGTATGTGTGTATGCATGCACATACCTATGTATTATAAATACTATCTCCCTAACGAGTTGTAACCCGTGGTTGGCAGTGTGGTGGTTAGTGGACAGCGCTACTGGATTCTGCTCCCAGATATTCTGCTTTAAGAGTAGAATCTGACATCAGAGTTTGTCAAAGTCGATCCTAGAAATGACATTTACATCTTCCATAGGGGAAACTTTCTGAGGAAGAATCCACAGGCCCTTTTCCTTCTTGGGGAAGGAATCCCATGACATGTTTCTGGGCTTTTCAGGGTTTGGGTGCATACATTCTCTGGCCTCTGCTTCAGCTGCCGTAACAGCTCCATATTTGGGGTGAGGAAAACACCAGCACTCCAAAGCACACGGAGACCCCGTGACTGGGTAACTGGCACAGATTGTGTCAGGTGCAGCCCAAGCATGCAGCCCCAGCTGACTAGAGTGTGGCCACGCATGCTGGGGTTCTACCGTGATTGCCCTCAGTTTCTTCTTTGAAGATGAACTGCTAGAACACTTTCTTGTGAATTCTTTTAAATCTTGCAGCTGCCTTGATCATTTCTTTCTCATAACTTTGCAGTCAAAGCTGTTATTTTCACAAAACTTCTCTCTCACTCTGCCTTTCGCTCAACCCCCACAGGTGTCAGGCTCAGAGTTCTTCTAGGTGTTTTTCTTTCACTCTCAGCTAATGGTGGTCGCTGCTGTCACATTTGTTCTTAACCCCAGGGCAAAGGTAGAGGGGGAAGGAGGAAAAAGATGACAGAAGTTCTAAGTAGCCTCAGAGAGGTCCTTGAGAGTGTGAACCCCTGCTTCTTCTTTGTCCCCGTTCTTAGGGCCTCTGGGCCTCATTGAGTGGTTTCAGAGGAATCCACATTGTGGCTAGACTTCTATTCAACAGAGCAGACCTGCCATTTCTGTATGCAAGGTTTCACTTGTCACAACTCATCAAACAGCACCCAACAAAACCATCCTTACAGTGGTCCTCCCTCCCTCCCTCCCTCCCTCCCTCCCTCCCTCCCTCCCTCCCTCCCTTCCTCTCCCTTCCTCCCTCTCCCTCCCTTACTCTCCTCTTCCTCCTTTCCTTCCTTCCTTCCTTCCTTCCTTCCTTCCTTCCTTCCTTCCTTCCTACCTTCCTTCCTTCCTTCCTTCCTACCTTCCTTCCTTCCTTTCCTTTCTCTTTCTTTCTTTCTTTCTTTCTTCTTTCTTTCTTTCTTTCTTCTTTCTTTTCTTTCTTTCCTTCTTTCTGTTGTGGGACTTGAACTCAGGCCCTAGGCACTACCTTGAACTCTTTAGCTCAAGGCTAGCATTCTACCACTTTGTGACACAGCTGCATTTCCAGATTTCTGGTGGTTAATTGGTGGTAAGAGTCTCAAGGACTTTCTGTCTGGGTTGGCTTTGAACCATGATCCCCAAATTTCAGTTTCCTGAGTTGTTAGGATTACAGCCATGAACCACCAGCACCCAGCTTACATTTATTTATTTGTTTGTTTAATTAATTATTTTTGCCTGTCTGGGGCTTGAACTCAGGGCCTGAGCACTGTCCCCCAGCTTCTTTTGTTCAAGACTAGCACTCTACCACTGAGGGATCAAACCCAGGGCTTCATGCATGTTAGGGCAAGCACTCTACCACTACGCCACATTACCAGCCCCTTACATTATTTTTTTAAATAAAAACATTTCCTTGTGATATTTTTCTGAAGTGATTGCTGTGTCTGTGCTCGTGGGGGAGAGCGGGAGGAGGACCATTTCCTTTTGTGATGGCTAAATAGTAGGCTCAGTTTGTAACTCAAAAACCAGGAAAGGGTTCTGGGAATATGGCCTAGTGGCAAGAGTGCTTGCCATCCTATACATGAAGCCCCTGGGTTGATTCCTCAGCATCACATATATAGAAAAGACCAGAAGTGGCGCAGTGGCTCAAGTGGCAGAGTGCTAGCCTTGAGCAAAAAAGCCAAGGGACAGTGCTCAGGCCTGAGTTCAAGATCCAGAACTGGCCACAAACAAAACAAACAAACAAACAAAAAAAAGCCAGGAAAGGGTCAGAATCCAGGCACTCAAATGGCTGTCCAGACGTCCAAGGTTGAAAAAGTTCTGGCTGCTCTAAAGACCTTCCTAAAGAGAAAGGTCTGGAACAGCTTGGCTAATGGAGGTGATCCCATCTGGCAGGGGGAGAATGACAGTTCAGAGCTTGGTTTCAGAGGTGGCTGTCACCTACTATAGTGGCTTCCAAAATGCAGGCACAGTCATAGCTGGCCTGACTCCCTGCCTAACCATCTGGTGTAGGGTCACAGTCACGACCTTTCGAATTGACCTTGCGGTCTCCCTCCTGAAGCAAAGGCTTGCGTGCTGCGTCTGGTGTTGGAGACTTGGGGCAGCTTGCACTCAGGACCTTGGTGGACTTCAAATGAAATCCTAACCTTTCTTCTGGCATCCCAGTAACTTTAACCCTGTATTGCCTCTATTGTCTGATTACACTGAATTATTTGCTCATGGAATAATTTCCAAGGTCTTCACAAAATTTCAAGGGTATTTCTACAAATATACCTTGGTACTCCATGATTCATGAAAGTAAAGAGTATGAGAAAGTACCTACCTCCATAAGAAGAGAGAAAGGTTCCACTTGGGCCAAGCATGGTTCTAAGTGATCCTTGCAAGAATCCCTCTTAGACAGGAATTGTTCTCCTCATCTAAAGAGGATAAGGCTGTGACTCAGAGAGGGGAAGATCTCAGCGTTGCATGATTAGTAAACAGTGGAGTAGACACACAGACGCAAGCATCCTGCCTCCATGTCTTTCCTTACATCACATCACCCTTCATGAATATTCACAGTTGAAGGATTAAAATATAAAGTCTAGGAGATGAATGTTTGAGATCTGAAACACTGGAGATTGAAGAGGTGAAACTTCATAGTAACTCATAAAGTAATAGAGATCTTGCTTGTCTTACGAAGAACCCAATGAGCTAAAGACTGAGCTAAATTGTTTTTGTGATTTTTTTAACCAAACACAAGTAAGTGGCAGAGTTTTCACAGCTTCTCCTTGTGTATTAGGTCAACCTCAAGGAATAACCATTGCAAGGAGTCCTTGTCTTATCCACAGTAAAGTAGATCTCTATCTCCAAAGAAGATGAGAAACATCAATATGTTTTATTGTCATTTGTGTATCTAATTTTACTTGAAAGGTAGAAGCCTGTGCCAAAAAAAGTTACAGAAAATATTTCCAAGAACTCAATGCAAGCAGAGACCTATTTCTTATAAGTGGAGTACATTTTCAAATTCTCTATTGGTTCTATGGGCCTTCCTCTCTAGGTTGTGAGATTGTAGTACTTTGATGGAATGATAGCTTTTGCCCCTCGCAGGGTCTTTTTTTTTTTTTTTTTTTTTTTTTTTTTTTTTTTTGGCCAGTCCTGGGCCTTGGACTCAGGGCCTGAGCACTGTCCCTGGCTTCTTCCCGCTCAAGGCTAGCACTCTGCCACTTGAGCCACAGCGCCACTTCTGCCGTTTTCTGTATATGTGGTGCTGGGAATCGAACCTAGGGCCTCGTGTATCCGAGGCAGGCACTCTTGCCACTAGGCTATATCCCCAGCCCCCCTCGCAGGGTCTTAAGCCTCCTCTGGGGACAGATTTTCAGTGTGACCTCAGTGGAAGGGTCTAGGATTGACGTATGTGTTGAGCACCCCAGGTCACACTTGATTGATGGTCCTGGCAACCCAGCTAATTCGTGTCTGGGTGCTGTCCGGGTCCTGTCCACGTCGCTGGGCACTGTAGCTTGGTTTATTGACTGCCAGTCTTTGCTTGTCCCTGTGATGATGGGGAAGTGTAATTTCCAGCATGTGGAGCTGTGAGCTCCAGACCAGCCAGGCGATGAGCCTGTGAAGTAATTAGATCCGGATCTTCTGTGAACCCATACTGCTGGGTTGACTGGGAGGTGAAAAGACTCAACTGCTAATAGGCAACCTGAGCGCCATGGGGGCTCCCTGGAGGCACTGAGAAGCTCGCACAGGAAATTGATATGGCAGAGAATACTCTGCTTTTCCTGTAGATAATGGGAGGGATATCTCTAGAGTGTACTATTAATTTTATATGGACGATTGGAGGTGAGACGGCATGAACCAACAGCTGCTCCTTTGAAGAGTATTCTGTGTGGACTTTTGATCATAGGACTATTGACTTCCCTGTTCTTCTAGACAAAAGTTCTTCTATAAAAGAAAATCCCACATGAAACACTATGAAATCAGTGGAACATGGGCCATGGATGCCAATCCATGTTGCCTAGTGAGATTGGAGTCTCCCAGCTTACGTGTACATGCTATATAAAGGAAAGCATGCAGTTGAGTCATTTTGGGCTTTCTAGGAATGATCCCTAAGCAAGGAGGTTCCAAATATGGTGGAAAAACCATTGCACCCTTTAGTCTCAGTGGAGAATACTTGAGATAAGTGTAGCACGAATGCTTAAGCATCTCCGGCAGTTGGCACCTCAATGGAAGATGGGAAATCTATAATTTCTTTGCAGGAATTCCCATAGGACAGACAGTCTCATTGTCACTTTCTTAGGCTTTGTGTGTATGCCTAATGTTCCATTTCATCTGTTTCAGTATTTTTCTAATTTAATTATCCTTTCTCTCAAATTCATAATGATATTCCTCCTTTTGGCTTTAGTTCCTTGGATATTCAAGGCATTTGTGTGTTACCATTCTGTAAATAAGAAAAAGCTTAGAGAAGTAGCAAGTGATCTAAAGCTTCATATTTCTCCTGAGATGGCCATCCCATGAGGAAACAAATGGTTCTTCCCCCTCTACTCTGGTGTTGGATGAAACGGTATGCTCTTGCCCATGTTGCTTCCTCCTGGGCAATGAGGAGGTTTGTCCCTCTGATTTCTGGCAAAATCACTAATAGACATCATGAAGACCAGGGCAGCATTGAAGCTGCAATACAATAGAGAAGACAATTTATGCATGACACATGATTCTACTATTTGAGGTGCCTAGATGACCTTTATTCTGGTCTGCTCCCATGCAGCTCAATATAGCTTTTGACATCCATAGAGAGGGGTTTTGTTCTCTCTCTCTCTCTCTCTCTTCTCTCTCTCTCTCTCTCTCTCTCTCTCTCTCTCGCCAGTCCTCGACTTGGACTCAGGGCCTGAGCACTGTCCCTGGCTTCTTTTTGCTCAAGGCTAGCACTCTGCCACTTGAGTCACAGTGCCACTTCTGGCCGTTTTCTATATATGTGGTGCTGGGGAATTAAACCCAGGGTTTCATGTATGCAGGCAAGCACTCTTGCCACTAGACCATGTTCCCAGCCCTATCTCTCATTCTTGAAATACCAGCCAAACATTTTTTTGACACTAGAACAGGGCAAGAAGATTTCTCTTTGCCTCTAGAATCTCCTATTTCCTGTCCAGTTGAAACACCTTCCCTGGAATTATCCATCATAACAGGTAACTGTCTTCCTTCTGAAGACATGCTACCTTCTCTCATAGCAGTACAGTCTTACCTATGATCAGACAAGATGCTACATTTTCAGTACAAGTTTAACTGAACAATTGAGCTATTTAGTTTTATGCAGTCAGACTCTTGGTTATCTTTCCACATTAATGTAAGCACTTTGCCTGGTGCCAGGGTCAGTGTTAATAAGTTATAACATTACTTGTCGTTGATGGCTGATGATGATGATAAAGATGAATGTTTGCATATCATCCTTGGTCTTAGCCATTGCATACCTGTTGTTTTGCCATTCCTATATTTTCCCTTCCAATCATCCAGCCTCTAAATTTAAGAATGTTGAACAGCCTGCTGAGATTGTGTTAGAACGCTCTGAAGTTATTTTCTACATTTACAAGCCAAGAGTATTAAAAATATATTTTTAAGTCCCCTGGTGTATGAGGATTATAACTTCCAAGGTTGATCTCTATGTTTTTACCTATTTTAACGAGTCGGGGGAGGCTTCCATTCACTGTTGGTGACTAAGAGTCCTGTTATTCCCTTGATTGATATAATAGAGTCTGCAGACACACTGTAAGTATATAAACATCCAACAAATACATATTTCTAATGAATTATTTACATTGTATATCAGCATTAGTGCCAGTGGTTTTGTTGGAACAGAACTGCAAGTTAAAAATCAGCTCTGAGTGAAGAGAGAAGACTTTTTCCTCACTTCCAGTTAGTTGGAGGTAAAGGTTTCTGGGAAAGAAAGATGGGATGATGCCCACAGGCATTTTGGCAAAGGGCATTAAGACAATATTTTTGTCATAGTGTGTGGAATAAGAGACATTAAGTTGAAGGAAAAAAGATAGGAAATAATGTTGTTGGGTCAGCTCCTTAGACTCTGGTGATACTCTGAGCAAGGTAGGAGCCTGGGCCTCTCCTTCTACCCACAGGCCATGCTGTTTTTTTTGTTTTGTTTTGTTTTGTGTTTTTTATCAATACCAATAGTATTGTGTGCTCCATTGAGGAAGTGCACAGGTCATGTTATGTAAATAATATCCATGTCCTGTAAGTATAGTCAAGATTTGCTGAGTTCTTATTGGGTGCAATGTCTTAGACTTTCTAAATGGCATGCTTTCATCTGCTCAACATGTGAAATTCAAAAGTAATATAATCGTCTCCCTCTTCACATATGAAGAAACTGAGGTGTACAGTTGGTAGCAATCTGTTCAGTACTATGTAACTCTTAAAAGTTGGAGTTAGGTTCCTTTGTATAACTACTTAAAAATAAAAAAAATTGGAGTTAGGATTCAAATTGTGATGTGTTTAATTCCAAAGTGGTAAATTGATTGTAATGCACTAAATTAAAGAGGATATATAAAAATTAATACATGAACACACAGATGAGTGAAAGAATGAATAAACAAATAATATTCATGCTAGAAACAATCTAATCTGGGAGGATACATTATGCTAACTCAGCTCTTCAGCTAGAGTGACCTCCAAATGTCCCCTTTGCTGAACATGAACTATGTCAACCTTTGAGAATTGCTAGAGAATCAACCCATTTTCTTAGAAATTGACTGCTTTTCTTCCTGACTGCAACTACACTGGAATAACCAGCCCATAGAATTGAAACCTTTTGACTTACAGGATTTAAACAAATGTTGGTTGGTTCTCAGAAAAGAGAAGGTTATCTTTTCCTCCCTTCCTCCCTCCCTCCCTCCCTCCCTCCCTCCCTCGCTCCCTCCCTCCCTCCCTCCCTCCCTCCCTCCCTCCCTCCCTCCCTCCCTCCCTCCCTTCCTTCCTTCCTTCCTTCCTTCCTTCCTTCCTTCCTTCCTTCCTTCCTCCCTTCCTCCCTTCCTCCCTTCCTTCTTCCCTCCCTCCCTCCCTCCCTCCCTTCCTCCCTTCCTCCCTTCCTTCTTCCCTCCCTCCCTCCCTCCCTCCCTCCCTCCCTCCCTCCCTCCCTCCCTCCCTTCCTTCCTTCCTTCCTTCCTTCCTTCCTTCCTTCCTTCCTTCCTTCCTTCCTTCCTTCCTTCCTTCCTTCTTGTCTGTCTTTCTTTCTCTCTCTTCCCTCCTTCCTTCCCTCCCTTCCTTTCTTTCTTCCATGAGAATCTAATTATTTCTTGCTCCCCAAAGTTTGTCTTCCAGAAGAAATAATGTATACAAAAGGGCACGATTTCTAGTGAAATCATCTAGAAAATGTCAAGAATCAGAAAGTGAAATCATCTATGAAATTATCACCATTAACTGAATATTTTTCATATGTTCAACATTGTGCTTATCATGTATATATTTTCTTTCATTTTCTCTTTTTGTTGAATATTGAACCCAAAGCTTCTAACATGGTAGGAAGGCAAACACTCTACCACTGAGTTATACATTGATGTTATAATACCTTTGTGGCTGGTGTTATTATTACTCCCACTTTAAGTGAAATCATTACTTCCAGTTTAAAAAAATAAACAGGCATAGAGGGAGTAAATCACTTATCCATTTACAGGTCACCCTGTAAATGGTAAAGGCAGTGATTGCAACTGAGCCTCCTAACCTAAAGTCTGTGTACTTAAATATAATGCCATATTGCATGTTACCAGTTGGAGAGTCATTCCTATCAAATCCACAGGATTATGGACAATGGTTTACTATTAGACATCTACTAATCGCTTTCCTCCATTTTTCTATCCATCTATCCATCCATCCATCCATCTTTCAATACTTTCATCCATTCAGTATCTCTTGTATAGAATGCATTTACCTTTACTTGAAACAGGGAAATGAACTGCTTGGAGTGTCACATTCCTTTAATCGTCCCATGATGTTTATAAAAATGATGGAACTAGATGAAAGGAAGAATAAAAAGATGGCACTTAATAGTCTCTATTCTCCAAACATGGTAGAAATGGCTGAAACAGCAGATTTCAGGGTTTGGGTAGAGCATGAGGGATAGAATAACCATCTTTGCTGTTCTGATTCTTGTCATTTTCCTTTAATGAAGACAAGAAACATAGATGAGTTATTCAATTTGTTTTACATTCTTCCTATTCTTGCTGGCCAATAGATTTCCTTGTGCAAATGCTTCTTCAAAGAATTGCTTGGAAAATATTCAACAAGAGTTTCTATCAGCAGTGTACTAGACACTGAATAATGCAGACTTTATCTGTAAGTAGTACTCTGTACATGATCATTTTCTGATATTTTACACTACGCTGGTTTCTCAGTGCTGCTCCAACAATGAATTCATCAGAATCATCCAGTGAGCTTCATATTTTTTTTAATTGAGAATCTCTAGAGCAAAATGATTAGCTGATTCTGAAGCCTGGTTG
This sequence comes from Perognathus longimembris pacificus, assembly GCF_023159225.1. Lineage (NCBI taxonomy): Eukaryota > Metazoa > Chordata > Mammalia > Rodentia > Heteromyidae > Perognathus > Perognathus longimembris. Next base: position 17,134,366 of record NC_063172.1, read on the forward strand.
GGGGTTCAAATTCCAGCATTGTTTGGCCTTTGTCAATAATTCTTTTTTGCCTCTGATGTTTATCAGCAAGAATGTGTAACAGTGCCAATTTCATATGGTTAAAATGAGGACTTAGGAGATATTACTGTACATAAAACCCCAAGAAGGACCTGCCACACCGTGCTATATTTCAAAAATTGCTGAAAGGACAAATCATAAATCTCTACTCACAGAGGTCTCCCTTCCTCCCTCCCTCCCTCCCTCCCTCCCTCCCTCCCTCCCTCCCTCCCTCCCTCCCTCCCTCCCTCCCTCCCTCCCTCCCTCCCTCCCTCCCTCCCTCCCTCCCTCCCTCCCTTCCTTCCTTCCTTCCTTCCTTCCTTCCTTCCTTCCTTCCTTCCTTCCTTCCTTCCTTCCTTCCTCTCTTTATTTCTCTCCTAGGGCTTGAACTCAGGGTCTCAGCCCTGTAATATTTTCTGGTCAAGATTAGTGCTCTGCAACTTGGGCCACAGAGCCACTTCTGGCTGTTTCTGTATCAATTTGGAGATAGGCTTACTTTCGTTTTTTGTCCAGACTGGCTTTGAACTTTGATCCTCAGATCTCAGCCTCTTGCATAGCTAGGATTACAGAGAGAGCCACTCGTGCCTGGCTCAGGTTTCTTATTATTTTAGGGTTTCCAGGTGAATCTTCTCCTAAGTCTAGTTTTAGATTTCCAACAGAGTATTCAGCAAAGTACTTTAAATGGGAATCTGTCTTAGGTCTCTTTCTTCTGTTTTAATACAATTGCTTTTACTCCCTTATGTTGTCCTGGAAGTCTCAGATGTGGTAGTGAATCCAGCAGTCTTCCCCTGAGGGTGACCATCTTCCTCGGTTGCTCGTAGTTTGGTTGGTGCTGTGAAGTTATAAATCCTTTAATATAGCCCTATACCTCTAATGTTACACATAGTCAAAGCTCAATAAATACCAGTTCTGGTAATGATCTAGAAACATAGTTCAGGCTTAAGTAAGATCTATAGGCTATTGGCCATGTAGCCCAAGTAGGACCATCAGAATCAGGAGAGGATTCTCTGAGAGTATGGATTGTGATTGAACATACATGTAAAAATCAACAAGCTTAATGACTTCAAGCTGGAGGACAATAATTTTGGGAGATACAAACTGGACTGGCTTACTGACCAGCAACAATCTGCCTAAGTCTGTCTACTAGTTGTTCTTTTTTTGTTCCAACCACTGATTTCAAAGGGGATTCACATTCTGATTTTTCAAAGGAAGAGGCATAGACTCTTGTTAACTAGTCAGACACCTCCCCTTGGGCATGTTTTAGTTAACTCAAGAATTAACTAAAAACGAATACAATCCAGTTGTGTTTATGAATATAGCCAGCATTGTGCAGTGGGTGGCTTAATGAAAAATCCACATGAGTGAAATGATTCATTTGTAATCCTAGCACCTTGGGAGGTGAAGAATAGGAGATTATAATCCATGACCAGCAAGGGGGGGAGGTTTGGTTCTGTGACGTGTAACACAATCAATACAAATAGGTATATTGCAGTCCAGGCTGGTTTACCATCAGGCTGGCTCTGGTACAAAGTGAGACTCTTCCTAATAAATAAATACCCTCCAAAGGAATTTGGAGGCTCAAATGGCTCAAATGTTAAGAGTACCAGCCTACAAAGTGCAAGGCTCTGAGTTCAAACCCAGTACTACTACTACTACTACGAAGAAAATAAATCAGGTAGGCACATAGATACATCAATGAGAATTGGTGAAAGGAAGTTACTTTTTTTTTTTTTTTTTGCCAGTCCTGGGGCTTGGACTCGGGGCCTGAGCACTGTCCCTGGCTTCTTCTTGCTCAAGGCTAGCACTCTGCCACGTGAGCCACAGCGCCACTTCTGGCCATTTTCTGTACATGTGGTGCTGGGGAATTGAACCCAGGGCCTCATGTATATGAGGCGAGCACTCTTGCCACTAGGCCATATCCCCAGCCCCAGGAAGTTACTTTTAAGCAGGATTTGAGGCCCTGATTTTCATTCTTACAGCCTTTATTTTTTCTGCAGTATAGTATGCAAACATATTGCTTTCTCATTTCTTGTTTATGTAAATATGAATTGGTTTCATTTGAATGCAGTAACATTCTGATTTGATGGATTGAAATTAAGGTTAGAGTTGGCATTTTCTCCTTTTGAGAATCTGTAGAATGAAGTGATTGGCAGACTCCAGTACTTTTTTCTCTTATTAATATATCTGTACAAACATTTACTTGTGGATCTAAATAATGTCACACTATTTAACTCACAATAAAGTAAGGGTTAACTAATATCCTAGACTTTTTCCCCAATAAATTGCTGTCAAGTTATACTTCTTGCTTTTTTGCAATGGGCATTTAATTCTAGCACCTGCATACAAATTCTTATCTTTATCTTTCTTAAATTTCATTTTGTTGGTTATGGCCCAGTATTTTCACTTATGGAAAGTTTAAACATTGATTTTTGTCATCCATCATATCATTTGTCCCATCAGAATTTGTTTCATATGAAAATGTGAAACCCATGTAGTTTTTATTTTCAGCCATGTATACAAGTTGCTCATGTTTAAACTGTTGAAAAATCCCAGAGTGTTTCTAACCTTGCAACTTCTCCCTTATGCAGATATCCTGTCACATCTGCATAAAGAGACATGCTGAGGGATATCCTCTAAAGAATTTTAAGAAAGAGAAATGGGATAAAGAACCTGAGTATTCACTAGCAGATAACTAGATAAATAGCATCCCATATATTTATACACTGAACGCCATTACCACAGCCAAAGGAAATGACCTAGCATGCTAAATATGAACACTGACTGTTCTTAAAGCTTGCTATGCATGGTGATAGTATATGCTGCAATATGATATTGTAGAAAAATGTTATCTGACAACAGTGTTAAAAATGGTCAGTTCTCAGTGGTAGGAACATAGGTAATTATTATATTATACTTGTGGTTTTTTCTGTCGTTTTTTAAAAATCTCATTATACCAGCTGGGACTTCTAATATGATATTGAATAGGGATGAACTGATGGGACTTTTAAAAATATAATTTCATTATGCTGTGATAAAAACTCCACAGATCCATCCTTGTAACAATTTCTCAAGTGTATAATGCAATATTGTGAACTATAAGCACACTCTTGTACAGGGTCTATAGCACCTATTTATCTAGTGTAACTGAAATTTTATGCTTGTAATACTTTCCGTTTTCTCCTCCTCCAAGCCACTGGAAACAGTAAGGGCCTTATATAAGTGGAACCATGCACTATTTGTCCCTCTATGACTGCCTTATTTTACTTAGCATAATGTGTTTGATGTCCATCCATGTTATCAGATGATAGAAGTTCCTTCAAATTTTTAGGTCGAATAGCATTTCACTGCATGTATATGCACAATTTTACATATCAATTCGTGCCACTGAATCTGCGTAAATGATCCCGGATGCCTCACTTCTTGGGTACAGAAGAAGACTGTATTTCCCAGTAACCTTTGCAAAGGAACTGCTACATGTGAATGGATTCTGATCTACAAAATGTGGATGGAGGTAACACAGCCATTTGTGACCTTGATCACCAAACTCTCAGCATTGTTCTCCATGTGTCTTGAGCTCTTCCTTCTTGGCTGTGGTGATTGAGGACTGTTGACAAGAGTTACCACTCAAAAGGCAATTGCATCAGACTATAAAGGGAATAACTGAAAACACTCATGTTGATTCACTGAGAACCAGAGGATTTAAGGTTGCTTATTCTTGTTTTTGTTTTTTATTCTGGAAAAATAGTGCTTATTATTGTTATTATTATTAGTTGTACAAAGGAGTTGCCATTTGACAAAGCAGTTTATGAATATAGTGCATCTTGATCCACATTACCACTTTCATCATTCTTCCCCATCCCTCCAATCTACCCTGTGCCTCAATTTTCTTTCTGTAGGACAAGCATTGAATTTTCTGACTGCATCGTACTTGCTCCCTCACAGACATTTATGGAAAGAGTAATATTAAAGTGCCCCTCAGTAGATGAATGGATCAGGAAAATGTGGTACATATACACAATGGAATTTTATGCCTCTATCAGAAAGAATGACATTGCCCCATTTGTAAGGAAATGGAAGGACTTGGAAAAAATTATACTAAGTGAAGTGAGCCAGACCCAAAGAAACATGGACTCTATGGTCTCCCTTATTGGGAATAATTAGTACAGGTTTAGGCAAGTCATAGCAGAGCATCATAAGAGCCCAATAGCTATACCCTTATGAACACATAAGATGATGCTAAGTGAAATGAACTCCATGTTATGGAAACGATTGTTATATCACAGTTGTAACTACTTTCAACGTCCCATCTGTATCTGTAGTTTCTACTATTGATGATGTTCTTGTATCACCTTCCTGTGGTTGTACCTACACTATCTCTGTAATCTTATCTGAGTATTTTGGAAACTGTGTATACTGGTATTAGAACTAGGAAATTGAAAGGGGATACCAAAATTGAGAGACACAGGGTAAAAAAAGACAAACAACTACAAAAGCAATACTTGCAAAACTGTTTGGTGAAAAAAGTGTTAAACACTACAAACAGGTAACCTTCGACTGCCCTAAATCAGCTTTTTAAAAAATAATTTATTTTTTATTTTTTAAATTTGTTTTATTTATTTTTTTATTTGTTTTTTGTTTTTGTTGCCAGTCCTGGGGCGTGGACTCGGGGCTTGAGCACGGTCCCTGGATTCATTTTGCTCAAGGCTAGCACTCTACCACTTGAGCCACAGTGCCACTTCTGGCTTTTTTTCTAAATATGTGGTGCTGAGGAATTGAACCCAGGGCTTCATGTATACGAGGCGAGCACTTTACCACTAGGCCATATTCCCAGCCCCTAAATCAGCTTTTAACATTTTCTTCCTTTCACTTTCTGTTATAATCAGTAAACTTATTTTAAAAGGTTTATAATGAACTTGTTGCAAAACAATTTTTTTTTTTTGCCAGTACTGGGGACTGAACTCTGGACCTGAGCACTGTCCCTGGCTTCTTTTTGCTCAGGGCTAGCACTCTACCACTTGAGCCACAGTGCCACTTCTGGCTTTTTCCATATGTGTGGTGCTGAGGAATCAAACTAAGGGGTTTCATGTATATGAGGCAAGCACTCTACCACTAGGCCATATATCTAGCCCTGTCACAAAACAATTTGAAATAGCTATTCCCTAGAATTTTTGGATAAGTCACTTTCCCCTTCTTCTGAGCTTCATCTTAAGATGCACTCTTGAAGTATAAACCTACTTCATATTTTCTAAAATAATTATGCTTCACATTTTCCTGTGAAGTTCTTCGTCACATATACATGTATACACACAGTCTTATACATACTAAGAAGATAACTATACGTGTTCTTTATAAACTATCTTGGTGATAAATTGTGTACGGACACACATACACACATTTGTTTTCTTGAGATAGGATCTCACTACATAGATTGGTCTTGAACTCGTAATTTTACTGCCTCAGTCTACTGAGGGCTGGGATTACAGGGGCTATTTTTTTTTTTTTTTGGCCAGTCCTGGGCTTGGACTCAGGGCCTGAGCACTGTCCCTGGCTTCCTTTTGCTCAAGGCTAGCACTCTGCCACTTGAGCCACAGCGCCACTTCTGACCATTTTCTGTATATGTGGTGCTGGGGAATTGAACCCAGAGTCTCATGTATATGAGGCAAGCTCTCTTGCCACTAGGCCATATCCCCAGCCCCTCACGGGCTATTTTGACAGGAAACTGTCATTACATTCAGGTAAATTATGGATGCTTATATTGCCTACAAATGACACCTAGTCTATATTATCATTATAAATATGAACTATCCAATTTATAAGCCACCAATTAATGTGGTTATTTAAATTAATTCAAATTAAATAATATTAAAAATTGTTTTCCTTCAGTCATATCAACCACACTCAAATACTCAACGTGTGAATAGAGGCTACTCAATTGTAGAGCACACACATAAAGGCCTCTGTTAATGCTGAAGGTTTATGGGATAAAACTGTTACATATTTGTAATGGTTGGCACAGGTTTTATTGAATCAATTCACTGTTCTTGGCTATTAGGACTTCCTTAATTTTTTTCTTTTTTACCCTCTAGACAATACTGCAATGAAAAAATCTGTGGCACTTTTTGGACATATCAGTGACTACTTCCATTTCCAGTATGTAGCTTAATTCCAACCTGATGGTACAGGAAAGGTCTAGTTCTGGTTCAGTTCTTACACAATTATTCCCTTATTTTCTTTCTTTGACTTTGTTCCTTCTCTGCTAATTTCATTGGATGTTGCATTAGCATCTATTTAACTGTTGCTTTGTAAATCTGTTATATCTTCACTATTGCTAGGTGTATAAAACAATTCTCAGGGCTGGGAATATGGCCTAGTGGCAAGAGTGCTTGCCTCCTACACATGAGGCTCTGGGTTCGATTCCCCAGCACCACATATATGGAAAATGGCCAGAGGGGGCGCTGTGGCTCAGGTGGCAGGGTGTTAGCCTTGAGCCGGAAGAAGCCAGAGATGGTGCTCAGGCCCTGAGTCCAAGGCCCAGGACTGGCAAAAAAAACACCCCCAAAAACCCAAAAACAATTCTCATCTAAAACTCTATGCTTTTTGGAAATAAGAGTTCAGAAACATTCTCCTCTTTTTTTGCATTGCTTTATTAGATAGTATAGTATATGTCCTGCTATAGTAACAAATAAACTGAAGTTCTTGGGGGCTTAGTACAAGTAATCCGCTTATCTGTGTTCGAGGACTCAAAGTAATCAAGTAACCACCATATGGAGTGTAGCTATGACAACAACATAGCTCAGCAAATCCATGCACTACTTCTTAAAGTTACCTCTCAGAAACAACATCTACAACTTAGCATATATTTCAGTGATTTAATGCAAAATAACATACACCATGCTGCTTAAGTACAGGAGGTGAGGAGTACATGTACCTGAAAGAACATTAGAAATACTTGGAAAAAAACATGAAAGATGTCTCCACAATTTTTATTATATTTTGGTGATACTGGGGTTTGAACTCAAGGCCTCGTGCTTGCTAGGCACGCTCTGTAACACGGAGTCATGCTTCCACTCCTCCTCCTTTTTTTCTGATGATACTGAGAGATAGTCTTGTTTTTGTTTTTTTTCCTGAGTGTGTACACTTGATTGACAGCCTGCTTATTTTAGGCTTCTCATCTTAGCTTGGGTGACAGGCATGTACCACCATACCAAACTTGTTCTGTTGAGGTAGAATCTCATGGACTTTTCTGTCCAGGCTGGCTTGGAACCATGATTACCCCAGTTTTCACCTCCTACAAAGCTAGAATGGTGGATACAAACCACTGTACCAAAATATGGGCAAAAGAAGGGGCCTTATATACTTTTTGGCCCAAATTGTGATTTGCCTGACCTCAGTCTCCTGAGTAGCTAGGATTGCAGGATTCAGTCATCAGTGCTCAGCTCAAAGTTTATTTTTTATGAGTTGTAAAATATTTCATTAAATGATAATAATGTCTAACACTTACCATGTGTTGGACATTTTGATAAACATTTTACATACTTGTATCGTTTAATCATCCCACTGTCCTTGCTTTACAATGAGGCATAGAAAGGTTACTTCTCTTGCCTAAGGTTGCATAGCAAGTGAATGGTAGAGCTGGGATTCGAATTCTAAAGTCTCCAATGCTCCAATGATACAGGACTTTGCTATATCTTAGATCCATACTGCTGCTTTTTTCCCCCCTCACTATTATTTGAATAAGCAAAGTTTTATCCAGACTTATACTTATCCCTGAGTAACACAAACAAGGAAGCTTCCATCTATGGTTATTTGGAATCCACTAGACTCTTTCCCATGAAAAGAAAGTAGAGAGTTGTATGAAAGGACATCAAAGGAGTAGATAAGTTTTTATCAGTTGAAAAACAAACAAAAAAAGACTCCATGAGCCACCGGCATCGAACACCTGAGCATTTTACATCATTTTTCTCTGTGGAATTTACAGAAATGATGGCTTTATTGAGCTGGATGAATATCCCGTCACTTGGGTGAGATCTTTCCAGTTCTGCGTGGAGCCTCAGGACAGTGTTCAAGGAAACAATTCTATTAAGAAAAAAACCAACAACAACCCTTCGGCCTATGGGTTTTCTTCTTGATATGGCTCTAAATATATTCTCCCTAAATACCTTCCTGCTTTTCTTTCTGCTAATAACTTTTTACTATTTCCCATCTCATCCAGGATACTTTTGCTTCTAGACATTCCATAAATTCCTTACTCCTGGCCAAATGCTTGTTACACTAAGTACCGCTGTGGTGGTGTCAAATAGGAGGGAGACAGGAGTGGCCTGATGCCATCCCTTCCTCTCTTGTCCAGGAAGTCTTGGACGATCCACAGCTGTAAGGAAATGAACTCCAATGGGTATGTCTTCCATCTGGTCTTGAACTGCTCATAGGCTGATCTTCAAAATTTCCCTCTCTGCTTTCCTGCTACTGCTATTAAGGAAAGGTGGTTATTTCCTCGCAGTTGGTATTAAAACTGGCAGAAATCCCTCATTTTCCAGTTCCTATGTAGTTGGCACCATTCCCTAGTCCACTGCTGGTATTCATTCCCCCTCCCTCATTTCCCTCCTCTGTGGTAATTCCAGTTATTTTCCTGGAGGGGAGTAGAGACTGTGTTTATATTGACATCCTTCCTGTCAATCTGGTTTTTATTTTTTCAAACATTTTTTTAAACTTAGCAGATGTTAAAAAGTTGCTTAAATTTGCATTTCTTGATTACAAGTTAGTTTGAACATATTCCCAGACATTTGTTTCCTATTAGTATTTTCTCCTGTGTAATTCTTACTGGTTTGAGACTTGATCGCTAACCCAGTGGTAGTTTAAAAAAAAATGGATGTATACACTCTGAGATCATCAAGGAGTTGTTCTTTTCTGTCATTTTTTTTTTTGGCCAGTCCTGGGCCTTGGACTCAGGGCCTGAGCACTGTCCCTGGCTTCTTCCCGCTCAAGGCCAGCACTTTGCCACCTGAGCCACAGCGCCCCTTCTGGCCGTTTTCCATATATGTGGTGCTGGGGAATCGAATTGAGAGCTTCATGTGTAGGAGGCAAGCCCTCTTGCCACTAGGCCATATGCCCAGCCCCTTTTCTGTCATTTTTTTTTTTTTTTTTGGCCAGTCCTGGGCCTTGGACTCAGGGCCTGAACACTGTCCCTGGCTTCTTTTTGCTCAAGGCTTAGCACTCTGCCACTTGAGCCACAGCGCCACTTCTGGCCGTTTTCTGTATATGTGGTGCTGGGGAATCAAACCCAGGGCCTCATGTATACGAGACAAGCTGTCTTGCCACTAGGCCATATCCCCAGCCCCTTTTCTGTCATTTTTGATGCAAATATTTTATATTGTTTGGTCCCATTTCCTTTTCATTTTATAACTGATTTTTTTTTTTATCATGCCACACTGCGCAGAATTGTCATTTCAAATCTGTTTAGCTGTTGGATAATTAACTCTTTTTCTAGAATGTGGAGTCTGATAACTTGGACTCGAGCATTCCTGTTGGCCTCGGCTTCCCAAGCCCCAGAAAGAGTCTACCAAGGCTACAAGTTTAGCAATATGTATGATAAAAAATATGCTTAACTAAAAAGAAAGCCTACAGAATGGGAGATTTTTACCAGATATATATATCAGATAAGGGCTTAGTATCCAAAATATACTTAGAGTTCAAAAAATGAAACCTCAAAAAACAACAACTCAATTAATAAATTGGCTAAGGACTTAAAGAGACTTCTCAGAAAAGTAAAAAATGATAATAAACACATGAAGAAATGTTCAACATCTCTGGCCTTAAAGGAAATGCAAATAAAAATAATATTGAGATTTCACTCCACTTCAGTTAGAATGGCCATTATCAAGAAAAGCAATAATAACAAACGCTGACAAGGATATGGTCAACGGGAATTCTATTACACTCTTGGTGGGAATGTAAGCTTATTTTACCACTCTGGAAAGCAGTGTGGAGGTTCCTCAAAAAAAACTAAACATAGAACTAAACTATGACCCAGCAACTCCTTTCCTGGGAATTTATCCAATAGAACACAAACAATACTGTAGTAAAACCACCAGCACAACCATATTTATTGCAGTACTATTCACCAGTCAGCTATCTATCTATCTATCTATCTATCTAATGAAATTTTACTCTTTCATTAGAAAGTATGATATTGTACTCATTTGTAAGGAAATGGAAAGACTTGGAATTATATTAGAGTGGAGTAAGCTAGACCCAGAGAAACAAGGGCTGCATGGTTTCTCTCATTAGTGGTAGGTAGAATGTGCCTATAAATCTATAAGTAAACAACAAATTATAATACATGGTATAGAGAACTTAAATAATACAGACTTTTTTTTTTTTTTTAGAAAAACTAAGTCAAAGCCTAACAAAATTAGCACCAAGAAATGGTTACTTGCATAGGAGTGTTGGGGGAAAGGAGGGAGGGGTAGATAATAAAGTGAGGAGGAGAGAAGAGTACAGCCAAGGATTCATTGTATATGACATAAAATTGAGAAATGTAAGGGAAGGGGTGGGTTGAAGGGTGTTGAAGATTGGCACTGATCAAGATGCACTATATTCACACAGCACTTTGTTAAATGACACCTTCCTTGTAAAACTACTTAAAGATAATAAAGAAATTTTATTTTATTTTTATTTATTTATTTATTTAGCCAGTCCTGGGGCTTGGACTCAGGGCCTGAGCACTGTCCCTGGCTTCTTTTTGCTTAAGGCTAGCACTCTGCCACTTGAGCCACAGTGCCACTTCTGGCCGTTTTCTGTATATGTGGTGCTGGGGAATTGAACCCAGGGCTTCATGTATATGAGGCAAGCACTCTTGCCACTAGGCCATATCCCCAGTCCCAATAAAGAAATTTTAAAAATTTAAAAAAAATATGCTGATTGCTTTAAATCTTCCAAAGTGATTATTTCTCCTTAATGAGTTAATTGGTGTCTTATAAATTTGACTGAATTAAAACATGTAAAATACTTTGATTTACTTGGAACATATCTATGAGACTTCTCATTTATATTATTATCTTCCTGCCATATATGCTTCTTTCCTCAGCTCTCATAGTATTTTAAAATTTCATATTAAATGATCATTTTTCGTGAGTTGACTTTCCAAACTTTAAGGCTTCATTATTATTGATAAGTTTTAAAACAGATCTCATAAGTTTAATTTTCTCTTATTGTTCTTCTTTTAAGTATAGTCATTAATAAGGATACTCATTCTTTGAAGTTTATGTTGGAATTATTTGAGATATTTCTCATAGCTCTCTATGATTACTATGTTGTTGTTGTTGTTGTTTCAAAATGCCCAGAAAACAGATAGTCATTAATCTGGTATGAAGTGACAGAAAGTTAATCTTTTGTCATTTTTCAATACCTACCTTTCCTGCCTCATAAAACTATGAATAATCTTTGATCTATCTCTGAACTTTTGAAACCTTTTTCATTTTTCACGATTCATTGGCTATTCACAGTCGTAGTGCTGAGATTGCACCTGTGCATATCCTGGATTGTAATACTTTTTGTGCTGTTGACTAAAGCTCATTGAGTGAGTAAAGGATTTGACAGAGACTTGCTGTGTAGACCAGTCTGGACTCAAAATCATGAGGCTCTTGTATATGCCACCATGCGTAGCTTCTTTCATTCATTTGTATTTTTCACCCTGTATATGTTTTACCCTCCTAAACAAAAACAAAAATGAAGACATGGTTAAGTCGCTCACTCTATACAATTCTATAGGCATCCTTTCATCTTCAACATCAATTCAATCCCATTAACATCTATATCCCAGGTTCTATGATGGGCTCTGGGCTTATACTCATGTCCAAAATAGACATTAACTGTGTAAATTTTGAACTCTTTTCTTCTTTCCTCAAAATAACTAGAAGAGATGAGATGTATAGGATATATTAGTTATGTTTGCATACCTGTGACCTAAGGCAATAACAACTTCAAGGAGGAAAGATTTATTTTGGCTCATAGTTTCAGAAGCAATGGTCTGCAAGGGTGGGGAGGTTGCCGTGGAGCTGAACAGTTCATATCATGGGGGTCAGAGGCAGAGGAAGAGAGGAGCCTGGGCCAGACACAGCCCTCAGGACACACCCCTAGCAATCCATTCAGCTAGGGCCCCACCTTCTAAAGTTCCATGGCTTCCCCCAAATAGCACCACCTGTTGGGGAACAAGTGGTTAGCACCTGGGCCTGTGGGGGACATTTTGTGTTCAAGCCATAGCAGGGGTGTTCAAGATAAGAACACTGGTATTTCTAGTTTTTCATTTCCTGCTAGGCTTGTGGAACTTTTAGGAACACATTTCAGCTTTAAAAAATACATTATGTTTGTGTTATTGTTATTATAAAAATGATGTACATAGGGGCTATCATTTTGTGAGTCTAGTAATGGGTGCATTTCTTTTTGAATAATGTCACCCCTTCCTTTACCCTATCCCAGTTTTGCCCTCTTGTCCCCACCCACAAGTTGCCTAGTTTCTTTTCCACATAATGCCCAGTGAGTACATTTCAGCTACTTTCCACAACATTGTCATTGTTCCACAATTAATCATCAATAGCAAATAGCAATTTGTGGTTTCAGTGAGCCTCAGCAAACTCTACCACATCTTGAATATATGTTCCAAGGCCACAGAGATATGTTTTTGACTGGTCAGAACTGAGCATCAGAGCCTTACTGACCTCTTCAATGAGTCTCTTCTATTTTGAGATACCACTAGTTTTTCAGCAGTATGAACTTTTCCAGCTCCTCTCAGCAGCATTTGAGGATGGTCCTGCTTCACTGGGAAGTTTGAAATCTACCTGCAAGAGGCATCTGTGGTGCTTTTCCCAGCTCTTCTTTAGTGTCCCATTGAACTTATCTCCTATCCACAAACACTGTTTTGCTCTTCTGTGACTGAATTCTTTCTGCTATACCACTTGAACATCTGAATACCTTTCTAATCCAGTAGGTGGGCCGAGTTCTCCTTCACTATTTCTACAAGTTACCAAAATAACAAGTGTAAGTAAGTCCTCAACATGAATTCCCAGGGTACCTAAAATTGTGTTTTCTGTTCATACTTCAAGACACTCTGTGAGTCCTACATAAAGAATTCTGAAACAATTAAGTTGTTTATCATGGAAATTCTAAAACTGAGAGAGGCAAATACAGAGCATGACTCTGGAATAGCCAGAGTTAATGAAGTAAATTAGAAGGGAGTACATAAAATGTGTTAAAATAAGGGGAAAGGAATGAAGAGATGAAGAGAGGAAGAATGAAATCAAGAATTCAATGCATAGCCTACAAAATTAAGAAGATTGAGGGAAGGGGTAGGTGGAGGAGAGAATGTTGAAAAAGTGACACTGAGCAAGAAATACTATATGCACAAACTGCTTTGTTAAATGGCAACGTGTTTGTATAACTTTTTTTTTTTTTTGGCCAGTCCTGGGCCTTGGACTCTGGGCCTGAGCACTGTCCCTGGCTTCTTCCCGCTCAAGGCTAGCACTCGGCCACTTGAGCCACAGCGCCGCTTCTGGCCGTTTTCTGTATATGTGGTGCTGGGGAATCAAACCTAGGGCCTCGTGTATCCGAGGCAGGCACTCTTGCCACTAGGCTATATCCCCAGCCCCTGTCCCTGGCTTCTTCCCGCTCAAGGCTAGCACTCTGCCACTTGAGCCACAGCGCCGCTTCTGGCCGTTTTCTGTATATGTGGTGCTGGGGAATCGAACCTAGGGCCTCGTGTATCCAAGGCAGGAACTCTTGCCACTAGGCTATATCCCCAGCCCCTAATAATACTTTTTAAAAATGCCAATAAGCAAGGAGAGGTCATTTGAATCAGATTTTCCCAAAAGGCCAAGAGCCTCACATCTAGTTGATCTCAGGAGGTGACCATACCTAAGAAACTGACTTACGCTTACTGAATCACTGGAGTTAAAGGTGATTCACAGCCAAAAATATTAACACTGGCCTGATTAGCATGCTCTCTTTCTGCTGATCAGACTAATTCAACATTTAAAAAAATATTGTAAAGATGATGTGCAGAGGAAATGAGCCTCTTGCCTCTGCTATCCTTCCCTCCTCCTTGACTTCCCTACCACCCAAGTTGTAAAGTTAATTTCCAACCTAGTGTCTTTGAGTATCACTGTTGCATTGGTTCCCCCTTTGTCCCACCATTTCTGTGATTCCCTTTCCCATCCCCAAATCAGATAAACTTATTTGCAAGACAAAGGCTACCCAAACCAAACAGTGACAATAAGAGGAAAAACCAAAGGAAAAAAATGAAAGAGAAAAGAAATAACAGCAAACCGTACACACACAGAAAAATTGAGTGTGTGGTGGTGGGTTATGTACTGGCTTCTGAGGTTATATGAAAATGAAGAAAAACATGGCTTTGGTAATAGGAAACTTAAGTCAATATATAAATACTAGGGATCTGACCATAACCTATTGCATAGGAAGTGTTATGATAAAGGAAATGAAGCCTGCTTTGCAAACAACTAGGAGGATCTTGATGTCTAGATTTGGTGTCTTGGGAGAGGAAAGTGAAGAAATAATTAGCTTGTCAATAGTGAGATGAGGGTGATCCTTGTGGAGGAAATAAAGAAACAGATATCACACACTATCAGGTTATATCAAACCTAGACCTCTAGTTCATCATAAATGAAGTTAAATAAAAATCTACTTAAAATCTACAGTCCCCACTCAGCATCATTTTGGAATTATATTATCCTATAAACCACATTAAGTCCGGTAGCCAAGGTTTTCTTCTTCTTGGACCGTAGTAAGGTAGGTAATGTTGGCTTGGTGATCTCCTTTTATTTTTATGTTTTTGTTTTTTTTTATAATTAGCCAACTTTCTGCCTTTCTTTCTTTTCAATTCCAGGAGAGATATAATCTTCAAAATATGGCAATATATTAAAATAGGTTCCTGAAAAGTTCTGTTGTCTTGGGAACCACCCCGTCTCCATCAAGGGTTTCTATGTGTACATGTTCTGACCTGTAGTTCTTATTTTGAATTCTGACTCTCAGAAGCAATTCACGCCCCCCCCCTCAGCCTCCATTTTTAGGGTACCTAATTGTGGTTCTCCAAGTTCTCACATCTCTAACTTGTGTGCTTTTTTCCTCAGAAACAGAAAAGAACACACATTTAATTTGGAATAAAATGCATCTTTGGCCCCAAAGACCATTTATCCAACAGTGGTTGGTGCTCATCATCACCAACATTAAACTATTATTTGATAATAGTCTCTTAAACAGAGTATGTATGTGATACCCCTAGTTAAAGGAGAATTGTTTCCCTCAAATCCTTCAAACATTAGATTTTCTGAAAACTAGAAGAGGAACTATCAGAAGGTAAATTAGAGGGATGATACACTCCTAGGACACACAATGTCATAAATGAAGTTAAAAAATGTGAAGAACAAGGATCTTTTTAAAAATTAAATGTTATTGACAAAGTGATGTACAGAGGGGGTACAGTTACATAATAAGGTAGTGAGTACATTCTTGTCATATTTGTTACACCCTCCCTCATTTTTCTTACCCTTCCCTAGTTCAGGTAAGCATATATACAATATCCAGTGTACCAAAATCATATACAGCATCCATGTGGGGTATGCCAAAGGAAATTCACCTAGAACATTAAACATAACAACAATAAAGTCCTCCTGTGTCTCTTGGAGTTCTTTTTGCTTATCCTCATCTTATATAATCATATGTACATAGCTGTTGAGCGATTGTGATCCTCTGGTAGGTCTATCCTAGAACTTTTTATGTTTGTTTAGTTGTTTGGTTTTAGATACACAATGTAAAGTTGCTGACTCAAACATGTGGAAATACCATTTGAAAAGAAGTTTGTTATTTTGCAGACCTGGTCTCTACTGTTCTCCGTTCCCTACCCCGACCTCCCTGCCCCCCAATAATCATATATCAAGGAGGCCATGCGCCTTTAAGAACAAGGATCTTGATGGATCTTATTTTTATTGGATGAAAGGGGGGAAATGTGCCTTGATGAGATTCTTGGACCATTAGTAGAGCAGTAAAATCAGCTCATGGTGCTAGGTGCTGGTGGCTACATCCGTAACCCTAGCTAATCAGGAATTGAAATCTGGGGATCTCAGTTCAAAGCCAACCAGGAAAATCTGTGAGACTCTTATCTCCAATTAACCACCAGAAAACTGGAAGTAAAGCACTAGCCTTGAGTGAAAAAGCTCAGGGACAGCCCCCAGGCCCTGAATTCAAGCCCCACAACCAGCCACAAAATATATCAGCTCATGCTGCACTTATAAAACTCTGAGATGACCTTTGTGGCCTGTCAAAGTTGCAGGAGATTTGAAAGACTGTCAGATCTATTGGTGTTTTAAACTTTCATAGAGGAATTAGAGGACAACATGCCATTGTAGAACTTCAGTTCTGCTTCCTTTCTCTAAATGACTCAAATTTTAATCACATTTTCCCCCATCTACCATTTTATTTTGGGGATTGGAAGAGGAAATTTAAATACTTTCAAAAGTGTCATTCTTGAGAGTTTTGGTCAATGTTTTAGGACTTACCATGGACTTACCTAGTTATCAGATGATTCTGTGTCATTTATGTCAATGCATGAATGTGATCTCCAAGAAATCTTATTGACAGATAAAATTGATCATTCATACAGAGCTGTTGGAGTTCTCTGCAGGATTTTTTATTGCTGTTGTTAAGAAGAAAATGTCCCCTAATTTTCATTTCCCTGGGAAATGACTCGCTACCAAGGAGCTACATGATCTTTGGCCTGGATTTGAGAGGAATGAAGAGTAACTTGTTTGTGCATGATCACGTAATAGTCCTTTGGCTATGAATTCATCCTGAGTTGACCGACCAATGTTTGTGTAATAGTTACACAGGGACTCAAACACTGTGGGTGCATTGAAAGGTATCTGGGAAATGTAATGTACTTTAAATTACCAAGAAGTAATTTGATCTGAATAAAGCAACTCCAAAGAGAGCTCATTATGTTTCACCAAAATGCAATTGCAAACTGTAATTGGATTTCTTTTTAAGATGAACAGCAAACCTAGGGAAGTGATGCATTTATCATTTTTGTCAATCCCTTTCAAGAACTTGCACACTAGGTATGAGGCCCCAGTATCACCCCCTTGGGTAACAGGGAATGCTGTCTAATTCAAGCAAAGTACACAGGTATTGGCTTCCATTTTCCTGCACACAATGCCATTGAAGGGTATTGGAGAAGATGAGGCATTATTTGGTGGACATTTGTAGACATTCAATTGGAAACAAAGCTTTGGAAAGATTGAGGGTCAGAAAAGAAATCAGAAGAAGATAGACTATTAGGTTGTTGTATCTGGGTAAGCATATAATGTGGAATTTGGGTAAAAGTAACACTTGAGGACAACTCTATCCAGAGCACTGAATCACCAGGTGCACCTAGAAGACAGTGAGGATGGAAGTAGCCCTGGGCTAAGCATTAGTAAAGAAAGGGCTTCAGGGTCACATTGAAGATTAATTTATATTTTACAAAACAACCTAAATATGTTGAGTGCTATGCACACATATGCAAGTGTATTCATTGAAATATGGTAGATTCAAGGGAGAACTCAACGTAATTCCTTGGCAAGGCAGAGTCAAAGTTCAACAAAAGAAACATCAGGAATCAGGTATTAAAAGAATAGGGTGGGGTCCAGGAGAAAGGGGTAGGTGAATGAAGGGGAGAGAGGGAAAGAATGTAGTCAAGAATTCAATGTATATCCCACAAAACTAAGAAAGGGTGGGTTGGGAGGGATGGGTGAGAATATTGAAAGGGGTGACATTGATCAAGATACATTGTACTTGTAAACTACTTTGTTAAGTGGCAACTCCTTTGTACAACTATTTAAAGATAACGAAAAAGGAAAAAAATAAATAAATTGAACTACAATGACTAACATTTTCTTTTTAGACCTGACATTTTTTGATATTTTTATGGAATTCTACTCATCCATCAGGAAAAACATGATATTGTACCATTTGTAAGGAAATAGATAGAATTGGAAAAAATTACATTAAGCAAAGTAAGCCAGATCTAGAGAAACACAAGTTGCAGGTTTTCCCTCATTTGTGGTAAAAAGGATGTGCCTATAAATTTACAATTAAACACGGAAGGTAGTAAGCAAGGGGTTACAAGTGAATTAACTAAAGTGTAATAGACCTTACATTATCAGATAGCATGATTTTAAAATATTGTATATTTTCTCTCCATTTCTCTGTAGAAAAAGCTTCACATTTGAAAGCAAAAGATTTACTTCCTATTTAGTATACTTCTGATTTCGCAGTGGCATTTAGATACTACAGAGTCTTGGACATTTGAGGTCTTCAGTTTTGCAACTGTATCATCATATCCTATTCTGTTTTTTTTTTTTTTTTTTTTTTTTTGCCAGTCCTGGGCCTTGGACTCAGGGCCTGAGCACTGTCCCTGGCTTCTTTTTGCTCAAGGCTAGCACTCTGCCACTTGAGCCACAGCGCCACTTCTGGCCATTTTCTATGTATGTGGTGCTGGGGAATCGAACCCAGGGCCTCATGTATATGAGGCAAGCACTCTTGCCACTAGGCCATATTCCCAGCCCTCATATCCTATTCTGTAGCCTGACCTGATCTTACCCATCCTGTCCTGTCCTGTCCCGTCTCGTCCTGTCCCGTCCCATCCGGTCCCATCCCATCCTATCCTATCTCATCTTATCTTTTTATTCTGGCAACACTAGTGATTCAAATTAAGGATGCACACTTGCTAGGCAGTCGCAATACCAGTTGAATAATACCTGAGTCCTTTAGATTTTAGTTTGTTTTCAGATAGGATTTTGCATATTTTCCTGGGCTGGCCTCAAATCCTGTGATCCTGCTAAATTTATGCCTCCCGAATGACCGAGATTACACATGTTTGTCACCATGCTTGGCACGTCTACCTCACCCTATCTGATCCTTCTCTCAACTCAGAAAATCTCTATCAGATGTCCTTGGGCTGCCAGATTGTGTCTCATAAACTCATCAGTAATAAGGGACAACTACTCTACACTTGTTGAAGACTTTTTTTCCACCTCAGAGATAATATTTTGTCGTTCATAGTTCAAATTTAAAAATATTCACTTTTCTTTTTAAGATTTTTAGAAGCATGCTAAGCATAAAGGCCAGGGAAAAGTGGGAATGCTTATTTTACAGGCAAAGAGATGGAGACTGAGGACAATTATGTCGTTTGCAATATATCACAGAGTCACTAAGTGACACAGATAGAAAGGGATTGCATGTGTTCTGACTCCAAGAACAGCATATTTTTTTACTATATTAGCATATTTGTGGAAATGTTAAGTCCCTGGGGAAGGATATTGAAATGTTTTTGAGGCAGAGGCCTTTGAAACCATCCAAGGATCAGCGTCTAGCTTGTGTATCTCTTCCCAGCAGAGTCCCTGTGACCATCTCATTTTAAAGACATCAAAAAAAAAATTCTACATAGTAATCCATAGCAATAATGATCATAATCACACTATTTCCCTGACCATCCTAGAGAACATTTAGTGTATTAAGTTGTTAATTAATCTTCATGACATCCTGGCAAATGAAGCAGATTGCAAGTAGGACGTCCCCCTTGGCTGACTGGGAAGCTGACGTAGAAGGCAAGGTTACAAAGCTGCCTCAAGGTGAGAATAAATCAGCAGAGTTGGTGAGCCAATAGCCTTTTCACAGCTGAAACTAAGTCTCTTGGGATAGGATTCTTGCTGTTCTTTTTAAATTACTGTTCAGTCACACACACACATACACACAAAAAAGCCACATTCACATCAAGATTCCTTTTGCTTAGTTATTTCTCAATGCTTTAAAATTCACCATTTCTTTTCCTTTGGGGTTCTCACACTTTTGTTACTGAGGTGATTCAATCACTCTTTCTTCCCGTGTGTCACATATTCTGAGAATAGAACACTCCAGTTTGTTTCATGGAATCTTAGAAACTTGTACCAACGGTCTTCTTTTTCCTTTACTCAGAGACTTAGAATGGAGTCTTGTCTTTACAACACCAAGTTTCTCCTTTGGGAGAACGTTTCTCTGCAGTGTTGTATTTCAACATTGTGTTCTCATCAGAGCAGAGATGGAGTGACTTCATCTTTCTGTGTTGAAAATGATGACTGCCCACAACCACGTGCTCAGTCTCAGCTCCGTGTGGTTTCTGTGGTTGCAGCAGGATTGGAGGCTGGCCTCTTGCAGCAATGACTGATTGCCCTGTGGCCTACTGAGGGGGGAGAATGTTGCTTCTCTGTGGTGGGGAGTCCACTTACACTGAGGGAAAGGGAATGGAATTCCTGTAGGCTGACAGGAAGACCTTGGTTATCTGTGGGAAAAGCAATGATTCTGCAGCTTGGCTGTTGGGAAATGTGGTTGCCTTTAACCTTGAGCCTGGCCCAAGAATCCTGTTGTGATTTACTTTGACGCTGTATTTAAATCCCCCACAACAATTAACCATATTTCAAACATCACCAGGAAGTGGGTTATCAAATATTACTCTGATGGTAAAAGTATCTATAAAAGCTGAAGCCACTTTGCTCAGCAAAGAGAGAGACTGGAACAAAAGCCCACACCAAAACATCACCAAAATAATCATTGGGTGTCATCTCAACGTCATTTGCTGTGACCTTTAAAGCAAAAGAAAAGGTTTGGGTGATATAGACAGGTAGTGCAGGCATGGGAAAGAGCCTGAGTCATCATTTCACTAGATACGTGACTTGAGATAAGTTAAATATTACAGTAGAGATGTAAATTCTGGCAGAGTTCTAGTAGATTCAGCTGTAGCAAGAGTAAGTAAAGGCCATACCTACGGACACCTGCTGTTCTCAACTTCACAACAGACATCACTAATGGATTATGTCACTTTTCTGGGTTGAGCTTATTCTCAGTTTCAACAATCTTTCTCATCTTATCCCTAAATACAGTAACAATTCAATTATAGGACTTGAAAACCTTTTAGAATGACTTGCTCTGCTCTTCTGGAGAATAAAACTGAAGGTATAGAAAAATCAAGTGTGGGAGAGACTGGATGGTTATTAATCTAATTCAGAGATTTTTCGAAGAGCTGTAGGCTGATTGAATTCTAGGGCCATAATAACATTATCTCCAAGTTTAAGACACTTAAAATACTACATTATTAATGAAAGAAATGAATTTTAAAACATCAATGTTTCATGTTCGGAATTAAAACTTGGAAACACAAAGTACTTGAGGAAGATTTGTGGCAATGTCTTCTTATATATATATATCTTGGGGTAATAGAAATGGATAGTATATTTTTTGGAGAATAACTTAGTAATTTTAAAGATATTAAATGCAAATAGTATTAGTTTCAGTGACTCTACTACAGGTATCCTTCAACATGTATTTTAAAGATAACTACCACAGCACTGATCACAAAAATAAAAATTGTATCTCTCTAGAAAGATATAACTTATGTACAGCTCAGCTGAATGCTATGCAGACATTCAGAGGAATGGAGTGGGTACAAATATGGTGGATAACATTGTTTCTATATAATATTTTATTCATTTCCTGTATGTACTGTGTATGGAATATATACATTCTGAAATTCTATTGCCTAACTAAATGGGGCCTTTTGGTCTACCCTTAAATCATGCAATCCATACACATTATATCAAACACTGTCACCTTTCTCAGTGGGATTCCAAAATGAAAATGAGTTGAGCTGAGCTTATGGGGTAGAATCAGAAGAATGTAGCTCAAAAAAATGTTGTAAGCCACTTAGATTTTGAGGTTGTTTGTTGTATAACATTATTGTAGCAGAACCCGAATGGTGATCTCATATATAGAAAAATGTCAGAAGTATGCTATGAACAAAAGCAAATAACAATACGTTTTATGTGTAAGAAACTATCAAACTGAGCAAAGGGGGTCCAAGCCTATAATCTCAGTGCCCAGGAGGCTAAGGCAAAAAGTTTACTAGTTTGAGACCAGCCTGGACTAAGTGAGATAGATTTCAGTCCAATCTCAGCTACAGGTGAGCATCTATATCAAAACAAAGCAGAACAAAACAAAAACAACAATAGCAAAACTATTCATCTGCCCATCATCCATTCTTCTAGCCACTCACTCATCCAATTTTTATTTGTACAGAAAATATCTAAAAAGTTATAGAGAGGATTTTTCTATAACTAAATGATTGAGGATGAAGGGATACAGAAAAAGTGAGTTAGTATTGACTTAACACAATTTTTTTTTTTTTGGCCAGTCCTGGGGCTTGGACTCAGGGCCTGAGCACTGTCCCTGGCTTGTTTTTGCTCAAGGCTAGCACTCTGCCACTTGAGCCACAGTGCCACTTCTGGCCATTTTCTGTATATGTGGTGCTGGGGAATTGAACCCAGGGCCTCATGTATAGGAGGCAAGCACTCTTGCCACTAGGCTATATCCCTAGCCCTTAACACAATTTTTTGACTTAACACAATTTAATGTTTTAATTTTTACTAATGTGGGTCAGTCTTAATAAAGGGTTAAGAAAAAAGTTTCCTTTTTGTATTTGATATTTCAACTCCTTTCCCCATGTGCAGATACAATCTGACAACAGGGAATACAATCTTATTGGACAATAAATGTGACAGCACTTCAGTAGATTTCTGTTGTGTATAAGATACCCAAACTATGTTATTTTGCTATATCAATCAAAACAGATTAAGGCATTGATGCCGGCTTTTGGTTGAGATCTCAATACTTTTGCCCAAATTACCTAAATGGAACCTTTCTCAGTGGTCTTTAAGCATGTACTAATTTGGGCATCCTGAGAGCATTGTAGCTTGTTTCCAAGACCAAATGTTCCAAAACAGGATGAATCGTAGAACTTCTGTTTTGAACTCAGGGCTTCACACTTGCTGCTTATCCTGTCATTTACCAGTTGAGTCACATGGCTAGCCTAACTTTTTTGCTGTTTATTCTGGAGATTAAATCAAATGGAATTTTCTGCCCAGTCTGATTTCAAACCAAGATTTTCTGGATCTCAGCCTCCTAAGTAGATAGCATTACATGCAAGAGCCACCAGAACCCTGGCTTAAGGTAGGGCATTTTTATTATATATCTTTAGTTCTAACCAATACTACTGGTTAAAGCAATAACAAAACTCTATTCATGTTCAAAGAGGAGGTGACATAAATTCCATTAGCTGATGGAAAGATGATAAAGTATCATCATTGCAAGTTGAGCACGTAGAATGGATATAGATACTGTTGAAGTCATCTTTCTAAGTTAGAAGTTTAAGAGGTTAGAGTTTGAGTAAGGGTGGAAAATTGGAAGCCATGATTTTCCTCTTTTGGAAATTCTTCTAATTTTCCAAATATGTTTTTCCAACTAAGCTTTTTTTTTTGTTTGACCTTAAGATGTCCTCTGCTATTAAAGAGCTTTCACATCTTCCTGTTGGGCAAGTGTTGACTCGATGTTCCAGAAATTGCTCTACAGGCACCTTTCTGGCAAGATCTCAGCTGAACAATGTAGCCAGTAATCCCACAATTCTCTGTGCTCCAAGTAATAACTAATAGTTAAGGAGCAGTTCTCTATGGTACAAACACAGTTTTAAATAACATATATGTTTAAAATCTTTTCCCAAGCAAGTCAGTAAGGAAAAGAATACCAGTAGTCTTATTTTATAGATGAAGAAACTGTGGCACAGAAGGATTAAATAGTTTAGCTAAAGGAATACAATTTAAGAATTGTGGTTTAAGGTAGATCAAGGCAGCTTAGCTTTTCTAGCTACGGTATGACATTGGTCTCTCCAAAGGGTTGTAGTATATTCTTTTATAACTCTTGTCACATTGATCTATATTACTTTACCTGTTTGTACCTTTATGTTGTGTCTTCTTAGAGTGTCCAATATTTATTTGTTAAGTGAATTAGTAATTTTTAAAATCAATCATGGGGCATGAATTCAGGGCCTGGGCACTATTCCTGAGCCTTTTTGCTCTATCACTTTCAGCCACAGGTTCACTTCCAGTTTAGAAAGTCTCATGGACTTTACTGCCCAGGCTGGCTTGAACTGCCACTCTCTGATTTCAGCCTCCTGAGTAGCTAGGATAACAGATGTGTGCCACCAACCAGAGCTTGGCATGAATTAGTAATTCT
Source organism: Perognathus longimembris pacificus (assembly GCF_023159225.1). Lineage (NCBI taxonomy): Eukaryota > Metazoa > Chordata > Mammalia > Rodentia > Heteromyidae > Perognathus > Perognathus longimembris. The sequence goes on from NC_063172.1 coordinate 17,158,540, forward strand.
TAAGAAAGTCAAGACATTACAGCTTTGATTCAGCAGAAGGAATCTTATTAGATTCATTTCCCCTTATAGAGTATTTAATGGTGTTGGTAGTTAATTTATTAGCCATGCACAGGCATACATCTTCAAAGAACTATTTCCCTTGAAAAAACCCGTAGAGCCAATGACTGAGTCCTTAAGAAATCAAAAGTTAAAGACAGACCTAGAAATTTGGGGTCAAGTAAGGACCCAATAGCAAACAGGAAATAGGTGTTGAGAAAGAACAATATCTAGGAAAGGAGAAGTAACAGGAAGAATTGTCAGAGAGTCACACTGAAGACAATTTTGCTAATTAGAGTAAAAATATAAGGGGAACATGTTTTTGTGGGGTACAGATGGTGGCCTACTTTCAGGATGATGGTCTCTGGGTTACCAGTTACAATGCAGGAAAAGAAATAATTTTCTTCCCCTTTATTTTCCTAAGAATAAAGAGAGTTACTGAAGGGGAAGATGTCAGAAAAAGTACAGGTAGAACAAAACTCAATACCTTTGACCTTGGATAAAATTCACATCCATATGAGAATAGGGTTTAATTTGAGTCACAAAGTACATGGCATGCATGTCTTTAATAAATGTTAGCTATCATGGTTATCTAGAAATGGGGATTTTTGTGAGACTAAAATATACCTAAAGCCCTTAGCTGTGAGCTTAGCACATAGTGTGTTCTGACTCTAATGGCTTATTAAAGAAAGCTGACAGCAGTTCCCTGTAAGAAAGCATTAGAGATTGAATTATTAGGGTGGAAATAAAACAACCCTTGAGATAGGGAAGACCATTTTAAATACCAACACAAAAACGATTTCCATTCTGGGAAGGAAATAGGAAATAGGAATTTTAGTCCCTTCAGGTTACTGGTAACAAGGTGCAATAAACTAGGCACCTTATAAACATCAGAAATGTATTCCTCACAGTTCTGGAGGCTAATAAAACCAAGGTCAGAGTGTCCACAGATTTGGTGTTTGGTGTTGGTCTGCTTTGCATTCACACCTGGTGCCTTCTCACTGAGCTGACAAATGGTGCAAAATGCTGGCTAGAGCTCCGAAGTCTCTTTTGATAACAGCATTAATTCCAGTCATAAGGGCTGGTATGCCCTTCAGGGTTAGGATTATAACATAGGAAATTCAAGGTGGGTAAGAATACAAGAGTTCAGAACATTGCCCATATGCTTCAGATAGGTAGATAGCCATTTAAGACATAAAAATTTCACTGTTAAAGAAAAGTCATGCTAAACTTTCAGCACATGCATCTGAACTTGCTAAGAATTCTGTGATCCAGAATCATTAGAGCTGTGTCCCTCTATTTGGTCTGCAAAACATGCCTGAACTTTTATAAATGGAGCAACACACAACCTCAAAGGTGAATTCACCAACATTTCAGGATTCAGCCTTAGTTGTCTAAAATGTCCTCTTTTTTTTCCCCCCAAATCCAATTTTCCTTGCTTTTAAGTCAAAGTAGTTAACTGCACCCAGTCTTTAGTTAGTTGGCTGTTCATTGCTTGACAAGCAACCTCTGCTTTTGTTTTTAAAGCAGTTCTGGTCATCTTTTTGAAATGTATTTATTTTTCTTTATTGTCAAAGTGAAGTACAGAGGGGTTACAGTTTCATATGTAAGGCAGTGAGTACATTTCTTATCCAACTCGTTACCTCTTCCCTCATTTTTTTTCTATCTTTTGTGCTTTGGTTTGACAGTGTAGCAGTGTAGGTGGTGCCTAGGACGTCGTCACCTCTTTTTAAGAGATTCTCTACCACTCCATACAATGCTGAGGACAGGACAATGGTATAGCAGTAATGTGACTATAAAACTACAAGCATCCTATAAGGTTAAGAAACTTCATTATCAACTGCATGCAGTACCATGTGCATAGGAGGTGCTTCCCGGCCCTTGCTGAATAAATCAGTAGATGCATGGACATGAATAAGTGAATGAGGGACTCATGTACCTTCTGGATCTTGAATCTTTGACATTCTCATCATGAGGGACTATGAGAGAAAGAATTCAGAATGCTATTTATTTGCCCCCAAAATGTATAGAAGGATGGAACCAGGCTCTGGAATTTCAATCAGCTCAATCATTTTGGCAGTATTAGGCTGAAACTCTTTGTTTCTCGGTCTAGTTCTCTCTCTCTCTCTCTCTCTCTCTCTCTCTCTCTCTCTCCCTCTGTCTCTGTCTCTGTCTCTGTCTCTGTCTCTGTCTCTGTATGTCTGTCTGTCTGTCTGTCTGTCTCTCTCTCTCTCTCTCTCTCTCTCTCTCTCTCTCTCTCTCAGTGTCCAATGAATTAAAATCCAATTAAGATCTGACATGGAAATACTAAAAGGAAATATTTCCCTGCAATATAAGAAGAGTGAAATCTGGACCCATGTACATGCTAGGCATGCTGTCTACCACCAAGGGACACCCTCAGCCCTTAGGGCTTTTGTCGTTGTCGTTGTTGTTGCTTTGTTGAGACAGGCTCTCACTATGCATCTCAGGCTGGTCTTGAACTTATGGTCCTCTTGCCCTTGCTTCCCAAGTGCTGGGATTTTAAGTAAATACCACCATACTCATATGCTTTTTTTTTTTTTTTGCCAGTCCTGGGGCTTGGACTCAGGGCCTGAGCACTGTCCCTGGCTTCTTGTTGCTCAAGGCTAGCACTCTGCCACTTGAGCTGCAGCGCTGCTTCTTCTGGCCATTTTCTATATATGTGGTGCTGGGGAATTGAACCCAGGGCTTCATGTATATGAGACAAGTGCTCTTGCCACTAGACCATATCCCCAGCCCCTCATATGCTTTTTAAAAGGAACTATAAGAAGAGTCTGAAGCACATACCTTCAGTATTATTATTTCATGTGCACTTCTGGGAAGCCTAGGAAGGGTTAAGAATATGATTCAGTCTCTTCTCTCCCCATGGAAGAAAATCAGAATTTTAAATAGCTCCTATTCTCCAGCTTGGCACGGCTCTGACTTCGGAAAATTCCTCTAATTGCTCAGAAGCACAACCTGCCCTCCTTGAGGATTCTGGCAAATAATTTAGGCATTTTACTTGGTTGGGCTTTAAAATTTTTTTGAGCTTTCTTTGTCTTCTTTATTTCACTCAGAAAGATACATTGCCTATCTCCAATCATACTCGCTCTTCCTGAAACACCCAGTTGCCAAATTTTAGACATCCAGCACCTTCCCTTGGAGAAACATTAAAGTACATAGACAATGGATATTCAAAGATCATTGAGCCAGTCTTAATTTTTTTAGAAAGGAAATAGTGATAGCTGGTCTGATTCTGTGGGTGATGAGTGTCAAAGAGGGACATGCCTGTTTCAACTGGTCAGAGTTAGTGATGGAGGCCTTATTCAAATTCTTCAAGGTGGGGAGGACTGAGATGTTTCAGTTTCAGGTCTTTCATCCAAAAATAGTCTTGGATTTTATTTCTTCTAAGAGGGTTGCCAACGATCAGGTGGTGCATTTCTTGGCTGCTCCCCTTGTTGCTGCTGTCACACATCCTGAATGCACCCTACAAAGTCATAGTGAGGCTATAAGATGCAAAAGGCATTGTGTCCAGCCCAGGAAATCTAGCACACACTTTCTGTAAGAGGTCTGCAAAGAGACTCAGTCCACAGAAGCCACGTTAAAAAACTTACCTGCTATGTGACTCTCTAAGACTGATTTCTGTTACTTCTCCCCTGAAACTCAGATTCTCAGTAGAACAGCCACCTAATTACTATAGTACTGCTCCATAATTTATTTATTTATTAATGACCCTACATGCTATTATGCACCTGTGACTGAATGAAGGAAGTTTGTAGAAGTGTTGCTTTGCAGGCAACAGTGAGGTTTTCAAACTGATGTCAAGATACAGGGGAATTTCAATCAGTATACCTGGAGAGAACATATAGTCTTCAAGCATGATCTTTATAGGATAGCATTATTTAAAAACTAGTATCTTTCAGTGGCGGTACACAGGGGTTTCAATTCACTGTATTAGTTTATGAGTATAATGTGTCTTGATCAAAGTTGCCGCTTTCAACATTCTCCCCCATCTCTCCCAAACGTACTTAACCCCTCAATTTTCCTAATTCTTTTTTTCATGTACATGCATTGAATATTATGACTGTGTTTTCCCACCCAATATTCTTTTTTTAAAAACGAGAGTCTCAAGCTGATATTGCCATCTTGGCCATTTTTGTTTCTTCTTCTCATTTTATTTAAATGATTTTGTAAAACAATTAATTGGAAATTCATTCTTTGAGCTAAAAAATCATTGACACACTTCTGTTTCTTGTTTCATTTGACTTTTCCAATGTCTTGATTCACAAGTAAATTTTCAGTTATGTCATATTGGCTCTGGCTGTGATGAATTTATACTCAAATTGATTCAAAGATGTAGTTCCAAGGCAGAGACACATGGCAAAAAAAAAATGTAAATTGTTGTACTGTGCTCCTCAGCCATCAAGCCTCCTTTGTGAACTCTCATTTTCTATTAAATGAGCTATTGTTGCCACATGCCAGTGGTTCCACTACAGAATTTGTAGCACAATAAACAAAATGTAAAATGTATGTAATGAGGACTGCCTCTAATTTCCCTTAATTGCACATTGAGTTATAGTCAGCCTGACCCTGACACTCACATTACCTCCTTAATACATAGCCTTGATGTACAGCAAGTTTTTCTTCCATGACAGGTTTATTTCTTTGTTGAAGAATTGTTTAAGAGATATTTCATTGTGTGTTACAATGATGTAATTGAGTGCTGGCTGGCTTATTCACTTAATAGGTGCAGTAATAATTATATGTCACATTTTAGTATATGGGCTCCTCATTCCTCTCCAGGTTGATTGCTTTATCTAGGAGACATCGAATAGACTTGCTCCAAAATAACATCTGGGTAGAGATGCTCTGCAGATTTATTTCTTTCTCTAAGCTCTGGGCCCTGGCATGGTTACAGAAAAAAATAGCAGCCTCCTATCAAACAGGGCTAAATAAAGGTTGTAGAATCTGTGAAGAGGATTATTTTTGCTTAATATTTCAGGTGTGTTTTTTTTCTTGAAATTTTTTTGTGAGAATATGAGGAAACACCTCTAAAGGTTTTAACTTAACAACCTACTACTGAGTGCAAAGTAATGTTAGACATTGAATTCAGTTCAAAGTAAAGCATTCACACTCATGGGTGATTTAGCGAATTGTTTAATTGAAAATTATTCTCTATTTCATGTGTTGTGTTTCCTTGGCTCTATCCCATTTTTGAATGTCCTTCTTATTCTATTTTCTGTGTCTTTTTCTACTTTCTAAACTCAGTGTGAAATCTAATCTGTATTCAGCATAAAATTCAGAAGTGTCAGCATTAGTATTGAGGATGTATAAATATAAAGGTAGGAAAAATACAGTTTACATGGATAAGTGATGGCAGACATTACACAGTAGGACTCAAAGACTGATTCTTTAGATATGGGCTCATCTGAAGAATCCGTGTCTTGGGTGACAAGATAGTATTGCTTAAACAAAAAGTGATCTTGGCATTGCCACAGTGAAACTGGTGGTGATAAGAACGTGGACAGTTGTGGGCAACACCATAAATGCTGCCATAGTGATCTTGTTGCTCTGTTTTCTCAGCGGGGTCAGCAGCAGCAACAGCAGAGCTTTCAGCAACAAAAGCATTTGCCATGGTGTCTTCAGTGATACCAATGCTAAGATGGTTACCTTTGGCGTTGAGAGTTTCTTACAGTATCACCCCAGTAGGCCAGCCAAAGTGGAGAGGAAGAGACCCAGGACATGATGGTCTTGAGTAAGCTAGAGTTGGAAGGAAAGCTCTCATCGTGGGTTGTCAGAAATGATATATGGCTGAATTTTGGTTGTAGGGTGGGAAAGAGCTGATAGGAGTCAAATAAGAGAGTGAGGGTAGATATGTAATAGTTGTTATACATGCAATAGCACATTTAAAACTGCACAAAAATGCCTGGCACATGTTAAAGGTTGGATGCTTTTTATTAAGATAGTGATATTGGTGATCCGGGGTTGAATTCAAGGCCTGGATGCAGTTCCTGAGCTTTTTTGCTCAAGATGAGTGCTCTGCCACTTGAGCCACAGCTTTACTTCTGGCGTTTGGTCCCTAATTTGAGATAAGAGTTTCACAGACTTTCCTGCCCAGGCTAGCTTTGAGCTGTGATAATCAGATCTAATCATCCTGAGGAGCTCAGATTAAAGGCATGAGCCACCAACATCCAGCAGAGTTCTCTCTTATTAAGCCCATAAATTCTAGTATTCGAGAATAAGGCATTTATTACATAGTATAGAAATGTACATAGTATGTATGATATTAGGATTTGAACTCAGGGCCTTATGTTTGCTAAGCAGGTACTTTTCCACTTGAGTCATTCTGAAGATCACTTATCCATTGGCTTGGACTCTGATACGCCCAGTTGTGCATCTCTGAACCTCCAGATTGATAAGTGCTCTACTGTCTCCAGACACTGGTTTTGATGTGGTCTTATAAATGTATATGCCCCTGGCTGGCCTCAAACTGTGGTTCATTGATGTCTGCTTCCCAAGTAGCTAGAATTATAGGCTTGAGCCACCATATCTATATAAACAACACTACTTCGTATGACAACTTAATTTCATATACTTAGGAAGTGTATTACAGTGAAGTATATGAAGTAACTTGTGTTCTCTAAAAATTGTTTGAAGGCCCAACCCTAATTGTGACTGTGGTATTTTTGAAGATAGATCTTTTAAGGAGATGTTAAGATTAAATTAAGTTACAAGGGTCAAATCTAGGAGAACTGGTGGTTTTATACAAAGAGGAAGAGATACCAACATTCCCCCTTCTGTGGTACAGGAAATGGCCAGGTAAAGGTGAAGTAAAAAGCTGTTAAGCAGAAATCAACCCTCATAGCACCTTGTTCTTGAGCTTTGAACATCCAGAGCTGAGAAAAATAAATTTTCTGTTGTGAAGCAGCCAAATATTCAATTATGGCAGCCTGAACAGGCTAATACATATTTTCAAATATACAGAAATGGCAATGCCTCCACCCATGGTCTCTCATTATTTCCATTTATTTTCTGACTTTTTCTTTCACTTCTATATCCTCCTAATGAGGAAAAATTTAACTTTTAAGATATAACTGTGAATTGGACGTTAACAGTTAAAAACGTTGGCTTTCTGGTTTTAAATAGACTGTAAGCTAGCTGTTACCTCTCCCCTGCTATCCTGGGAGCAGAAGATGCTGGAGCACGAGGTCCATTTGTTCTTCTTGTAGAGGGACATTCATTGTATCCATTGCAATGTCCTGTATGCAAAAGGGCAACTTATTATTTGCCTGTCACATTATGGCTAGGCCATTTTCCCCTGGTGGACTTGGGCCTGATCTTAGCTATTCCTAGAACTACTCTACTGATCCTCAGAAATGGCTATGTCTCCTGCTCTTTTCCAAGGGCTCGTGAGTGTAGAGATTTTTTGGACTGCAGAAATTAACTTTGAGAGGGCCTTGAATTTAACACGGGTGTGGTGGTGGTGTTTGTTTTTGTTTTTGTTTTCTCTTTAATTTTTATTATCAAACTGATGTACAGAGAGGTTACAGTTTCATATGTTAAGCATTGGATACATTTCTTGTACTGTTTGTTATCTTGTCGTTTTTTTAAAGCTGGAGAAAATGGAGTCTGCTGCTCTGACCTCATCACCTCATAGCCTAAAGTGACTGTCCTGGTCTCAGGAATCCAACAAGTATCCTTGCCCTGAGTAACCAGATGCTACCAGAGAGAGAAAGAGAAAGCTGTGGATGATGTTCTGCAGCTTGTGCCTTTTCTTTCCAGCCTGACTTTTTTGTTTTTTAAAGAATTTTCCCATTTGTAGAGTAATATTATAGTGAAGTCAACAGTTATTGCAATACCTGCATTGCTTAAAGAACTCCTAAGAATTTTGATAAAGCATACTTTAAAAAAACTGAACCAAGATAATGTACATTTTATCTCTAAATATTGTTGTCATCCAAGTCCATGTAATGTCTTCTGTATAAATCAATGTGATGTTATAATATACATGCTCTTGGACTTGGCTTCTTCCTCTAAAAAAAGCACAGACTTCCAAAGTCATCCTTCTCCTCTTTACAACCTTTCATTTCTCCTAACTCCCCTCCCTGTCTCGCCCATCAAAGTACTGCCAATGTGGCCTGAAGTTGCCCACATCTCCCTTCTCCCCTTTTTTTGTTGTTGTTTGTTTTTTTGCCAGTCCTGGGGCTTGAACTCAGGGCCTGAACACTGTTCCTGGCATCTTTTTGCTCAAGGCTAGCACTCTACCACTTGAGCCACAGCATCACTTCTAGCTTTTTCTATATATGTGGTGTTGAGGTATTGAACCCAGGGCTTCATACATATGAGGCAGGCACTCTACCACTAGACCATATTCCCATCCCATCCCTTCCCCCTTTGTAAGTAAGGTTTTGGTTCTTCCACAAGTTTAGATGTCAAGAAATGGACTTTCTTTTTTATTATTATGATTATCTTTCATAGTCGTATAAAGGAGTTGCCATTTAACAAAGTGGTTTATGAGTACAATGCATTTTGACCCATGTCACCCCTTTCCACATTCTCACCACCTCTCTGGCCCTTCCTTTTCTTAATTTTGTAGTATATGCAATGATTCTTGATTGCATTCTCCCCTAGCCTTCTACAACCCCACTTCCAAATGGACTTTCAAGTTGCTTCTTCTGCTTATCCTTTTTGTTGTGTACTTATCATCTCTGCTTCTCATTTTCTCAGCTGGGTTTATCAAGGGTTTATGATTAGCTCAGAGTCCCTGCTTCCCTCAGGAGAGACTTCATGGAGGGAATTGGTGTCTTCTCAGAGACATAATGGCTCTGTTCCATGTTCAATAGCATGGGGAGTATCACCAATCACAGGATAGGCAGGGACAGTGAGTGCAGGTCACCTCTAGGGATCTTATATTCTGTACTACCATGTGAAGGAAATAATAGGACATTGTTGAGAATTATAAGAATGGTTGATGGGGAGGAAGAGGATAGCATTCAAGACACAGAAGTTATAGCAGTCTATGACTTTTCTTGACCAAGAGAATTGTCTAGGAGATCAGAAAAATCATTCATGAGGAGCTTTACCTGCTTGGAGGCCATATCAGCATGCCCAGCACTTAGTAAGAGCAACTTTGCCAGAACCAGTGGCCTAAAGCCAGGCAGAATAAGATATCTTGACAGGACACACCAGCTAGGATCCGAAACTAGGACATCATTGAAAACAACCCTTCTACCAACTTCTTACCATCAAGTAGAAGGTAATTGCAGTAGGAGCAATCTTAGAAATAAAGAGGTCTTAATCAAAAGCATCTAAGGCTTGAGTTGAAGAAAGAGTGAGAGAATACTTTAGTATGTTTTATCACTGAATACAAATTGAATAGATCATACTGTCATAAAATAATCTGTATGGGCTGATGAGGAATTTATACATGAAATGGAATTTACTTACAAAAGCTAACTTAATTTTTTTAAGCTCCCAGTTTTTATACTCACCCACTATACATGTTTAGTATATTAACCAACCATGTGAAAAAACTAGGTCAAGCTGGTTGAAAAAATTTACCCAAAGTCACATTTAATAATTGATAGAGCCAAGATTTGGGATTTTGATTTATTTGGTAATCAACATTTACTCTTTTAACCACTATACTTAAGGGTTATAGCTATATGGTTATTATTTCATCCATCTGTGCTTTTTTTAATTCAGAGGAAGCTATAACTTAAAAATAAGAAGCCAGGGGCTGTGAATGTGGCTTAGCGGTACAGTGCTTGCCTAACATGCATAAAGCCCTAGGTTCGATTCCTCAGCACCACATAAACAGAAAAAACCAGGTGTGGTGCTGTGGCTCAAGTGGTAGAGTGTTAGCCTTGAGCAAAAAAGAAGACGGGGACAAGGCTCAGGCCCTGAGTTCAAGCCCCAGGACTGGCAAAAAGAGGAAAGATGAAGAGAGGGGGAGGAGGAGGAGGGGGAAGAGGAGGAGGGGGAAGAGGAGGAGTAGGAGGGAGAGGGGGAGGGGGGAGAGGGAGGAGGAGGAAGAGAAGGAGAAGGAGGAGGAGGAGGAGGAGGGAGGGGGAGAGGGAGGAGGGGGAGGGGGAGGGGGGCAGGAGGAGGAGGAGGGGGAAGAGGAGGAGGGGGGGAGGAGGAAGAGGAGGAGGAGGGGGGGAGGAGGAAGAGGAGGAGGAGGAGGAAGCAGCCAGCCATGGCAGGAAAATTCATGATTCTGGTCTTGAATTAATCACAGAAAAGGCAGGAAGTGATGCTGTAGATAAAGTGGTAGCTAGCTTTGCACAAAGGGAGCTTAGGGACTGCATTCAGGCCAAGTTCAAGCCCTAGGACTGGCAACATAAAAAAATAAAAATTAAATATATTAAGAATTATAGCCAGGTGCCAGTGGTTCACACCAGTAATTCTAGCTACTCATGAGGCTGAGATATGAGGATATTGGTTTGAAGCCAGCCCAAGCATTAAAATTTATGTGATTCTTATCTTCAATAAACTATCAAAAAGTCAAAACTGGAACTGTGGCTCAAGAGCTAGCACAATTTCCTTGAGCAAAAGAAGCTTAGGTAAAGTGCCTAGCCTTGAGTTCAAGCCCCAGTTCCAGTAAAAAAAAAAAGATCATGTCTTATTATAAATGTTTATTTTCTTTGGTCCTGTGTTATTGTTTCTTTTTTGTGTTTTCATCTCCAAATGATCTGTTTTTGTTCATATTATTTTATTTGATCTCCATTTTGTCCTTCATTCATCATTGGACACTTGTGTGGATAATTGGCTTTCCCTGCCCCCAGGATCTTCCTTGCCTATAACTAGCTGTGTGGCCTCAAGAACATAAATTGTACCACATGGAACCACCTAACCTGTCATTTTCCTGTACTCAGGAGAAATAACATGAAGACAGAACTGTCTTTGGACTTAGAAGACTAAAAATTAGGGAATTTATTGTATTTGAGGGGTCAGGGAGTGTTGGGTTTAAGATGAATGGAATAATCATCTTCCTGAGAAGTAAATTTACTTGGCAAGTTTCCACTAAAATGGATTTTTTTAATGTCAGATGGAACTAAAACATTTAAGACATATGGTGCATTAACTAAATGTTTAAACATTTGCCTTTAGCTGCATGAACATATCATTGATGAGATGAGCTCAGTGAGCTATGCTGAATGTCTCTGGTGAAATCATTGTCCAGTAGAGAGCTCTATTCTTTGAATCTCTGCAATATAAACCATCCCCAGATGCTTACAACAGATACCAAATATGTGTTATCATTTCACTGCTGAATGCAAATGAACATAAAAATGAGAGGTGTAAATGAGAAAATGTGTCTGTAATCTCAGTCATTACCTTTTATCTGAAATAAGCTCTCCTGGAGAAGGGTGTAAAGAGGAGTATGATTAGGCAGGAAGCTGTGGAAGTTGCTGGAATGTCACCATCCCATCCTACTGTCTTGTAGAAAGTTTCTTAGTACTTTAATGTCTGCTCAGCATACAAGCAGCAAGTGAAAAAGTGTTCCCCCAATTCTAAATCCTTTGCAGACATTGCTAATCAATTACAACAATCAATCCTGCTGAGCTTGCACTTGGCCTGAGAAATTTTCTGAACCCAGCACTCCAGGCAACCACTGCCAATTGATCTAAGTTGATACTTTGAAAGAAACCTAATTGCAACACCTAGACAGAACAATAGTAAAACAATGGAATATTCCTGCATCTGGTATATGTAAGGGATAACTTTGGGTAGTGGGACATTGGATTTTACATCATGAATTCAAAGGATGGTTTTGAGGATCTTCAGGTTCTGGAAGAACCAAATAGGACTTGGACTAGCCTCTATCTGTTGTATGAAAGGTCAGTCTTCTGTAAATTAGGAAGGAAGACTGATTCACAGATGCCTATATCTTTTCTTTATACTCCGAGTTTAACAAACTCAGTGAAAGTGCTGAAGATTCTAGTCTCATTTGAAATCGAATGAGTCATGATGAAACTCCCAGCCACCATGAAACTAAAATAACCATGTAGATTCTGGATACTATAGCAAACTTCATGGGGAAATTGTGTGTATGTGTATGTGTGTGTGTGTGTGTGTGTGTGTGTATGAATGTATATATTTGTTATATAACTATAAACATACATAAGGCTGATCTTACATGCATTCATATTTCCTCAGTAGGCTGTAAACAATAACCGCTATCATTTTTGGGCCTGAGAAGTGTCAAATACTAAAGTATATTCAACTTTGATTCTCCCTTTGTAACTTCCCTCTGAACTATATCATCCCCATTTTGAAGATTATGAAACTGAGGTGTATGATGTTAGGGAACTTGTTTAACATCACATAACACCCATGTGTATGTGCAGTAGAATTGTGAGAGAAATAGATGACAAATTCTAAAAGGTAAATGAAACAGAGCTCAAAACAAAGCAGAAAATATATCTTAGAAGCCAAGGGGTAATAATAAACTTGATGATGGAGCAACTGAAACCAGTGTTGTTCTGAGCCTTTTCTTGTAACTTCTACCCAACATCCCATCCCTTATGTAGTTTAGGAGATGTAGTAATAGCTATACCAACCAGTGCCCACTTTCTTTGATGATGATAGAGGAAGAGAACTTAATGCATCACAGCAGTGTAAATTGTCCTTAACACGAGTAATGTCGGTGTGCTATTTGTTATTTCTTCCTCTTCTGTGGTCCTTCTTTGGTTCACCTCTTACTTTCTACACTTTAGTTCCAGGAGCAAAAGGATGGTACTTAGTGCAAAGAGAGTGGTTCACAATTTCTGATATGTTGCTTATAGAACTTATTAATAATGGGATGTGATATGGGTATGTATGCATTTTCAATGTGCAGAATGGGAAATTGAACTTCACTGGTTTGAAAGCTATCTTTTTTTTTCTCATATGGAGGGCTGCTCTAGAAAATCAATGGTAAATACTCTTATGTTTGGAAAACATGTTGGGAAAAATTCGTGAAATTATAGTAACTATTGTAAAGATTGTTAATTATATGTAAGCTTTACCAAGGCGCATATTATCCAGGCTATAAATTATAGGAGATCTTGGAACTATCTCTCTGTTGCTATCTCATTTTCCTTCTCTCTCTCTCTCTAATGTTTTCCCTTTTATCTCTTCGGTTTTCCCCACAATTGTCCCCTTTTCTTTTTTTTCACTAGTCTTCCTCTTTTCTCCATTCTCTTTCCTGTGTTTCTTCTTTTTCCTTCTGCTCCTAGGTTCTCAAGTACTGAAGAAAAATAGCTTAGGCATTCTGGTTGCAGACTCTAAATGCAATCCCTTGGATTCAAGTCTTAGTTCTTCAATTAAGAGAGACTTGGTTTTGTGTAAATTATTCAATATCTTAGAGTCTCAGCTCCTCATATATAGAATGAGATAATAAAGATATTCATAATGTTGATAGGAAAATTAATAATGGATGCAGAAAACTTGCTACCACAAGTATTGCTTTCTCTTATTCATTTGTACAACTTCCCTTTTAACCTTATATTTTTCTTTCAAAGTGATGGACCTCATTGCCAAAATGTTTACTCATTTGAAGATTACTCATTTGAAGATTAATAGAAAAGAGATGGTGAATTTCACAACTGGAGATATGGAAGAAAAATGCAATGAAATGGCACGTGGGGTGGGAATTGTGTTAAGGGATATCTACACATACAAAGGTTGTTGTTCAGAGTATATTTTGAAATGTTTCTTTTTTGGTTTCAGAGATTTCTGTTGAGACCACAGGCTAACAAAAGAGTAGTGTAATTGTTCAGTATTTAACTTTCCCTGAAATGGCTCAGAGAGAAGTAAACTGGTGGATAAATAACACTGGCACAGAACTCCACACCATCTGTAGTCATTGGGGAAAAAAAAAGAAGAAAAGAAAAAATATGCAAGAGAAGCCAACGAGCTGTGAGTGACAGAGATTGATCTTCCAAATCACATAGGCATGTCGTGCTGTTTGGAATTGAGGCAGTACTGGAAAGCATGATGGCCCTGGAACATTTCTTTGAGGCAATGAAGACATTCATCAGCCACAAAGCTCAGATGACTGCTGTGTCTTGGAATCCTTGACACTCCTGGATTCAGAAAGATCTCAGATGAAAGATACTGCCTTTGAAAATTAAGAGAGGCAGCAAGATGAGTATGCTCAATTTTTTCCTTAAAACAACTATCTGAAAGAGAGCAGGGTGGTATCATGGACCAATCTGGCCTACCACTTCCGGGAAATTGCAATGGAAGCTACGAGGACCACTCAGCACCCTCCATGAGCTTTGCTGCTTCAGATGACACATGAGTTCCACGTTTGGGACAGGTGGGTATAGATTGTTAGATGAAGAAAGGATACTTGAAAATTTAAATTACACCTTTAGGAATAGTTATTAATACATAAGTTTAAAATGCATTCATATGCATTAACTAGTTCTATTGAAACCCTAGTTTCAAAAAGATACAATTCTTGCCTGGGGCTGGTGGCTCCCACCTGTAATCCTAGCTACTCAGGAGGCTGAAATCTGAGGATCATGGTTCAAATCCAGTCAAGGCAGCAAAGTCTATGAGACTCTGATCTCCACTCAACCACCAGAAAACTGGAAGTGCCACTGTGGCTCAAGTGGTAGAGTGCTAGGTTTGAGATGAAGAGCTTGAGGACAATGCCCAGGCCCAGAGTTCAAGCCCCACAGCTGACAAAAAAAAGAAATACAATTCTTTTAAAATATAAAAATACTATTACCATGTAAGCAACAAGAAAACCCTTTCAACAGAGATTACTTAAATGGATTATCCAAAGCATTAAAACAAACAGAATAACTACATTCATATATTTTGTACCTGTATCTGTTTCTAATGACATTTATCTGATGTTTTCCAAAAAAAATTAGTTTGCAGCCTGATTTTGTTGAGTTTTCTTCTAATAAAATTGCCTGAAGTCTTATTCTAAATGCATTTATGATTAGTAAATTTTAAATGATTACCATATTTAATTGAACTCATCTGCATATAATACTTTAATTGAATAAAATTCTCCATTAAGACATGAAGTATCTGGCCAAACACAGAAAATGCAACTACAGGGTGGATATTCTCAATGTCGTTTTAAAAACAAAAACAAAAATGTCTAAATACATCAACCCAGATATTCTTACATGGACTCTTTTTGGTTTTTTGGAATCTATTTTTGAAAATATTTTAAACAAACATTTTAATTAAATTGTCTCTGTGGTTCTTTTGAATGTTTCTCCACACTACCATGCTATACAATCACCATTCTAGTACAGCATACAGATGTATCTGGTCAGTAACAGGTGTGTTGTCGAGTATCATCACAAGTTGAGACATTCACATTTAAATATGCACAGAACTTTCCCCAAGGCCTTATCCTTTTTTGGTGTACTAAGGAGAACTTTTTTTTTTTTTTTTTTTTTTGGCCAGTCCTGGGCCTTGGACTCAGGGCCTGAGCACTGTCCCTGGCTTCTTCCCACTCAAGGCTAGCACTCTGCCACCTGAGCCACAGCGCCCCTCCTGGCCATTTTCCATATATGTGGTGCTGGGGAATCGAACCGAGAGCTTCATGTGTAGGAGGCAAGCACTCTAGCCACTAGACCATATCCCAGCCCCTAAGGAGAACTTTTAAAATGTTTTGTTAAGTTACTATTTTCAGCAATAACTGTACAAAGTAACTATGAGGTCCTGGCTACTTGGCTCATGTCTGTAATCTAGCCTATTCAAGAAACTGAGATTTGAGAATCTCAGTTCAAAGCGTACCATGGTGGAAAAGTCTACAAGGCTCCATCTCCAACTTATCAGCAAAATGCTGAAGTGGAGACACAGCTCAACTGGTAGAATACCCATCACGTACAAGAGAGCTTAGAGAGCTGAAGGCTTGGAGGTTAAACCTCAGTACTGCCACAGCAAAAATGTAACCGTGGAGTTCTTGGAACACCTGCTGATAATTCTACAGGAGATTTTTGTGCCATATGTTTCTCAGATGACTACTATTAGAAGTATGGCGTCAAGTTGCATGTCAAATACTAGCAAATGCTTTGTCCAAGTCACATATTCATTACTTTTCTTAAGAAATAGAAATGCAGTGCTCAAAATTTCATCAAATATTTTCTTCTATATCCCTAAAATTCATTGCTTCTGAAAAAGGTTATCATAAAGTTTTAAAGAAAGTTAGCAACCAAAAATTGTCAACTTACAGCATATAGTAAACTATGTATAGCTCCACCATAGTGGAAGCATCCTATGTAGAGCATTTGGTTTTTAACTTTCCACATCTTACACATACACCCAAACCTACAACCTCCCAAGTTTTCCTAACTGTGTGGCCTTGGTGTCTGGTGACCTTCTACATCTTGTAGCCCATAATAACTGCTTAATGGGTGCATGCATAAGCTTTTGTCACTGTAGTCGATAACAAATGCCTGAGAAAATCAACTTGAAGGAGGAGAGGTATTTTGGTTTACAGTTTCAGAGATTTCCACCCATGGTTTCTGGGCCTAGTTGCTTTTTTGGCTTCTGGTGAGACAGAAATGTTATGATTGAGAATGCGGTGGGGAGAAACTGCTCATTCGTAGCAACTAGGAAGTAGAGTAGGAGGGAACTGAGAGTTTGGGAACAAAATAGAACCCAAATCATGATCTCAGTGACCTTCTTTATCTAATTAGATCCCACCTTTAATAGCCCATTCAGCTATAAACTCATCAATGTATCATCTATTGATAATGTTAGCACCTTGTTTATTCTCCACTTCCCAAAGGGCCACCAAATGGGAATTAGATCTTCAACCAATGTGCTTTTGAGGTGGGTTACTTTATATTCCGACCATCACAGGACAATGGGACTTTCACCATGACTCCCGTCACCAGATCCCAGAAGAGCTTACTTGTCCCACACCCTCATGGGAAAGATGACTCCTCCAAAGGAGGCATATTAGACACCTTGTAGGCAGAACTGGTCAAGAGAAGAAACAAAGGTCATCTCTGGCCGCTTTTCAAGTATTACTATTGGCTAATTTAGAACTCTGCTTACGACTTTTCATTTCACACAGTATAGATGAAACTGACAGAAGCTGGGAGTAAAAGTGAAAGTTTAATAAACCGTGAGTATTAAGAACAACTATGAATAATTATATATGTATATATGAATAATACTAACTTAGATGGGGTAGAGAAAGAGAGACCTTTGATGCAAACCTTTGATATATACTTTGCCTGTTGAGCTTACTTTTCAAGCCATCCTGGGCTGAATTCTGGCAGAACCAATTAATAGATTCCTAACTTGAGGCATGTACTGATCCTTAACCTTCTCATTTGCAAAGTGAGGACAACATTATATGAAAATTGCTAGAGTAAAATACCAGTTCACAAAACAAGTACTCAGTATGTGTGATAAGGATTTCCTTATGTGTTATTGCCATACACCTTTTACCAGTTACTTCTGGCACAAATGCCATGAGATTATTGTTAGCCAGGCTGATGCTATAATGAACAAAATGAAGGAGGAGGATGAAGAGGATGAAGAGAAAAGAAAAAAAAAAAGAAAGACAGAGAAAGGAGGCAAAGAAGGAAGGAGGGATGGAGAAAGGAAGGACCAGACAGGAAAGGAAAACTTGTTAGCAATATGATTATGCCATATTGTACATTTGTGTCACTATCCCTTCAAGACAGAAGAGGCACTGCTTTGAGGCCTTCCTCTAAGTCCAACCCTGGAGCTCATTTTCATAACAAAACTCTTCTGTTCTCATAAGTGCTTTTCTCATAACCACAAGGGGCAGTATGAGTATCACCTCCATTTTGTAGATGAGCAGACAGGTTCAAGAGGACAGAGTATAAAAGCTAACAAAAAAATGCAGTAGGAAAAAAATAAATCAATGCTCCTGTGTATGCTTTTTAAGTATCAGTGACTCACTGCATTATATCTCAGACATTAAAGATGTCCAAAGTTTACCCACATCTTCTGTTCAGCAACAATAGATAAGATCTACTATTATTGTTATTATTATCCTTAATTTGGTCAGTCATGTGGCTTGAACTCAGGGCCCAGGGTCCTGCTCCTAAGCTCTTTTACTCAAGGCTAGTGCTCTACCACTTTGAGCCACAGCACCACTTCCAGTTTTTGAGTAGTTAATTGGTGATAAGAGTCTCACTGGGACTGATAAGAGTCTACCTGGGCTGGCTTTGAACCACAATCCTCAGATCTCAGCTTCCTAAATAGCTGGAATTACAGGCGATAGCTACTGGAATGCAGCAATACAATTTATAAGAAATAGGTTTGTCCTTATTAAGACACTCAAACTCAAACAACTTATTAACAAGTTCAAAAGGTTAGAAACTCATAAAATTCTGCCATGCCTTTTTATGTCTAAATGTACTAAAACAGTATCCTGATATGATTTGTAATTTTTACCTAGTGATGATTTAGTTCCATCATGATATTAAAACAAAGGAGTATTATTATTAGTAGTAGTAGTGGTAGTTCATTTTATGTTATAATAAACTACTTATGGCATTTAGCTTACAAAGATAAAAAGCTTGTCTTGGCTCTTGATTGTAGAGGTTCTAACCTAAGATTGGGTGGGTTCATTGCTTTGGGTCTCTCTCTGGCAAGGGCAGAAAATCATTTTCAAAAGTATGTGGGAGAACAAACTGCCAGGAAACAAAGATTGAGAATCTGATTTTTCCATAACTCCCTTGAAGTCACAATAGACTTACAGACCTCTGATAAGGCTCCATCTTCCAAAGTTCCACCATAACCCAATAGTTCTATCATGAGGACCAAACATTTGAAACACAGACATTTATAAGACACTCATCCAAGCTTCTGTGGTCTCAAACTTTTCAGTTACCAACCAGAAGGACTAGAAAACACTTGAACATCTTGCATTGTCCAGTAGAGCAAAGAGGAGATACACTTCTATTCCCAGACTAGCTACACAGTTCCATCTATCCCCCAAAGGGCAAAGTTTTCCTGTGTGCAGAGAGAAATAGAAAGGTTTCACAAACAGCAACAACTGTTGCTTATACATAGTTATTATGACTGCTGTCAATTAGTATAGTCTTTTAATTTTCACAAAATAATTATTTCAAGGTTCAGGTCTTTCCTGCTATGCAATATACTGTTGTATTCAGTAAACAACCTTCCTTCACATACTTTAACAAAATGTCTCCCTTATACATAATTGGAAGAGCATCAAGGTTTAAGAATCACTTCTGTCCTGTCTAAAAAGTTCTTTAAAATATAACATCCATTCCTAGCAAGAGAGGATTTCTTAAGGAAATGTGTCATTTTCTTGTCTAACAGTCAGTGAGTTTGAAGAAAAATAAGAGTAGGATTAAAAGGATGTGGGATAAAAGACCCAGTTAATGTCTAAAAGGAGCCAAATTGGAAAGTGTTACTTTCCTCGTGCCATCCATCACTGCAAATGGCTCAGCAGGCAAAAGACTATCTCAAGCTGGCAGTCTTGCCATAGAAATAGATCATTTCAACAAGAGCAGCAGAATTACAGAGCTCAACATGGCCAGCGACATCCGTTGAGTAGCTCGGAATCACGAAAGGTGAGTACGGAGTGAATAAAAGAGGAGAAAAATTCAATCAAATCCCAATCAGGGTGATGTTCAATAAATCTGCAAAATATTCTTGTCGGATTTTTGAGGAGGTTCCCTAAATATTAATCAGCTGTAAATTACTTTGAAGTCATCATTCAGCTTTGAAAAATGGATTGGCCTTTTCATAAGAATCTATATTCAGTGGTTTAGTTATGCTTCATGGATGTGCTCTTGATGTATAATAAAGAAGAAAACTGCAATAGATAATTTCAAGTGCATTGGGGCTGAAGCCCGAAGTGAACTCAGCCTTCACAGAACCCAAGGCCACTTTTTGGGTTTTTCTGTTTGTTTGTTTGCTCAAGACTGGTGCTCTACCACTTGGGCCACACCTCTACTTCTGGATTTTTGCTGGTGAATTGAGATATAAGAGTCCCATCGACTTTCTTGTCCAGGTTAGGTTCGAACCACATCCTCAGATCTCAACCTCCGGAGGGTCTAGGACTATAGACGGGAGCCACTAGCTCCCGGTTACACAGTGACTTTTTGATTGCTAATCTCCCATTAAACACAATAATTCAGATCAACAAATAGTTATTGAATATCTACTAGTACACCTCTAAGGATTTTCATACTTCAAAGAATTACACTAGAAGAAAGGTATTGCTATTATATACCCTACTTGAAATATAGGTCATGAAACAGCAGGCCATGAAGAAGAAAGTGATTAACTGAATGGGTGGGTTGAAATTATTGATACAACAAGCCTGTATCTGTAGGATGCACGTAGTCCTGCATAAGTGTTGATGAGTGTTTGATATCTGTGTCAAAGCACATTTTATATATCACGGAACAAAGAAAACATTTAAGGCCTGTTTTACAAGTATATAATTCTGACTTCTAAAGCAGATTAATTGTTCACCTATCACCTGATTAATTAAGAAGCTCTTTTGTGTTTGGTTAAATGAACTTGTTTTAATATGGTTTGGCATAACTCATGACACAGACATGATTGCACTCTGGCTGGCAATTTGTAGCTGTCAGATGTTTTGAGAGACTGGTAGTAATGTCAGAGGGTCTTGAATGAAATACCTTAGTTTAAAAAAGGATAAACCATATGTATGTAGAAATAATTTATAAAATTTAAAATGTCATCAGTTAACGGTACCTTGCATGTGAAAGAACCTTTCAGAAAGCTTAGAGTGTTGGTTAAAAATATATATAATTTCAGTTAGCTGATATAATGATGCTAATATGTGTAAGGTTATACTCACAAAAAATAGCATATGACTGATAAAAATGACCATTGAGCTGGGCCCTGGTGCTCCCTTCTATAATCTTAGCAAAAGGCTGAAATCTGAGTAATATATTTCGGAGCAGACAAATCCAGGAGACTCTTATCTCCAATTAATGAATGAACCAAAAACAACAGTATTGGAGTGATAGAGCACCAACTGTGAACAAAAGCTGAGCAAGAGTGTATGGCACTTTAAATTAGATGCTCAGAAGGCAGAGATCTGTGGATTGTGGTTCAAAGCTAGCCTGGCTAGGAAAGTCCAGGAGACTCTTATTTCCAATTAATCACCAGGAAACTAGAAATGGAGCCATGGCTCCAAGTGGTAGAGCTCTATCTTTAATCAAAAAAGCTCAGAGACAGGGCCCAAGCCCTGAGTTCAAACTCCATAACCAGTAATAATAATAAATGAATGTATGCCCTGGGTTCAAGCCCCAGTACTGGCATACACACAAAAATGACCATTAAATAATGATAAAATGTTCAATTTACCAGGAAGATGTAGTAATTCTAAGCTTGTATGCACCTAATAGCCTCAGATCAATACAACAACAATTAAGCAGGTGATGATGCCAACTATACTATCGAAGTGGGAGATTGTAGCATTTTTCTCCAGGTGATAGATGGAACACACACACACACACACACACACACACACACACACACACACACACACATCTAAGTAAGAAGACAGACAAATTGAATGGAATCTGATAGACATTTATGAAACACGGTATTCCACAGTGGCAGAGTACATATGATTTTCAAAGAAACATAAAAGACATGGAAATGTCCCATGGCTAAGCTACTAAATTGGTTTGAACAGATTTCAAAGAAGAATGTCTGGCAAAGACAAGCTAGATGCTTCTTAACTAGGCCTCCTGTTCCTTGTCCACAGTGAAATTTCATTTTACAGTTTCTCTGCATGGAGCCGAGATGGGATTAGTGCTGGCGAGAGGAAAGTAGGTAGATGAAAGTGAATGTGCCCCTTGGAGCTTTGCACTCTGAAAACAGCCGGCGTGAGGATTGCACCCACCCTCTCCCCTCATCAACTAGCTCTGAGCAGTAGGGTGTTCCAGAGGCCCTAGGGGGGACAAAGCTATCAGATAGATGTTTGGATCCTTGAGTTGTGGCTTGGAGGAGAGCCACCTAGGAAAGTATGCTGAGCAGTTGTTTTATTTGACCAATGTACTTTGTGAAAGCCACTGAGGCCTTACCACTTTGTAACACTAAATGGTTGACTGAAACAATACTCCACAAAGTGCGTTCCGTGACATAATGGGGATCAGGATAAAAATAAAGCCTAGAGTAATGGGAAAATAGCAGTATGCTTGGTAATTTATAACCCATGTTTTCTTTCTTTTCATTTCTTGTATCTTTAAGTAGTTATACAAAAGGCTGACTATGCAGCCTGTGAGTTTATAAGTGCAATGCATCTTCATTGATGTCACCCCTTTCATTATTCTCTCTCATCTCTCCTGACCCCCAACTCAATATTCCCAGTTTCAAAAGATATACAGCTAATGTTATGACTATATTCTCACCCCCCTGTTCTCTTCATTTGTGTACCCCCCTCTTTTTGACCCTTCGCCCAATCTCAAGTACCAGCTCCCTGATACTCATGGGGCTGTATGTTCATTTTTCTAAGGAGTTACACCATTTGAATTCTCTCCCATGTATATCATATTTCATTAATACATTTGTGTAAACTTGAGTATAACCTGTGTTTACTAGTACATTTATAAATTGGATCTAACTTCCACATATGAGAGAAAAAATAGGTGTCTTTTGTCTCTCTGGGCCTGACTTCACTTAGCATATTTTTTTCCAGGTTCATTCATTTCTTTGTAAATGATGTACTAGTCTTCCTAAGAGAGTAAAATTCCATTCTGTGTGTATATGCCATATTTTGTTGATCCATTCGTCTGATGAGGGGCATCTGGGCTGTTTATCTTTGCTAAGGTGACTAGTTCAACAATGAACATGGTTGTGCATATAATTTCACTGTATCCTGATTTGTAATCTTTGAATAAATGCTCCAAAATTCTATCTTCACTTTAAAGCAACTAATTGATGGAAGAATAAATATTAAAGAAAGCTAGAATGTCCATAAATCTGCATGATGATTAAATACTGTTAAATCTTTAGTCAATTGGCTCTGCTCTGAAGGAAGCCAGTCTTCCCCTTCTGCAAGGTATTCAGGCTGTGTATGCTACCCAAATGAGTTTCTTGGCTCTCAGATTGACTGTGGCTATTTAAAATTTCATTGTTTGATTTCCACATATCTGTGAATTTCCTAAGTTCTTCTTGTTACTGATATCTAATTTCATCCCATTATAGTCTATGAATATATTTTACATGCTTTTTGATTCTCTTCAATTTGCTGAGACTTTTCCTAAGGTCCGATGTAAAATCTACCCTGGAGGATGTGTTGTGGGCTCATTAGAGGAATGCGTGCTCTATTCTACTTGCATAGACTGAGCTGTCAGTATCTGTAAGCTCTAGTTGATTCACAGCATTGTTCAAGTCTTGTGTTTCCTAGTTGTTCCTCTGTGCATATGTGTTATCTTTGATTAGAGCAGAGCATTGAATTAGCTATTTTCTGCTTCATTTGTGTCATGTTTTATCTGGTTCTTTTGTAAAATGCCTATATGCTTATAATTGTTATATATTCTTTAAAAAATTTTATTGTCAAAGTAAAGTACAGAGGGGTTACAGTTACATACGTTGAGTAGTGAGTACATTTCTTGTCCAACTTTTTACCCCATCCTCAATTTTCTCCCACCTTCCCTTCTCCCCACCCTCCCCCACAGTTGTACAATTAGTTTACAACATATATTATAGATTCTTGATGGATTGATCTTTTTATTATTATAAGATATTCTTATTTACCTATAAAAGCATTATCTTAAGGTATGCTTTTTTGGGGGAAAGGGAGTAATGGAGTTTGATCTAAAATTCTTACACTTGCTGGACAGATATTTTAGCAACCTGAGTCACCCCACCAGCTGTTAAAGTTTGTTTTCTATAATATTATTATAGTTACCATACCTCTCTTTTAGTTTATGTTTAAAAGTGTACATTCTTCTATAACTTTACTTTCACCTTATTTATGTCGTTGTGTGTAAAGAAGTGTTTGCTGTTAAAGAGTAGAGAATTTTAGCTATCAGTACTCCAAACTAAAAAAGAACAATCTCAAGCTAGCAACCTAACCTGAAGTTAGTTCCAACATTACTGAAGAACAATGCTTTTATATATGGAAAAAGACTTATTCTACTAGGGTGTGACCTTACTTTAAAGCTGTTATAATTATACAACTGTGTTGTTAGCCCCAGGATTAAAAAAAGTGAATGAAACTAAAAGCTCAGAATCAGACCCATAACATACCTGAAACTTAACTTTTATTAGCTCAAGCATTGCAGAGATGAATAATGGATAATAAATGGTAATAATAATGGTACTTGGACAATTGGTTATTCGAAAGGTTAAAAAATTAAATTAGATTCATATCTTGTAACATAAATGACAATTCCAAGCAGATGAAAGATCTAAATGTAAAAGATACATACATGTACATATATGTATACATATATTTCCAAATTTTAGAAGAATCATTGAGTGAAGAATTTTAAGAACTGTCATGTGAATTTAAAGAACTGTTTCTTAAAGCAAAACACAAAGTTCAGAGGTAATTGCTAGCAATGTATACTGCCATAAAATATTAAAGTACATAAAACCTTACAGCTTCTAAAGAATAGAAGTGGGGAAAAGAAGGTCCCACACTTAAAGAAGCACTTGGCAATTAAAAACTAGGTGCTGATGACTTTCACTTTTAATGCTCTCATTCAGGAGGCTGAGATCTGAGGACTGTGATACATAGCCAGTCCCAACAGGAAAACCTGTGAGACTCTTGTCGTCAGTTAACCAGTAGAAAAGCTGAAAGTGAAGATATAACTGATAGATGGCCAGTATTGAACAGAAAAGCTAAGGGATAGTGCCTAGGCCCTGAGTTAAGGCCAGTACTGGTGTAAAAAAAGAGAGGGAAAAAAAGAATTTGTGTCTGTTATGGTTTAAATGTGAACATATTTAAATGCATTGTTTAATTGAATTTGGAAGTGTGGGGGTGGTCATTAGTTGTTAATTAACATTAAATGCAGTCCTAAGGACAGTGCCACTATGTTAGTGGATTTGTAAGGACAGGAAAAGAGACCATGCTTTGTCTCCCCTTGTGCTGCTCTCTGCCATGTCTTTGTGCACCACAGACAAAAGCAATGCTGACACCATGCTCTTAGATTTCCAGTGTCTAGAGTTAACACAATGAAAAGAAAACCCCAAAACTTCTGCGTATATCTTACAGAAGAGGAAATACAAAATGAGATGAGGTGCTCAATATTAGAAAGCAGAAAGTGCCAAGAAAAACCTCGGTGAGATCATTTCATGCCTGCTAGCTTGCGAAAAATTCAAAGGTGACTATTATCAAGTATGGTAACGATACTGGCAAAAGAAATTCTCTCCTTTTGCAAGAGTACAGAGTGGCATAATTGGAAAGAAGTCTGTCTTGTATAATATGAATGTGGGTGGATGTTTCCTAACCTATAACTCTATTCTTTGGTATAAGCTATTGAGGAATTCTAGTATCTGTACACCAAAAACATAAGATTGTCTAAACAACATTGTAAAGAGTAGCAGGAAGCAAGGAATTACTTAAGATGTCTACCACTACTTTTTTTTTACATTTATATATGTATATTAATTATCAAACTGAATTACAGAGAGGTTACAGTTTCATACATTAGGCATTGGATACATTTCTTGTACTGTTTGTTACCTCCTCCCTCATTCCCCCTCCCCCCTCCCTCTTCCTCTTCCCCCTCCCCCCATGAGTTGTTCAGTTGTTCAGTTCATTTTCATCAAACAGTTTGTAAGTATTGCTTTTGTAGTTGTTTGTCTTTTTTTACCCTGTATCTCTCGATTTTGGTATTCCCTTCCAATTTCCTGGTTCTATCACTACTTTTTGATACATTCATAGATTGTAATACTAAAGAATGAAAGATAGCTATTTGCTTCACCAAGGATAAATATAAAATGAAAAACATAGATATATAGATAAAAACAAGCAAGTTTCAACAAACTATTCTTAAACATTTTTATTAGAGTATGTCAGTTATGGCCTTTCACTGTGATAATTCCATACATACATACAATGTACACTGATCAAACTCACCCACTCCCCCAGAGATGTTTATTTCATTTATTGCAATGCTCCTCTTTGTGTACTTGAGAGTTGTTTGATAGTAATATCTAATTTACAAAACTGATGTAAAGGGGACCGAGGAGGACAAAGATGGAAAGGATGAGAAAGAAAGGCAGGCAAAATTCAAGACAGTGGTTACTTCTACAAGGGAGAAGGAAATGTGATCAGTCAGGGATACATAAACAGCTCAAAGCATCATAATGCCCAGTGTCTCTAATCCTCGATGAGCAAATGAATACAATAATACCACTTAAGGATAGACTGTAGTAGTTTTGGATTTTCAGAAGTGTCACAAAGAAAATAAGTGTGTGCAATTAACCAGCCTTTTCTGATCTTTTGTACCAGCCTTTTCTTGGCTAAATGGGATAGTGTTTTAAAATCTACCTATGAGAAAGCATGTCATGTTAATGGAGATACTCGATGAATTATTGTAATAGGATTGGAAGCTGAGTATACCTTGCTATATGGAAGAATTGTTTACAGGTAATGTGTGTGTGTGTGTGTGTGTGTGTGTGTGCCATTTTACAAGTCCCTTTGTGTACATAAAATGTGAATCAAAGTTTGTTTGCTAGCATGTTGTATTTAGGTTGGTGACCCCATTTACAAATGTCCACAATCAAGTGGTGAGGACTCATTACAGGTTTATTCAGGTACAGTGTTTTCAGGTGAAAACAAAATATTACAGAGAAAGGAAATGTTTGCATTTGTGGCTATGGCAATCTGTATGCTTTTTCACATCCCAGGTAAATCAAGAACTTTATGCTGGAAAGATTAATGTAATAAAAAATGATGATATTCTGGAGTGATGTTTGTAGGGCAAGGAGAATGGAGACAATAGAACAAAAGATCAGAATAAATGTGTAAATGTGACAGAGTCATTGCCTTCCCAAATCCTGTTCTCTACCCAAAACTCTTGGTTGTCAAGTTAGAGGGGAAAGGAGCCATCTGACAGGTCAAAATGTTTGACACACATACAGCTTAAGAAGTCTGAATAAGTTACTGGACAAACAAAGTGAGGAAAATAAGGCTTGAAGCTTCAGCATTGAGTTTGAGACTCTGTTCACAACATGGACTGGAAAAAATTCTCTAAGAAAGACCTGTGGATCCAGAACAGGAATAAAATGCATTTTTCAATTTTAGTGTCAAAAATTAAATAAGAAATCCTTATGTTTATTTACATCAATGCCTAGCACAAATCAGTCAATTCTATTGGAAGGAAGTTTGGACCCAAAGAATGCCAAATAACAGAAAATCTTAGTATCACATCGTATTGACATTTCAATGTGAATTTTTCCAGGGTTGGTAGGCATATCATAGTCAAATCACTCAACACGTTGCATGCATTCAGCATTGTATTAAATTGCTTACAAACCCAATGAACAATAAGATAAATTTCGTGCCTTCAAGGACTTTGAAACCTAGTTATGAGAGCAATACTGGGAGGAGAAACAGAGATAAAAGTAGAAGAGAAAATAAGAAGGATACATGTGGGGACTACTAAAGACCCTGACACGCAGGAACACTGAACACTCATTCTCAGGGAATGGTAGTTGTGTTTCTCCTTTGAACTTATATGTAGAAGTTGGAATGGTTCATGTTGAACAGAACATCCCAGATGGGCTTATGGAACTTTATGGAAATGAAAAACAATGATTTTTAAAAACAAGGCAAGGAATAGTGAGAAAGAATGTATAAAGACTTTTACAGAGCCATACATAAAGTCTGAAGCCAAGATACACACACACACACACACACACACACACACACACACACACATCAGAGAAAGAGAGCGAACAAGTAAGTGAAAGAGAGAGAGAAAGGAGAGAGCAAATGAGAGATACAGGGATAGAGACAGAGACAGAGGTGTAGAGATGCTGAGACAGAATATAGGAAGCAACGCAAGCTGGAAACATTGAGTGAGGAAGTGAAGAAAAGGGAAAGTAAACTTTCTCTTCCCAGCCAGTGCTGACCATACTGTGGTCCTGTACAATCTTGACAACCATTAAGGGCACACTAATTGCTTCAGTATATGTTTAATTAGGCACAAACTGCCTAGCACATATGAGAAATCATTCCATCAAAATCAATTTGAAAAAAACCTTTTACACGTGTAGAGAACAAGCCAGTCATTGGTGCAGGTCACAGCTGAGATGGCTTCACCACCCAGCCATCCTGGATAAATGAGGCAGTACCCTGTATCTCCGAGTCAGTCACTGTGTGGTGCAGACTACATTTCCTGTATAATTATAAAAAGAAATGTGGCAAAATAATTTTTTCCAATACCACAATCTTACAGCACTTTCTAAGGCTGAAGATGAGTCAAGTTTTAAGCATGCTAATGAAAAGATTCTAGTGCAAATGGTTTATTAAGTAGAAAAGCTCTGATTTGAGCTTATTATTTTTTTATTAGAGTAAGTCTATGCTTCATGCATGTCTCCTGTTTTAATATTTGAATATTCGGTGTGGGAGACATGCTACAACCATGCCTATCATTACCCAAATCGTGCTGTAAAGAGAAAACTATACCTGTAGACTTTTTAATCATAGCAGAATTTGAAGGGTACTTGATGTGACAACACTGGCTTTGGAGAGAATCGGAAGATGAAAGGGGTAGTCAGTCAACTTAAGCAATGTTATGTTTTCTTTCTATCAATCATCCATTTATTTATTTATTCAAGGATTTTGACCATGGAAAATCAACCCCCGTGCTCAGCGCTTGTGGCCTCATGCCTGTAATCCTAGCTATTTAGGAAACTGAGATCTGAGGATCATGGCTGGTTTGAAGCCAGCTTGGGCTGGAAAGTCCATGAGACTCTTATCTCTGATTAACTACCAGAAAACAGGAAGTGGTGCTGTGGCTTTAAGTAGTAGACTAAAAGAGCCCAGGCTCTGAGTTCAAGTCTCACAAACAACAACAAAAATATCAACCCCTGAAACTGAAGTTGAAAAAAAAGCAAACCATCTCTTTCCATCTAGCGTAGATGGTAATAATTAACTTGTAAGTACCTTGGTTACTCTTCCATTAAGCAGTTCTCCATGGGATCAAACTTAGTCTGGTTTATTTACTGGACTCATCCTAAGTACTCAATATGCCAACTGTTAGAATCATTTAACATATATCAAATTATTGTATCATATATATTTCAAGTACACACACACACAACTTCATGAGAAAAACAAGAAATCATTTTGTAGAGAGCAAACCATTGCAGTCAGCTAAAGAAATGATCTTCCCAATATCGGAGAGAGGTTTTTGAGAGATTTGGACCCAATGCTAGTATCACTAGCAGCTTGCTCTTTTCACTTGTACACAGGCTAAATGTGTTGGACAAGTACATCATAGAACAAATGAGCTGTCTTGAGATAGAAGAGTTGCTTCTTGGGCTCTGGGGTAGTAATGAAGTGTTTATGAGCAAACACTTGGAGGATTGGTAGTTAAACACCTATATTTACATTGACAGCATTCTGTGTTTGTATTTGTCCATCAGTTTCCACTATTTGTATTAGTGTCTAGCCACCGAGAGGGAGGAGGAGCTGGAAAGAGAAGTATTGAAATCACATTACCTTTCATGATGGTTATGGTAGATTTTCTATCCAATGGAAAAACTCAAAATTGGATTCCTGTTTTAAGAAAAACAAGACACATTTTGATTTTGTTAATAGATCCAGAGCCAGTAGATTAGAATAAGTCTGATTAATTCTTTTCTGAGTAGAATAAAGAGTAAGGGGCCAAAAGCCCATGGCTCATGCTTGTAATCCTACCTGCTCACAAGGCTGAGATCTGAGGATGGAGAATCAAAGTCAGCCCAGGAAGGAAAGTTTGTGAGACTGTTATCTCCAATTAACCACCATCATACCAGAAGTGGCATTGTGGCTCAAGTGGTAGAGCTCTAGCCTTGAGCTGAATTGCTCAGGGACAGCGCCCAGGCCTAGAGGGCAAGCTCCATGCCCCCCACCCAACAAAAAAAAAAGGAATTCTAGAACACTGGGGAATCTGATCCTCCTAATTGGAACTTCTATATACCTACATAAACAGAGCTGACTCTGAACTCCCGCGTCTGTCCAAGGTCATTGCTGCCAGTTACGTCTTCTCAACTGTGATTTTACCTGTGTGTTTGATGTGAGCAGAGGGCTTAGGTACCTGGATTGATGTAAGGATCATGTGTCTTTCTCCAGACTGGGTCTGCCAATCGCTATGAAGAGAGTCATTCTAGAAAATATATTAACAAGATTCTAAGCCTCTGGACTTCTCTCTGGGAAACTACTCCAATGTTGGCAGAACTGTGTCCTAACTCCAACATCTTGTTTCCATTCTTTCCCATCTTCCTTTTTAATAAAGGCATTTCTATTTAAAAAAGAAAAATGCTAGCCTTGAGCAAAAATGCTCAACCTAGACCATAAGTGTAAACCCCAGGACTAGCATACACACACACACACACACACACACACACACACACTACACACACACACACACACGCACCTCTCAAGAGGTAGGTAAGTTGTAAGGATGCACTTGTCTTTAAATAAAACAGTTGTCTATTTGACCATAAGTCACACAAAAAAGAGAGCTTGAGCTGCAGAAAAAAAAAGAAAGAAAATTGTTATACATTCTACTATCCTCTGGAAGGTTAATAATATTACATATCATCTGTTGGGGATTATTATGGCCTGGGTGGAAGGCTGCCCTTCCACCAGCCTTGGGACAATGGGAGGAAGTACCTCCCACCTTCTGGCCTCAACCGGAAAAGAAAGCCTCCGCCCCTGGGAGGTGAACACGAGCGTGCCACCATGATGGGGTTGTCCCACCCACAAAGGAAGTTTCGTGATATCACTTGATGGACATGGTCCTTAGCCTATGACTGGCCCTTTGGCCAGCCCCCTTTCTTTCCCGCCATTGCCTTTCCCTATTAAAGTTTGTGAGACGCATCCCACCACCGCAGCGTGTCCCTGATGCCTTCCTTTTCGCCCCCGCTCTTGGTAACATGTGAGGGGACTGGGGGGAGGGGAGGCTTCAGCAACCTTTCCTCAACTTAGCGCAAGTCCATGAGAGTACGCCTTTGGCCTTCTGCCGGCGGAGTGCTCTTTCATTGATTTTGGGGTTCACCATTCTTCCCGGGAGATCGGGGAGAAGGGGATCGTTCAGATCCCAACAATCATCCTGTTGAATGTATGCTGTAAAGAACACAAGCCTATCTGTGCTTACTGTAGCTCTACCATCCATGATGCAGCACTGATCAGAGTCTGTCCCTGTTATTTTCCACCAGGAACAGCTTTTAGTTGGTTTCTTAATCATGGGACTTAACCTCTAGAAACACCAAGCCCTTTATAAATATCTGCTTTTACCCTTGGAATCTGGAGATAGTAATTCTGGTCTTTACTCTACCTGTGTGATCTTGGGACAATTCTTTTCTGTTTGTTTGTTTGCTTTTTTTGTTTAGCTGATTTCTTTTTTTCTTTTTCTTATTTATTGTCAAAGTGATGTACAGAGAGGTTACATACGTAACCTCATACGTTAGGCATTGGATACATTTCTTGTACTGTTTGTTACCTCCTCCCTCATTCCCCCCTCCCCCCTCCCACTTTCCCTCTCCCCCCCCACCCGAGTTGTTCAGTTGGTTTACACCAAATAGTTTTGAAAATATTGCTTTTGTAGTCGTTTGTCTTTTTATCCTGTGTCTCTCGATTTTGGTATTCCCTTTCACTTTCCTAGTTCTAATACCAGTATACACAGTTTCCAATGTACTCAGATAAGATACAGTGATAGTGCAGGTCAATTCTTGAGAGCTTGTTTGGAAGTTCTAGCAGGAGAGTGCAGCTACACGTATCCTCTTGACCAAAGACTGGTCCTCCTCTATCCGGGATGGTTGTCTGCTTAGATGGAGTGCAAAGCTTTGGGAGGGATGCACAACTCCTTTGTACAACTACTTAAAGATAATAATTTCTAGAAAAGAACTTTGGTTCCAGGGCTTGCCTGCTCAACAATTGTCTGCTGTGTCTCATTCAGTACTCTGAGAAAGATAAACAGCTTTTGTGGGGGAGATGAAAAGCATGGATACAAACTTCCTTTGAAAGTTTTGAGATTTGACCTAGGGCTTGAACAATGATGGAATTTCAACTCTATGTTCACATCAACTCTTTTCTGTTTACCTCATTTACACACTCAGTAAATATTTGTGCCAGGAATTGGCATAGAACTGGCAACAGAGGAGTGAATGGGATGGGTACAGAGATGGAGATGGCAACTTAAGAGGCACTGCGAACTCATAAAAGAGAAAAATACAATGGGATTTAACTCAGTATCTATTGGCTTACTCCATCCCAGACTATGTTACTGACCATGATACACCCTCGAGTAAGCCATGGCTCTGCACAGCAGCTAGACATTGCCAATAGGGCCCCTTATGTTTCCTCTTCATGTTTCCCATTATGTATATATATATATATATATATATTTTTTTTTTGCTGCAGTGGCAACTTCTCTGATGTCAAGTCTATCCACTTGAAGTCATCTCTCATCTCTAGGTTTTTTTAAACCATACTAATGTAACTCATAATTTTAAATTTTTGAATTAGTTATCTTCTCAGACTTTTTCTCTTGTTCATCTCACCTTCTCTACCTCCATTCACGCAGCTAAAAATCAGTATGATCATTGCCTAGGGAAACAGACATTTTAGGGCAGCAAAGTGGGGTGAACTAAGTCTCCCTGGTTATAGTTTCTAAAATCCTGTGCATGGAGAGAGGACTATTGGATTAGCCCCAAATTCAAAAGAAGCTTATGTGGAATGAGGGTTTCTTTCTATTGATGTATCCTGGGCAGGGAATGCCTCTGGCAACACTGACTAAAATTCTGCTACCTCAGCTGTGATGGAGAGTTGAAAATAAAAATTAAGTGAAATTACAGAAACAGAATCTTTTTGCCTGATTGCATTTTGTGGATGAATATTGGAATCCATTGCACTGACGTATGCTAAAATTTGTGATCCCTTCAGATAACTTTGGGTGTCAACAGAGACTTTTAATATTATGTTGATGTATTCAATAAATACTTACTGAGCATCTACTTCGTGTGAAATAAAATAGCAGAAGCTCATCCTTTAGTATCAAGCAAGAATAAGCAATTCTCGCTTAATTATCATTATTTCCAAGACAGAATGTCATTAATCACATAGATGTACAGATAGATGTGAAATTCCAACTGTGACCAGTGTTGCAGAGAAAAGATATTTATAATCCAGAGAAAAGATATTTATAATCTATGCAAGAGGTCCTGACCTCTGCTGGGGAAGGGGGACATGGGAAGTGTTCCTGGGTATCAACATAAGAATAGACACTCAGAATGAAGGAAAAGAGAAAGAGAAGTGGAGAAAACAAAAATTCTAGACAGACAGAACTGGGACTTTGCCTTTCATGAGGTGGTAGAGCCATTAGAACAAAAGTTGGGGTTAGAAAGACAGGGTGATAGAGGATTATAATCTCAGCATGAGGTCAGATACTGACATAAAGGACTTCTGGGAGTTTGAAGGTCTATATATTGAATGTGCTCTGTTTATGTATATCCTGTCATCTGCATATGTCTCTCCAAGATCTCAAAGTGTCTATGGCTGGGCCTTCCATCTTTCCTCAAATCCATCCCTGCTCCCAAGTTTTGGTCTATGACAAATGGTAGCTCCATCCTTGCATTTTTTATGACTCCACTCCCCCATCCTTTCCTATTCTTTCTGCATCCCCTGGGTTATGATTGTTTTTATTATCTTTCCCTTCATCTAGAATCCCACATAATACTTCTCCTTTGAGGAGCCATGGCCAAGGTGAGGTTGTCATCCTCTCCATTGCATTCACTCTAATTCCCATCAATTCCCTGCTTCTTCCTCAGTCTAGAATTGGTCTTCCATATATGGGACCATTAACCACTGTAGCAGCTAATGAGGACTTGCAATTTAACAAGAAGGGATTGAGACATGCTGTACTTTGAAATAACAAATTTCACAAGACTCAGTACCAAAATGCAAAATATTTAATACGTATTTTAAACATGTGGGGTTGATAACATTTGTAATCACTCCAAGAAAATAAATCCTATTACAATTAATTAACTTCGGTCTTTGCTTTAAAAATGTGTGTCTGCCTGACAATTTAAAAGTATAGATATGGCCTGTATTTGCCACATTATATTCTTATTGGATGGTACTGACTTAAACTCTAGATAACTACAACAGAAATCAGAGAAAATATGGCAAGTAGATCAATAATAGTCTTGTTACTAGTTGTTATAGATCATGCATAGTAATAGAGATAACTTGCTTTATTTATGTCAGTGGCTATTTGGCTGGTACAATGGCAGAGCTAAGTAGCTGTGATAGGAGCTATAAGGTCCACATGCAAAAATATACACCAGTTGGCCCCTTATAAAAAAAGATAGCTGACTTCCACACTGATGTTTCTTACAATTTTATTCAGCTCTGTATCTATATGCCATGACAGTATAACAGACCCCTAGAAAGTGCCCAATATTTACTGAGTGGACAAAGGTCTAGTCAATGGACGTTTGTTGAATGAATACATATTTGAGAAGACTATTACTGTGATCATCACTATAATTAGTTTATGACCTATTTCCATGGTGGTTATGTGATCTACTTAGTTTTATACTAGAGTAATTGCCATAAGCAGCATTTCAGATTGAGTGTGTCTTTAGGAATTCAGAAAGAGTGGCTCCCCTGCCATTGCCATGATGTTGGTTTTGGAGTAGGCAAGATATTTTAATTATTCTGGAGACAGAAAAAAATGTAAGTGAGAGGAAGGAGAACCACTGCCCCAGCCATAAGGAGCTCTTTGCTATGGCCAGTGGCTCTTTATTATAGAATGGAATCTGAAAACCAGGGCTAGTGTTGGGAACTGGAACTGGGGACCAGTCAAGAAGAGACTGGAGGAAGCAATATTCCAGTCTCACAGATAGCTCTTCTATAAGGGATTTCGAGACAAAACTTTCCTACAGGTTGTTCCTATTCAAAGTTTTCACAGTGTTGTTTTTTTTTTTTTTTTGTCCAGGAAATGTAAAGCAGTAACTCACATGGAAATCTGGATCTGGTTGGTGAACATGAGAATTGATTCTTCTATCTTAAAAATGGAGCTGGGAACAAGTGTTGGAAGAGAATTAAGTACATCTTCACACTTTGATCCAAATATACTCCTGTCATTTACTCCCTGCTCACAAATCTGCAGCTGTTAGAAGACACAAGATCATTTTCGTTTGCATTTCTCTGTCACCTTGTTAATGGAAATGATTTTATAAAGTTAAAACAGCCATAATCACCATAGATGAGGATCAAATTTCAGATCTCAGTTGTGCAATATTATCTCCTGGTCATTAAAAAAATCACAACATTTCTTGATGTCGAATCAGATCCTTTTTTAGTAATTAAAGTTACAAAAACAACTAGATACCATTATTTGATCAGATGAATTCCCAAAGGCTTTTCCAGAGAGAGGCAGAGATTCTTATTTTATTGGAACAGATTTGAGAAGCAAACAAGAGAAGAAAAAAGAATTAGATTTATTAGTAATACGTGTGATTGGCATGGGAAGAGGGTATTAAATATTTGAGGATTGTTATTTTAAACTGATTCAAAGTAATGAAGGATTACAAAATCAGATATTATAACAGATACAAAGGAAACAAAAGACAATTCCAAAGATTAATAGACTGTTCAATGTGGAGGTAGTTTGGAGATGATGTTACTTTAATTCCACAGTTTTCAAGAAAAAGAAAGAGTGGTAATACTGTTTCTTTACATTAATATTAATTGGGACACAAGGCATTAATTTCTAGCCTAATAATTTTTTCTATTAATACTTACTAGATAAGTCATAGATAGATGCATTAAAAAGTTACAGAATAAGCCGGGTGCCAGTGGCTCTTACCTTGCCACTCAGGAGACTGAGAGCTGAGCATTACAGTTGGAAGCCAGAAAGGAAGGAAATAAGGAAGGAAAGAATTCCAAAAGAAAGGTAAACATTCTGGCTAATTAAATGAATTATAGCAGTAACTCCATTGCCCCCTACAGTCCCCACCCCTGTGTCCTGATGTTTGATAGAAATTTATAATTTGTGTGGGAGAGACCTGAATGAGAATCTCCAAACTGGTTAATTTTTATTCCACTGGGGCTTAGCTTTTTTTTAAGGTTTTGATATGCAGTTCAAATTATGGGATATGTAGGATTAACTGCATTCGTAAACACTATCCAGACATGATAGTACCTACAAATCACTCAGAACGCCATCACTGGCAGCTAGTAAATATTTTACATCTTATTCTATTTTTATTTTTTAGCTCTGCTTTCCTTCCTGAAATTCTTTAAATGTTTTCAGAAGACTTTTAAGTGTGAGTAGGTAAATGTACATATGAAAACGTTTCTCCAACCCTGATGCCTGAAATCCAGGTTGGGAATTTGTGTATGTGTGTGTGTGTTTGTGGTCTGCAATCCTCTGTGCGAGTCTTTTCTGCAACTTGGGTTTTTAAGACTAACAAACCTGATAGAGATTATCTTCCTTGTGTATTGATTCCAGGCATTGGAGAGGCCTCATTTTATTTCCCCTTTTTTCTTATTGAAAAATAATATGTTCCTTATAAAGTATTGAAATTGTATTTTTTATAGGCTCTTTCCACAATTCTCCCCCAGGAGGCTTATAAAACAAACATACCTAAAGAGCCTTCTTATAGACAGTTATCAGTAAAATGTCATGGTTGGGCTGGAAATGTGGCTTAGCAGTCAAGTGCTTGCCTAGCATGTATGAGGCCCTGGGTTCAATTCCTCAGCACCACATAAAAAGAAAAAAATGGAAGTAATTCTGTGGCTCAAGTGGTAGAATGCAAAAAGAAGCCAGGCACTGAGCTCAGGCCCTGAGTTCAAGCCCCAGGACTGGCAAAAAAAAAAAAAAATGTCATGGTAGAAGGTTTGGGTTTGGATTTTAACATCCATGGCCTTGGAATGCCAAATTCTTGTCTTCATCAGAATTGTATATCTCCATTGCAAGTGTTTGTGGGACTTGGAATTGGTGTGGAAAAGGAATGTAGCCTCTTTTCTTTTACTCCTGATTTCTTATAGTTTTATGTATACAATGATAGCAGATCATTTTAATTCCTAATCATATGCACAATATTTGCAGCCTGGCAAACATTGCCAAACTGCAGATATTTCTCCACCTCCATTTTTTACTAGCCTACATGTGATTGCCAGTTACTGGGACTAGATTCTTCCAACTACGCATCCGCTCTTCTCTTTATTTGCACAATTAACTTGTACTTCATTGAAGGGAGATGACGTGAACAGATGGAAATCACTGGCATTCTCTGTTTCCTGCTACTCACTAAGTACAAACAGGGCTGTGAGGCCCCTTTATCTCCTGTAGCTTGGCTTTCATAATTGGCTACCTTCATACTTCTTTAAACATTGTTCTTTTTTGTTTTTTCAAGAACCTGACAGTCTGTGAAGGAAAAAGAGACAAAAACAAATGCTTTTTTTTTTTTTTTACAATGGGAAAAGCATTATTATACCCTGGACTAAACAAAGCACCATGGACATTTGAAATGCTCTCTGTTTCCCATGTGGGTACAGAAGGTTGGTTGCTTATTTTAGTTTATGATGTATTCTCTTTTGAAAACAGACAAGTGTGTTTGGCTTGGACTGTGCTTATGAAGTGACTGTCCATTGCTCATCTTCAAATATGGGGAGGAGATTCCAGGTAGATGACAATATGGAGGGCAAGAAGGTATTTTTGGTCATAAGCAAGTGGGGCTAGGGGTGTGGAAAGTGGACACTTGCACATTGGCAATATGATGTATTAGAGGGTAGATAGACTCTCTGAAAGCAATTTGGCAACATGCTCCATAAAGGCTCTTGGTATCTTATGTAAGACTCCATCCCAATGTCTAGAATGAAATCTGAACAAGTCATCAAGTGCTCCTAAATTTAAAGTTTTGCAAATTCCTTGATGTACAAATTCACAGAATTGGGAAGTATTATGTGCCTACTATTAACATTTAGTTGTAAGAATATAAATTATGTTATTTTTATGATACTAAAACATTGAAATGGCTGACTTAGATATATTAATATGGGTATTAAAAATTCGACACCATTCCTACTATGGATTATTAGACAGTCACAAATGCTGATATGGATCATAAACACCACATGGAGTATACTACTGGCTACTGTCCCTTGTAGTAACAGAGAGAACTAAGTAGTGGGATTTTGAATCTACTTTGAAAATAAGAGTTGGCAATATTTGTAGAAAGATTGCATGAGAGATGTGAGAGAAAATGGCCCCAGAAACTTGGTAGTGGTGACACTATAAACTGAGGTAAGGAAGACAGCTGTGGGTAAATCAAGAATTTTATTTTGGACATACTAAATTTGAGGTGCCTATTAAGTAGTTAAGAGATGTCAAGTAGGCAGTTGGATAGATAAATCTAGATCCCAGGGGAGTGTTAAGAACTGGAGATAGAAATTTATGAGTCATCAGTATAAACTTATTTTAAGCCATAGAAGAGTATGAGATCACCTAGGGAAAGGATTTAGAATGAAAACAGCATGGAAGATGCAGTTTAGGGTTAGCAGAGAAGAGAAGGAACTTGAAATAGAAGTTAGGAAGTAGATCCAAGATTAGGACAAAGGAACATCAGTGTGAGCAACCCAAGCAGAGACATTTCTGCAAGAGAAAGTCACATACTTAAATTGAGTAATACTCTAAATTGACTAGTATCCCATATCCTGCCTTGAATTTTCCCCAAACACCCATAATACCATGCCTTTTTCTGTAATGTTTGACCCTGTTGGAAAGGAGGAACAGTAATTATCGAACAGTAATTGCTTGATTATTTTTCCCTTTTTAGTTGATTATATTAAGCAGACGAAGTCACACCTAATGGATCAAAAAGGACTTAGGTCTGGGCTTCAATGCTGGCATTACACATGGGAAAAGCACTTTCATTCTCTAGCTACAGGATTGTGGGAAGGTTGCTTAATCTCTTAGAGCCTCGGTACCATCTTACTCTCTCTCCCAATCTTTCTACAAATATTGCCAACTCTTATTTTCAAACTAGATTCAAAACTCCACTATGTAGATCTCTCTCTGTTACTACAAGGAACAGTAGCCAGAAGTTCACAAGTGGTTTGTTATGAATAGATTAATACTCCATGTGGTGTTTATGATCTACTCATAAAACATTTGTGCATGTTGTTTTGTCATTAATTTGTTTTCTGTAGTATCAGCATTTGTGACTGTCTAATAATCCATAGTAGGAATGGTGTCAATTTTTTAATCAAACCCATATTAATAAATCTAAGTCAGCCATTTTAATGTTTTAGTATCATATAAACAACATAATTTCTATTCTTACAATGAAATGGTACTAGTAGGCATATAATACTTCCCCAATTCTGAGGACAGTGATACACATTTGTGGTTGGCATTAATAAATACTAGTATCAAAGCACTAAGTTCCTTGTCTGGTCAAAAGTAAATAGATCACAAATGGTAGCTTATATTATTTCCCATACCCTGATTGGTTGACTCTGTATTAAGGGAAGTGAAAAGATTCTTACTTTCCACTTTCCCTGGGAAGATGAGTTGGGTAATTGTTTAGAAGAAGGTTGGAGTTGGAATGTCTATGTAGTATTAGATAGAAGTCAAGAGCTCTACATATGAAAAAACAAAACAAAACCCTCCAATATTGCTCCTCTATGCCTTACCAAATAATACATAGAATATCTTAACTGTTCAAGATTTGGAATTCATGAAATAAGAGTAAAATTGTTTTGAAGAGATGAGGCACCACGGATAAGACTTCATTACTCTGGGCCTGACTTTGAGATCAGACTACCAGGCTTCCAATGAGCAGATAGGGTGCAAACAGGAGCCCCTGCAGAACTGAGACAGGGTCAAGAACTCAGTTAAAATGAACAGGCATTTCCCCACCCTTGGGCCACTCAGCACCTATCTGATCCTCTGAAGCACAAGAGAGCAGGTCAGGGATATAAGTGAGCAAGTGTCTTGGGTTCATTCTGCAGAAAGTAAGGCTGTTAGCCCTAGTTGTTCTCTGAGAGTTTGTTGTTGTTAAACATAATTCCTTTGGAGATGTTCTATTTCCCGTTATGCTCAATGTGTGCCAATCACTTGCACCTGTGGAGGCAATTGGGTGGCCTTTGCTATTTTAGAGCAAGGGCATGATTCATTGCTGAGGTAAACATGTTGACCTCTTCCTCCCAGGCCCTTCAAAGGTACCAGGAAAGGCCTGGAAATGACTGCCTTGACACACTGTTCACTCAACACATACACGCTCATTCCTCAGTTCAAACAGACTCTTGGCTCATTTTGCCCTGAGGAGAATCATTGCTTTGGCTCAGTGATCAAAATGGTAGAACATCTTCAGTGCAGTCAGACTCCTTCAGCTTGAAATTGTGATTCTGTCCTTCAAGAGGCCCCTGAGAATGACGAAAATTGGCCCATCTTTCCATACCTCAGTTTATCTTTACAATTGGACTGATTACTATTCCTGAGCATATTGTATTCATTAGCAAATTAATCTTTACAAAGGACTGGAACTTAATAAGTGTCAATGGGATATTTTATATATTTAGTGTGCAAGAACATAGAGCTCATGTAAAATATAAGAACTCAGGTTTTTTTTTTTTCTTGGCCAGTTCTGGGGCTTGGACTCAGGGCCTGAGCACTGTCCCTGGCTTCTTTTTGCTCAAGGCTAGCACTCTGCCACTTGAGCCACAGCACCACTTCAGGTATTTTTTTTGAGTGCCATTAATATCTGTCCATATGCGTATGGCAGTTTTGATTCATGTGTACATTGGCTGTGATGGACTCAGAGTAATTACTATATCTGTTACCTTAAACTTGGATCATTTCTTCTTGGTGATTATGTTCATAATAATAAATCTCCTCCTCCTCCTTTCATATTGCTTGGGATCAAAGTTAGAACTTCTTATATGCTATCATTGTGCTACATTCCAGTCCTCCAATTCTCCCTTCATTTTGAATTTTTTCTCGGGGGGGAGTCGGTCGAGGGGCTTGAACTCTGGGCCTGGTATCTGTCCCTGAGCTCTTCAGCGCAAGGCTGGCACTCTACCTCTTGAGACACAGAGCCACTTGAAGTTTTCCAGTAGTTAATTGGAGATGAGTCTCATGGATTTTCCTGCTTGGGCTGACTTTGAACCTCGATCCTCAGATCTCAGCCTTCTGAGTAGCTAAGAATACAGGTGTGAGCCCCTGGAGCCTGGCTCATTTTGAAAGTTATAATGCATTATTTATAATTATACTCACTCAGGTCTTAGAACACTATACCCCCTGCTATGTAACTAAATAGGAAGCAAGCTCATTTTAAGAGGCCTTTTAATATTATTTTTCCCTGGTGATATTTTACATACTGTTAGTGTTTTGAAAACTTAATTACATCTTCCAGAAGGCTCAGAAGTCAAGGACCTCTGCTTTTTAGCTGCATCACATTAAATTCAGAGTTCAGTGTGCAAGGATCATGGATTGATAGAGCCCAAGCCATGGTTCAAGGAAGGCTTAAAAAAAGTTTCATGGGGCTGGGAATATGGCCTAGTGGCAAGAGTGCTTGCCTCACATACATGAAGCCCTGGGCTTGATTCCCAAGCACCACATATATAGAAAATGGCCAGAAGTGGCACTGTGGCTCAAGTGGCAGAGTGCTAGCCTTGAGCAAAAAGAAGCCAGGGACAGTGCTCAGGCCCTGAGTCTAAGGCCCAGGACTGGCAAAAAAAAAAAAAAAGTTTCAGGAACACATCAGTTTTCTTTTGTCTAGAGATGAAGGGTTCTCCAAGGTGGGGCCATTTCTCCTACTGTATAATTTCTCATACTGTGTATTATAAAATGATGACAACATTTATTACTAGATAGTGTTGTTGTTTCTCAGCTCTGATGAAAGAGCACCCAGGCCCTGAGTTTAAGCCCCATGATAGCCTCCCCTCCCCCCCCAAAAGGTTGTCTTATTTCATGTCAGGTTGATGGACATTTCTGTGGCAAAAAAAACCCCAAACACTTATCTCCTGTCTCCAAGGACGAAGTCCCAACTCTCACCACTAGCTATCATTACTCCCACTCAATACTCTCACTCACCTACCATATCATTAGGGCTCAAAATACTTTAGTTTCTTATTCAATTTTTTTTTGTCAGTCATGGGGCTTGAACTCTGGGCCTGGGCTTTGTCCCTGAGCTCTTCAGCTCAAGGATAGCACTCTACCACTTGAGCCACAGCACCACTTCCTCTTATTCAAATCTTGCTTCACCATAAAATACAAATACAATTATGACCACAATATCAAAGGTCTCATTACTAGTAGTATAATTGTTGCATGTAGTTTTGCATTAAGAATACTTTTTTGGGTGTGCTCTTGGTATATTATTGGAAAAGGAAGTCTCATGCTTCAGTTAAGAAGAAAACCAGTAATGTCATATAACTCTTCAGAGAACAGTATTTGATTTTTATAAATGTTCACCATAAAATGATTAGATTAGAGGAAAGCAGCAAGATATGAGAAATTGTGCTCTAAAGGCATTTGACAACTGCTCGGAATTGTTATGTCACTTGATTTGCAGGGGTGTTTTTTTTTTTTTTAAGGAATAGGGGATATTTTAATGTTTAATTCTCTGGTTAGATCAGAGGTGAACTTACCTGGCACTTGGTAGTGCTGCCTAGTTCCTCAGAGATTGTTGATTGAGGAAGAAGAAGTCCTTACTCATGCTCCTGGAGGACTGATTTAGGTGGACAGTGTGAATTATGAGACTTATTGGCAGCAAGTAAATATGGTTTTAGTGGACTACTGTAAAATGCTTTAGCTGGAGATGGCTCTGAAAACCACTCATCAATTACAGACACTACTGTGTAAAGTAGCAGGGGAACCCACACAGGCTTGTCTCTAGGAAATTCGAAGAAATCTTTTGTCTTTGACTTCTGCTAGTTTCCTCTGCTTTCATGGCTAAACCTTCTTACTCAAAGATCCCAGCTATGTATCACTAGCCTGCCACTCAAAACCATGTATGAATTATTAAGCAATGCCCAACACAGACAATGACTTTAAATTGTCTCAGCAATTAAAAAACATTTGTCTTTGTTAACCAGTAGCTGAAAGACTATGGCCTCTAGCTACAGGTGAAAGGATCGAGTTTGGAATTTGTAGATATGAGAATTACATAAGGTTTGATAAAAGCCCAATTTTTTCCTGAGTGCAGTTCTTTTCTGAGACAAGAAGCATGGTGGAACTTGGTAATCAACGTGAAGCCACCCAGGGTCAGTAATTGGGAAGGCATTCCTTCCTTCCCTGCACTACTACATCCAGAGCTGTACTTCAGGATATCCTTGACCTTATTCAAAACAGAGGCAAATTTAGTATGTATTCCTGTGTGCATTCATTATTCCGAGGAATGTCCATACTTTCCATTGGAGTCAGAAAGGGATGTAGGATGCAGAAAATTTCAGATATATGACTCTATACACAACTCTCTCTGAATCACTGTCTTTAGCCTTAGTCAAAGTTATGGGAGGGACAGAGCGGAGTCCAGTTTCTAGAGTTGCCACTGTAAGGAAAATGAAAACAGTACTAGCATTGGTTGACACAATATAAACTCTTCTCATTCTTGCTGGATGTTGCTCTTAAATGAGAAGAAAAACTGAAAAATTGTTGATGTGACTTGTGAGTATTTTTATAATTTACTTCACATATTCCAAGCCAAAATTTGATAATAAAATGATACACATAGCCTTAACTACCTTGAAGACTTAATAGGCTCAGATCATAAAGCAATCATTTAAGGGAA
The DNA here is from genome assembly GCF_023159225.1 of Perognathus longimembris pacificus. Classification (NCBI taxonomy): domain Eukaryota; kingdom Metazoa; phylum Chordata; class Mammalia; order Rodentia; family Heteromyidae; genus Perognathus; species Perognathus longimembris. The sequence goes on from NC_063172.1 coordinate 17,202,514, forward strand.
CTACAGTTGATTGATTGTAAAAGATTAAAAAAATTTTTTTAACCTACATGTCATAAAGATGAAAAGCTATCCATGTATTACTTCTTGTAATTTCAATTTCTTAATCTCACAAATGAAGGAGGGCATATCAAACTTTACCCTCTGTATAATCCATCCCAGTCTCTCTCTCAACCCTATATCTCTTTATTATGGAGATAAAGTTAGTTGTTTGACTTATACTTTCCTTCTGTCTGCTCTTTTGGGAATTGTCCCTTTTCACCAGTTTTCTATAATCTACATTCAATATTCTAATGGCTAGTATGGAAAAGATTTTATTTAAGAAGCAAATGTGTGGAGCAGAGGGAAAAAAAAGAAACAAAACACTCCTAGATCTTGTTCAAGTTAGACATGGTGTAGTGTTGATTATAAGAAATGACTGATTTATATTATTACTCAATTTTTAAGCCATCTAATATACCTTCTAGATAGTGTCCTGATTTGGAAATCACAAAAGAAAATGGAGATGTTTAATGCTTTCCAGAATTCTGATTCTCAGTGCAGTTTTTCATTAATATAATCAGTTTTATTCTAGTTATACTCAGAGAAGATGAACTTATACCAATTGTGCCCCCTGTCCCAGGTAGCATGTTAGATTCTGGTTAAATAGAGATATGATGTCTCATCTAGTTTTTAGTTCAATTTAGTTTTATGTGTATGTGCGTGTGCATGTGCACATGTGCTTGTGTGCATGCCTGCATGTGTATTATACTGGGGCCAGTACTGGACACTATCCCTTAGTTTCAAAGCTGGCACTCTGCCACTTGAGTCACAGCTCCACTTCCAGCTTTTTAGTTGATTAATTATGAAGAAGAGCCTTACAGACTTTTCTGCCTGATCAAGTCTTGAAGCTCCATCCTCATCCTCAGATCTCAGCCTTCTGAGTAGCTAGGTTTACAGGCATGAGCCACTGGTGCCCAGAAAATCATCCAATTTTTAAGGAAAGAGTCTGTGGGTAGCGAAGTAAACAGATGACTAAAGGTGTGAAGATAAATATATCAATGAAGATATCCATGGTGGGTAGCGGGAAATCAACAGAAAGTATATTTCCCTTTAGGAGGCGAGGAGTAGACTAACTTCAGGTAAATCGATGTGCATTAGTCAAAAGAGAGTGCACACAATGCACATAAATGAAGTCAAGAGAGGCCATAAGAAGGCATGAAAAGATGGAGATGGAAACAAAAAAAGAGCAAGTGTGGCTGGCCAGGGACTTCAAGTCTCCTCGAAGGGGCGCTTCAGTAGGGAGCTTTGCTCATTCTTCAAAAATTATGGCGGAACTTTCAATGGCTCTTTTACAATCCATCATCTTTTAATGGTTTTCAGCATGGCGGGGTCGGGGGTGCGTGTGACTGACTAAGTAGGATCAGAGGTCCCATTGCTTGGATCAAACCATTCCCTTCTCACTAGCGGAGGGCAACTGGCTTCTTTGTGTACCAATTTCTCATCAGAAGACAAGGATAATATTGTTTTCTTCCCAGACTTTCCGAGATGATCTAACTAATCCATGTAAGACATTTACAACTGTGTCTGGCATAGGTATTAAGAGTGAAGTAAAAATTACTTCTTAATATGCATTCCTTTCAATAGGCATAAATTAAATGTCTTGACATTCTGAAGTGTGATCTCCTCACCAAGTTGGGCTTGGGAGGAGACAGGAGGCTCTGATACCGCTATTTGCTGCAGAATAAATACTGTCAAGATTTCTTTCTCTCTGTGTGTTTTTTAAATATTAACATCAATTTGTTGTATAAGGAGGGTTTCATTTTAAGAAGTTTATTAGTCTATACAATGTACCTTTGTCAGTCTCCCACTCTCCCCCTCCCCTTTCCTAAACTAATCTCATCAAGTTACCTTTCTCTATATTCCTTCTTGAGAAAGCCAGGATACCCAGTGATCACAATTATGACTGTAGGCTAGAGGCAGTTAATAATGAAATCATTATCGAACACAAATATCTTGGTGTAAGTAGATGTCAGATCTAGGAATATGCTACGTACTGGTGGCTCACTCCTGTAACCCTAGCTACCCAAGGAAGCAGAGGTCTGAAGATCGAGGTTCAAAACCAACTAGGGCAGAAAGTCAAGTGAAGCTTGAGGTCCTTAGTTCAAACCATAGTACAGGCACAAAAATAATTAATGAAGAAGAACTGGGAGTATAGCACAAAGTTTTAAAAGATGAACTCACAAAGTAGAAAATGAAAATCAAACTGTGCCTACAATATAACATGTGATTTGAACCTTGTTTACAACATGAATACATACATATACACTGTTTATAAACAAAAACCTACTTTCACATGTAAGTGATACAGGTAGACTATCTTCTATTATGAGAACATCTAAGGTAAATAAACCGAAGATCAAATGTGACAAATGTGACAAGCTTAGATCTGATGTTTTTTCCTCATCCCATCCAGTACTGTAATACTTTTGTTGAAAAGGGAAGAAACACCTGCATACCACCATTAGGAGTGTATAACTTTTAGGAGAGTAGTTATTAAATTTATCAAAAAGTTATAGCATCCTTCCTAGTCAATATCAGCTTCCTGGATGGGGAAGGTGCTGAGGATTTATGTATTATTCATGTTTATAGCCAGCCTGGCATAACAAGACATTACAGTTGCCACCTCATGTTTATAGACACATAGCAACAACAAGGGACAGAGAAATAGACTTGGAATTTATTCAGTGGATATTTTTATAGCCCATGCTCTGTGACATGGAGGGACTGAAAGAGCTTACAAACAAATTGGGGGGAGGTATGAACTGCCCATAAAAAAGGTTAAATAAAAATAAAGACAAGAAGAAATAAAATAAATAGAAATATTTCTCAGTACCAGGACTGACTACCAAATAAGTGGGACGAACAGCTGAAAGAACATCTCATAACTTCAATTCCCACTTGTAAATGTGTGCCCTAAACTTATGAGCCTAATGATCTCCCAGCTCAGCAAAACCCTTATGCAATAAATATGTGAAAGCAAAGGGGAAAATGGAGCAAACCAGGGAGGGACACAAAAACACAAGCTGCATGAGTTCAAGAACAGAGTTGTATTATTTGCTGAAATCCCAGAGCTGAGTATAAATATATTTGTAAGAGTATAATAAATACGTGTTCAGGTACGAGGGAAGGAACACATAGACAGATGCTAGTGACTGTCTCAGGACTAGGAGAGAACGTTGTAATGTGTTCAAGGAGGTGCAGGTGTGCTTATAGCTTAGTGGGCCACAACTGTGGAAAGATGGGAGAAAAGAATTCATTAACAACAACAAAAAAAGAATTCATTAACATTATAGGTTTCTTTGGGAGGAAATCGGTGAGGTCACCAATCTCAAGATAATATTAACAAATAGGATACAAAAAAGACAAGGACCAAAATCCAAGAAAAGATTCTGAATTGGATATGGTTTTGTTCATTTTTCCTTCTGTGACCTTGTACAATCTATTTTATGAGCTGGCCTGAGTTTTCTCATGTTTTCAAGGGGAATAGCAATTACTGTGCTACAAAAATTTTATACAGATTAAATAAGATTGGGCATTAAAACATATTTTGTAGCTCAATAACTTTTGAATAAAGAAGAAAATGACTGAGAAATGTTGGGCTGTTAAATATTAATCACTGTGCTGAGGAAAGATTTTTCTCTGGAGTCTTTTAGAAGGGGAAATGCTAACCAAACTTACAAGCACCTTGTCTTAAAATTTAATTCACGGAAAACCCTAGTGCTTTTGGTTGGTGGCTTGTCTTAAAGATTTTGCATACCAAGGAAAGTGTTTAAAAAAATAATGTAACATGATAGTATAAATTATCTGGCAGCAAGCTGTCATGTTGTGCCACAAAAATTCTTCAATATTTAATTAAAAACTTCAACAACACGATATTCAAGACATGTCAAGAATATTAATTGGGGGAAGGGTCAGGCTAGCTTTTGGAGGACTCTGACTGTCAACTTCAAGGCCAACCATTCTTTCCTAGTTTATATTCCTGGGAAGACTTAGAAAAAACTGGTCTATACAATACCCAGGGTACCAAAATCAAATACAGTGACAATAGATGCTAAACCATAGGGAAGAAAAACACAAGAAAAAATCTCAAATAATACATGAAAAGTAGCAACAACAATGAAAAACCACTTGCTTCCATGTATATATGTTTATCTGAGCTGGGGAAGGGAAGGGGAATGTCAAAATGGTGAGACAAAGGTTAAAAGGCAAACCAATGCAACAGTGATATTCATAAGACAGTATGTTGTAAACTAACTGTATAACTCCAAGTGGGGGGGGAATTGGGGAGGGAGGGAAATGAGGGAGGATGTAACAAGTTTAGCAAGAAATGTACTCACTACTTATGTATGTAACTGTAACCCCTGTGCAAATCACCTTGATAATAAAATTAAATTAAAAAAAAGAAAGAGCTAGTCTACCTGCTATGACATACACCTATGGTTTTAGTAGAGTATATAGACAGTAGTGCCTAATTTTGATGTCCTGGTTTGGTCTGAGGATGGATCATTTGGAGACTCCAAAATGAAGAAAAGAAGAAGCCTTTAAAGCTAATAGCCAAGGAATTTTCTGGGAAGAGGACTTTGTGAAGGGTGGTTTTGAAATCTGCAGGACTTACAGCTGTATGAGGAGATATGTAAAGTTTTTGAGATATTAAATAAACTAAACTGGTCCTTTAGTTTCGCATAATATTCACAGTTCCAGCTCTGGGCTCAGGGACAAATCCTCTGACAAGTGATTAATATCAGGGTGAATCACCCAAATCCAGAAACATACATAATTTCTCCTCTGCCTGTTTTTTGGTCGACAGCCATTTGGATAAGGCAATCACTTGGATAAGATCTGCCAACAGGGTCAAGTATGGTCATGGCTAAAGTCAAGTTCTAGTTTATCCTCGCTTTGTCATTTAAAGGATTTGAGAGCAATGGGTGATATGTTTTCTTAGGTTTTGAATATGTGAATTAGGAATGACAATTTCTTCCTCTCTCATTAATGCCAGTTGGTCAAGTTACACAAGGAAATACCTGGTCACTTTATCTTCAGGTCTCTAACCAGTCTGACCGTCTGACCTTTAATAACCTCCAGAGCTTTTAACAATTAGACAAAGTAGAAGCAGAAAAATACATTTACAACTGGAAAGGTTCTTTACAATGATCTAATCGCCTACCCATGTCCCATTTGCACATGGAAAAATGCTCTCTTAGGTAAGTCATGTGATCATATCCTAGACTTGAGAAGGATTGTGATCACATGACTTACTTAGCAGAAGAGCCCAGACCCCAGCATCTCCTGCATTCACAGTGTGAGAAGCAGGATGACCTAAGCATGTCAGGCTGAGTAGAAGAGAAGAAAATGAAGGCAAGTTTATGAGGGAATAGTGTGAACAACATCTTAAGAGAGCAAACAGATATGGAATCTTTGTGATCTTCCTTCCAGACAAGTTTATTGGTAGGTTGGTCTGTTTTGCTAAATATGGAACCAACCTAGAGGCCCCTCAGGAGATGAGTGGATCATGAAAATGTGGTACATATATACACAATGGAATGCCATGCTCCTATCAGAAAGAATGACATTGCTCCATTCATAAGGAGATGGGAAGACTTGGAAAAAATCATAGTAAGTGAAGTGAGCCAGACCCAAAGAAACAGACTCTATGTTTTCCCTCATTGATAATAATTAGTATATGCCTAGAATAGTGCTAGCAGATGATCACAATAGCTCAATAACTATGTACATATGATCACATAAGATGATGCTATGCAAAATGAACTCCAAGATATGGAAACAGTGGTTTTTCATTGTTGTTGTTATTTTTAATGTACTATGTGACATTATTTCTTTTTTCTTGTGTATGGGTTAGCCCCTATTGTCACTGCATTTGATTTTGGTACCCTGGGTATTGTATATATGTTTGTCTAAATTAGGGAAGGGAAAGAGGATATCAAAATGATGAGACCAAAGACCTAAGGTGAACCAATGCAATGGCAATACTTACAAGACAGTATGTTGTAAACTGAGTGTATAACTTGTGTGTGTGGAGGGGGATTGAGGAGGAGGTGGAGGAAGGAGGTGATAAAGAGTTTGACAAGAAATGTACTCACTACCTTATGTGTGTAACTGTAAACCCTCTGTACATCAACTTGACAATAAAATTAAATTTCAAAAAAAGAGCAAACAGACTTGATGCACAGGTGAACAAAGTGAAAATGAAAGAGGTGTGTTAATGCTTAAATGCTAGTAAAAGGGATGAGAGATAGATGAATGTATGAAGCAAACATTTCTTCATCGTAATGTTTCTTATTTTTGGAAAATCTAACACTGAATTAATCAGGGAGAGAGAAAGGGATGTGGAGAAGCACTGAAAAAGCTGTTTGTTTCTCTCATGACCCAGGCTGGATCACCAGAGAAGAGACACATGGGCAATAGTTAAGCTGAACTGAAAGCTTGTGTCTACACAATCTTTTTCACAAAAGGAAGAAATCCAAACAGCTAAAAAAAAAAAAAACCCACACAAATTCTAGTTGGCGTTTATCAAAATTTGTGGATAATTTGAATTCTCTGCGAATAGTTCTGATATCGGGGCCGAGGAGGGGAGAGATTGGTGGATTAATCTTAATTCTCTAGTTGTTTGTGAAGCCTACTAAATCAGCTAGACTACTGGTAAGCCATTCTGTCAATGGGTCAGTTCAGTCCATGTGGTTAACTGGTGAGACATAATGAATATGCCATCATATCTCTTCATTGGTAGGCTCAGGATAATGATATTCAGTGGATGAATATTCCTAGGGGACAGCAATGCTGGGATATACCAACTTGGGCAAAACATCCACAGGGAATTTTTTTCAGATAAAGCAATAACATTCTAAGCTAATCTATACTAGACAAGAAAGAACAGTAAACTAGTTGGGGTCTAGACTGGATAAGCCACAAAGAAATCTCCTTTATTTCTGTGTCGATGGTACTGGGGTTCAAAACCAGGGATTAGCACTTGCTAAGTAGACATTCTACCTCTGGAGTCTTACTTCTAGTCCACAAGACTGCAGACTCTGACCACTTCTTATACTGGGTCACTGGATCCTTGGAGAAGTTGCATACGCTTTTGATGGATCAGTTTTTCATCTACGAAATAATCATTTCTCTCATGTGAAAATTAATTTAGAAAATATTTATAAAGAACCCAGAAGGGGATATTGCACAAAATAAATGCTGCTCTGTTAATATTAATATAATTAACACAAGTACTAATTAATTTTATTTAAATATAGAGTTTTGTTAACATGAGGAAATGGTGGATGAACATGACAGACAGCTTAAGTGCATATACAACAATATACAACCACATTACAATATTATTAATGGCAAAAGTAATACCAATAGAGGGTATGATTGGGGAAACAATGGCAAAGGATCTTTTGTGTGTTATTTAATCTTCCTAGAAAAACTGCTAACTTATCATTTGGAAACTTTCCTTCATGCAGCTTTTCCTTTGGGGATGAGGTAGAATGGATTCAGCTCATTTGGTTCCATGGGAACAACAACAAATAAGAACCATGCAGGTGTCATTGGGCCCCTTCCATAAGCTCAGAGAGGAGCAAAATATAGACAAACGTTCTCTGGCATTATGGCTATATAGATCAATAAAGAATGAGCATATCAACTATAGTGACAGTATAAAGACTCAGAGCCATAACATTTTCTAGAGAAACCCACCCTCGGCTTTTTAACTGCACCCCTTCCTTCCGTCTCTATCCTCCTTGCTCTTTCTCCACCAAGCTGAGATGCTCTTCTTGTATGTCTTCCAAACCTTATCTTCTCATCATTTGTAGCCTTCAGCACATCTGTCATTTTAAAAGCCTTTTTTGCAATTCTGAGCTTAATACCAGTCCCATTTCACTTGGCAATAAACTTTCTTAATCCAAGAGTATGTCTGTCCTGCTAAGTCCCCAATGTCTAGCACAATCCCAAGCACAAACAAGACTTTATGAGCTAATTGACTATGGTACCAATGATTGAAACCAGGCCTTGCACAACAGTACTTTAGAAGTAAGGTTAAACATATAAAAGTGAAGTACTCTGGCAGAAGGCTGGAAAAACACACACAAGGTCTTGACTTTGAAAGGTATACAACTAGAGAAATGCAGGTCTGAAGTCAGGTCTGAATGCAGCTTAAAGTCATTGAAATGCTCCCAAATAACCAACCTGCCTGATTCATTCCTATCCTACAGATCTATTATTTATTTAAAAAATGTCATTAAAAAATTCAAGCAGTACTGGAGATTGAAACCAGGGTCTAATGCAAGCTAGGAAAGTGCTCTATCATGGCGTTGTAAATTCAACTCTCTCTCTCTCTCTCTCTCTCTCTCTCTCTCTCTCTCTCCACATATATATATATATATGTATATATATGTATATATTGAGATAAGGTCTATCTATGTAACCTAGACAGGCCTTCAGCTTCAACTTTTGGTCTCAGTCTTCTGAGTAGCTGGGATTTCAGATGTCTACCACCACACCTACCAGGTGTCATCATTTTGACATATTTGACAGACAGCTAATAATAAAAATAAACTGAGTTCTGTAACTAGGCAAGTTAGATTTCTGAGTTCAAGTTTTACTTCTTGCCATTTAGGTAGTCTGACAAGTTTCCTCAATTGTCTGCTGTTTCTACATCTACATGATGACAGTTGGAACACTTACCTCTCTCAGCTGTCATTAAGAATTGAGAAAGACCCCCCTTATAAACTGAAACTATTATATTATTAGTACACTCAGCCCTAACTGGACTTGCAAAGGTAATCAAAGTAATGATATGAGCCACACTTAACAATTGCCTGTCATAAAAGGAGGCCCTTTGGCAGATTCCAGACATGGTGGTCAATGTATTTTACAAACTCAGGTTCTTCATTAAAGGGGGCCAACACATCAGTAAGACATGAATTTGTCAGAGCACACTCTTTTTGGACCTGAACCAGGCCTGTGGCCCAAATTTTATGCGAAGGAATAAAAGCAGTGACATTAAATGTGTCACCACGAATCAACAACCTATTCAGGGTAAGATATTATGGCACAGCAGTCCCCAAGAAATGTGTGTTTTTAAAAATATGCTTAAAACTGCAAGTGCTTTGTGCAGCTGCCTTACAAAATCACTAGAGCTGGAGTATTTGTATTTTAATGTTTATCCCCAAACTGGCCTGCTGTTTTCAAATTGCTCAGGAAACGAAATGTTGAAAATGGAAGGAAACCAGCCCAGGCAAGATTTAGAAATGTTAAGTGTTAGCAAAGCAAGCTGTGGGGTTCTGATACCTTAACAGCACCATAAAAAGCTCATAATTAAATAAGTGTTCTTAACACAACTATTCCTATTCTCTCCCCTCCCCTCCAGCCACTTATGTAAAAGCATTTAGTGTTCATACTTTCATTACCAACTAGAGACTCTCATAAAAAGGTAACTGGTTCTAGGAATTGTTAAAAATGTTTTAATCATGATATCCTTTACAAAAGGGAGCTATGTAGGAGAAAACAAAATCAGCTTTTCAATTTTTCCTGGGGTTCTTTTTATTAGTAGTTGGCCCACAAATACAGAGGAATGTCAGGTCATGGAGTTACCACACAAACAACAGTAGTAAAATCAACCACAGAATAAATTCTTGGTATCAATGTCCCAGACACTATGGCAGAACAAAAGTTTACCAAGAGCTACAAAAGGGACAAGTTTGCTGAAGATTCATATATAGTAGTCAGGCTTCTAGATAAGTTAGATGGAAAAAAGAGAATGGTACTAAAACCCAGCTAGGGTTAATAGTACCCCTACCATTTACCAGAGTAATCCATATAACAGTGAAGTCTCATATTACGTGTAGGGAGTGATGGTGTAGTAGAGGATATGACAGATGGAGAAAATATCTCAAGGTTGTACAGGTAGTATCAGGGCTAGTGTCTCATACCAGTGTAACTCTCAATTCTTTCGCTTTCTACTAGTCAATGAATAATATTAAGATAGTGAGTTAGGCTATCAAAGCCAAAAATAAATGAAATAAATGGAGATGTGTTCTGAGACTAGAAAAACCCAAGGGAAGAGGAAAATGCTGTAGAACGGAATCCCTGTAAATATGATGATGTGACATCTACCTCAGAATATCCCTAAAGCTTGTCAAAAATGAAGACCCTTCTGTCTTCCCATTTTAGACTATAGAATTAGAATCCGTAGGCATAAGGTTCAGGGACATAAGTACATAAAAGGACCAAGTGTAACCACCAAGTATGACATAATACATGTTTCCCCCCATATATGACTTGATGAGATTAGTCTCCAGTGAGCTACTGCTCACAGAACATGCTGCTTTATATCCCTGTAATTATAATTTCCTAATGCATCTATTGCATGGGTAGAGGAGTATTACAAATGCAATTTGGAGGTTATAGTAAGACACTTATGCAAGGCATCCAGTCCTTGTTCTTGTTTTTGTGCCTAATCTGTTTATAACTCAAAGTCACACAGCAATTCTTCCCTTAAGAGTGATATATTAATTATCTATTGCTGCAGAGCAAACCACTGCTAAACTTAATGGCTTAAAACAAATCAAAACAGAAAAAACCCAGGAGGATATGAAGGATATTATCTTCAGCAAAAAAGTTAACCTTCAAAGGTAATACACGGCATGATTCAACTCATGTAACACTCTTGAAATAAAGTTATAAACAGAGAGAGTAGATTATTGGTTGCCAGGGGTGGAGGATATGACTATAAAGGGTTATATGAGGGAGATCTTTGCTATGATACAACTATTTAATATATTTTATCTCACCTTACTATTCTCTTGTGGGAGAATTGAAACAGTAGGTCATTCAAGCTGACTTTGAACTTCCAGTTCTTCCATCTTCACCACCCTAGGACTGGATTACATGCTGGCTGTGACTAAAACAACTTTCTGTCTTGATTGCTACAATGATTCCACAAATGTACACACTCAGAAAAATGACCCAGTACTCTTCACATGTGATACCTGGTTTAATTTTTGCTTGTGATATTGTACTATAATTATGTAAGCTATAACCATTGGGAGACCATAGGTAAAACATGGAGGAGACTTTGCTTATTATTCCTGAAACTGCCTGTGCTATTTTCATATACTTGTAAATATTTCGAAACAAAAAGTAAACAAGACAAAGCAAAGATCAGTTATTTCAGTCTTTGTTGATGAGAAATACAATGTTGGTGTCTCAGGCTTAGAGTTTCTCAAGAAATTTCAGTGACGCGATGGGCAACGTTCTTGTCTGGAAGATAATCTCTTTCTAAGCCTGCTACAGGCAGGGCTCATCTCATTGTGGACTGCTGGAATGGGGACCTCAGTTTCTCACTGGTTGCTGGCAGGTCTTCTCCCTCAGTTGCTATTTGGATCTCTCCAGGAATGAACCTACAACCTGCAATTGGCTTTTCTTAAAATTAGTAAGAGACCATAGTCAAGTATTCAAGATGGCAGCCATAGTCTTTTCTCAGAACTTAAACGTGGAGTGGACATTCTCATTACTTCTGATTGTGATGGATGGACATAAAAACAAAGAAAAAATTAAGTGACAGTGTAGCTAAACTGGATTATCTTGAAGCAGTGGTCCCTTATTTTGAATCAAACTGTGTCAGTGAAAGGGTTGAGTACAGAGCCAGGCACTGGTGGCTCACTCCCATAATCCTAGCTCAGAAGGCTCAGAAGGCTGAGATCTGAGAATTAAGGTTCTAAACTAGCCTGGGTGGAAAAGTCCATGAGATTCTTCTATCAACTAAACAACCAAAACAGTCACATGAGGAGTTGTGGCTTAGGTCAAGGGTACAGCTCAGGCCCCAAGTGCAATTCCCAAGACCGGAAACCACACACACACACACACACGTTGAGTACAACAGAGACACTTCCCCATATGGCCAATTGTGGAAACAACTAACAATTATTATGATCAGTGGCACACAGAAAGTATGATGCACAGGAAAACTTGACTGAAGGGTTAACAGGTAGTGTCTTTTTTTCCAGAAGATTATGCATTAAAAATAACTACTGCTGCCATTAGATCTGTTTGTTTCAAGAAGAGGTGGTGAACTAGTTGCTTTGCATTGCCACTGGCAAAGAGCTTAGAGTTGTGTTCTTCAGAGAAGAAAGGAACAACTCCTGCTTTAGAGGTCTTTCTGTAAAGAGCTATTTGAATGTCTCCAGAGGTACCAAAGAGCACAACCCATAAATGTGGAAATTCTACACAGGCAGAGACAAGGCTCATCAATACCTTTCCTTCCTTCCTTCGTTCCTTCGTTCCTTCCTTCCTTCCTTCCTTCCCCCTTCCTTCCTTCCCCCCTCCCTCCTCCCTCCCTTCCTTCCTTTTCCTTCCTTACCTTCTTGCTTCCTGTCTTCCTTCTCTATTTCTTTCTCTTTCTTTCTTTCTTTCTCTTTCTTTCTTTCTTTCTTTCTCTCTCTCTCTCCCTCCCTCCCTCCCTCCCTCCCTCCCTCCCTCCCTCCCTCCCTCCCTCCCTTCCTTCCTTCCTTCCTTCCTTCCTTCCTTCCTTCCTTCCTTCCTTCCTTCCTTCCTTCCTTCCTTCCTTCCTTCCTTCCTTCCTTCCTTCCCTCCCTCCCTTCCTTTCTTCCTTCTTTCTTCTTTCTGTCTTAGCATTAAATTTTATTCTCAGATCCTTTCATTTAAGGGAAGCCATGTGCCACAATGCGACACAGAAAGAGAAGCATGTTATTCCCTGAGCCAATCCATGGAATTTTTTTGTTATGCACTTTCTCCACTCGCCTGTGATGTGAACAAGAAACAAATTGCTATTACCCTAGGCCATGGAGATTTGGAAAGAACTGTGAAAGTGCTTAGCCTCTCTTGACTCATACAGCCAGCATGCTATCAGATGAAGTCTAAAATCAAGTGTTTTCCAAAATATCTGCTAGGTTTTGATGATATATCCTATTGTTTTAAACATAAAACACATGGAAGGATGCCCCTAGATTGTATTTACAAAAAAGGAATAGTTTTACCCTAAGAAAGTGAAAAGAGACAATTCATACGTTAACACGGTCCAGTCATTCTTAGTTTCATTTGTGTGTGCGTGTGTGTGTGTGTGTGTGTGTAAAGAAAATGTGTATCTTTCATATTATCTGGATATATCTTAGTAACTCATAATATCTAGTGTGGGATGGATTGTTTTGTTGTTTTTCTTAGAATATTTATCACCTTGTACCTTTAGTTCAGAAAGGCTATTGCTGAGGAAAAGGGAGATAAGGCTGCTATAGGAGACATTTGGGAATCAAGTTAGCAATTTCAACCCGATAACTATGAGAATATTAGGTCCACCTTCTGGCAGACTCCTGCTACCTGGCTTTTACATCCTCCACATACTACTACCACAGAGTTCTGTAACATCATTGCCTGATGTCCATCTTCATTCCACAGGACCAACATTATAAACTCTAAGGTGCTACTGCCTCTACCACCAGCATGGTGGGAAATTTGCTCTCTACTTCCTCCAGAGGAAAACTGTCAGCTGAAAACCCCTGTCTGCATAGAGTGGTCACCTCTGGGAACTTTTCATTCCATATTTCTCTACATTGCTACAGTCAAATTCTATCATCTCTACCACATTTAATATGAGCCATACTTTCTTCAAGTTAATGAGAAGTATTCCAGCAGTGTATCAGGAGTTGTGTTTCAATGTTTACAAGGATGTTGATTTCATTGTCATAGGAGGTGGATATAATTTTTATCATCTAGTAAGCACTCTTCTAGCTTTACAACTTTACAAGTTTTGGTCTTCATATTTCAGCATAGGTGGGTATCAGCTGCAGCAAATGGAGTTGCTTATAAATACTATCAAGAAGGTGTTTTTTTTTAAATCATATTTTGCTTTAGCCTGTTACTAAATTACTTAAACCTGCAGTTTATCTCTTTTACAAGCAAATACTCAGTTTTGTAAGTTTCATAATTACCACTTTTTTTTACTACACAAATACAAGAGGTTCTCCACAGAAGCCGGTACAGAGGTAAGTACGCAGCCACTTACGCCAGGGGGCTTTGGGAACGAGACTTCCATGATCAACTTGAGCTAAACTTGGGAATTTCTGGGCATTTGATTTAAGGAAGGACTGCTACCAGAGAAACCTATAAAATGAAGGTGCAGGATATGAGAAGAAATAAGTTAAGTCTAGGTACAAGTTTGGCTAAAATATAGTCTAATTCTGTTCCTCCAGGAGTGTCTGGTAATAAACATCACAGAATTGCTCCACCTTGAGGCAAGGGGCTAGACTTTTGAGTTCTTGAATTATTCTGTTACTAGTTACCTACCATTTCCAGAAAAATATCAGGTAACCTTCTAGACTTGTACCTCTTGGGCAGCTCTCATCCACCAAGAGCAATTTTCCAGAGAATGATGGCACCTTTGTGCCCCTAGAGTTTGAAACTCATAAAGCAGGAGAATGGGTGTCCAGCCTTGAAAAAGCAGCATGAATCGTTAGGAAAATGCTGTAAACATAAAATCCTGAACATGTCTCTCTGAGAAGAGTAAATATTATGACCATAACCCTAAGTTAATTAGTTTATTTATTAATGAATTCCTACGCTCACATGTGGATTCATTCAATAAATAGGTGCTATATTCTCACTGAATATCAGATTGTTTCTTAGCAATGAAACAGGGAAGTGTGGCCCTTCACCTTAAGGGAGCCATACAGTTTTCTAAACCTGAACCTAACTAACCAGAATCTAGTTGCTGAGTTGGACATGACTCTACCAAAATTAAATTTATTTTTATTTTTTATTGTTTGTTTTTGAGAGAGAGTCTTGCATTGTACTTTGGACCTTCCTTGCCTCAGCTGGGAAGGCTGGGTGTACCACCATACATCACTGTGTCTGGCTTTTTCATTGTTATTTTTATGTTCCTTCATGCCAAATATAAAAATAGAGTCAGTGAAACTTCCATTTCTGGAAGCTTCTGAGCACTTCTAATGCATGTTACTGTCTGTAAATTTAAAGCTGTATCCAGAGTCACACAATAAACGCTACCAAATTTTTAGAGATTTCTACAAGCTCTAGAATAATACCTCACAGACCTGCATTTATTTTTGGCAGGGGGGGGGGCTAGGTGTATCTTCCTTATATTGAAAAACTTGAGCCTTGATGTAGGAAGACTGAGCAGAGGAAAAAATGTGTTTAAGAGTCAAGCATACAAATAAGACTTCTAAGGTTTACTCAAGCCCAGACTGATGTGCTGATTCTGGGTCCTTGGCCTCTGTTTTGCACTGGAGGGGAGAGCTCAGTCTTTATATTGATTACTTAAAGGCGAGCTCCAGTCAGCTGATATGCAGCAATGGCAATATTGAGTTGTTGAGTTGAATTTGTGGCTTGCCTAGAAATGAAAGCTTTTTATTGGATTATTGTGAGGATGGGTAATGGAAGCAAGTAGTCATCAAAGTTATTGACGACTTTGCATTTGGAATCAGGAGGTAAGGATACACAGGGCCAGTTGATTTGCTAGAATTTAGCCATCAAGTATGAATGAGAATTAATTGGTAAAATACTTGTTCATAGATCATCATAAGGCATTCTTTCCTTGTCTGTTGGAGAAATTTTTAGCCTTTGAAAAGAAATTTAAGAAGATCAATATTCTGTCTGAAGCAATTTTTACAAAAAAAAATCCATCAGGGTCAGAGAAACTATGGAGTTACATGACATCTACTGACGATAGAGAATATCACAATTTAGGCTTTGCTGAGAGATTATCCCCCCCAGACCTATAAGTATTTGTAACAAATATCTGCATGTAGAAATATTGGGACGCGCTGGCTTAGCAAACTAGAAACTCAGAGCTTGACGTTCCCTGGTCAGCTTTTATTCTTGCTAGGCATTAGACGCAAAGTGTTTGGGCCCAGGAGCTAGTGTTCGATTTAACTTCTTTCAGGTTGAAGGATGATGCCCGCAGCCTGTCTCCAGCTCTGCCAGAGAGCAGCCTCCACGAGAGATTTGTGGGTTGTATTGTACACAGAAGCAAAACATATCACTGTCTATCTACCAAGAGGGCGTTGCTTGGGCTGGCAAGGCAGAAATCCAGCAGAACTCAGATAAACCTCTGGATCTAATGTATCTAGGCAGAGAAAATGAAATCCTTTAAGATGGGAATGTGATGAAAATCCTTGCTATGTCAGTTATCTTTTGCCATAAGAATGCTACAGAGAAACAACCACAAACCTCAGTGACATGTATTAATAAATATTTAGAGTTGCATGTGTTTCTATGGGCTACTGAGGTACTGGTGCTAATCTGGGTTGGGTGTGATTCTCCTCAGCTCATCAGTTTGCAGGTTTTCTGGAGATTGTCTGTCTGTGCTGGCCTTGGCTCAGAGGCTTCTCATTCTTCAGTAGATTAGTCTATGTGGTAGAGTCTAAAAGGCGAAGCACCCTGGGCCTGCTAATGGGTGAAGCCTGGAAATGGTAGTCTGTCATTTTCCCACATTCTATTGGCTGAAGAAAATCATGTGGTAACCCAGATTCAAGGCTAGAGAAAAAGCTACATGTACAGGGCCTGGGTTCATGAAGGGAATGGAAAGGGAGAGACATTTCTGCAATTGATTTTCCATACATTGGTAAGTAGTCCCGAGGAGTCTGTCAAAATCAAATCAACGCAGGGGGAATGAGTTCTTCTGTTGTCTGTTTTGAGCTGATACAGGTAGCCCATTAAAGAATGGCCACCCTATGGCATAGGCAGAGTGTATCTTCCATATCCTGCTTGGTCATCTTTGGTTCATCTTTCAGTTGTTTTCTATTTTTCCAACCTGCTTCCCAGCTGTGTTTAGGAAAGAAGCTTATACATTATGTGGGGGTATAAAGAGCAAAAGCAAAGTGGTTAGGCCCAAAAGAGTTGAGTGTCATTGTGCCCTTATTATAGTGAGGACCTAAAGAAAGTGAGTGCTGGTGTTGAAGTGTAAGTTCTGGACAGTAAGCTGGTGCTGGGCAGGAAGTGTCCTCTTGGATTTCCTCCTGGTGGAAGAGCAGAGCTGTGCTCTCAGTGTAGGCACTGATTGCTGTAAATGGGACATTTATCTGAAATTAAGGTAGGGCAAATGAAGCCTTGGTCCTGCCCTGGAACAGTCTGGGCTTATCTATTGCAGCAGAACCAGCTAACTGGATGTGTGAGAGTAGCCGGGAGGAACAGCTTGCCCTGAGGATCCATCAACTGCCTCTTCTCATGTAAGTCATTTTTTTAATACTATTCCCCACTTACTTTCTCTTCACAAAACACTTTGCAGCCATTAACTAATTACTCATCTCTGGTCAAAGCCAATAGCCGTCCACTATGCTGCCTTTAAATATTTAACTATGCTCAGAAAAGGACCACAAATCCCTCAAGTTGTCTAGGCAGGTGTACAACATCATCAAGATCCAGATAGATATTTTCATTTTTCACTAATCAAAGTTAGGGTGTTTGGGACAGGAAGGGCTATGGGAAGCAGAAGATAACTTTCTAAAGCCCATCTTGCTCCCAGCTTAAAAGCCTAGTCCTTCACTGCAAAGTTTTAGAGCCTTTGGAATGTATGCTTCTCATGAAAATTTACTGTATGAATTTCCTGGTCTTTGCCTTCTGCATCCTGTTTCTTCTCTTCAAGGTTTCCTCTTGCTCTCCACATTCTGGCCACATTGGTCTCTCCTGCCTGCTCACCTACTAGTCTTCCTCCTGTCTTTTTCCCATCTGGGGTCCTTGCTGGGCATAGACTTGCTCTTTTTCTTATTTTTTCTTCTCCCATACTTCCAGCTATAAGCATGAGTTTCCAAGACATCCTTGTCTGATCCATTCTGGGTAATTATTTGTGGATTTAAGAATCCTTTATTTTATGCTCTCAAGGGACTTGAGATTTCTTTGGTAGCAATTATCAAATTTATATTTAAATAAAAACAAATTATATCATTAACTGCTTACTGTTTGCCTTCTCCTCCAAATGACAGAGCTCTGTGAAATTACCTGTCACTCATATAAATGATAAGCATTGTTGCTAACATTCAGTGAACAATCCAATGAGCTGGTCCAATGAATGAATGAATGAACCAGAGAATTAACAAGGACCTCACTCTCTGAATTATTTTTTACTGTCAATTGTCTTTTTGGGGGGAGGGCCAGTCCTGGGCCTTGGACTCAGGGCCTGAGCACTGTCCCTGGCTTCTTTTTGCTCAAGGCTAGCACTCTGCCACTTGAGCCACAGCACCCCTTCTGGCCGTTTTCCATATATGTGGTGCTGGGGAATCGAACCGAGAGCTTCATGTGTATGAGGCAAGCACTCTTGCCACTAGGCCAATCCCCAGCCCTCAATTGTCTTTTTTTTTTTTTTTCAGCTTTACTTTTCTTTTTAGAAGTTCTGTGCTGAGTTTCAACTCTGTCAGTGATGGCTTTTTTTTTTCTTCTGGTTTTAGCTCTAGACATTCTATCTTCCCTCTTAGATAACTCAAAAATAAGTTTTGTTCCCACAGAGAATTTTTTTCTAACGAGACAAGAGTGGGCTCATTCTCATACTCATTCCAACTTTTGTCTCTGATGGCCTTATACCAACTCTAAAGATAGAAGAATGGAAAATAGCATATTATATACATGTATGAAAATGTCACAATGAAGTCCATTATTTGTACAATTACATGTGCTAAAAAAGCAACTCTCTCTCTGTAGGAGTATAATGCAAAAAATATATCTGCATACACATGGATGGATTAATCTGTTTTGACTGCCATAACAACATATTGTACACTAGCTCAGACAACAGATAGTATTGTTTCATAGCTCAGGAAAGGATAAGATTGAGTCTTCACACAGTCAGGTTCTGGTGAGGATTTTTCATCCTCACTGAATCTTCAAATAGTCTTTTTTCAATGTGTGTGCATATATGAGGTGTATGTGTATGTGTGTGTGTATGTGTGTGTCTGTATGTGTATATAGAGAACAAAAGATCTCTTTTTCTCTTTCATAAAGCCACCAATGTTATTAGATTAGGACTTTACCCTATGACTGTGTGTGTCAGTGTATATGTATAGAGAGCAGAAGATCTGTTTTTCTCTTTCATAAGGCCTCCAATCTTATTTGATTGGAACTTTACCCTTATGACTCATTTAACTTTAATTGCCTCCTAAAAGCCGTATCTCCAAATGCAGCCCAATGGGCTAGGACCTCAAGCTACATTTGATGTGGGTGTACAAACTTCAGTCCGCATCCATTGATACATATTCATGTTTTTACAATGAATTCTCATTGCATGGTTTATGGAGCTTTATACTCCAGTATAGGTTTCCAAGGAATTTATGATCATCTCATTTGGTTAGTATATGTGAGTATTTATGCATTTTGTATGCCAAATGTTGAGATTGAAAACAGATACATTTTCAAGGTCATATGAACAAAAGTAAGTGGCAAACCAACACCTTGAACTTGGATTTTTCTGATTCCTGGTCTAGAACTCTTTCCATTGTAACTATGATTTCAAATATGATTTGACCAGTAAGCCTTTTTTGTGCAGAATACCAATGAATATATTTATGAACCCACTTAGGACAGCCTGTTTGATACCATAGCCGTGGGACTTGTGAGAATGAACAGTGTGAATCACTGGGGGATCAGACCATGCCTTGTCGTCATGAGAACTTGACAAACTTACTTGTAAGATCTCAGTGGACATTACTACTGGCAAGGTGTGGTTTCTGTCACTAAGAAGGCCCTTCTTTGTTCAAAAACTCCCTCAGTTCCCTTAACATTTACTTAGCTAGGCTGCTAGAAATTCCGTTAGTTAAAAAGATTGCATCCTATTCTAGGCCTCCACATCTACAGCTCTCTACTTCAATCTTTTCTCTATTAGTGAGGATCCTGTATTTATGTCCTGAAGTTCTGTGACTGGCTCCTGTCAGTCATTACTTGTCTTTCCAGCCCAGGCTCCTGGTTACTAACCACATCTCCACGTTTAATGGCTTCTATAAATGGATCCCACTGTTTCTTTACAATTTTGATTTTCACCACCTCTCAGCACATTCAGGGAGCTCCATACCTTTGCCCAAGGCAAGGATTTCCTCAGGAAGAACTCTTGGTGATTTCATTAGCGTCTAAGCTTCTCTTCCCAGGACATCTTCTCTACTTCTGCAGCTTTTGTCACCTCTCCCTTTCTGCCACACCCATTACCCAGTGCTTGGAAAATGAGGCGTTTTGTCATTTCAATGAGCACTGGTTTACTTGACACAACAAATCCTCCCTAGAGTCAGAATGAGATCACAGTAGACCCAAGCAACACTCATCTGATTATTGTTAGCATTGAATCCAGCTCTCTCTGCAGGTAGATGTGAGGCTCTACAAACCTAATTCATCCAATTCCCTTGAAATGATGGAGTGCAGCTATGCTCAGGCTTTCTAGCCTTTCACTTTGGATGAAACAAAAATTTCTGTGCCCACCAGAGCCTGCAAGATCGCTAGGAGAGAAGGACATAGATATTTAATTACAATTGACAGTACTGGATGGCACAAGCCAGTGTTCTACCGGTACATGTTTTATCCATTTGCCAAATGGATAACGGGCTTCGGCATTATACCAGAAATTTGGTCAGATCATAATCCCACAGAGACGCAAAGATCAAGGGCCTCATCTCTCAGAAACACAGTTTTTTTGTTTTATTTTGAGACTTGGCTAAGCTTTGGACACATAGCACCAATGGCACATGAAATTTATGACAAAAAAGGAGATCTACAAATGGGATCTGAATTTGAATAAATTGACTATAGTTTGCTGATTCCAATAAGGATGCAATGGTCTTTATACATCACACAATGGAATAGAGTGGCTAAGATCACAGGCCATGCAGTCAGGCTGGCTGGGTATTGGCCTGACTCTGATCTTTACTACTGTGTCGTCTCTGGTCTCTGGTATTGTTATGTAGATTCCTTATGCCTCAGTATCTTGAATTGTAAAATGGAGATACTAATAACATCTATTTTGTAGCATCATTGTGAGTGTTAACTGAACTAATTCGTATTAAGTGCTTAGGACAATGCCTGGACTGAGGAAAATGTTCAATAACTGGTAGCTATTAGTAGTAGCATTATATTTCCCATTATTGGATGTCACTTCAATGGAAAAGGGAAGATGGTGAGGACAAAAGCATTATTAGAGTCACATCCAAACCTGGTATCCAAGAGTATTCTGTTCATTGCTCTGTCCCAAAGTATGTATGAGAAATAGGTTGTTAGGCTTGACACTCAAATCGTTGCCTCTTACAAGTGGATTGAGAGCTATGGATTCTAGTTGCTTTCTTAGCATCTTTGACACCCTCAACCTCTTTATTTATCCTGTACCAGCCTCAGTTTTCTCTCAAAGTAAAATAGCTGATCTGTGTGACACAACAAATACTGTCTAGACACCTGGCACTTGTAATCCTCATTTATTCAGGAAGCTAAGATCTGAGGATCTTGGTTCAAAGCCAGCCTAAGGAAAACAAATACGAGAGACTCTAATCTCCAGTTAACTAGCAAAAATGCTGGTCATGAAATGAGGCTCAAATGCTGGACATGAAATGAGGCTCAAGTGGTAGAGCACCAGCCTTCGGCAAAAAAGCAAGGCTCTAAGTTGGAACCCCTGTACTGCATATACAAGCACACACAAGCCAGGCGCTGGTGCCTCATGCCTATAATCCTAGTTACTCAGGAGGCTGAGAGCTGAGGATCATGGCTCAAAGCCAGCCTGGGTAGGAAAATCCATGAAACCCTTATCTTTGATTGACCACCAGAAAACTGCAAGTGGCACTGAGGCTCAAGTTATAGAGCGCTAGCCTTGGGCTGAAGAGCCCATCGACAGTGCCCAGGCCCAGAGTTCAAGCCCCACGGCCAAAAACAAAAACAAACAAACAAAAAACCCCTAAAACAAACACACACGAAAGAATATTGGTTAGGAAGTGCACCAGTTGCTTCACAGGCCCTGTCAGCTCTACTCCTCCCTTCTAGAGAGGCAGAGGGAATAACTGGGAGATGATAATTGGCCTCTATGCTGGCAATGTTTCCAGCTCCTCAGGTGGACAGGATCACTCTGCATTTACCTGATTTCAGTTCCTGAATTGGAAATTTTCAAGATGGATTGGAAAGTTATTCCTATGTAAAAATTATTTCTTTGCCAATAATGTGTTGCTTCTTATAAAATAAATAATAGCCAAATTGCTGAATGGTTTGATTAAGCAACATCCATTTGTTTGTGCTGTTTCTTTCCTCTTCTGCCATTGGCCACCCTGAGCTTTCTTACCTGGAACAGACACAGAATGCCCCCATCCTCTTGCCTTCTGTATTTGATTCACTTGCCCCCCTCACTTTCTTCTGGGCTGCCCGGCATACAAGACTCGATCCCCAGGGCATGGCACTTTCTTTCCTACCTTCTCCCAGGTCCTGCTTGGCATCAAGGCTGGTACTTCAGTGGGCATTCGTCCACTGAGAAGACTCCTGTTACTGGCTTCACCTCTGAACTGGTGAGCAGATCTCTCTAATGACTTCTGTTTACTCTGTCCCTTTATCTTAACAGGATGGGGTTCTACTTTGCATGGAATGCAATAGCTTCCTGGAAAATTCTTCCCAACACAATTCTTTCCAAACCAAAACACTTATGTTATCTGCAGTCCATGGGACAGCCCTTAACAAGATTCTCTGGTAAAGGTTAATAGCGAGGAAAGCAAAGACACAGCCATGTCTGACAGTTCTGAGCTATGGTTCTTTCCTTTCAATCCGTTGTGGTTTACTAACACATCTTGGATCCAGAGGGGGAAGTGTGAGTGTGATTGTTTTGTCCTCACAGAGCCATCATTTTTTGGAGGAGTGAACTTAGGACAAGAAGAAGCAGAGAATTTTTTTTTAAAAAATCATTTGAAGGAGTACAACATTCTTCATTTAACTATGATCTCTAGCTAAAATAAGATCTTTGAAGAAAGCATCGAAGTGTTCTTTGCTTTCAAGTAGTGAAAAATGTCCAGGCCCTGTATTGACCTAAGCCTCAGCAAAAAGAACCATTCAAACACAATAATGACTAACCCTGGGTTTGAGCATTTATTGTGTGCCTCACATATGTCCAAAAAATATTTCTACTTATATAGTGTTCTAATTTAATGTTCACAGAAATCTAAATCAGGGCTAGGGATTATCTGTTTTCTCTCAGGTGAGGTAACTGAGACTCAAACAGATTAAATCAACACACTCAGAAAAGACAAAGCTTACAGATGTTGCAGCAAAGATTCAAATTCAAGCAATGTATCTCAGAAACATTCTTCCCTCACTCCCCATACCCTTATCTTTGTGGGAACTGTATTCACATGTTCCAAGTTTGCATTTCACCCTACTGTAAACCCAAATCCTCTCAGTTGGCCTCAGCTAGTCAGTAAGGATTATGCATGCGCAGCCCACAGATATCTGATCCTGTGGCAGCTGGCAAGGCCTGTATGTACAGCTTGACTTGCTTGGAAGGGGAAGGGGTGGGTGGGGCCACTGTACTCTTCTCATTCTGTCTTGTCATGCTGGTTTGCCCTGGGAAGCTGTGACTGGGGAACAGGCCAGAGACTAAAGGGTAAATGCTGTAGATGCCAAACACAAGATCCTCAAGATGACTACATGCTTGGGACTGTCTTCTTTCTCAGGTCCTGAGATTACCCATCCCCCACCCTCCCTTCCCCCCAGCTAAAAGCAGCTGTAGGCAGCTATTTTAGATTCAATGTAAATGTGACTCCCTGCCTGTCAGGCTTTCCCCAAGTGTGATTGACATATTTATTGTTGACAACACAGGTGAAGTCTGCATTCCCTCAACTATGTGGCTCTTTGCTTCACGACCACATTTAGGAGGAGAATGGAATGGAATGTGGGATTGTGTTCCAGACACACATCTGCCTAGGCATATGCACATATATATATACATATATATGTATATATGTATATATATAACAAAAACCCTCTTGGTAATTCTTCAGGCTTTTTTTGACTGACAACTAGCATAGAAGTCTTATAAATTTTCTGGCAACTGGCACATGCATTATTTATAGAAGAAGCTTATGATCTTGAGTGTGATGGTTCTTCATAGCTCTTGCTTCCTTGACCCACTGTGATTTGTTCTAAGTTTTAAGTTCTTCATTGACCAGTGAGTCGTCTCTGACAGGGCTGAGTGGGTGGCACTAATTGGAAATAACAGTTCAAAAAAGCTGGAGAAGGTTTCATACCTTGGAAATATCCAGTATTCTGTACAATCTAGAAGTTTCCAATGCTACATTTCTCACGATACTTGGTTAGTAGAAATTTAATAGGTACAAAATGGAATTCCATATTCAATTAAGTATCAAATATTTTTCTGCCCATGTTATCTCTCTCAAGAGTTGCTTGATGCTTAATAAAATTTCTTGAGAAACTCTGTAGCCACCATGTTTGCACAGTAAGTTCAACCCTTTTACTCCAAGTAATTGACTGTGGGGTACTTTCCAATAGTACCTACTCCTGTCCACTACTACCTATTTACATTGTGTAGCATACATTTCAGAAAAGCATGCATAGGATAACGTGCTGTCATTTTCTGAGATATGTTTTCCCACATGTGACCCAATAATTGCAATTGTAGATAGAGAGTGGAACATAGGTGTGGAGCTTGCCTGGAAAATGTAGCCAGAGGCATTGTGAGTCAATGAGAGAAGAGCTGATGCTTTAAAGGATGTGTCCTTAGGTAGAGAGGCTCAGCTCATACCCATTTTCCCAGGATGTCTTCTGTGGTGAGCCCACCCTGAGCAATCTCTGCTTCCATCTTATCCACCTCTGACCCCTTGTCTGCCCTATATAGAATGTGCACTCCATGACTAAGTATCTTTGCTGCTTGTAAAGCACAGACCCCAGCCCTTGTGTTTCAAAGTGATTGAGGAGCAGGATAGATATTTTAAGTTTCTTTTTGACATATAATTACATTTTGTCCATGTATGAAATTACTAGGTAAAAAGGTATGCATTGTGTGAAGGAGACCTTGATCCCTATTACCCAAATGACCTTTATAAAACCTTCACTAATTTATGTTTCCACTGAGTGTAGACAAATGACTCTGTCATGAATGAGGTGTATGTTCCCTTGTGTTATAGTAATTATTACTAACTCATTAGTTTCTGTGAACAAAGGAGGGACATATGGGCTCCCAATACACTCTAGGAACTTCCTCCTCCTGCCTTCTAGCTGACTGGGGCTGCTTCGTAAGGGCTAGATGTCACCAGCTGCCTTCAATGGAGTGCAGTATCTAAGAGCTTCTGACACTTCCAGAAAAGTGTTTCATTGGCCAATTCCGGCTTATATGCTTTCCCTGTGTTGGTGTGTGATACATTGATCCAAGGACGTTATCACTAGAGAAGACCAAGTGACCGCTGACCACATGATCTGCTCCCAGGATGAGCAGCAGCCTGTTTGTCACAATTGTTAGGTTTTTAAAGTAGGTAGCCGGTAAAGGAGAACGCCACGCGGTATTCAGGCAGGAAAGAAAGTTTATTACCGAACTGCTGGCCTGTGGCCAAGATGATCCATGGCCTGAGAGAAGGGAGAGCGAGAGAGCGACCCCCACCCAGCCCTGCTTTATTTAGGGCAGGGGCAAGGGGTATGGCCAGGTGGATTAGGAGGTGACCTCAGGGAAAGGGGAGGTAACTGCCTCCAGGTCTGCTGGTTACCCAGGTAACTGGGTGGAGACTTAATGAGGTGGGGGCATCTGCATGTAGCCCTCAGGGAGAGGACCTAACAACAATCATGCACATGAGACTGTATGGGAAAAGATTTGAATAGATCTGGGTAACATGTCAAGCCCAGAAGGATCAGAGATTTTGGTCACCCTAGACCCTGTTATGTCGACACTAATAGCGAGCAACCTCCTGAGGCCATATCAAATCCCCGGCCTAGTGCTTGCTGATACGTGCATTATTTGCCAGCCCGAAGTGTCCCAGTGCAAGACCTTGAATTCTAACCCCATACTTCTCTAAAAAAAGAAGTTGTGTTTTTTTCCTTTTTCACAAGTCTATCCTCAACAATAAACAACAACAACAACAACAAAACAGAGCAACCAAATAAACACAAAAAAACCACCTGGCAAACCATACATACTTGTTAACATTTG
Source organism: Perognathus longimembris pacificus (assembly GCF_023159225.1). Lineage (NCBI taxonomy): Eukaryota > Metazoa > Chordata > Mammalia > Rodentia > Heteromyidae > Perognathus > Perognathus longimembris. Next base: position 17,228,678 of record NC_063172.1, read on the forward strand.
AGTTTAGGTGTGTAAACTCACCTAATTTTCACATCAGCCCAAGGAGAAAAGAGCCATTGTTTTCTTCATTAATCAAACCAGATGTTTGGTGGTTTGACATTTGCAGACAAAGCAACAAGTAGATTGAATTTCCTCTGCTTAACACAGTTGTTTTCAACTGTTAAAGTGTTCTTAGATGTAAAGGGAACTCTACTGATGTTGGATGTTAGTGTTTTCAGAAATGCCTAAACATAGAGGTGTTAAGTAATCTGCATAGGAAATAGGCTTGCTGGTGGTGTGAGCCCTGGCTCCAAGACACTTTGTTCTCTCTCCGAGAAAGCTGTGAGAGATGAAAATCCCACATGCACAGCTAAAGAGGCTCAACCTCCAAAAGCAAATGCCAGCTGGCCGGTGGCAACACCCTGACCACAGCCCGACAGTCCGATGCTGCTACTGCTGGCATTGCTTACTTGTTTTCTTCCATTCCTCTCAGTGTGCTCAAATCCTTTCTGCACTGCCTCATCTCCATAAGGCCTTCGTTATGGATCTTACTTCTGTGCTATGGTAGTTCCATATAAGGATCAAATCTCTATAAATAGAGATAAATAGAGTTCTTAAGACAGAGGCTTTGTTTGACCTTTTTTCATTTCTCCAATACCATGGAGATACAGCCTGCTATAAATCTGAATGTGTAGCTCTGTGCCAGTGGCTCATCCTGTATTCCCAGATATTTAGAAGGTTGAGATTGTTGGGATCAAGGTTCAGGGTCAGCTTGAGCGGAAAAGTTCAGGAGACCCCTTTTCAATAAAGAACTAAATCCTGTGGCAGATGCCTGCCACCCTAGCTAGAATAGGAAGTTTAGCATAGGCTTATGGTGGCTGCACCCAGATGTTTGCCTAAGCAGGAATTACCAGTAAAAAAAGACAGGGTCAACAGGACTTGCATTCAAACAAACCTCAGATCTCCGCCCTGCCCCCCCCCCCCAGCGTGCATATGAGCATGCATGCGCGCACGCGTGTGTACACACACACACACAGGCACACACACATCTAATGTGTACACAGATGCTTGCTTTCTTTTTTTTTTTTTTTGGCTTGTTTTGTTTTTTTGCCAGTCCTGGGGCTTGAACTCAGGGCCTGAGCACTGTCCCTGGCTTCTTTTGGCTCAAGGCTAGCACTCTACCACTTGAGCCACAGCACCACCTCTGGCTTTTTCTATATATGTGGTGCTGAGGAATCGAACCCAGGGCTTCATGCATACGAGGCGAACACTTTACCACTAGGCCATATTACCAGCCCCCACAGATGCTTTCTAATACAATAAGCATTTCTGAGTAAAGAATATTCATAGAGTAGCCATCTTAACAGCCAGTGACAGGGTTTGATGCTAAGCACAAAGCTCCGTTTAGGAAAGGGAAACATTTAGTGTTATGTTTGTTACATGAAAGCCATCAATACACTCATTCAGCACAATTTAAAAAAAAATCAATCAAACTGGATATTTGGTTGTTTGACATTTGTAGACAAAAATAGCAAAAGAAGGAATTTCTTCTGTTTTGTATGGTGTTTTGTGGTTATATAAAATGACTAGGCAATTAAAGTACTTTAAAAATGTCAGCTGCTTTAGAAATATACATTCTTTTCACAGTTTGGGACAGAGGATGAGGATAAGAGCAAAGGATGATTTATTTAAAGGTGATACACATGTAATGATATTTCACATACTAGTAAATAAGAATTAGGGTCTAAGCCGAGTCTATAGCTATATCTCTCATGTGGTAACAGAAGCTAGTACAGTTCTACCTCACTTAACGATGTTAATGGTGTCTGAGGAATGTGCCATCAGGCAGTATTGTCACTATACAGGCACCACACAGTGTACTTACAGGAATAAAGTGGACTATAGCATCTTTAGGTGATAAAACTTCATAGGACCACTTTTGCAAATGTGGCCAATTGCTGACTGAAACATCTCCATATGGTATATGGCTATACATTGAGTAAGAAGAAAAAAGAATGTTCTGGGTACGTCTCTGATGCTGGGACACAGAGACCGAGGCATGAGCTCTACCACTTGAGCCACACCTCCCCTTCTGACAGTTTTGCTAGTTAACTAGAGATAAGAATCTCAGGGAGCTTTCTTCCCCAGGCTGGCTTTGAAGCTTGATCCATAGATCTTAAGGCCTCCCAAATAGCTAGGACTAAAAGTGTCATCCAGGGGCTGGGGATATAGCCTAGCGGCAAGAGTGCCTGCCTCGGACACACGAGGCCCTAGGTTCGATTCCCCAGCACCACATATACAGAAAACGGCCAGAAGCGGCGCTGTGGCTCAAGTGGCAGAGTGCTAGCCTTGAGCGGGAAGAAGCCAGGGACAGTGCTCAGGCCCTGAGTCCAAGGCCCAGGACTGGCAAAAAAAAAAAAAAAAGTGTCATCCACCAGCACTCCTCTTAAGATGGTAATATATATTAGTTTGGATAGTTTCTGCAGATAGACATGGAGCCTGACCTCCGAGTGGAATTCAGGAATTATAAACTCCCATCATTCCAGGTCCTTAGAGCATGTGATTGGAATTGTGAACTAAGAGGAAGCCTGGTAAAGAAATCCTGATGTTCATAATCAGCTATGAGAGAGAAGACAGAGATTAAGTTCCATTTATTAATTGCATCGTAATTGAGGTGGGCTTTGTAATAACATGGAATGAGAAAGATTTGAATAAGAATAACTAGAAGAATGTGTTCTAGGCTTCCAAGATCCAGATGGGATGAAAACTTCTAACTCTCATCGTCCTAGCAGAAAGCGGATAGCTGTCCTTGGGTGCTGAAATTTGACTTGCTAGCAGCTGAAGGACATTCTGCTCCACTGTCTTCCAGGGCGCAGTTGCTGTGGAGGAGAGAAGGAGATGCCATCTGGGCCTCCCTTTGTGCCTCTCCAAGTAGCAGTCAGAGCAACAGGTCAGGCCACTGTGTGCTCAGAGTAGCTGCCAGCCTCTTCCACCATACTACTCAGTCCAAACGGAATGGAAGATGAGCTCAGATCTGCATCCCTGCCATTCCCAAACATTCATGCCTTTAAATCCCTGCTCAAGTAACTGAACTAACTATTTAAATGATTCTTTTGAAACTAGGTTCATTTGTTGGCTTAATGGCTTAGGATGCCTTCTTGGCAAATTCAGCCCTGAGGGGCCAATCAGAAGATGAAATATGTCTGGCTTCTTGAGGGCAGAAATTGATTAAAGGAGGCCTTTGCTTGCCTCTTGGTCCTCTACTAAACAGGAATTGATATGCAAACAAGATGTTGTTTTTACCTTCAATGATTTGCAGTGAGGTTTTCCTCTTGATAAAGAGAAATGAGTAAGGCCAAGTGCAAAAGGAGAACTGTCTTTAAAAACAGTAAATAAATACAATACAGCCTTTTTGCTGGGTATTGGTGGTTCATGCCTATAATCCTAGCTAACCACGAGGCTGAGATATGATGATCTTAGTTGGAATCCAGCCAATGAATGAAAATTGTGGGAGGAGAAAATTGCCTATGCAGAGAAACTTGGTTAAAAATGCACTGGGCTTCCTTTCTACATAACAAGATGGGAGCAGGATTGGATTATCTAGAAGAATCCTGGTTCAAAGACTGGAAGGAAATTAGAGAAATGGGCTGCCCTCTTCATCAGGCTTCTGGTAGGACAGGAGCAGTGGAAGCTTTGGGCCCCATCTAGAGCAGGGCTCTGGAGAACCACAGTTATCTCTTCCATACCCTGTCCCACTCTCCACTGAGAGCACATCCCGTTTGCCTCCCCTGTCAGTCAGACCACAGGGTGTGAGTGAATGTAAGTACAAGGACAGTGATTCGGGACTGTGCAGTGCATGGTACAGAACTGATTTCAGAAGGACGCAGAGGACAAGAATACAGAAAGACAAAGGTTCTATTGCCACCCGAAGCTAAGAAGTATAAGTATTTATTTCCTTGGGTCCAGGTGGTGAGGTTCCCTCAGGAACCTGTCAATTTTTCTTGGCTCCTTTGTCCTCTGTGTTCTTTTTTAAGCATGCTCTTCTTCCATCAGAGCAAAGTCAGTGGCCAGGAGATGCTCAGATCTCTCACTCCATCAGGTTTGCAACTCCAGTGAAGAGGGAGTGCTTCTTTGTTATGAAATCCTCAATTGATTCCACATTCTTCAAACCAGTGGTGGGAGGCAGAGAGCCAGCAAGATGAGCTTGGCCTAGGTTGCTGGAGTGACTTAGCTTGTGGGTCTCCAGCCTGAATCCATTGCTTGGTTTAGGAAACAGTGGAATTCTGAAGCATAGAGTGTTTCCTGTAGAAGTTCTGGAGTAGAGTGATCTAGTCTCTATCTCATTATCTAACTGACACTTCTTCCTCTCCCCATCAAAAGGCCAAAACTGCATGGGGTGTAAGGTATCTGAACCATGCACTCTAGCTTGGGGAAAAAGTGAGACTCCCAAGGATAGAAAAATGCTTGTGGACGGCTCTGTGGGTGTTCACTTTTATCATCCAGCCCCCAAAGCCACCCGTTACTTACATAGTATTTATGGTATCTATTTTGAAGGGGGGAGGTTACTAAAATATGAGTTCAATGCCTTGCACTTGTTGGACATATACTCTACCACTTGAGCCATTCCTCCCATCCTTTTATATGTTTAGGGTTTGTGGGTTTTTTTTTTTTTTTTTGTTGTTGTTGTTATACGTTTTTGGCCAGGGCCAGCCTCAAAGCCAGATCCCTCTACCTATATGACCCCCTAAAGGGCTGAGTTATAAGGGTAAGCCTCTGTGACTGGCACTATCATGCCCATTTTAAGGAAGAAGAAACAGAGATACAGAAGGTTGGAGACTGTGACCAAGGAGCTCAGACTGTGGGTAGTTCCTGGACTGGTACTTGATGAGAGAAGCTGGCAGTTGTTACCTCTTCCTCCTTCTCCTCTTCTTCCTCCCCTTCCTTTCCTCTCCCTCCTCCTTTCCCCTGTCCCCCTCAATTCCTTTCTCAAAGTAAGGAAGTGACCAAGAGAGTTTGGCAGAAAGAGGAGATCACTCCTTCTAAGTAGCAACCCCACCCCCACCCCAGGGCATATATTAACTATGTTTGGGAGTATGTTTGAAAAAAATCTCCCTTGCACAAATGAATCCTTCTTTCCTTTTTGCAGTCTTTGATAAAATATCCAATGAGCAACATAAGCTTTTTTTTCCTGGATATTTCCTGAATGGTGAGTGACTTCAAGTAATTGGATATGAGATGAGAATTGGGAATATTCATCTATTTGTTTATTTATTTATTTTCTTAGATGTTGCATTGCCTGATAGATGCTTGTTAAAAAGGGGTCCTCATCTAGAAGCCCGGTGGCACATTCTAATGGAACAGGTGATATCATATTTTATTACTCCTGTGCTTGTGTTTTTAAAGAATCAGCTACCTCTAATTTACTCAGAAAGGACAGTATTACTTGGCAGCATTTCTTTTTTTGTGGATTTTAAAATCACCTTTCTTAGCTAGATAATATAAAAATCACCTTCCTTAGGTACATAATATACTAATTTTCTTGCCTATTTATAAAGGTTATTCATGCTCCTCTAGTGCTCTTATGTTATAAATTTGAACTGAAGATGAATAAATGTAATGCTCTTTCTAACTAGGCTTTGTGAACCCAGGTGACAATTGAGCCTTGAAATGGCCAATTACTGAGTCACTTTGCCTGTCAGCAATGGAAGAGTGAAAACAATATAGTTGAATATTCCTTGGTTTTGATCGACTTGTAGAAATAAGGCTTTTAGCAGCTGATTTGCATATGATTATTGATAGGGTAGATAATTTGAATATATAATAAGGTGGTTGTCCAATGTAAACTTCTACCTCAAATGAGTAATCACTTCATGACCGGCACATTAAAGTAAGTTTGTCACCTCCAAGATGAACAAAGGAAACAGACAAGATTTTTAGGAAGAAGGTCAGCTTATCAATTGTTAAGGAAAAAAAGGAATTTATGTTCCTTTTTCCTTTTAATAGAGTTGATGTTTCTCAGAGGTCTAGAAACAGAAGACAAAATACCCTTGACTATCTGATCATCAATTTCAGAGGCTGCTGTTTTCTGGGTAGTTAAGAGTTCAAGATTTGTTATGTTTGATGGTCATTTGTAGCTTCCTTTGGAGTAGAATGGATTTTGAAATCACAAACCACAAGGCAAGCATCAAATGGAATGTGAAAATCAATGAGCCATCATAGCTACAAGTATGTAAATGACCACACCACAGTGCATACACCACTGCAGGGAAAGAGCTGTTCAAGATAAAAATGGACAAGGGCACCCTTGCTTACCCACTCCTACTGCCTGATCTGCCATTGAAATGTGTCACTGAACTTAAGTAATACTCTGTGACTGATGTAGACACAGCTTCCAAGCCATTGCTCTCACTTCAGTTAGACTTCTGCACCAGGCCACTTTCCTTCTTTTCTCTGCCCACTTCCCTCCATCTTTGCTCACATAGAGCATGTCTCAGGACAGCTCTGTGGATCTCCAAAGCCCTGAGGTCGAGAAAACTGGACAATGTTCTTTCTGATTTTCCTCACTGGAAGTTGAAAGTAATGCAATAGAAAAAAAAATTTCATTTTAAGTTTCTCTTTCCAGGCAAGTGGTAGTAATTTTTGAATATGACCTCGGTAGAGTGTCTAAAGGCACCAGTGAGGTACACATCCTCACCCCCTTTTACAGAGAAGGATCTGTTCAATTCTTCAGATTATGTATGTGTCCAAATAATGTCAGGTCAGAGGTATACTTTCAGTCACAGTATGAAAATCAGTGACTTGCAATTTTTAATCCACAGTCCAATATAACAAGTTGTAGAAAATTGGAAAACCCTTCTGGATGTGATTTCTTTTTTGAATTCTTTTTTTAAAACTACTTAGAATATGTCTGTTAGATATAATAAATACTGTTAAATTTAAAAGAAATTGCAACGATTATACAGAATGTGCACATACATTAGACCTACTATTGGTCCTGTTGACATCTTCCATTAGTATGTTTTGCTCCTCACCAGAAATGAACCTATATTGCTACAATTTTATTTACTAAGTGTCCATGATTTATCTGTATTTATGTCATTTTGGGGGCCTTTTACTGTCCTGTGATCCCACCAATAATGCCATTCATTGAGATAGCTTATCGCTTTACACGCTTTTATAAAGGGTGTTTTCTTGGTTTTAAAAACCCTGACAGTTTTAAGCAGGACTGATGAAATGTTTTATCAAATCTGTCAATAAAAACTCTGTCCTCTGGTGTCTACTTTGAAAAGCCCGGGGGTTTCATTAGGGAAAGTCTTGAGCAAGCTCTGCATTGGGCATACTACTCCAGGGTTTGGATTCAAAGAGCCACTTAGGAAAAACACACCTATGCTATAGCAAGAACAGCTAGATTCTTTGGGAAGCATGAATAGAAGGGTTTATTTCATAAACCATAGAAACATTACCCTCCCCCCAACTCTAGATATTTATAACAGTCATACATTTTCAGGATAACATGGTAGATGAAACCATGGTATTATCTCTTAATGATAAAATCGTCATTGTAAATAGCATGCTTGGTGTCCAACAAAAACAGATGTCCACATGACAATTTGGAACTATCTAAGGCATAAAGCAATTTGTAGATAATCTCCTAAGCAGATCTAGTTTCCAAATGTATTCATTGTCAATTAGATGAACATCCAGGCTGTACGTCTAATTGACTGGTTAATTTCCAGGCTGTCTCAGGAGCTAGTAAACAAGGTTTGAAATGGAACCCTTGGTGCTGCACCTTAGGATGACCCAATGTTGATCAAAACAAAGGAATAGACTCCTGTGCTGTAGTGAGGAACAGAGTTCAGTGTGATGTGTTCTCTATGCAAAATCAGGTGCCTCATCAAGCTGTTGCTGACTGGATTTGAATAGTTAATGCAATGGTGCAATGGTGCCTCATTTCCATTCAGGAGACTAGTAACTGAAACTGTTACAAAATAAACAAAAAAACCATATCTTAGGCCAGGCATATTGTTGCACATCTGTAATACAGGCTAAGCCTGAGGCAGAAGGAGGGGGATGAGAGTCTGAGGTGTCCCTGGGCAAAAGCGAAATGTTCTTTGAACAAGAAGCTAAATCCAAAAGGGCCATGGGGCAAGGCTCCAGAGGTAAGGCAGATGCAAGGTCCTAAGTTTAATCTCCAGTACTGCCAAAAAAAATAAAAACAACAATCTGTCAGCGATATGTGATATTAGTGACACAGGCATCAGATTAAACTGACAATCACATCGGAAGAAAATAATAATCCCAGTACCATCTAGGGGCAGGTCTGTTTTCTCTATCTGTTGAAGAACTAATAGACAGGAAAAGTGTCAAAGGGTGAATTTCTTCAAAGAAAACTCATGAAAGAAAGAAATCCTGCATTTAGAGAGGGGTCTACAGAGGCATTCAATGGCATTTAATAGAATCCTCTCGAAGGGAGGTTGTATAATACAGGGCTCTTCTTGTATCGTCTGCCCTGGATTTTGCATTGATTACCTGATGGATTGTGCCTTGCACTGCACCAACTCTTTCCATTGGTCAAGCAGGCACCCAGGTCATTACAAGACACAGAAATGTTTGAGTAGGAAGAAATATTCCATCAGGATCCCAGGACAATCTGGGAACCAGAAAGGCCATGATAATGATCAGCCACATGTTATGTCCATCCCTTTTTTCTCCCTATCTGTCTGACAGTTCTCTTTTTATTCCCATTTTATGAAGATGTTCTATACAATCCGCTAGAGTTTTGCCTCTTTTAGTGCATGAAAATATCCCTGCTAGCTTTTGCTGCCAAGAAATTCTTATTTTTGTTGTACACACAAATCTCTCAATCTCACTGCAAGACCATGTTCATCACCTCTCGCATTGATAGCTACAAGTAGAAATAACAACTCCAATTTCTTTTTTTACAAAAGGAAAAGCCATTACTCGAATAAATAGACAAGATTCATTACCATAGAAGTGTGGTACTTGTTAGTAGCAGTCAAGGTAGTTTTTCTAGACCATTCTATAGGTAGTTATACACTCTTTCCGGCATTTCTCTGCCTCTGCTACCCAGCTACCCTTGGGTCCAAGATCTATCAGAAATGTAGGAATATAGCTAGAGAAGGAATTAGGAGAAGTGGGGAGACTCTGATGGTTGGGCCCCATGAGCCCTAAGAGCTCTAATTTTTTTTTTTATGGAACTTAAAATGTGAAACTCTATGTTGTCGGGATGCCTGAGCTGAATCAGAAGTTGGAAGTGCTCTGTTATTGATTGCAGCTGCCTCCTTGTTTGGCAGCAGAAGATGGGTGTAGAAAGCAAATGCAGTCCCACTTGGCAAGGACACACTCCAGGTGAACAGCAATCAGGAACAATGCCTCAGAGGCAAGGTTCCAAGTCACCATCACCAAAGGACAGACCCAGTGCAGAGAACAGTGCCTGTGTTTTTAAAGTGACTCGGGCTCTGTCAGGCACTGTGAACTAAAAATAGCAACTTGTTTTCTGGGTACCCTTTGGTTAGTAGGACTTTTGGTAAATGTGTGCACTTGTCTATCTGTGTGTGTGTGTGTGTGTGTGTGTGTGTGTGTATGTAGGGGTGGATGTACATGCATCTCAAGCCCTTAACACAATTCTACGAAGCTCCTCTACATCCAAGCTGGACTTACATAATGGATAGTTGGGGATTAAGTGGAGGTGTTAATCGTGCCCAAACTCCCTAAAAACTACTGACCTGCCCATGTGCTGACACAGAGAACTGAATTTTTCCCTTTAAGATTTGAGTTGTCTACCCAGTCAACAAAACTGCCAACTCAGCAAACATATCACCATGGAGTTCTATTGGAGGAAAGACATCAGCTCTTAGGCTAAATAGTGATTTTATTTGTCTGCTAAAAGAAAACGTCCCAAAGTGAATGCCATTTGCTAGATTGGAAGTATTGGTGTCAAGAAAACCAAGAGTACTCCAGATGAAGGGGAAGTGTGTGCAGACATGTGTGTCTACCTGTGCTGGAAATGTCACCTCAGCTGACCACCATCCTACTCTTAACTCTGATGACATCAATGGCTTGACATTCTACATATGAGATTATGCAGTGCTTGTCTTTCTGGGCTTTATTTCACTTAACACAGTAATCTCCATTTCCATGCATTGTATCACAAATAACAGCTCCTTCTTTTCATGGCTAAATTCTGTGGTATTCTGTGGTAACCATTGCATTATCCATTCATCAGCTGATGGACACTTAAGGTATTTTTTCCAACTTTTATACATGTGCACAGACACACATATGTGTGTCTTTATTTTCAATTTAGAGATTTTTTAATTGTTATTAACTAGCTTGTTTTACTAGCAGGATTTCTTTGGAAAATTTTGTCTTTAGGGAAATTTAATCACAGGATCAAAATCATGAATTAAAGAAATGACCCATTGTGATCCTCTTCTAAGAATGTCCTCCTTTAGTCTCACTGTATGAATGTCTAGAATACTGTGTAATTTATCATGTCCAAGTGTATTTTGCTTTCTTTTACTATCCAGTGTGTTGACTTGTAGATTTTTAGGCACATTCTAGGTATAAAAAAACAAAGGAAACAATTCAACCTGTGTCTTTGGGTTTCTATGTTTCTTACTGGCTTAACATATTTTTTCTCACATCTTTCCACTAACTTCCTTATGAATGGGAAAAACTATTCTTTCTGATGGAAGCATAGAATTCCATTGTGTATGTATACCACATTTTCTTAATCCATTCATGTGCTGAGAGGCATCTTCGTTGATTCTTGGCTATGGTAAACAATGCTGCAGTGAACACGATTATGCTGGTAGCTGTAGTGTGGCCTTGTTTGTAGTGTATTGGATAAATGCCCAGGAGTAGAATTGCTGGGTCATAGAGAAGGTCTATGTTTAATCTTTTGAGGAACCTTCATACTGCTTCCCAGAGTGGTTGAACAAATTTACATTCCCACATTCGTTTACTCCACAACAGTGGAGTAGTGTTCCCTTTTGGCCATATCCCCTCCAGCCATCTCTAATTGGTAATTTTCTTTGATAATGCCCCAAAGTCATGCATATGATCATATAAAATTATGTTTATCAACATGAACTTCAAGAAATGGAAATAGAGTTTTCTTTTTGTTATTTTTCTTTTTTCCCCCTCCTTTGTCACTTTAAAAAAAATTTCTGTACCTTTTGTCTTGTGTGTAAGTTTATCAGTTTTGAGGGGTAAAGGGGAGCACAGAAATGATAGGACACAGGGTGGACACACGCAGCAGTGATACTCAGACACTATATTGAAAATGAACTATAAAACTTGGGGGGGGGGGGTCAGAAGGGAAAAACTGGGAGAAAATGAACAAGGAGGTGACAATTTCCAAAAAAGAAATATACTTATTATCTTCTGCACATCACCTTTACAGTCACAACAAAAAACTAAAAGTGACCTAATCCAAAGTGGATAAAGGTAAGACTGAAAATGGAGTGATCTTAAATAAAAGCCTGAAAAATGGAAGGAGCTTCAGTCTTCCTTCTCTTCCTGGAACCTCTAGAGACAAGCATATAACCACAAGTAAAGAATGCAAAGATTCTTTTTTTTTTTTTTTTTGCTGCTGCTGCTTTTATATCTCCTTTGTTCTCTTTTTTTTCTTTATTGTCAGTGTTATACAGAGGGGTTACAGATTCATATGAGAGGCAGTGAGTACATTTCGTGTTCCACTTGTTACCTTCTCCCTCTTCCCCTTTCTCCTCTCCCCCTAAGAGTTGTGCAGTTCGTTTACACCAAATGGTTTCTAAGTGTTGCTTTTTGAATGGTTTGTCTTTTGTTCTTTGTCTCTCGATTTTGGTATTCCCTCTCCTTTCTTCAGTTCTATTACCCATATAGACAATATCCAGGGTACTTGAATATAGTACAGTGGTAGCGAGGGTATAGCCACAGGAAGGGACTACAAGAGAAACAAAACTAGACAAACCACTCAGTCAAACAAACACACAAGGATAAAGAGCAAAAAAGTAGTACATGGCATGAGAATAATTACAACAGTGGTATAACTCTTGTTTCTGTAACGGGGAGTTCATTTCACTTGGTATCTTCTTATGTGGTCATATGGGTGTAGCTATTGGGGTATTTTGGTCTTCTACCATGACTGGCCTACTCCTGTACTAGCTATTCCCTATGAAGGACACGATAGGGTTGTTTCTTTGGGTCTGGGTCACTTCACTTAGTATGATTTTTTCCAAGTGCTTCCACTTCCTTATGAATGGGGAGTGTCATTCCTTCTGATGGAGGCATAGAATTCCATTGTGTATATGTACCACACCTTTCTGATCCACTCATCTACTGAGGGGCATCTAGGTTGGTTCCATGTTTTAGTGATGACAAGCTGTGCGTGCTGGTGGCTTTAGTGTGTCTTGCTCCTGATTTTAAAGGGAATGGCTTTAGCTTTTCACCATTTAGAATTATGCTTGCTGTTGGTTTGTCATAGACTGCCTTTATTATATTCAGGAATGTTTCCTGGAATCCCAGTTTTTCCAGGGCTTTTATCATAAATGGGTGCTGGATTTTTATCGAACACTGTGGGATCTCTCTCTTTCAACTTCCCCTTGCTTGGGGGGGGGAAGGGGCTTTTCCGCCCCTTCCTGGGTGGCCCTTTATAGCTCTCACGTGGGCGCGATGGCCACAGGTAGCCTCATCTCTCTCTCAAATTCCCCTCTCTTGGGGGGGAAGGGGCTTTTTCCGCCCCTTCCTGGGTGGTCCATTACCGCTCAAGGGAGTGATGGCCACGGGTAGCCTCGGTGGTGTGTGGTCGCAGGGTGCCCCAAAGCCGCCAAGAAGGACACGGGCGCGTGGGCACCTGGAGAAAAGCCTCTAGGGCTTCTGTCTATTCAAATGAGGAACCTCCCAGATATACCCTAAAGGCGGGCACAAGAGAGGGGCCCCTGATTGGTCCCAAGGAGCTGTCCCTTAAGTGATGTCAGACTTCCTTCTCTTCCGGTTAAAAACAGGAAGGGGAGGGACAGGCTGAGGTCAGCTGTGGCCCCTTAAAGGTGCAGCTGACCCCAACAGAACACCTTTTCTGCATCTAGGGATATAACCATGGGATTCTTTACCTTGGTCCTGTTGATGTGGTGGATTACATTAATTGACTTGAATATATTGAACCAATTTGCATCCCTGGGATGAATCCATTTTGATCATGGTGTATAATTTTTTGGATTACTTGTTGAAGTCGGTTGGCCAGAATTTTGTTGAGGAGCTTTGCATTGATGTTCATCAAGGACTATAGTTCTTTTTCCTTGAGGTGTTTCTATCTGGTTTTGGGATTAGCATCATGCTAGCATCGTAGAATGTGTTTGATAGTGAGTTTTTACTCTCTATTTCATTGAAGAGTTTGAGGAGTGTTAGTGTGAGATCTGTTTTGAAAGCCTTGTAGAATTCTGCTGTGAATCCATCTGGACCTGGGCTTTTCTTGGAAGGTAGATCACTTACTGCAGTTTCAATTTTATTGCTGGATATAGGTCTTCTTCAGTAGATTTACGTCCTTTTGGTTAAGTTTGGGCATATCAATTTTTGTTAAGAATTTGTCCATTTCTTCCCAGTTCTCAAATTTGTTGGCATATAGGTTTGCAAAATAGTCCCTTATTATATTCTGGATCTTTGTTGTTTTTGTGGTGATGTTACCTGTTTCATCTCTGATCTTGTTTAATTGAGTGTGCTGTGTATGTGTTTTGGCCAGGTTTGTTAGGGGTTTATCCATCTTGCTAATTTTTTTCAAAGAACCAATTCTTTGTTTTGTTGATTCTCTCTATGGTTTTTCTGGATTCCAAGTCATTTAATTTTTCTCCGATTTTAATTATTTGCTTCTGTATATTGGCTTGGGGTTTGGCCTGTGGCTCTCTTTCAAGGAGTTTGAGTTGCTTTGTTAAGTTGTTGAATTGAGATTTCTCTAATTTGTTGATGTAGGTGCTCAGGGCTATAAATTTTCCTGAGTACTGCCTTTGCTGTGTCCCAGAGGAGCTGGTGATTTGTGTGTTCATCTTGGTTTAGTTTCATAAACATTTGAAATCCTGTTCTGATTTCCTTGATGATCCATTCCTGGTTCAGCAATGGATTGTTGAGTATCCATGAGTTGTGGAGTTTTCCTTTGGCGTTGAGATCTAGTTTTATTACACTGTAGTCTGAGAGAATCCAAGGGATGATTTCAATGTTTCTGAATTTGTACAGATTTTCTTTGTGTCCTAAGCAAAGATTATTTAATAAAGAAATGGAACAGCAAGGAAAAAGAACAAATACTGATATATAGAAGTCATTTATTGGCAAGCTAAGTCATTGCTGGTCCAAAAGTCACATTAACTCACATAAAGTTGAATTTTTAATTCCTTATTCAAGTACCTCCTGGCATTTGAGGGAAGCCTTCCCCAGTAATGGGCCAAGACCAAAATAATAGGGTGAATAAAGAAACTTAGTGAAGGATGAATAGAAGTGTAGAGAACTGAAGAACACTCTTCTTTCTCCCTTAGTCTGGAAGATACAGGTATATAATCAACCCACACACTGGAAACAATTAAAAAACAAGAAGAAACTCTTAGAAATAAAAGAACATGTTGATAAATTTTAAAGTTTTCATCCAAAGTTTTGAAAGTCAAGTTAAAGAAATGCTCAAGAAGACAGAACCCAAGACTGAAAATATAAGAAAATTCAATAGTAAAATAAAGCAATTAAAAATCCAAGAAAATCAAGATTCCTTTGTACATCTAAATTGACACATTGAATTGGAATCCCTCTGTGCAACTATTTCAAGGTGATAAAAAAGAAAAGAAATACAAGACCATTTAAAAAAATTCGACATGTAGAAATTCTAGGATAAAGGGGGGTAAGTGGAAGAGATCAAACATTCAGGAAATGATGCAAAAAAATTACCAAGACATTGAATTGCATGAGTTTCCAGAATGGACAGTTCATAGAATGCTCAACATAAAGAATATAGAAGACGTAATCTAAGATAAATTCTGATTAAATGACAGTACAGAAATTTAGAGATCTTAAAATAAGATGTTGACTAGTTTCTCAAGAAGCACTAGAATCTGGTCTAAAACAACAAAAGAAGGATATCATAAAAGAGTGTAAAACTAGTTTCAAGTATAAATTTCATCCTGCATTATCAGATATGTAAGGATTCAAAATTTTTACTCCCACAGCCATATTTATTAAGAAAAGATTAGAAGATTGCACACTTGGATTTGCTTACTTTTTTATACAAAGAAAGCCTTCTTATGTAACATATGCTGGTCTTAATTTCTGATCCTTCTGCCTTGGCCCCTCTAGTGCTGAGATTATAGGTGTGTACTACCAAGTCAGACTAGTATGCTATCCTGTTAAAGAATATAGTAATGAATAAAAAGATACAATTCAAAGAACCAGACTATGAGGTATGTATCATATGAAAGGCAGCACCAGAACTGAGAGAGAGTTGAACTTTGAGGCAAATGGCCAAATTTGGACAGGATAACAAAGGCTGAAGGAAAATGTTAAATCTGATTAATTATTGGAAACATTTGGTCATGTGCAGAGGCAGATGGACTGGGATAATGTAAATTGTTAATTGTAGGAAAAATAAGTTCTGTAAGAAAGGATAATTAGCTCAGCAGAGTACAATATTCATGCAGTCATACATCATAAGCATACAATATTATTTAACTTAAATATGCAGTCAAAATATTGTTGAAGGACCTGCATATGGTGAACATGGGTGTCAGTGGTTTTGAGGATGAGAGCTGGTTTCATTGAACAAAATACAAATAACCAGTGTCTCAAATTGACACACGAAGAAATGTAAGAGTAATTACGTTAAGACGTTTTGCAGGTATTCTAGAAGGGATAAGCAAAAGAGCAAAAGTGGGACACATAACTTGTTTTCTATAATAGACCATTTACTGCTCTTTGGCTTTTTCAATAATGTTTTTGTATTGCACTAATAACAAAAATTAATTTAACAATGAGGAGTATTGATAATTGTTTTTTAAAGTATTGACAAGACCTATGCAATTGAAGATTGATCATTATCCAGAAAATAATAGAAATCTAGGATAAATTTTACAAACTGAAGTATGCAGTTTTATTAAAGAAAGATCTAAAAATGTTATTGGGATGTTTTAATATACTAACTGGTATTTTATAGGGGAAAGATGTTATAACAATCTTTTTACATTGGAACGGTATTGAAGGTCTTTGGTATTAAGAAGGCCTGGGACTGTTAAAATTTATTGAATAAAGCAAATACATTTTGGAGGAAGAATTTCTTACATTCTTTTCCCTGAGATTTCTTTTCATAGGGATTTCCT
The DNA here is from genome assembly GCF_023159225.1 of Perognathus longimembris pacificus. Classification (NCBI taxonomy): domain Eukaryota; kingdom Metazoa; phylum Chordata; class Mammalia; order Rodentia; family Heteromyidae; genus Perognathus; species Perognathus longimembris. The sequence goes on from NC_063172.1 coordinate 17,245,003, forward strand.
CTGGTCCATTTAGCTCTTTATTGACATCAACTTGAGCCAAACACATAGGGAAGTGGAAAGAAGAGACACTTCACACTAAGAGCCAGGAGTGGCTGACTATTCAGTGGTTTCTACGACAAGATAGAGCTGGTGGTTACTGGGGCGTGTGCTAATAGGAAAAGAATTCCCTCACTCAACTTTGACATCCATTTCTGTGTGAATCACAGTGCCAATTATAACGGATAAAAAAACCAACAACCCTCTCAGCATAACTTGGAAAGCACTGAGATAAAAAAATTGAAATCATTTAAGACTGTGTGTGTGTGTGTGTGTGTGTGTGTGTGTGTGTGATATGGTGAGCCAGGGCCTGGCTGCTGTTCATGAGCTTCTTTACCTTTAAGGCTAGTGCTCTCATACTTGAGGCACACAGCTCCACTTCTGGCTTTCTCTTGATGAATAATAGGAGATAAGAGTCTCACAGACTTTCCTGCCTTGATTGTCTTTGAACCACAATTTTCAGATCTCAGCTTCCTGAGTAGCTAAGATTATAGGCATGAGCCACTGGTGCCCAGCTAAACCCATAATCATTTTTTTTAAAAGAAATAACAACAAAAAATAAACCCCAATCCATATGATCAAAGGTAAAGGCAGATTTATGTCACTTTTGAAAAATGTTCTGACCCTTGCTCCACAAATAATTTTTCTATGGGAGTCGCCTTTATTGACAGGAAAGCAGCAAACAAGCATTGATTGATTCTTGAGGGAATAAACCCAAAGGGCAGATCATCCCACAGCCTCACTAGCTCTGTGAGACCAGTGATGACATACAACCTCTTCACTACCAAGGGAGCCTCAAAATTTACCCTCAACTTAAACAATGACAGGTCCAGTCACAGAAGGAGGCTGCTCCCTTTTGAGATTTTTTAAAAATTAATTTATTTACTGTCAAAATGATGTACAGAGGGGTTACAATTTCATACATCAGACAGTGAGTACATTTCTTATCAAACTTGTTACCTCCTCCCTCATTTTCTCCCACATTCCCTCCTCTTGGAGCGCCCCCCTCCCTGAGTTGTACAGTTGGTTTACAGCATATAGTTTTGTAAGTACTGCTATTGCATTGGTTCGTCTTTTACCCTTTTAGTACATATACACAGTGGAATTCTATGCCTCTAGCAGAAAGAATGGCATTGCCCCATTCGTAAGGAAATGGAAGGACTTGGGAAAAAATCATGCTAAGTCAAGTGAGCCAGACCCAAAGAAACATGGGCTCTATGTTTTCCCTCATTGGTAATAATTAGTGCACATTTAGGATAGTACTAGCAAAAGATCACAATAGCTCAATAGCTATGTACATACGAACACGTAAGACAATGCTGAGCAAAATGAACTCCAAATTATGGAAATAAGTGGTTTAATGTTGTTGTTATTTTCAACATACTATGTGAAGTTATGCCATTTTCTTTTGTCTTTCTTCTCCAAGGTTTTACCCCTGATGTCACTGCAACTGATTTTGGTACCCTGGGTATTGTATATATGTTTATCAGAACTAGGGAAGGGAAGGGGAACATCAGAATGGAGAGACAAAGGGTAAAAGATGAACCTTTTAGAATATATATATATATATATATATTTTTTTTATCAGCTTTGCTGGTTTGCAGAAAGTAACCTCCTCTTCCATCACTCACCTCACCTCCTAGTGACTCTTAAAGATCACTCCATGAGGTGAGGCTCTCACATCCTGCTCTCAGGACAAGGGGAAGTGAAGAACAAGGGTATTTTCACAGCAGCTTCTTATTGACCTTCCAGAACTGAAGGACACTTCCATCCTTCCATGGCTGAGGCATCTCACCAATGAGAGGAGGTCAGATTTATGCAGGACCACCAAGGAACAGCTGATCCCACTGGTGGAGCTGATGACACAGGAGCCCCCAGCAGCAGCTGCCCAGTCTCCATTTGCAGGGGATTTAGGAATATTTGAATCTCTCCCGGCAACTTGATGGCAGGGTGGGGGTGGGGGTGGCTATTACCCTTGGCTTATTTCAGAGAGCCTCAAATCTGCCAGTTCCAAGCCAAGTATAATTACAGCAAGAGAAGGGCTCAGATGATCAAGGATGCTAGTTCCTTGTATCTCATCGCTATGTCATGGGACTGTTATGAAATTTAAATTAATGATATATTCAATGTAATCTGATGAAAAGCATTCATAGTGAAACAAACATTAGTTCTCACTGTTCTCTCTGGTCATAATAGTGTTTGAAAGTGTAAAGTAGATCTGAATTTACAGGCTACTCTCCGGGGCAGCAGGGGGATGGGACTGCTTGTTCACGATTGTTTATGTTAGAGATCCACTGAAGATTTTGGTGCCAGTGGAAGTATGTCAATGTGCCCAGAGCCCTGCACACCAAGCTCAGAGAGTTTATAAAGACTGAACCTATCAGAAGTTGGCTGTCAGCCACAGGAACATTAGATGTTGAAGAACTCAGACTACTCATTGATTTGTTAATTAATATTTTTAAGACTTTGGGACAAGGTCTGCTTTTCCAGTTGAGCAAACTCAGGGGCCACGAAGAAAAATGGACTTTTCAAAAGACATGAAGTTACTGGGAGTTCTCAAGGACTCTTCTACCACAAGGAAGCTTCTATGCGCACTGACTCTCCCTGGCTACAAGACCAAAAAAGAAAGGTCTGTGTTTTGTTTTTGATTTCTGATTTGTAGCCAGATTTGAGCCTTGCAGGTCAAGCAATCATGACAGGGCTTGAAGGTCTGGAGGGAAACAGAGAGTCTCCATGTACATCCCACTATAATGACAGAAATAGGGGATGATGAGGCTCATGACAAGTCATGTGATGTATAGACATGAGCTAGGGCTCCTGTTCTAGTCTTTACCTTGACATATATTCTCAGGAAAGTTACTTAAACTCTCTCAGCCCTGATTTCCTTAGGGGTAATCTTATTTCATTTTGTTACCTACCTAGCTAGTTGAATTGTGAGGCTTGGGAGAATTAGAATTAGCTGCTTGACACGAATCAAGGACATTGCTCAGTAATTGTCATATCCTAAAGGGATCTGTAAAGTTAGAACTGGGGTTTGAACATGGGACTTTCAGACTCCAAAGCCATAATATGGGCAACTTTAGCACAAAGCAGACTGAGGCAGGAGGAAAGATGGGGGACAGACAGCAGCCTGGGTCCAGGTACTACTCAAATGCTTACATTATATCCAAGTCTGAGAAAACATCACATAGAAATGATTGTGCCAACGATATTAAATTATGAGTGATGCTTAGAGTTTGCTTAGAGTAGACATGTTAAGTTTCCCATCTCACTAGAAGGGTCTATTTTCTTCTGTCCCTTCCCTGTTGATAACTCTCCCATGTAGAATTGACCTTCCTGCCTCACTTCAGGGGAAGAATCCACTTTGAAACCACCTAGATTTCATTAAGAGACTGTTATATGGTCAGTATTTTAGTTCCAAACATATCCTTGCCCTATCTGTAATCCTAGTTACGGGGGACACAGAGATCAGGAGGAAGGCAGTTCAAGGACAGAAGAGGCAAAATGTTAAGAGACACTCAACTTGAACAAACAAATTGGATGTGATGATTCATGCCTATAATCCCAGCTATCCTAGAAGCACATGTAGAAAGACGGTGGGCCAAAGTCAGCCCTGGGAAAAACCACAAGACCCTATCTGAAAAAGAACTAAAGCCAAAAAGGACCTGGGGACATAATTCAAGTGGTAGTAAGCACATGGCCCTGAGTTCAAATCTAGACCTTAAAAAAAATGAAATGACAGCAAATACTCTCTCTCTCTCTCTTTCTCATTGCCATCATTTGTTTACACATTATAGAGGATGGTTCACTAGCACTTAATCAAAAGAGCAAACTGTAGAAAACAGTTGCTCCCAACATCCAGCTGTCTTTTTCTCACAGGGACCCCAGAGGTTCAGACAAGAGCATGTTTTATAAATGGATTTACTCTGGTGAAACTGCTGGTATTCAGAATATGCAAATGAGCTACAAATAGGATAAATATTTTTAAAATTCTTTGAAACCTGCATAGACAATTACAACCCAGCAAAGCCAAAAAAGTCTGAGCTCCCTGCAGTGGTACCTGATGCTGGATTCTGAAACCTCCTTTCCTTTTGTTTAGCAATTGCTTGTAAAATCTCCTAGCTCCTCCTATGCCATGACCTGTATTCCTCCTCCCAGAGCTGTCAGGTTTGGTTTATACAGAGGTCTGATCCCAACCATTAAGAGGGCAAAGACTTGGATTTCATCTAATTTGTAGAACAGATTGTCTGATACTTTTGTCTCTTTGCTCATGAATATTCATATATAAAGAGTAAACTTTGGCTTGAGGTCTGCTCTTAATAGGATGTGGAGCAGAACTTTGGGGACACAAACTTTAGACTTTCATTACTCAAAGACTGGTACATGCAATGTGTAGCATCTGTGAATTTTGGGGGAACAGAGAATGGGGGTACCCAGCCCTACTGAACCGGTTTGTATTTTAGTAGGATCCTAGTGATTTATGGCCAAGTTAAAGTTCAAAGAGTTCTTTTGCAGTCTTCATTTACTTCTAACTTTAATTGTCTATATGTTTCTATCTTTAAAAATGTTTTTAATAAAAAAATGTTTTTAATTGTTATTATAAAGGTGATGTACAGAGGAGTTACAGTTACATAAACCAGGCAAAGAGTACATTTATTTTTGAATAATGATACCCTTTCCTTTATTCTCTTCCAGTTTTTCCCTCCCATCTCCTCACACAAATTGTGTAGTTCATTTCAACATAGTGTCCAGTGAGGACCATTCCTGCATTTGTTCACCCTTCATCATTCCATTTATACATATTTATATCTTTTGTAGACCTTGGAAATGAACCTAGAGCCTCAAGCATAAAGACAGTTGAGCCTTACCTCCAACTTTAGATACTTATTGAGATCTAAAGAGATATGTTAATTGGGAAGCATGAGGTTGATGTGGGCCAGTTTGAAATAGCAAGCAAGAGGAATTGCCCAGGACTTATGGCTGTGGGACTTCTTCAGATGCTCAGAAGGAAGGGGAGAAAGGAGGAAGTGAAATATGGCAGAAGTTGCAAACGCAAATTACTACACAGAAGAAGCCACTTAGAAAAAGTAATAGTTATGCAAACTAGGTGGCCGGGGACTTCCTGTCTCTTGAGAAACATGCACCAGTGCTCAACTGGGCCACCCTGAACCGGGGCCTCAGGATGTCAGAACATGATATTTTCTTCAGTTGTACCGAATATACATTTTAATGGAAAATTTCCTGAGATTTGTTCAGTGAGGACCAGTAGGTTAAATCTATCAGCTAAGAATAGCTGAACTAACGTAGTCACTGACCCTTTCAAAAGGCCTATAGCAAATCACTCCTGTCTGTGTGTCTATTTGTGTATTCCTTTCATGAGCTATTACTAGGGAGCTTGTAATTTCCCAAATCCGTGAGGATGATAATGATGGACTTAAGAGACCTGAGCTGATATCCTTGGGAAATGGGCAACTGGTGGCTTTCCAATGGGATCTCCATTTTCTGATAGAGAATCTGATGGCTTGGGGGGTCACACTACCACTTAATAGGGGGACACTATCAGCTCTAAACTCTTAGTTTAGAGTTCAGGTATCTGATTAAGAAAGTTTTATTTATTAGGGCATTGGAATATGAGTGGAGTTAGGGAGAACACCAATCCCCAGTTGAACGGAGAGAGCTGCTTCCTTAAATATGCCCCAGTCTTGTGTGTGTGTGTGTGTGTGTGTGTGTGTGTGTGTGTGTGTGTGTGTGTGATAGTACTGGGCCTTGAACTCAAGGCCTCAAATGCTTGATCTATTTTGCACTCACCACTGGCATTCTCCTACTTGAGCCATGCCTCTAGGTTGGTAATTTTGCTAGTTTTCTCTTTTTTTTTTATAATTTAATTTTATTGTCATGGTGATGTACAGAGGGGTTACAGTTACATAGAGTCTCATGGAGTTTATGCCTGGGCTGGCTTCAAGCTTAGATATTCAGATCTCATCTGCCTGAGTATCTAGGATTACAGGCATGAGCCACGCATTGCCGGTCAACCCTCTATCTCTGGGCTCTTCACTGCCTCCTCTAACAACATTGGTATTAAAAGAAAGTTGTAGGCTGCATCTATAAAGCAGGGCACCCCTGCTTCTTTCCATGGTGAAGACTAAAAGTACATGCTTTTATAGCCTGGTTTTGCTACTGGTAGTGGGGCTGAAGTTCAAGGCCTTATTCTTTTTCTTGGCTTCTTTACTCATGGTTGGCACTCTACCACTTGAGCCACACCTCTTGCCTAGCTTTTTGCTAGTTAATTGAAAATAGCGTCTCTCAGACTTTTCTTCTCTATCTAGCTTTGAACTTTGATCCTCAGATCTCAGCCTCCTGAATAAGTAGGATTACAGGTATGAGCCACCAGCACCCAGCAGTACATAGTTTTGAAATAAGAGCTAACTTTGTCAAACTGTACCCATAGTAAATGTGCCGGCAACTGTTGGTGTTGGTTTGGTATCACTGTGTAAAGTTTAAACCAATGTTGTATCATCTCTCGGGCCCTAAATTTACTTGATGATTAAGTGACTCACTCTCCACGGGTCACCTGATACAATTTTTGCCTACTCAAAGTAGGTATTCAAGGACTTGTTAAATATAATACAAATTGAGAGATCAGAACTGTTGCTCACTGACTATAAATATTATTATGACTAGTAGCTTTCCTTATGAGAGAATGAATAAATAGTACAATGATGATTTTGCTTTTTATCATATTGTTACAATCATCTAGGTACAATATGCACATTTACATTTGCATATATTTTTCTTACCATTCTTGCCAAGGCTTTGCTAGGAAGTTATTTCTGTCCTCCTTTCTCTGGATAGGCAAGTCTCAAGGCTCGGAAAACTCTGTTGACTTTCTAGAGCTATTCATTGAAGTACTCTCTCAACCCATATCTAGGCTGGTTCAAGCCTCCTTGTGTCCCACTTTTCTGGTTCTCTTTTTCAAGTCTGCATAAGTTTGGAAGGCCCCAAACTTTACTGGAACCCCAGAAGCGTGTTCACCCGTCTTAGAACACACTGAGGTTCATTGGCCTTCTGGATGGGGAAACAAGCTGACTGTAAAGCTGCCTGGACTTTGTTCCTCATCTCTTTGTCCTGTCAGGAGAGGCTGTTCTCATAGACTCTTGGGCAGTTGTTGAAATCGGCTTTATTTTTCTGCTGCTTCGTAAGCAATCAAGTTGTCTACAAAAATCATCACCCATTGTTAGAACAACAATGGCCCTTGCAGCCTCCTTTCTGCTTTCAAGTGGATCCAAAAAGGATGAGTCGCTTCCAATTTCACAGGGGAAGAAAGCAGCTAAGCTTCTGCTGCAGAAGTGCTGGGCTAAGTACTGCTGGGTCCTCCTTTCTCAATGATGTATAAAATTGTCCTTCCTTTCTGGGAAATTGTCAGCGAGATAGAACTGGCAGCTTATTCCTCTTACCTGTTTTGTTGTTAACTGTATTGCTTTTTATCCCTCTAATATGCTATACTTCATCACAGACATCTCTATTTGGTTAAAAAAAAAAAAGTGGTTGGTTTAGGCACATTCTCGTGCTGAATGAGAGACCAGCCAATGAGGAAGATAATCTTTTTTTTTTTTTTTTTGGCCAGTCCTGGGCCTTGGACTCAGGGCCTGAGCACTGTCCCTGGCTTCTTCCCGCTCAAGGCTAGCACTCTGCCACTTGAGCCACAGCGCCGCTTCTGGCCGTTTTCTGTATATGTGGTGCTGGGGAATCGAACCTAGGGCCTCGTGTATATGAGGCAGGCACTCTTGCCACTAGGCTATATCCCCAGCCCCGGGAAGATAATCTTTGATGGACACAATTGTGTTGTCTATACAGGATGATGACAGTATCACTGGAACCAGGTGAAGGTTTGTGAAGTTTCCTTTAGAAGGAGAGACTCTCCACATAGGATCCTTGACTTGAATCCAGAATAAGAATTTCTGGACAAGTCATAATGGTAAGAAAACCAGGTAGAGCTTTATTGAGTAATCAAGCAGACAAACAGACAAGCAGACAGATAAGCAGAAAGGCATAAGGCAAACTCCTAACAGAGTGTGGATGCTCTCAAAGGGGGAGAAACAGGGGTGTGTGTATGTATATGTATGTATATTTATGTAACGTATGTATACATATATGATAAAGTGATAAAAGAAGGTTCTGACTTAAAGTTATACAAAGCTAGATGTTTATCTATGTTCTTAATCACTCTGTTTACATTCTTGTTATTATAAAGGTGGTGTTCAGAGGGGCTATTGTTAGGAAATGTGTACACTTCTTTTTGAACAATGGCATACCATTCTTTGTTCTCTCCCAGTTTTTCCTTCCTGTTCTCACCTATAAGTTGCATAGTTCATTTTCAACATGGTTTCTACTGAGTACCACTGCTACATTTGTTCATCCTACTTCCCTACATTTTTAAGAATATTTTTTTTGCCAGTCTTGGGGCCTGAACTCAGGGCCTGAGCACTGTCCCTGGCTTCTTTTTGCTCAAGGCTAGCACTCTGCCACTTGAGCCACAGCGCCATTTCTGGCCGTTTTCTATATATGTGGTGCTGGGGAATCAAACCCAGGGCTTCATGTATATGAGGCAAGCACTCTTGCCACTAGGCCATATTCCCAGCCCCTTCCCTACATTTTTGTGTCTACCCTTAAGTTCTCCCCAAAGAGAGAAAAGCAAACAAGACATTAAAAAAAAGAATCCATCCTGGTGTTATACTTTCTGAGTTCCTGGTTAGGTTTGTGACTTATTCTTTAATGCTAGGACATTACTTCCAGGAAAGAATGCATCTTGCTATAAAACACATGAATATCTGTTGAGATAAGGAATGAATCCCATTGTTTCTCAGAAATGTTGTATTTAGAAGCAAAGAAAATAAGGCTTCTAAATGCCACCTTCTGAGTTCCTGGATGCCAATCCTTAGGCCATATTTTCCTGCCTCAACATGATTGTATTGTCTCAATAAATTCAGAATCAAAAATATCTTAGAAGATTGCGTGCAGATTAAGTGAGTTACTATATGTGGAACAGGGCCTAGAACAGAAAATCTGTTATTTATATTGATTCTCTATGACTTCCCCCAGGAAAAATGTATTCTGCTTACAGTCCTTATCTTTTTCTTCTACAATGTACTTAAGGCTCCTGATCTGTAAAAAGGAAATAATATCTGTGTCATATGATTATTTTCCTGACTTAATGTATACTATGAATTACTCTACACACTACCTCTTTCTGTTGTGATCTTACTATTATGAAAATAAACTTCTGACATGATAATAATGAAACTCATTCTAAAATTGTAGTTCATCTTTCATTTTTATGTTCACTAAATAGAAATTGAGTATTACTATACACATTTATTCATCAATACATAAATTATTTTTACTTGAAAAATACTACTTTTGTGGTACCAAAAAGAAGTCTTCAAGTGGGCTAAAGACTTGCAAAGAAACTTCTCTGATGAGGAAATGAGAATGGCCAATAGACATATGAAAAAATGCTCTACATCACTGGCCATAAAGGAAATGCAAATCAAAACAACATTGAGATTCCATCTCACCCCAGCAAGAATGTCATATATCAAGAAAACTAATAATAACAATTGTTGGAGGGGATGTGGCCAAAAGGGAACCCTACTTCATTGTTGGTGGGAATGTAAACTGGTTCAGCCACTCTGGCAAGCAGTATGGAGATTCCTCAGAAGGCTCAATATAGAACTCCCCTATGACCCAGCAGCCCCACTGTTGGGTATCTACCCAAAAGCCCACAAACAAAATCACAGTAATGCCACCAGCACAACAATGTTCATCGCAGCACAATTTGTCATAGCAAGAAGCTGGAACCAACCCAGATGCCCCTCCATAGATGAATGGATCAGGAAAATGTGGTACATTTACACAATGGAATTTTATGCCTCTATCAGAAAGAATGATATTGTTCCATTTGTAAGGAAATGGAAGGACTTGGAAAAAGTTATACTAAGTGAAGTGAGCCAGACCCAAAGAAACATGGACTCTATGGTCTCCCTTATTGGGAATAATTAGTACAGGTTTAGACAAGCCATAGCAGAGCATCACAAGGCCCAATAGCTATACACTTAGAAACATATAAGATGATGCTAAGTGAAATGAACTCCATGTTATGGAAACAAGTGATATATCACAGTTGTAACTACTTTCAACGTCCTATGTGTATGTGTAGTTTCTATTATTGATGATGTTTTGTATCACCTTCCTATGTTTGTACCTACACTATCTCTGTAATCTTATCTGAGTATATTGGAAACCGTGTTTACTGGTATTGGAAGTAGGAAATTCAAAGGGAATACCAAATTCGAGAGACACAGGGTAAAAAAAGAGAAATAACTACAAAAGCAATACTTGCAAAACTGTTTGGTGTAAGTGAACTGAACACCTGGGGGGGGGAGGGAAAGGGGGGCAGGGAGGGGGCATGAGGGACAAGGCAACAAACAGTACAAGAAATGTATCCAATGCCCAACGTATGATACTGTAACCTCTCTGTACGTCAGTTTGATAATAAAAATTTGAGAAAAAAAAAAAGAAGTCTTGAACTCAAGGTCTCTAGCATGTTAGGTGGCCACTGTACCACTTGAATCATGCCCCCACCTCCGTTTTATGCTGATTTTTGTTCAGAGAGGGTCTTACTTTCCACTTCGGTGTGTCTGAGCAATGATCTTCCAACTTTAGACTTTCAATTGTTGCTAGCATCCCAGGCATGCACTGCGGTATCCAGCTTCTTACCAGGGAGATAGGGTCTCAAAGAGTTTTCTACTCCAGCTGATTTGAGACTGATTCTCCCAATCTCAGGCTCCCATGTAGCTCGGGAGGAGGCAGCGCCACTGTGCCCAGCCACAGATTACCAAGGAATTATTGTAAACTTTCCTGCCCAGGCTAGTCTTGAAGTGGAATCCTCCTAATCTCAGCCTCCTAAATAGTTTAGGATTTCAGAAATGAGCACTTGGCCCCAAGTAGTATTTCCTGTGTCAGTTGTCATTTAAAATAATGACTTTAGGAAATGCACATTATTTTTTTTAAAAAAGGTGATTCCCTAAGTGGAGAATTTAAGGAAGTAAAATGAAATTAGATCCAAGTAAGCTCCATCACTACTACTTGAATATTTGTGAGGATCATAACATTGTTCTAGGCAAGGAAAGGGGAGAATGGATCTTGATTACAGAGAGCTATGCAAATATCTGGATAAAGTACATGTGTGTGCATGCATATGTGTGTGCATGCATACGTGTGTGTGTGTGTGTATGTGTGTTTGTGGGTGTATATTTTAGACAGAGCTGGAACACAAAGCAAAAGTCTGGGAACAAATGGAAATCATGGAGCAATCTTAAGGGAAGTATTGAGGTTTTAGAACCATCTTTAATGTGGTTATAGCTTTCACTGAAGAAAGAGAGGACAAGTAAAGCCAATTTTGGCTATGCCAACCTGTGTAATTGCAAAGCTAGATGTGGATTAGCATCTACAAAGCACAAAGCACTGAGGGATACAAGCTGAAGACTGACAAGAGTCAGGTATGGAGCTCCTGGGGGCAGTAGGTGGTCCCCTAGCTCTGAGGTCATTGCTGTGGCCACACCTCCTACCTGCCCTCTTCCTATATAATCAATCTCCATCATTGACTCCTCCTCTTTCCCTTCTTGCACCCTTCGCCTTGCCCCCGGCATCCCTTGTACCCCTTGCACCCTCTTTTTATTGAACCCCTTGCACTCCTCCATCTTGTGCAGGCCGGCAGTATGCCCTCCTCCCAATAAACTCTTTTCTGCCTGAACCATGTGGCAGTCTCCTTTCGGTGAAACTTCCACATAGGCTCTTCTCTTCCCTGTAGGTAGCATATGCCAAATCTATATCTCACTTCACCCTTGCAAGTGATGAAATTACCTGTTAGTTACGGCATGGGCAGGTTTGTAATAGTTTAGTATAAGCTTTCCTTGACGCTGTGTAAAAACAAAACCCATCTGAGAGCATACTCCTTGTATGGAAAAGAAAATCAAGGCATAAGCAAGTTGAAAACCTTGTTCCAAGAAACAGGTGTTAAGAAGTGGAGCTGGGATTCAGGTATGTACTTCAGAGTCCATACTCTCTCCCTCTTTTCAGGACTCAGCCTAGGCAAAGGTGAGACCTCTGTGCAAGCCAAGGTGTCATCAATGCCTACCATCTGATAGAAGAAGACCCTTCTCCATCTTCTCGCCCTTAACTAATACAGAAGGTATTGTAAGCAAGAAGTAGTCCACAGATGACCTAAAATACTGGTTTCAAAATCCTTAAAAGATTCAGGAGAAAGTAAGTGCTTAAAGCAGAAGCTAGTTAGCTGGGCACCAGTGGCTCATGCCTGTAATTCTAGCTATTATGAAGGCTGAGATCTGAAGACCATGGTTCAAAGCCATCCTGGTGCAGGACAGTCTATGATATGAGACTCTTATGTCCAATAAACTACTAAAAAAAGCCAGAAGTGGACCTGTGGTTCATGTAGTAGAGTGGTAGCCTTGAGCAAGAAAGCTCAGGGACAGAGCTCAAGCACACATGTGCACACTTGCACACATGCACACCTGTGCACACACATATATCAGAAGCTACTGGGACTACTACAAAATGAAAAGTTTCTGCACAACTAAAGACATAGCCACTAAACTAGAAAGACAGCCAACCATATGCGAAAGGATCTTTACCAGCACAGCAACAAAGGCCTAATATCTGTCATCTACAGAGAACTAAAAAAACTAAGCCCCTCCAAGCCCAGTAAACCAATTAGGAAATGGGCAAAGGAGCTAAAGAGAGACTTAACAGGAGAAGAGATAAAAATGGCAAAGAAACGTATGAGGAAATGTTCAACATCCCTGGCAGTAAAGGAAATGCAAATAAAAACAACCCTGAGATACCACCTCACTCCAGTTAGAATGGCCTATACTCTGAACTCAGGCAACAACAAATGCTGGAGGGGGTGCGGGGAAAGAGGAACCCTTCTCCATTGTTGGTGGGAGTGCAAATTAGTACAACCACTTTGGAGAAGAGTATGGAGGTTCCTCAGAAAGCTCAGCATAGACATACCCTATGACCCAGCCATACCACTCCTAGGCATTTATCCTGAACAACAGGTCTCAGGATATCATAAAGACATCAGCACATCCATGTTTACTGCTGCACAGTTTACAATAGCCAAAATATGGAAACAACCCAGATGCCCCTCTACAGATGAATGGATTCAGAAAATGTGGTACCTATACACAATGGAATACTACATAGTGATTAGAAATGATAAAATATTCACAGGGAAATGGTCAGAACATGAACAAAAATGCTGAGTGAGACAAGCCTAGAACACAGAGAACAAAGGGGCATGGTTTCCTTGATATATGACTGTTAGGGAGGGGGGAGGACAGTAGAGACCAGGTCTGCAAAACAACAAACTTCTTTTCAAGTGGTATTTCCACGTTTGTGTCAGTGACTTTACATTATGTATCTAAAACCAAACAACTACTAAACATAAAACAGTCTAGAATAGACCTATCAGTGGATCACAATAGCTCAACAGCTATGTACACATGACCTTATAAGATGAGGATAAGCAAAAACAACTCCAAGAGAAGGACACAGGAGGATTCTACTGTTGACGTTATCTTTAAAGTTCTAGGTGAATGTCCTGTGGCGCACCTGGTTACTGTATATGACGTTGGTACACTGGATATCGTATATATGCCTACCTGATCTAGGGAAGGGAAAGAAAAATGAGGGTGTAAGATATCACAAGGAATGTATTCATTGCCTTTATATGTAACTGTACCCCCTTTGCACAACACCCTGTCAATAAAATTTAATTTAAAAAAAAGAAGCTAATCACGCCAGGAAACACCTCAAACTTTCTTAACTCACTAGGCCGACAGACTATGGTCTAGCTTCAGCCTTTCACAGATTACCAAGAACAAGCCACATGCAGGAAACCATGGATATGTGTCATGAGAGAAAAACCTCACTACTTTTCAGTTCAAGTTCTGCCATAGAGCTGTTTTATGCTATAGTTATTTCTCACCTGGGCTATTGTTGATACCTTGGCAAGCCCTTTCTATTCATCTGTCATGCTTTTACTTGTCTATTCATTACACAGAGACACATTTATTTTTTCCCCCACCAGCTGTAATTCTCAAACCGCCCTTTACTTAGGCAATTATACCAGCTTTCTGTTTCATCAGAGAATTCAATTTAAAATTTTAGTGCCAGTGGTTAAAATACTTACTTCATATATAACCTGAAGTTTGTATGGTTTTAATTCACATTTATGTTTCTGCTCACACTTTGCATTCTTTAATTGATTTATTTGTTAGCTGTACCATCTGCAGATTTTAGGTACTAAGCTCTCACAAACAGCTTTTTTTTTTTTTTTGTCTCAAAGCTGCATTGAAAACTACTTCCTTTACTTTATTGCAATTAACACTGTGTTACTTTCTCATCTTTGGGAGTGAACATTTCAGAGTACTGCCTTCCTGTATCTTTTATCTGAAGTTAGATTGTTAGATGTTTAGACAAATACAGCAATAACTTTTTTTTAACCATGAAGATACTTGGTGTGGTTTTCCAGATGCAGAAAATCTATAATGTGAACTCTATTATCTGTTGTATGGGCACCATGAAGATCTCAGTTCGTTGATTGAGTTGATTGGTGGACATCTAATTTGTGAAAGTGAAGTATTCTGACATCTTTCCATAGCCTGCATGTAACAAGTGTTTTCTTCTAGCTTTATTCACTAATTTTGAGAAAAGGGTTCCTTTCTTCCAATATACTCAGCTCAGGCTACATGAGTCTCTAAGTGATCAGTTAAGTGATGGTTAGACAACTAATCACTAAAGCACAGCATGGAACTGGGAAAAAGAAGTCAGTAGTCTTCCTCTTGCTGCCACTTGACCTCTGGAACATCTCAGAAGCATTAGAGTCTGTTGAGGTGGAGGTATTTTTTGTTGCTAAAAGTTACCCACCCACTGTGTGGCTTTATCTCGCCTATGAGTGTGGATGACTATGGCTTTGACATTTAAGATACAACACTATGTTTATAGGTACAGGTAAGTTCTTTCTTCTTTCTTATTGTCTGTTGTTCTTATTTTATCACAGAAGGGAAAACATCCTTTGAGATTTATTTCCACTGCTATAAATACAACAGTGCAACAATTCTTACTTTAGATTCACATTAGAATTACCAGGAAGCTTTGGAGCCCTTTGAGGGCTGGACCTCGCTCCGAGTTCGGATGTGATTTGTCTGAGTGTGGCTTTGGCAAAGGGAATTTTGACATCCACCCAGTTGGTTCTATGGTACAGCTGGGATTGAGAACTGCTGATACAAAACATAATTTTTGAATACTTGAAACTCTAGAGCTCGAAATATGGTATAATCCACTTTATTTTGAATTACTAGTTGTTTTTAATTTTTTTCACAATGAAATACAACTCCCACTAATCTGCTTAGGATATTTTCCAGTGGCAGATCAAGAATATTTGTGAAAAATACAGACCTTTTTGAGACCCTCACTTTGGAGGTTCTGAGTCCATATATGTGTGGTAAATCCAAAAATATTCATGAAAAACACCAAAGTGATTATTTTTTTATTGTAAACGTGATGTACAGAGGGATTACAGTTACATAAGTAAGGAAATGAGTACAATTCTTGTCAAAGTGCTACCCACTCCCTTGTTTTCTCCTGCTTTCCCTCCCTCCCCCTCCCCTCAAATTGTAATGTTCATTTCCAACATAGTGTCTTGTCAGTATCGCTGTTGCCTTGGTTCACCCTTCATCCTTTGTCTCACCATTTCTGTGAATCCCCTTCCCTTCCCCAAATCAGATAAACACATACACAAGACATAGAGAGTGACAAACAGGCATGAAAAAAGAGTGACACCAGGTGATGAACCAAAGGGGGAGGGAATATAAGAAAAAAGAAATAACTGCAAACAGCTTATCAAAAATTAAAACCTCGTTTCCATATCTTAGTGCTCATTTCAATTACATCATTTTATATGGACTGTTGAGCTATTGTGATCTGCTAGAACTCTCCTAGACATATATTAAATATTACAAATGAGGGAAAGCATGGAGCCTATGTTTCTTTGGGTCTGGCTTACTTTACTTAGTATGACTTTTTTCAAGTCTTCCCATTTCCTTACAAATGTGGCCATGTCATTCTTTCTGATGGAAGCTTAGAATTCCATTGTGCATATATACCATATTTTCTTGAGCATGCTAAAGTGAAAAGCAGTACTATTTCAAAACAACATCCTTGTAAGTTAAAATAGCTTTGGGTAGTTTTAACAAAAAGCTCCTACTTAGTGGTCCTGTGTTTCAAAATCTTACAACAAAAATGGTCTTCAAGCTAAGATTCAAATTCAGGTTAGTTTTCTAGCGTGAAATTGTTTTTTAATCCCAGGAATCTCTTTTATCAGTGAACAATCTCAATTCTCTGTAGAATCTTTAAAAATATGAAATTTAAAATACTAATAACTGACTTTTCAGTTTAAAACAGTGTGAGATAATTTAAGATTGTCTTAAATACACACAGACACACACACGCAATCACTCCTAGGAAACTTTCAATTCACATTAAGAATCTAGCCTTGGTGCTCTTGTGTTTTACAGGATTAGACAAAATATTTAAGGCATCCAACTATTTCTGGCAAATTTAAGAGCACTTAGGATAACAAACACTTTTAGGCTTTAGGGTTTTAGTTTAGAGCTGAAAAACTTCTGTTTCACTTCAACATCACTGGGAATTTAGGGAAAGAAAATGGATTACTCAAGTTGGAACTATATCAAAATGTCAAGTTAACACATTTTGGCTGGTAACAGTGCCAAGGGATCTAATGTCTGAATGATCAAGGCTGTAAATTGCCAAATCATTTTAAAGATAATGTCCTTACCAGAATGCTGGAGGTTTCTTTCTTTTTTCTTTTTTCTTAGTTCCTTCCTGTGTTTTAACCCAGGCGAACCAAGACCTGACAAGCTCACATTGCAATGAATTGAAACAGCTGCATAGAAACAGCTGCACAGAAAAATGTTATAAGTCCACACACATATGAACATAACCTAGTTATTTCTCTGTAACTGAATGATGGATTTGGTTTTCTGTGCATGTTCTTTGGACTTTTGAAGGTTGAATAACTGATACTACATCAGGGGTCATAATACAACAAAGGTGGAACATGAGTAGATTGTGGTTACAATTGCTTTTCTTGAAAACTGTTCTGGTTAGTCTTCCCCAGGTAGAACTTGCTTCTTGCAATGTCTTTCTCCATGATTCTCCTATCCTAGTCTTAGCCACAAGGATGAGTTTAAAACCTGGTTCATTCTAATAATAGTACCCATTTATGCAAAAACTCCATTGGTTGGTTATATTACTAAAGCTTTTAGCATGTAAGACTACTCAGTATAGAGGTAAAGCTGCTGAGTGTCTAAGGTTAGGATACAGAAAGGACATCAGTGGGGGGTGGGGGTGGAGGGAAGACAATGGCAGAATGTCTTCCCCGTCATTGGGCAATGCCTCTCATCCTTAAGAAGAAACAGGTAAGAGAAAAGTAGAAATTAGTAGACATAAAAATCTTGGAGGTAGCAAATCTTAGCTATAATTCCTAAAGCCTTGGTTCCTACTACTTTCTTGGATTCTGTGAACTCTTCTTTAGCAGCATTCTTGACCACAGGAGCTAATAAAGCCCCCTTGGAGTTTTATCTATTTCAGACTGTTTCTAACACTGCCACCAAAATTGTAACACAGAATAAGATCAACAAATCTCATATATCATTTTCAGATGGGAAAGCAGAGGGTAAACTTGCCCAAGGCACACATTACAATAGAATTCATCTTTCTTTGCTCTTCAGTCTGTGGGCATACTTTCCCTTAAGAAAAAGTTGGTTTGTTGAGCACCTGGCGATTTTGCTTATTTATACATGTTGTAAAACTGTGTTTACTAATTCTCATCACACTCATATTTAGTCTTAAGTATACTTGGGAGAGATTAAGGCATACTAGTCTTTCCTCTGTGACCTTAGAACTACTCTTCCATAGCAGTGTAGGTGCACTAATCAATATTGATATTCACTACCAACAGCCCTTATAGAGATATTATCTATAGATTCTAGGTCCAAAGAACACAATTCCCACATGCCTTCCAAGAACTGAATTTCTGGCACTTTGAACAAAGGAGCTCAGTGTTTTTTTTGTTTTTTTTTTTTAAATTGGAATAGTCTTTTATTTCTTGGGTACTTTATCATACCTATCTGGAATTAGTCAGATTAATGACAGTAGTAACTTATTTTATCATTTATATTGACATTATTTCTAAGTTTCTTTGTATATTCCTTTAAGATATTTATGATTTTATGTATCAGAAACACAGCCTTTAAATGTTGATTAAACAGACAGAGCACATAGGAAATAAAAATTAGTACACTTTCAGTACATTATTCTATACTTGCATTATTTGATTATAGAATTTCAGCTATTTGTTCATCAGGCAGTTGCCACAGACATGCGCATTACTGAAATAATAGTTTCTACAATACTAAAAAAGCCTAAGGCAAAACCCATTTTTGTTATCAGTAAGCAACCAATTAAATCCATAGGAATAACCAACAATAATGCACTAAGTTTACAATAGTAACTACAATGCCAAGATGTTGACAGAAAAACCTGTAAAACGCTGCAAGTTCTAATAAACCATGGTTTAATGAGGTCTGTGTAGTGACATGGAAAGTTACAACAGGTCCTCATTCTTCTCATCATGGCATCAAACATCATCACTTCTGCCGTTTTTCAAGATGTCCTCTGTGGGTAAAGTCCCCATTCTACTGATTTGACAATTGTACACATGGAATCTAAGGAAGTTTGTACGGTTTGGCTTGTCTTCTTGTACTTTGCCACCTGCAAAGCTTAGAATGGAATGTTGCCTTAAAAACAAAAGCAAACCGCAAGGCTGTTGCTGTACTACTTGAGCTACAGCCCCATATTCTGCTTTTTTGGTGGTTATTTGGCAATGGAAGTCTCAAGGATCCTCAAATATGTCTCCTCAATAGCTAGGATTTACAGGGATGAGTCACTAGCACCTGGCAATTTTGCCTATTTTTTTTTTTTATCAGATAGCATTTGTGCATGTTATAAAACTGGGAAGGTTGAAAAGAGTATACAGTAAAAAGCCAACAAACACCCTTTTAACTCTGAGCCTCAACCACCCTATTCAACATCCCAGAGGAAATCAGCTAGGAGTTTCTTGGGTTAACCTTCTAGAAAAACGTGATTCATATGTAAGACAAAAGACAAACAGTATTTTAATAGGGTAAATTAACACCAGCTTGGTTAGTAGGGACTTTGGAATCAAGATGGAAAGTCTAGCTCCCATAAGCAGACCTATAGTGGATTCACTGTAACCTGAAAAAACACTTGTTAGAGAATAATCTAATTTAAACAAAACACATGATTAGGTTGCATCTGGAAAATAAGCTGACTGCTTATTGACCTAAAGCAGGTAGCACATCAATGTAATTTGTGTTGTCCTCAAACCCTATTTCTCTGCTTTTATGGGCATCATTTCAATGACAATCAACACCTTCAAAAACATAATTCATTCTCAGCAATAAATGTTTCTTTTATTTTAACTTGAGTATAAAACTGAATTTTAAAAATTGAGCCAAGGTAGTAACACTTATACTTAATTTTAATTAATTTGTATCACTGATGTTGATGTGTGTGTGTGTGTGTGTCTGTGTGTGTGTGTGCGTGCGTGCGTGAGTGCCAGTTCTGGGGCCTGAACTCTGGGTATCGAGTTCTTGTTTAGCGTTTTCCCTCATAGCTGGTGCTCTACCACTTGAGCTACACTTCCAGTTCCAGCTCTTTGCTGGAGATGAGAGTTAGATTTGCCTACCTGGACTAAGATACGATCCTCAAATACCAGTTTTCTGAGTAGCTAGGATTATAGGCATGAACCATGGATAACTTAAACTACAAATAATTAAATTTAATTTTTTTTCTAAAAGGGTAATTGGACTGGACAATTTAAGAAATTATTTACAAAACTTTATTTTGCTTTTAAAAAACAATTATTCAATTCATGGAATTAACCAAAACACAACTCTATTAAATTTTATTACAATGATCTTTTGTAGAATCAACAATTTTTAAAAAAAATTGGTTACTTTAATGAAAAATTACAATGTAAAAATAGAAACTTGAGTTCAAGCAATCAAAATAGAGCAGATAAATAGTCCTTTCACAGGGAGAAAAAAAACAACCCAACAACTTGGACAAAAAAAGAAAAAAAAAACCAAAACAATGAAAATAAAAAATCCCAGTGATATAACATGTGCAGAGCTGGGAATTTAAATACCAGTCTAGTTTCTCATTGCCAACATGGCATTTATATCCCAGATGAGATTTCGTAATTGATCCATAATTTGCTTCAGCTGTTGATTCTTCTGTTTGAGTTTCTGTGGAAACAAAAGAATTTATTGAAAATGTTATATGAAACAGTCCACAAAGATAGATGAGTAAAGTGTAGTAAGCCATGACTCTAATGACCCAGACAGAAATTGAGGAAAATTAATCCTGTAATGCAGACAGTCTCTGCCCTTTTCACTCCCTAAATACCCTGTGACTGGAACCCTGAATTCTAATTCAGCCCAGAGGCCTGTGGCTCAAGTGTCTATTGTCAACTCTTTTTACTCTTCCACTTCCATTGGAAGTTGTACATTTAACTGTAACATGTATGTGGATCTTTATAGGACAGTGGGACATACTGTCAGTAACACACTCCTGAGTCAAACTCATTGGGTGTTCAGATATTCTGCCCTTCCCTAATATATAAATGGATGACACTGGCCCAATTATTGAACCTTCCATCAGAAAAAGGGAGGAAGTAATCAAACTTCCTGAGAGTTCTTAGGATTAATTTGATTCACAAAAAGTATTACACAGCCTGGCCTTGTAAATAACCATTCAGTAAATGTTAATAGTATATGCACAATGTAAACTGTCAACATAAAAATAATGTACAATAAAAAATTATAGTGCCTCATGCAATTAGTCCTTGAGAAATGGGACAGATGTCACTATCTATAGCATGAAGTAACAATAGCAACCTATTTCTAATTCTCAAGACAGAAATCAAAATGGTCCTGTGCCCAATGCAATAACCTTCACAAGGAAGATTGCTACACGCCTGGAACGCCTGCAGCTGTGACTCTATATGTCTAGATCTGCTAGACTTGGGCTCATAGAGTCCTCTAAGCTCCCTTCCTTCAAGTACTATGAAAACAGATGACACAGACAAAAATAGAGTGCTTCTGCATGGAGTGTTTACTAGTTATTATTACAGGAATACCATTAGTCAGTAACATTTTGGAAACAATATTTGGAGCAGTAACATTTCATTATATATTTTTAAAGATGGAAATACATATATATACATATAAATCCTAGTACATTTGTTTTTTTTCCTTTTTCTTAATACCTCATTAATTCCTAAAAAATAAAGAGGACGAAAAATAGGTCATTTTAAAGAAGTTATTAAAATAAAGGCAAACTTTAAAAAAATTTAAAGTATACCAAAGTATACCATACTATACGGTACTTGGATAGTTTCTCTCAAAGATGCCACTAAGTTTTAAATTTAAAAATTAGCACACAAGTAAAACATCTAGAGTCAAAACACGTTCTGAGACTATCAACAGTGAAACTGACAGTTATGCTTATTAGTGGTTAAATTGTAAATAAATTTTCATGACACGATATAGGATTTAATATATACAATCTTGCCACTGATTGATTCTAAGGGAGGTTGACAGCTGCTATTTTCAAAATCTATCAGCTGTGCATAATTTGTTACATTAACAGGTGAATATAGAAACAGAGTAGATACTTACAAATATGTTTATGCTAAGCCAGATCAGGTAATCTAATATTCATACAAAGGCTGTGACACTTGATCAAACATGCCTGAACCTTGAAATGCATGGACTCGATTATATGTCAACCCTGTAAACACTACCCATGACATCTTTCAATTTCATTTTACTTTAACAGAATTGCTCAAGGCAAAATAAAATTCACTCTTGTGGTTCTAAAGCATAAGGTTTTACACAGGATTTCATCCTCTACTTGGGTTGCAGGAAATATCAGAATACGATTGCAGGAAATATCAGAAAGTGCTAAGCACTTAAATAAAGCCAAAATATGCAATTTCAAGAATATACTATAGTTAATACCTGAAAATAAACAATGGAGGATAAGGGACATAAATCTACTTATTTTTCTTATTTAGAAGAAAAAGAAATGTACATTAGAATATTCTGAACTTTTTCACTAAATGCAAAAAATACTTAATTTTAGTATAACAGATCCATACAGCATCTTATTTAATATAATCAAACACGAATGTATTAAAAAATAAGGTGTGATATTTTTGTTTTCGTAAAAATTCATCAAAACATGACATAGGAGATTGGGTCTGGTAATACATGCTTATAATTCCAGATACTTGAGAAAAACTAGGATTGTAGTTCAATGCCTGCCCAGAAAAAAGACTAGCAAGCTTCCATTTCAACCAATAAGCTAGGTGTGCAACTATAATTCTACCTATGCAGGAGGCTGGCCTTAGTAAAAACAAAAACAAAAACATGAGACCTTCTTTAGAAAAGACCTAGAGCAAAAAGGGCCAGCAGTGTCCAAGTGGTAAGGTTCTTGCCTAGCAGGCCCTCAGCCCTCAGTTCCAACCTCACTGACTCCAAGAACCCCTACAAAACATAAACAAACATAAACCACATGACATGGAAACATACTTTCTCAGTCACTAGGGAAAGAATATTTCACCAAAATTCTCTTTAAAGAAATATTTCTCATAAAACATAGTACTTTCCTTTTTTATGGTGCATTAAAACAATTCAACTGTTTTCTTTTCTCTTTGTAATAATGGTCAATTCAATAATAGGATAACAAACATTTTCTCCAAAGCTAAGCACTCTACACTTGGCCAAATGTGAGCATGAGGAAACAAACTCTGAAACACTGACTCATTAACAATAATATCTATATATATCTATATATATCTATATATATATCTTTCAGAACACCATTTGGTATACTGAAAGAAAAAACTTGTTTGAGAAAAATACTGTGGTCAGAACACATGTGTTTCTTCTTTTTCCCAAGCTGCAATAAAATGACAAGAGGAGAATAAAATAGCTATAACTGTAACTTATGTGGAGAAATGTGATCAGAAAGATGACAGTAGATGTGAGGGGTGAGAGAGATTTTAAGATTAAGAAAGGGAGTGGTCCAAGCCCTCAGAGGAGGTGACTGTAACAAGGAGGCTGAGAACAAGGCTGATCCACCATGAAGAATTCTGACTTTACACATCTCCTATCTCTAGGTTCCCAAACATCTAAGTTACATTTCTCAATTATGTTCTTTATCCTCTAGCAATTTGCTACTGTGACTTTCTTATACATTGATTTCTATAATATCCACAAGATACTCCTAACTTGTATTTCACCTTTTACAAAAAGTTACCATGTTTTAGAAAATAGTTTTCTTTCTTCTGAGTCTTGAAACACATTTTTCTTTCCAGATTTCCAATATTCTGGTTTGTGTTTCATTTTCAACTCTAAATTGCATTTTTATATATAGTTTAAAATAAAAGCTAGTTTAAGTTTCCCTTGAATTTTCTATTAAGATTAGTTTTCCACACAATCCTCCTTGTCATATTAAAATCTTATATTTAATAGGGAGGCTATTACATACATAATGAACTACTATTCGTATATCATCTTTCATATTAGGGCTTTAATTTCTGAAAGAATACTTTATTACTCTTATTTACATAGAACTTTGAACCTTCTTTGATCTTTTTTGTTTCAGTACTGGGGACTGAACTGAAGGCCTTACCATGCTAGGCAGGCACTCTGACATTTGAGCTATGCCTCCAGCCCCTAATCTTGTTATTTCCTCATGCTTTCAAGAGCTTTTTAGATTAGGGTTCTTTTGCATTAAACCTGCAAGTAAACATAAATGATACTTTTATAATATTTATGTTTTCCTATGAATTTGCATGTTCTCTTAATTATTCAAAACTTTTATGTATTTTAATATGGTTAGTCACAGATACCACCGATATGATTCCTATGTGGTTAGTATTTCTTATTACAAAGTAAACAGATTCTTATCTAACTGGCTTATAGCACTACACAAGCATGGTCTCAATCTTGTTTTAGGCCCAACTTTTATGAACAGTTATAGACTCTAGTTTTTCCAATGAGTATAAGCTTATAAAAACAATTCTAACTATTCTAACTCCTGTTTTCTAATACCTGTGTCTTGTCTTACTGCACTTGTTTTAACTTCTAAGGTTAGTCTGCGAAGCATTTTATTTTATGCCTGCTTTTTAATTTCCAGTGGTGGGGCTTGAACTCATTGGGTTCTGTTTGCTCACAGTTAGTGCTCTACTTTGAGCCACAGCTCCACTTTTAGTTTTCTGGTGGTTAATTGGAGATAAGAGTCCCACACACTTTCCTGTCCGGGCTGGCTTTGAACTGGGGTCCTCAGATCTCGGCTTCCTGAGTAGCAAGGATTACAGGTGTGAGCCACCCGCACCTGGCTTATGCCTGCTTTTAATAAGAATACTTCGTATTTTAGCTGTACAAAAATTTTTATGACTGAAATAGAAAGTTTTTAAAAAAGGAAACAATAATCCCCAGAAACTATCTTGTTAATTATTTAAGTGGTATCTGAACCACTAACTGGTATCAAATTATATCAGATGTCTTTTAGCCATGTAAGGACAATTTTTACAGTGTAACTACTGATATTCTGAATTATGTTAATAAACTGCATTACCCTCATATAATTGAAAAAAAATTCTTAGTACAGTGATGAAACCTATTAGCTAGGATTAAAAATGTCAGAAGGGGTGATCTGTACTTACTAAAGCAATGTTGGTAGTTTTATTCATTGTATTATTTCTGTAGCATTTCAGTAAGTTTGGGCCATGTTTCCACCACTGAATGAACAGATAACTCTTTTACTATTTGATGTTTCATGAGAACTATCTGAGCATTATCTTCTGCACTTTAAAAATGTATTTAGCAATGAATGTATTTCTGTCAGCTTTCTTTCAGGGACTCTTGAAATTTTTTATTCATGCAATGAAGCGTTCACATTTCCTGTTTATAAATTTTTATCATTTGTTACTCCAAATATGGTGTAAGCTAGAAAGGTACGATTTTCAAGAAAAGTAAATGGACCGTGACTGAGTGCCTGTGGAGCTCTCTTACAAGATATAAGAGCCACATCGGATGAATTCTGCAGTCTCTCTTCTGACTCCCCAGACAGCATTTCTGCTTACCTTTCAGTTTTTGGCCATATTCAAAACAGGTTAAGTTTTTCACAAAAACAACTTCATATGTGAGTTTATAATTTAAATTAGGTTTCTGAGTCACATTAGACCCCCAAAGCAATTTTCATCAAGAATTCTGAAACATAAAACGAATAGACGAGTAACTCACTTTATTTACTTCAGCAATTTCTCGTCTCTCTTCACTAGCAAAACGAGGTGGGCCAGCACGATCATCATTCTTTGAGCCATCTTCTTCCACATACGGAATAAGTTGCTGGGAGTGGAGTAAAACATATAATCTAAATAGTCCAGTTAGACTGGTACAGAGAAGACATTAGATTAAGGTCACTATTTATACTTTTAACTGTCTAAAAGTAAACCTGAATTCAGGTGATGGCTGAAATAATAGCTTTAGGAGTTTATCAGTTCAATGCATTCCATATATTACTTTAGGTTTCCTCTGTAGAACAGTACTTCTGTCACTAGTTATCACATATTAAATAATGTTTTAATCATTTAATCAGTAAATTTTTATTTGCTAGATATAAAGGGTGAGATACTAAAAATGTAATATCAAAAAGATTACTGTCCCAATGAAATTATAATACAGTCTATTGGTAAAATAGTTTTCATCCCTCTCATTTTCCTTGACTTCTCCCCAGCGCCAAAGTCAGTCCCAGTTCTTTCTTTCTTTCTTTTTTGTAGGTGATGTACAGAGGGGTTACAGATACATATGTAAGGTAGTGAGTACATTTCTTGTCAAATTTGCTTTCCCCTCCCTCGTTTTTCTCTTTCCCTCCTCTGCTCCCAAGTTGTACAGTTCATTTCCAACATACTGTCCTGTGAGTATCACTGTTGCATTGGTTCACCTTTTGTCCTTTGTCTCATCATTTTGATGTTCCCCTTCCCTTCCCTAATTCAGATAAATGTATATGCAAGACCCAGGCTACCAGAATCAAATACAAGAAAGTATAAACGATAGGAAAGCTATCTTTGGTGGTAGGAACAATACAGCTTGTTAATAGGAAAAGGCCAGTTACAGAAACATGATATACCAGGCTAACTAATTTAGCCAGACCTAAGAGAATACATTTTGAAACATGGTGAATCCATTATTTACTTGGAAAAATCTACAGTAATACTGATGGAAAAGTAACCTTTTATCCATAAAGCACTTCCATAAAAACCATTTTACAATTATTTTATAATACTATTAAAACTCCTACTTAAAAAGCACGGATATAATTAAAAGCACATGCTGACAGCAATGATAAAAATTTTCCACAGACAATTAAAAAAATCATTCAATCCTTACACTAAAAAGAAAATTACTACAAGCCTAGGAATCAGTCTATGAAAAATTATTATTATTATTATTTTGTGTGTGTGTGTGTGTGTGTGTGTGTGTGTGTGTGTGTGTGTGACAGTCCAGGGGTTTGAACTCAGGACCTGGGCTCTGTCTCTGAGTTTCTTTTTCCTCAAGGATAGTGCAGTACCATTAGAGCCACGGCACCATTTCTGTTTTCTTCTGGGTAATTAGAGGTAAGGGTCTCATGGACTTTCTTACCAGGCTGGCTTTGAATCATGATCCTCAGATCTCAGCCTCCTGAGTAGCTAGCATTACAGGTGTGAGCCCCCAGTGCCCATCTGTATGAGAAATCATTAATGTGAAAATAATCCATTTATATATCACATCTCTATCTTCTCTGTTCAAAATATACACATGTGTGGACAATGAAATTTCTCTTGTATAGCTAATGTATACTCATAAAAAAAGTAATAGCAATAAAATTCAAAACTGGGCAATACTACTAAAATAGAAAAAAGAGAAAATAAAAAAGAAATACAATTGTCTGGACACTCTTTTGCCTCTCCTTGTGTGTTCTCTCATGGAAACTCACCTCTACTGGAATGGGGTCCATTCCTCCACAGTTTTCATTACATTTGTCATAGACCAACCTCAGCTTCCTGAACAGAATAGAGAGTTGGCGAAGATGATCCTGGAGCTTTGTTAACCGGTCCTGATACGTTCCAGTATGGTAAGTGACACCATTTGGGAGCTTAGTGGAAAAAACAAAATAATTTCAAAATATTGTAATGCAAATCAAGATTTTAAAAACTAGATTCTATATTCTCTATATAAAGTGAATCAACAGAAACAATTTTCAACACCACATAAAATCAACTGTCTCATTATCAAATTCAATTAAAAATTTAAATTCAATTAAAAATTTAAAAGACAATTCATTATGTATATACACATACATATGTGAAAACTTTAAGAGTAATACATGTGCATTTTTTATCAGTGTGGCATACATAGTATCTCATTGCTATAAATCTTAGAAAAAAACTTTCTGATAAACTCTCTAAACAGTTAAATATTTTTTCTTTTTAGTGCTTAAACTATCACCTTAAAAAGAATGTATAATTTTAATATTGTTTACTATTACATAAAGGAGACGAACTAGTAAATTCAACCAGGAAGGTAAAACACACTTTTTAAAAAGAACTTTTCATGAGAAAAGAGATATAGATGATATATAAACACACACAAACACACACACACACACACAGAGTAAAATCATCAGTACTTACAAATGGCATGAGAAAATACTACAAAAAAGCCCAAAAGAGAGTGAGTACAAAATTGAGAGCACAGTAACCTCACTTTGCCTATAAAAATAAAAAGAAAATGGAAAACCTTCATTTACAATAGCAATAAAATATAAACTTTAACCTTGAAATAAAAATGAAAATCTAAAATGCCTCTTAGGGAAACAAAAAAGGCTAATTCATGTTTTTTTTGTAAGACTTAGACTATGATGTCTTTTTAGGTTGAATGAATCTAATAAAAATGCTAACAAGTTTCTCTTTGAACTAAAGCTGATTCTAAAATACCTGTGGAAAAGTAAACAAGAATGAACCCAGCACTACTCTGAAGAAAGAAGTGTAAACACATTACAGAACCTCAAAAAAGAGTTTGGCAATAATACACAAACAAGAGACTGCTATGGAGAACAAACAAATACTCCTTAGTGGTGCTGCAACTCAAGCACTGGAAGAAAAAATGAATTATTCAATCAACCCTTTTAGGTTAACAAACCAAACAATCCAAAACAAGACCAGTCATGTTGGAAAAAAATAAAATTAAAGCTATACCTCATACTTTGTAATAGGACAGATTCTGTAATAACCAACATTTTACTTTATTTCATTTTTTTATTTATATTTTGTCGATCATGGGGCTTAAACTCAGGGCCTGGGCACTGTCCCTGAGCTTTTTTTCCCTCAAGGTTAGTGCTCTACCACTTTGGGCCACAGCTCCACTTCCAGTTTTCTGGTGGTTAATTGGGCATGAGTCGCATAAACTCTCCTGCCCCAGCTTGCTTTGAACTGCAATCCTCAGATCTCAGCCCTGAGTAGGTAGGATAACAGGCTTTAGCCACTGGTGCTTGGCATAACTGACATTTTAAATATAAGAACTGAAACAAATACCACAGAATGCTTCCTCATTCTGTAGGGAGAAAGACCTTTCCAATCCTTAAATATTAGTAAATTCAACTAAAGTGCTGGTTGCCAGGATGGCAAATTCCTTCTAATCCTAAATACTAAGAAGGCTGAGATCTGAAAATTGAGGTTTGAAGCCAATTGGAGAAAATCTATGAGAGTCTAATCTCCAGTTAACCAGCAAAAGTTGGAAGCAGAGGTATGGTTCAGGTGGTAGCACACACAGCCTTGAGCAAAAAGCTGAATGAAAGCTTGAGGCTGTGGAAAAGTATGGCAAAAACTGTAAGAGCTGCCAAAAAATTTAAAACAAGAACAGCAAAAACAAAGAAACAGGATTGGCCAGGCTTGGTAGTATACACCTGTTGTAATCCCTCAGCACGGAGGAAACTGAGGAAGGAAGACCATGAGTGTGAGCCTGGCCTGGGCTACACAGTGAAGGAGGATTACACATATGCCACAAAAGAAATGGGAAAAAACAAACAAAAAGCAGCTTTCAAGTTGTATCACAGAAAGCAAGTTTCTCTAATCTGTAAATATATAAACTGATAAAATCTATAAATTGGGGAAGAAGTTTAAAAATGGCCAAAGAGGCAGGAGAGGGGAATATAATGGGCAGATAATATAAACTGGCAATTAGCAGGAAACAAATGATTCATAAATACATGAAGAAATGCTCAAACTCAAACTAGAAGAAATGTAAAGTAGATGAGTCACCTATCAAGTTAACAAAAATCCAAAAATGCAATACTCTGTGATAGTTAGGGCATAATAGCACAAACTAGTCCAAACTCCATCAGGAGCATGCATCAAAAGTTATCTAACAACATAAGCTTATAGTTATTTTGAAATCTTTACTGGGGCACCTGTGCACTGGTATAGGAAATTATATGCTGGGGCATAACTGTGAGGAACTAAAAGCATCATAAATGCTCTTGCCAAAGAAGTGATTTAATAAACTTACAGTGCTTCAGTATTTCCATGCAGTGGAATATTATACATTCTAAATAGGGAAAGGGAGTATTTTCTGAATGGATAAGTTCCAAAAAGCATCATAGGAAATAAATGTGTATCCAAAGGATGAATAAAATAAATACACACACATGCATATATCACATTTGCTTAAATATAAAAAGAATACCTGGAAGGATACCCCAACAAGGAGACTTATTAACAACCACTGCCTCTGGAGAGGATTCTACCTCCCCTGACTCAATGCTTCTACATAGGAGATTAACAATCGTAATAATAATAGTAGTAATAATAAAATGCAACACTAAATCCAATATTTTTGTCATGAACTTATTCATCCAACCCTCCCCTCATTAAGTTACACACCTAGACTTTAAAATTATAAAACTTCTAAAAGACAATCTTTACACTCTGGGTTAGGTATGACTTTTTAAAATATCAAAAGTATGATCTGTAAAAGAACCAATCTATAAGTGGCACTTCATCAAAACTGTAAGTTCTGTTCCTAAATGATAATGTGAGAGAAGGCCACAGACTGGTATAAATATATGCAAAGCAAGAACATATACATTGGGAAGGGGTGAAGGAGGATGAGGAAGGAGCTAGAACCATCCAGGATTACTAATGGAAATACAAACACTCTGGATAAATATCTTAAAATGTTAAGCAGTCATAACATATAATCCAGCAATTGCATTCCTAAACTGTTTATCCAACAGAAATTAAAACACATATTGTAAATGATCATTCATTACTTATAGACCTCAACGTGGGAACCGCCCCAATGTCTACCTAACAGATGAACAGGTATAAAAATAATGATACACTCCTAACCATGAAATACTACTCAGTAATAAAAGAAAAAGAATGGTCCATTGCTGCAGGCTGAAAAAAAATCCAACCAAATAAAAAGACTCTCATACAAAATTCTAGAAAATGCAAATTAATTTATAATGTCAAACAGGCCAACTTGGTGTACTGGGTGGTAGGCAAAGATTTCACAGGGAAGAGAACTTTTCCGAGGGTGTGGATTTATTTACTATTGTGACTTCTGTGATACTTCCACAACTATATTAGTTTAGCATAGTTTATTGTATGTTAGGTATGGCAGGAAATGGGGAAGAATGCTTTTTTGGCAAAAAGTGGCTAGCAGAATGTAAAGTTTTCAGGTCTTTGGACCAAGTATCTGGAGATATTTTGCTGGAAAAAGTTTTAAATCATCTAAAGAGGGAAGTGGGGGTATACATCCACCTGTGCCTTGCAAGGTACAGAGTTATTGAATAACTGAGAACTCGCTCCAATCTAGAAAGAAGGTGGTTTCAATCTTTTAGAAATCCATTCTGGAAAACATCAACCTGCACCCGATTTCTTGTGGTGCGGATGTAGGGGGGTATTTTCAAGTGTCAGTGGGGCGACCCCAGATGAAGGTTTTACAGGGCGGTCCCACTGACGACCAAGGGGTTCTGAAGACGAAGAAACCCGGCCCCAGCCAGCCCAGACCGGGCCCTAGCACACCCTTAGTGCATCTTCCCCGCCCCCTTCCAGGCGCCCCCCCCCGCCCTCCCTTCCCTGTCCAGACTCCCTCCGGCTGCCACCTCCCGACCTGCATGTTCCTCAGGAGCTGGAAGATCTCCATGGTGCGGTACACGATGTCCTGGACCGTCTCCTGCCCTATGCGACAGAGCGACGCCGTGTTGACCTCCCGGGCGGCCTGCTGCGCCTGAGGCCCGGCAAAGGGCCCCGGCGCCATGCCGGACGCCGCCAACGGAGGGGTGGACATGGCGTGTCCGCGGCCCCAGGCCCCCGAGTGGGGGCCAGCGGGGGGGTGGGGGTCCCCAGAAACTAGGCCGCGGCGTGCCTTGGCGTGGGAAGGCGCTGGAAACACGCGGGCTGCCGATTTCAAAACAGTGAGCGCGACTTCCGCCGTCCGTGACGCGACGCGTAATCTATACGTCATGGGCACCGCCAACCTGCGGGGAACCTGGGAACCCTGGTGAAGCCGAGCGCGATTGGATGGGACTCCTGAGCAGCGACAAATTGATGGGTTACATAGCCAATCATCATTAGGTCTCCAGGCAGCGGGGGCCGCCAGTGTGGTGGGCGGGGCCGGGCTTTCCCAGAGTGGTAACCTGGAATCTCAGCCCAGGGTCAGTAGAGTTTCCTCCAGATAGAACTCTCCTTTAGTGTTGGGTTTGACGCTGAGCATCCTTTCACAGCTAGCCAGTTAGGTGTGTGATGTTATTTTACAGCTGGAAGGGAGGCACAGAAAGGCTAAAGTAACTTGTTCAATTGCAGGCGAGTGGTACAGACAGAATGTAATCGAAACTTAGCAAAATTTAAACCCGTGCTTGGAAGAGACCAACTCTCAGATGACATTTGGTCCCTGCTCTTATGCTTTCCCCATCTCTCTTAAACAAATCAACACTGCACACACATAAAAATACATTCCTTTCTTATTCCAACACGAGGTAATTTCCAAGATCCCCCAATGGAGGCCTAAGACTGCAGAAAGTACCTCAGTATCCTCAGCAAGTATTTTTTCCCCCAATACATGCATGCCCTGTTAACTTGCAAGTTAGGCACAGTAAAAGTTTAATGACCATAACGAATAATAGATTATAGTAATGCATTGTGGAACAGATTACATATAACAATATACAGTAGAACAATATAGTATAAAGTATAACAATGCACTGTAAAAGTACAGATTGTAGAATCTCTCATATATTATTGTTGGCCTTTCCACTGACATTGGCTAACTGAAACTACAGAAACAGAAATTTCAAATAAAGGAGAAGGTGTTGGTGGCTCACACATATAATCCTAGCTACTCAGGAGGCTGAGATGTGGTGACCATAAGTCAAATCCAGCCCAGGCAGAAAAGTCTCTAAGACTCTTATCTCCAATTAACCACCCAAATGCAGGATGGAGGCATAGTTTAAGTGCCACCTATGCATAAAAAAAGAAGAAAGTATGAGTCCCTAGTTCAAGCACAAGTAGTGACAGAATAAAAAAGTTGCTCTATCTCTCTCTTTCTCAAATAAGGAAGGACTGATGTATTGTTTGATGTTTTATATAACTTTGGTCTTTTTATTTTCTGATTTCCTCTAACCCTATACACATCTTCTAAATTCAAACTGGGAAGAAAAAGAGACCGTATCTGGCTTATTCACATAATCCTATTCATTCTCAACAATGAAGAAGGAAATTGAAGGTGCTCAATAAATAGTTGGATGAATTCCAAGACAGCACTAAAAATACAAAAATAACTCCCCCAAACAAAATAACAACAAGCCCCCACTAATCTCCTACTAGTCTTGCACTTGTCATTTCAAAGACAAAACAAAAGTGAAAGAAATGTACAAATTGTTAATAGGGACAAAACTACTGCATTTTGGAAATTATTTAACACTGTTTTAGTACAGATTTTTTCAGGTCACAGAAAATTTGTTACTATTTGACAAATATTTACCGAGCACCTACTATGTGCTGAGTGCTATGAAAGGAGAGAGAAGTGACAGGCAAAAGAGCTCTCATGGAGACGGACAGAAAATTTAAATGTGTGTGCATCAAGGTGCTAGCATCTTAGGGCACTGGGAACATGTAAAGGGAATAAGTTGAAACTTAGGGGTAGGTGGTTGGAGACTACATCCTGGAGCTTTCCCTTGAAGGCTTGGGGACACGGAAGGCCTGTGGCAACACCTGAAGTAAGAAGGTTTCCAAGGATCTGAAAAGAAAGATTTACTGTGAACACAAGTGGTTGTGAATAAGGCTAAAGACTCGGAAACATTTAGAGGACCTTCTAAGGCAAGTCAAGAAGTTTAAACACCAAGTCATTGAAAACTGTCAAGGAGAGAGCAGTAACCTAAATTCAAAATTTTTTTAGTGCTGTATTATCCTTAAGTAGTTGTACAAGAGTTTCAATTCAACATGTAATTTATGAGTGCAATATCTTTTGATCTGTGTCTCCTTAATCCTTCTCCCCCAATAACATGAAATATTCTGTGTGGAAGACTAGTTCAGACTGCTAAATGTAGAATGGTTTTTGAACACATACTATTCCCTATTTTCTCCCCCCAGGGGCAATGCTTTTACAGCTGCTGATATGAATTACAGAAATTGTCCTTAACTACATACTTTGTAGTATCTGGAGAATTAGATGTTGCCTGTATTGGGATCATAAGAAAAGGGAGAAACCAAGAACGGGACATATTCCAGCCTTGGATAAATAGGTGAAGTTTATGCTATTTACCTGGATTGTGTACACTGAAGAAAAAATCAAGTTTTAGAGAAATTATTCTTCATATTAGTTTCTCATACTGCTGTAACAAGTTAACTCAAACACAGTGGCTTAAAATGACATAGATGTGTTGTTCTAATTTTGTAGGTTAGAAGTCTGAAACAGGCCTCACTGAGCTAGTCTCTGGGCATTGTTAGGCTGTGTTCCATCCTGGAGGCTGTCAGGAAGATGACTTCTGTCCTCCAGTTTATAGGCATTGTATTCATTCTTTCACTTGTGATCCCTTTCTGTTACTTTAAAACTGACTTCCTAAAGATAGGGGGAAGGAAAATGCAGTCATAATATTCAATGCATATCCTCTGAAACTCAGACAATTGAAGGAAGGGGCTGGGTTGAGAAGATGATGATGACGAAAGGGGTGATGTCGCTCATGATGCCTCGCACTTATAAACTGACATGTTGAATGGTAACACCTTTGCACAACTAAAGATAATAGGACAGACCAATGTTGGTCTGTTGAGCTTTTCTGCTATTCCACCATATATTGTTTTCATTATCTTTAAGTAGTTGTACAATGGAGTTATCATCCAACAAAGATGTTTATGAATGCAATGCATCTTGACCAATATCACCCCTTCATAGCTCTTGTTCTAAGTTCTCTGTCTCTATTTTCCATATTAAATATCCCTTATGGTTATACTTGGTTCATCCAAACAATTCAGAATATCTTCTCATTTTGTTAGATGTTTTCTAGCTGCAGTTTCATCTTCTTCCTTAATTCCTCCTGGTATGAAACATAGTATATTCACAAAATCCAACCAAGAAGACCTCAATTCCTTCCTCCTACTAGTTTTGCTGCATCTACAACTAAATCTAATTTTAATTACTCAAGTAGTAAATTTGGGGAAATTCACACAACCAGAACATGGTTGTATCTGATATCAATGTATTTTCTGCTAACACAGTAAATAACTGCCCCTAAACTGCTCAGAAGGCAAATTACAATCTCTCTTCACCTAATCTACTGCAATTCTCAGTGTCTCCAACTCTTGCCTCTTGCTTAATTCAGAATTGGAGCTACTTTTGTGTTTGTTGCCATCGGAAATGCTGATCTTTATATTTTCTATCACTTAAGAGACACAGAACAATTCTGAGATTGTGTGTGTGTGTGTGTGTGTGTGTGTGTGTGTGTGTGGTCAAAACACTGTGATGGTTGAATGAAAAGGCCACAGTCTGAACCAGTGAATCAATACTTGCGATTTGAGAATACACTAAGTGGATAGCAGTAGGCTTTGGGGATAGGAAAGTGATAGGTGGACAGTGGAGAAAGATTTAAGGGGCCACAGTGGAAGAAAAACCTTCCCACAAGTCAGCATAGTCAGTTCCAGAACTGCTTTGTCACTCAGTGGGTTCACGTTCTGCAAAGGGATACCACAGGCGTTTTATTAAGTCTCTTGAACTTCTCATTGTATTGGGTATGCCATGGAATTCTTCAATCTGATCTCAGTCCACTGGGAAATATCACTGCGCAAGACCTGGCAAGGAACAGGGATGTAATGCAGCCATCACTGTGTGACCTTGGCCCTCCAGTAGTAGTGTTGAAACGCCCCGATTCACACATAATTTATTCATGTCTAGTAGCCTACATTTTTCAATCCATCTACACATAGTCAGAGATTCCCTTTGGAATGAGAATTATTGAATTTAAACAAACACTTATTGGACACCTATAATTGGTCAAACTAACAAGCATTTAGGTTGATTTAGACTATTGCCGAGACCTAATTAGCATTTCAATTTAACAAACTGTGCTAACTGGTCTCTGAAGGTTCATTAGGGAAAGTTTCCTTTGCTTCACAAATGTTCACTTAGAATCTCATACTTAAGAAATACATGAACTAAATCACAACTTCAAAATCCAAAAAAGGTTCCTCCTCCACATTCAGAGAATTTGTAAATCTTGGTCACTGATTTTGGACAATTTAAGTGCCTAAGATTTCCTTTCTATCCATGTCATGGATATTAACAACAAAAATCCAGTACTTAGAAACCCTTCGCATAGATAAAGTACTTGGCAACACCATTAATGATGGCATAAGGCTTTAATTAAATAAGCCCGGTTTGGGATGAAAAGTGGAAAACTATATGAATTCACCCATTATTTATAACCACACAACCCAAGCATGCCATAAGAGTTTCTTTCTTCTACTGGAAGTAAATATTTTACTTTAAGTTTTGTAGTCATCAACAAAACTAGTAAAATATAATTAAAGCTTGCTAAAGCTTTGTGATTGCTGAAATTTTATGACACAGAGTAAAGCAAATAATTCACCTGCTAGATTTTCTAGTCTTCTTTCCTATTTTCATTTCTTGTTTCCTTGTGTTGTTTCTTTTTTTTTTTTTTTTTTTTTTTTGGCCAGTCCTGGGCCTTGGACTCAGGGCCTGAGCACTGTCCCTGGCTTCTTCCCGCTCAAGGCTAGCACTCTGCCACTTGAGCCACAGCGCCGCTTCTGGCCGTTTTCTGTATATGTGGTGCTGGGGAATCGAACCTAGGGCCTCGTGTATCCGAGGCAGGCACTCTTGCCACTAGGCTATATCCCCAGCCCCTTGTGTTGTTTCTTGTTTCCTCAAGATTTCTGTTTACATACTTTCCCTTAGAGTACCAAATAAATGTGATCTATATTATTATTAATAACCTAAAGAGCAGTCCTGTTGTAATGCATTGGGATGATTGGGTACTTGTTCAAAAATACGTATATTGTCCACACTTCCCCTGGCCCAAACCACACATAATCTACCACTTCACTATCTAACTGATGACAACTGGAATAAATAGAGCAGCCTCCTTGAAAGAAAAAATTGATTGCTTTAGAGAGAATTGTTTTACAAATGATCTTGTTGAGATAGGGCAATTAGGGTGATTTTTCACACATTTTGAGGGATAAGTAGTAATGTAGGATGAGTCAAAAGATTGGGGATTTCTAGATGATGCTGAAAAGGAGGAGGGAAGATTTGGTGTATTGGCAGAGGATGAAATATGCAAATGAAGCTAGAGGAGGTACAGTCAGGATAAAGATATTGTCAGGAAAAGTGCTCGTTTGCAGCATGCCAGGAGGTCAAGGAAGGAACAGTGTGACACACAGCTTCTGCCTTTCACTCATTCCTTTCAAGGTCAAAGATCTGAGTTATGATGGGACTAGAAACTGGTAGGTCTGGAAGTATGGTGAGCTGGGCAGCCCTTCCTCCCCTCTTCCTTCAGGCTCTGTCCCTGCCCTGCCTGGCAATCAATTCAAGCTAAGCCATGTCCTGTTACTCAGCTTTGTCAAGAATACAGCCAATATGCTATTCTACCTCCATTCTTTTCACTTATGGACTCCCTTCTTACAACATTTGATCGGAGAAGTGATGTCAATACGTGATCTAATAGGAAACCAGAGAAAATTAAGATGAACCCACATGCCAAACCCGAAATCCATGTTCCTTATCTCAGTCTCTGCTATTTCTTTCATAATATTACAATTATCTCCATAAAAGTCTCAAATTTTCTGCATCTCCAGGGTTTCTTGTTTGTACTTTCTTGTACTCTATGGAAGCAAACTTCTCACTGTATTGAGCAGGTCAAGCATAGTACATGCTATCTTCTACTTCCAATCTAGGTGTCAGTCTCATGTAGCTGTTTTTTGTTTGCTTGTTTGTTTATTTGGCTTTTTTTGTAGGTTACCGGGCACAGTTTACTGGATTGAGAATTCTCGTGTGACTCATGGATATCCAGTATGTAGGCTGGCTATTAATGTGTCATAGAGTCTGCTATGGAGTGTTCCACCCAAACAGGGATAAAAGGATTATCGGGGCCAATCAGGTTGTCTTTCTCAAGAATTTAAGTGATCAAACATGTCTTAACTTCTAAATGCATGGACTCAATTACATGTCAATCCTGGAAACACTACCCATGACATCTTTCAATTTCATTTTACTTTAATAGAATTGCTCTAGGCAAAATAAAATTCACTCTTGTGGTTCTAAAGCATAAGGTTTTTTTTTTTTTCTTGGCCAGTCCTGGGCCTTGAACTCAGGGCCTGAGCACTGTCCCTGGCTTCCTTTTGCTCAAGGCTAGCACTCTGCCACTTGAGCCACAGCGCCACTTCTGGCCATTTTCTGTATATGTGGTGCTGGGGAATTGAACCCAGGGCCTCATGTATACGAGGCAAGCTCTCTTGCCACTAGGCCATATCCCCAGCCCAAGCATAAGGTTTTAAACAGGATTTCATCCTTTACTTGTGTAGCAGCCGGGTTTTAGGATTACAGGAAACATGAGAAAGTAAAAAGTATTTAAATAAAGGCAAAATCTGTACAATTTCAAGAATATATTACAGTTAATACCTGAAAATAATCAATGGAAGATAAGGAACATAAATCTACTTATTTTGCTTATTTAGAAGAAAAAGATATGCATTAGAATATTATGAACATTTTCACTAAATGCAAAAAAGATTAGTTTTTCTTTAATTTCACTTAAT
The DNA here is from genome assembly GCF_023159225.1 of Perognathus longimembris pacificus. Lineage (NCBI taxonomy): Eukaryota > Metazoa > Chordata > Mammalia > Rodentia > Heteromyidae > Perognathus > Perognathus longimembris. The sequence goes on from NC_063172.1 coordinate 17,283,671, forward strand.
TTTCTGTACCTCATGTCTTGTATATCCGATTATTTGACCAGGGGAAGGGAAAGGGAATCCTAGAAACAGCAAGTCAGAGGATGAACTACTGCAACAATGACACTCACTTGACAGTAGGTTGGATATGAACCTTACAACTTGCAGGGGTGGGGGTGAGGGTGGATGAGATTAAGGAGGGGTAAGTGGGAGAAAATGAAGGATGGGGTAACAATGTTTTAAAACAAATATAATAATTACCTTACTTAGAGGTTAATGCAACCCCCCTGCTCATCACCTTTCAATAAAGATTTAAAAAAAAGTGATGCCATAGAACTAGACAAAGGAAAAGAAACTGTAGCAGCAATGAGCTCAGAAAAGCAGAGACTGACAAAGAGGCTGTCATAGGGGGATGACTGAAAGAGGTTGCACTGGAGGAGCTGTAGCGAGGTATAGTTCATTTACCTATTCAGATTCAGAGGGCCTGGTTTTTCCACCAGTTCCTTACAAGATCATCCATAAAAATCTAGAATCTTGAACATGCTCTGAGAATGTCTATTTGGTCCATGTTTTATCCCTGGAATCTGGTTTGTGCTTTGCCATATTGTTCTGGAACCTTCTCAAAGGCACTAAGTTCTTTTCTTCCTCTGAGTTACCATATAGGTTCTTCTCTCTATAAATTGCTTTGTTCTACTCCACTATCTGCCCAACCCTACTGAAATAATATCTCTTTCTTATTCGTGTTCTGTTCCTTTGTAACATTGCCTGCATTTTTATAGTTATGTTTTTATTTGCCTATTTGTTTGATGGAGGCTTCCTATTAGGCTGGGAATAAGTATTTGTACATTATTGTTCAGCACTGTATTCTAAGCATTTAGCTCAGGCCTGCACACACATGTGGTGAACTGTGACTATTTGTTAAATGATAGTAAATTGATAGTAAAGTGTTCCCCACTCTGCCAACTCTTTTCTGCTTTTGTGAAGTGCATACTCAAATTGTTCCATTCATTTCTCTATCTCAATGTTGGTTTCTTCTCTCATCTTTAAATTGCACTTAGAACTTAGCCTTTATGACAGCAATTTGCCATTCTTACTGTGCTGCTAATATCTTAGTTGCATCCATCTATGCTAAGTTAATTTTTACATTGATTGGGACAGAAACAGTGACTCATCATGTACCTTCTTTCCCAAAGTTCCTAGCACAGTGACAGGCCCATGATGAAAATGCGATAAATATTAGATCGCTTTAAAAAAAAAAAAAGTCCCTTTTCAGTGACTGAGACAGAACATGACCCTTCAGGTTTCCATGATGTTCTCGAGACTTAAATTTATTCACACATTAGCAGAAAGGGAAAGAGGTTTTCTGAGGAAGAAACTGTGTTTTCTGCCGTCCTTGCCTTAATGATCCAGAATGAGAGGTCTCCAGATGCAAAGCAAGCGCTAAGAAGGGTGAAGGTCCCTTTTCAAATATTGTTTTAATGTGTTTTTCAATTAAAGCTTAAACAGATGGCTAGGACACATTTTATGCTTTGCATACTAATAATCAGATTTGCTGTTTACCTTTGCATGAAAGAGGTCATAAGTGATGAGGAAGCCTTATTTGTGTGTTAAAAAAAAATCTAGACTTCAAGTGTCATTATTTAAAATTTCCAAATTCAAAATTATTGTCTTCTTTCTGGACCTATTCTACCTTATTTGTTTCATTCTTTATCTAAATTATAAGTAGACCGCATGTATTGTTGTTCAAAACAACTAGCATGTATTATTTCAATGCTAAACTTCTTGTTAAAATAAAATTATTATAAAATATAATAAAAGGCACATGTTTAAAGTATCTACTTAAGGAATTTCTATTTTTTTTTAAAGTAGTGAAGGGGGTTGAACTCAGGGCCTTGATTTTACCAGGCTAGACCTCTACCGCTCAAGCCATGTCCCCAGACCTTTTAGCTTTTGAATTTATTTTAAAAATTTGTATTGTTAAGGAGAAGTACAAAGGGATTACAGTTACACACGTAAGGTAAGGTAGTGAGTACGTTTCTTGTCCAGCTTGTTATCCCTCCCCCATTTTTCTCCCAACTTCCTCCTCCCCAATCTCCCCTACCCCCACCAATTTGTACAGTTAGTTTACAACATATTGTCTTGTAAGTATTGCGGTGGTGGCATTGGTTTGACTTTTACCATTTGTCTTACCATTTTAATGTTCCCTTTCCCTTCCCTAATTCAGACAGACATATATAAAATAGAAGTCAAACATTTTAGATGTACATCAGCCATTCATATACATTCTTTGGTGAGATGTATATAAATCATTTTAAATTTTTTTTGGGGGGAGGTCAGTCGTGGGGCTTGAACTCTGGACGTGGGCACTCTCCCTGAGCTCTTCAGCTCAAGGAGCCACAGTGCCACTTCTGGTTTTCTGGTGGATAATTGGCGATAAGAATCTTGGAGCCTTTCCTGCCCAGGCTGGCTTTGAACTGCGATCCTCAGATCCCAGCCTCTTGAGTATGTAGGATTACAGGCATGAGCCACCAGTAACAAGTCATTTAAAAATTTAAATTGGCAACTTGTAAGAAATTTTTAAGTTGGCAACTTGTAAGAAATTTTTAACTATGCAATTTGTGAATCTTCATTAATTTCTGTTATTCAGTGTATTGGTATCTTATTGTTTAATTTTTTCTCTTCATGACAGTAGATGCCACATATTTTCAGGTGCATATCAGCCACTCATACACCTTCTTTGGTGAAATGTCTATAAATCACTTAAAATTTTAAGTTGGCAAGTTGTAAGAATTATTTGTATATTTTTAGTTCAAATCTTTTACTTGATATAATTTTTAAATATTAAACTCAGTTCTAAATGTGGAGTTTTAAGTCATTAATAAATGCATTATATCTTTCTGATTCTGTATATTTTAAATGATCTTGGAAAATAGTTAAAAGAATTCTGACTGTTTTATTATGCAGACTTGGTGTCATTATAGTCTTTGAGTTTTATTGGTGTTCCCCTCCCTCTCGTCTTCCCCCCCTCCTTTACTTTCTTTCCAAGTGGGCATGTATCCTATAATGCCTTGTGCTTTCTGATGTGCTTCTGATGATAATAGTCAAAATCTTAGTGTAGTTCTTCAAGCCTTTATTGCATTGCTTTAAATGTGCCTCATGTATAGGTCTGTACCACATTGATCCATACATCCATTTCGCTCCCTTCTGAAATGTCTTATTCTCCAGTGATACCTGAGGCATGGCTTCATTTTTAGGTTTCTACATCTAGAAAGATGGGCACATCTTAATGTTTACATTTTCTGTGCTGTAATGAGACTGTGACTAAAGTCTATTTCAGGGTCAAAGCCATAGAAAATCACAGAACCTACCCCATTCATAATGCTGCTCCAAACTTCTATTTATCTCCACAATCTGCTTCTGTTTTAACCTTCAAAATACTCAGAATTGAATCTTGGACATTTTCTGTGATAGTTATGAGTGAGAGGATTGGTCTGTAAAAGAGTCACACCATCATACTGGAAAAGGAAATCCACCATATAGTCAGTTGGCTTTTTTTCTCCTCCTTCTAGTCTCTTTAGAGTCAGATCAGGGGATCAGGTCACATTCTTCTTACTGCTTCTTTATAACTTACAGAGCCAAGGTAAAAGGGAGGTCACATAAGGAACAAGCAAAAGTGGGGAGACTGGAGATATTGAGGAGTGACTGATTGAAAGTGTTAAAAAAAATTTCTAAATGTCACAGAATAAGTGTAAGTCTTACATGGTGTGCCAACAAATGAACTATACATCTAATCATCATCTGCTTGTGTATAGTACCTGTCATTATTGAGCATCTACTATATGCCAGAAGTTGTAGTTGGTGCTTTATAGACATTATCTTTCATCTGTTTATCTACAAAAATCAAACCTTTATTTGAGACTCAATTTCATATCTAGAGAATGGAACTCAGGAAGGCTAAGTGTATTGTGTAATATGATATAGTCCATAAATAGTGGAGATTAAGACATGCACTTGTTCTTTTTGTCACCAAAGCCCCATGTCTTTCCCCATAATCATCCTACCTTTCTGGCTTCATTTCTGGAGTAGAACCTCTCACTGCTCAGATGGGGCATTATTTACTTTTGAGGATTTAGGGAATTTTTAATCCCTCCCAGAGTGGTGACAAGTTTTGCAATATATTTCCAGATTACATAAGTGTTAGAGATTTCAATTTTTTATTTGCATTATAAAAAGAGCCTGTCTCCTTTCCCTAGGTGGTTTTCTTTTTTTTTTTTTTATCAAAAGTACTCTCCAGATATCTGCTTATGAAAACCTTCAATAACTGCTTGTTGAAGTGAATTGGGTTCTTGGAAAAGTGTTTAGTAAGACAAGTGAGTCACTGAAAATACCCATGACCATTCAGATTCATATAGAACTGAAGAGATCTATTAGCACCTTCACTGGTACCTTAACACACACATTGTAACAACCAGAAACTCATTAATAGCTTGTTCTCTGTCTCCTATGATCAATGGCTTGCTTTCACTTACAAGATCTTTTTTTTCTTGCTCTGTTTCACAAAAGAATTAATGGATAAATACAAAAATCAGGGCAGTTTTTACACATTCTTAAGACAACTCTTTTAAGTGAATTAATTTTTATTGTTCTTTGGTCCACAAGTATTTTTCTATCCATTATAGAAAATTTAATAAGTATTAATAATGCTATTAATTATTATAATAATAGTCTAATATCATAGTTCTGTTTGAATCTGTTAACTGATTATTGCTGAAGTAATTGGTTTGTCCTTTCTTTCTACCTCTTCCTTTGTCCCCATCCTTCCTTTCTTCTTTCCTTCCTTCCTTCCTTCCTTCCTTCCTTCCTTCCTTCCTTCATTCCTTCCTTCCTTCCTCCCTTCCTTCCTTTCCCTTCCTTCCTTCCCTCCATCCCTTCCTTCTTTCTTTTTTTCTTTTTTTCTTTCTTTCTTTCTTTCTTTCTTTCTTCTCAACACTATTTAAAAACATTTATTTGCACCTAAAATGGGGTAGACACTGTTCTAACCCTTGGGTAAAAGCAGTGAGAAAAAGTAAGAAAATTCACTATGTACATGAGTGTGAGAAACAGACCATAGTTAAAACAATAAGCAAAATGCATATATTATGCCAGTGATGGTAAGGGCTTGTGTTATTTTCCTCAGTGCTGCAACAAAATGCCCAGCAGAAATAATTTAAGGGAGAAAGGATTCATTTTGCTCATGGTTTCACAGGATTCAGTCTATGCTTTCTGGGCCCTACTCACTTGGGCAGAAGAACATCATGGTGGCAGGAAGGAGTGGTACAAGTTGTTCTTCACTTACTGGCAGACAGGAAGTAAAAAAGAGGGCAAACAGGGGCTGGGGATTTGGCTCAGCATAAGAGTGCTTGCCTGGCGAGTGCAAGGCCCCGAGTTTGGTCCTCAGCTCTGGGGGAAAAAACAAACAAACAAACAAAAAGAGGGCAAACAGGAAGGGTCCAAGGTAAGTTACAGTCCTAAGGACACTGACTTTCTCCAATGAGGCCCCACCTCCCGCTTTTACCACCTTCCAATAATTAGGTAAGGAGAGGATAGAAGAGGAGAGGACAAAAGAGCAGGCCATACTGTTGTAAGTAATTGAATGAAAGTATTTAATATATAATCTTCAGGTAGAAGAGCTAATGGACACTAGGGATCAAATTCTGGGGCATTTGTATAAAATAAATACATTGTAGACTGCTTTCAAGATCCCAAGAGTTGGAGGAGAAAGATGGCGCCGAAAGAATAGGGAGGCACCCCGACTCGCACCAACTGAATAGCGAACTGGGAACTCCAACACCCAACACTCCACCAAGAACCCAGCAAAACCAGCATCCAGAAGCAGTGGAGAAACGCAGGAAAACAAAAAGGAGCAAAAAAGAAGAACCGAAAACCTACACGGAGCCGGAGATTCATCGGGGCGCCCTCCCCCCACCAGCCGACCCTGGCCTAAACAGGGTCAGGCTGGGAAAGGGGAACCCGGCGATCGGCAGACAGGTTGCCAGGAGCGCAGAATCCATATAGCGGGAGACCCCACGGACACAAGGCAGGGTGCGGACCAAGACACACCCGGCAGCGACGAGAAGTTCGGGTCCACACCGGATTCGGACAAGGGAACCCAGCGCGGCAGAAAGAGGGAACGGGGAAGCCACCACGACACTTCGCCAACCCCTGAAGGGCCAACGGCGGCGCGGGACACACACACAAAGCAGCAAAAGTGAGTCCCCCATAATCCCTTCCCCCAACGGGAGACCCAAGCCCGACAAAGAAGCTATATCTCCCTCCCTCCTCCTCCCCACTCCCGTGGGAACAAAGAACCCCCAAATCAGGCGGGAGCTGCCATCAGGCGCTGGGAAGCCAGTCTAGCAGGGGAAGGGCGGAACAGCCCCAAGCCCCCAAAGGTTCCTGAACTGGCAGAACCGGCCCCGTCCCCTTCCCAACAGGGGCCAGGGGACGGCCGGCAGGGCAAGCCCCACCCGAGGCGCCTAGACCTTGCGGACTCTTACAACTAAAATCACAGGCGCTGGTGGGCAATACCAGCCCAGCAGGGTCACCTGAGCCTGATCTCGTTCCCCCTCCTCGCAGCAGAGGCGAGGTCTGAGGGTGCCAAGCCACACCCGGACAGTTGATCCCACTGGGCCCCACACATACTGCCTCCCCCCCCAACAGACTCGCGGGAGGGCGCAAGCACAACCCAACAACCCAGGGCTCGCTCTGGGAGGCAGACCCCGCTAAAGTGCCTGTTGTAGGGGACTCACAGTGCACAGGAGGGCGGGGCCCCAGAGAAAGCGCCCGCTCTGGTAGGCGTGCCCTGCACTGGTGGGCGGGGCCACAGCGACAGCACCTGCTGCCGTAGACACGCCTACAGAGAAGGGAGGGAAGATCTACACAGAGCTCCAGATGCGCAAATCACAAAGAAACATAACTCAGTTCATCAAAGGACAAGCCAACTCGCCAGCTCCAAAAAGCAGCACGACTGAAGAGGAGATGGAGAATAAAAAAGCAAATGAGGCCATGTTAAGAGGAATGATCGAAACCGTCAGAAATGAAATCAGAAAACAATTCCAGGAGTTTAGAGCGGAAATCTGGAAGGACACCCAGGAAGCCAAGAAAGAAATGGAAGCAAAACTGGATACAATGCAAGCCTCGTTTAAAGAAATGGAAGCAAAAATGGATACAATGCAAGCCGCCTTTAAAGAAAATCTCCACACCCTGAGAATTGAAATGCATGAAAAAATAGATTTAAAATACAACTCTTTAAAGGAAGAAATTTCCACGATCAGAGCTGATATGACAACCATGAATAGCTCTCTGACATCCATAAACTCCGCAATTGAAACCATAACACAAAGAGTGGACCATATGGAATCCAGAATCTCTCGCCTGGACTATGAAGCAGCTGACAACAACCAGAAAATGACCACACTCCAAGAAAAGGTGAAGCTTCAGGGAAGATTAATCCAGGAACTAATGGACAAAGATAAGAGATATAATCTGCGCGTAATTGGAATAGAAGAAGGAGCCGAATATCAGAGCAGAGGGCTTAATCATGTTCTCAATAAAGTTATTGCAGAAAACTTCCCCAATCTCACAGGGGACCCCATCCAGGTAACCGAAGCCTATAGGACACCTGGCAGGCCAGACCCCAGGAAAACCACCCCAAGGCACATAATATTCAAGACTACAGACCTCAAGATTAAAGAGCAAATTCTGAATTCAGCCAAAACGAAGAAGGAAACTTTTTTCAATGGGAAGAGGATTCGAATAACATCCGACTTATCCACACAAACTTACCAAGCTCGAAGTGAGTGGAAGAACACCATCCAAGTACTTCAGAATAACAATTTACAACCTCGGATCAAATATCCAGCGAAACTGGAGTTCACATTCGAAGGGAGAACCAGATCTTTCCACACCAAAGAGGAGCTAAAGGAGTATGTGAATAAAAAACCAGCCCTACAGCGAATATTAAGAGGGGAAGCCCACCCAACAGAGATTGTAAAAGACACACAGACAGAATCAGAAAGAAACTTCAATAGCCAAAGTCCAGCAGAAAGACCAGCTCACTAAAGACAAGAAGAAGAAGAAAAAAAAAAAAACAGGAAAAAACAGCCCAACAAGAAAATGGAAGGAGAAAAAACACCCTTATCCTTGATCTCTTTAAATATAAATGGCTTAAACTCCCCGATCAAGAGGAGCAGACTGGCAGAATGGATCCGCAAACAAAAAGTTGACATCTGCTGTCTACAAGAGACCCACCTTACAGCAAGGGACAAAAACAGGCTTCGAATGAAAGGATGGAGCAAGATCTACCAAGCAAATGCACCCACCAAAACGGCAGGTGTAGCCATTCTGATCTCAGACAAGCTGGACTTCTCTTTAAAGTCCACTCAAAAAGACAAAGAAGGACACTACATATTAATACAAGGAAAAATCCAGAATCAAGACATCACGGTGATAAATGTATACTCACCGAACAAAAGAGGCCCGACATATGTCAAGCAAATTCTCACAGAATTACAGAGCAAGATAAATGCAAACACAATCATAGTGGGTGACTTTAATACTCCTCTCTCTCCAAGAGACAGATCCAACACCCAGAGGATTAGTAAGGGAGCTGAGGACCTAAATAACACCATTTCCCAAATGGATCTAACAGACCTATATAGAACCTTTCACCCTACAGAGACCCAATACACCTTCTTTTCAGCAGCCCATGGATCATATTCCAAAATAGACCACGTCATAGCCCACACAAAGAACCTCAGCAAATACAAAAGTATTGACATCATCCCATGTATTATATCTGATCACAGTGGATTAAAGGTAACCCTCAACAACAAAGGATACCACAGAGCCTATACACACTCTTGGAGGCTAAACCCCATGCTGCTATCCAACACTTGGGCCACAGATCAAATTAAAGATGAAATCAACGAATTCATAAGCCACAATGACAAAGAAAACACATCACAAAGAAACCTATGGGACACAGCTAAGGCAGTACTGAGGGGCAAGATCATTGCACTCAGTACCCACATTAAAAGAATGGAAGCAGAGCAGGTGAATACCCTCACGATGAAACTAAAACAACTGGAGAAACAAGAAATGACAGAATCTAAAACGACTAGGAGGGGAGAGATTACAAAGATTAAAGAAGAGATAAATCTGATTGAAAATAGAAAGACCATTCAACAAATAAATAAGACTAAAAGCTGGTTCTTTGAGAAAATAAACAAAATTGACAGACCCCTTGCAAGACTCACAAAAAAAAGAAGAGAAGAGACTCATATTCGTAAAATCAGGGACTCCACAGGAAAAATTACAAGTACACACGATATCCAAACAATCATAAGGAGCTATTTCCAAAACCTCTACTCAGCAAAAAACAATAATTTTACAGAAATGGATCAATTCTTAGAGAAGTACAAACTGCCCAAACTGAACCAAGAAGAAATAAATCAACTAAATAAACCAATAACTTACGGTGAGATACAGGAGGTAATCAAGAACCTCCCTACTAAGAAAAGCCCAGGCCCAGATGGATTCACCAACGAATTCTACAAAACCTGTAGTGAGGAGCTAATTCCAATACTCCTCAAACTCTTCCGCGAAATAGAAACGGAGGGAGAAATCCCAAACTCATTCTACGAAGCTAATATCATACTCATCCCCAAACCAGGCAAAGATCCAACAAAAAAAGAGAACTACAGACCAATATCACTAATGAACACAGATGCAAAGCTCCTCAATAGAATATTAGCTAACAGGATCCAGAAAGTGATCAAGAATATCATACATCATGACCAAGTAGGCTTCATCCCTCAGTCACAAGGATGGTTCAACATCCGTAAATCAATCAATGTAATTCACCACATAAACAGAACTAAAATCAAGAATCACATTGTTATCTCAGTCGATGCCCAAAAAGCCTTCGACAAAATACAACATCCATACCTATTAAAAGCTTTGGAGAGAACAGGAATAGATGGAACATTCCTCAAAACAATAAAAGCCATATACAACAGACCAAATGCTAATATCATATTAAATGGAGAGAAACTTAAATCATTCCCCCTAAACACAGGAACAAGACAAGGATGCCCACTCTCCCCACTTCTGTTCAACATAGTACTGGAATCCCTAGCCATAGCAATAAGGCAAGAGGAGGACATCAAAGGGATCTACATCAGCAAGGAAGAAATCAAGTTATCCCTATTCGCAGACGACATGATCTTATATCTCAAGGACCCAAAAAACTCAGTACCCAAACTCCTACATCTAATAAACCAATTTGGCAAAGTAGCAGGATACAAAATCAGTCCACAAAAGTCAGCAGCTTTTCTGTACACCAGCAATAGACATACAGAAAAGGAAATTATGGAAACAATTCCATTTACAGTAGCCAAAAAAAGAATAAAGTACCTAGGGATCAACTTAACCAAGGACGTGACGGACCTATTCAATGAAAACTACAAAAATCTAATAAGGGAAATCAAAGAAGACACAAGGAGATGGAAAGACCTCGCATGCTCATGGGTAGGCAGAATCAATATAGTGAAAATGGCCATATTGCCCAAATTGTTATACAAATTCAATGCAATACCTATCAAAATCCCAGCCACATTCTTCACTGAAATAGAGAAACCAATCCATAAATTCATATGGAACAGCAAAAAACCTAGAATAGCCAAAGCAATTCTAGGCAAAAAACATAGTGCAGGAGGTATCACCATACCAGACTTCAAGCTCTACTACAAGGCCATCATAACAAAAACAGCATGGTATTGGTATAAAAACAGATCGGAAGACCAGTGGATTAGAATTGAAGACCCAGAAATAAAACCGCACTCTTACAGCCAACTGATATTCGACAAAGGAGCTAAAGACATACAATGGAATAAACATAGCCTCTTCAACTACTGGTGCTGGGAGAACTGGGCAGCCATATGCAGAAAACTCAAAGTAGACCCAAGCCTATCACCATGCACCAAGATCAACTCAAAATGGATCAAGGACCTCAACATCAGACCTGAATCCTTGAAACTACTGAAGGACAGAGTAGGAAAGACACTAGAACTTATAGGCACAGGAAGGAACTTCCTGAATAGAGTCCCAGGGGCACAACAAATAGGGGAAAGACTCAACAAATGGGACTACTACAAATTAAAAAGTTTCTGCACAGCTAAGGTCATAGCCACCAAAATAGAAAGACAGCCAACGATATGGGAAAGGATATTTACCAGCACAGCAACAGACAAAGGCCTGATATCTGTCATCTACAGAGAACTCAAAAAACTAAGCCCCTCCAAGCCCAATAAACCTATTAGGAAATGGGCAAAAGAGCTAAAGAGAGACTTCACAAGAGAAGATATAAAAATGGCAAAGAAACACATGAGTAAATGCTCAACATCCCTGCTAGTAAAGGAAATGCAAATAAAAACAACCCTGAGATACCACCTCACCCCAGTTAGAATGGCCTATACTCTGAACTCAGGAAACAACAAATGCTGGAGGGGCTGTGGGGAAAGAGGAACCCTTCTCCATTGTTGGTGGGAGTGCAAATTAGTACAACCACTTTGGAGAACAGTATGGAGGTTTCTCAGAAAGCTCAATATAGTCCTACCCTATGACCCAGCCATACCACTCCTAGGCATCTATCCTAAACAGCAAAACCCAAGATATCAAAAGGACATTTGTACTTCCATGTTTATCGCAGCACAATTCACAATAGCCAAAATTTGGAAACAACCCAGATGCCCCTCCACAGATGAATGGATCCAAAAAATATGGTACTTATACACAATGGAATACTACATAGCGATTAGGAATGGTGAAATATTGTTATTCGCAGGGAAATGGTCAGAACTCGAACAAATAATGTTGAGTGAGACAAGCCTAGAACACAGAAAACAAAGGGGCATGATCTCCCTGATATATGACTGTTAACAAAGGGAGATGGAGAGACAGTAGAGACCAAGTCTGTGAACACTGTATATGTGCTTGATACATTGTATATTGCATATGGGTCTACCTGACCTAGACAAGGGATGGAAAAACAGGTTGTAAGATATCACAAGAAATGTACACACTGCCCTACTATGTAACTGCACCCTCTTTGCACAACACCTTGTAAAAAAAATTTTATGTTCAATTAATAATAAAAAAAATTAAACCCCCCCCCCCAAAAAAAAAAGATCCCAAGAGTTGATTATTTGTTGTAGGTGAACAAAGGTTTGAAGTACCAACTAGTTTAGAAGCTGTGAATAGAGATTCCTGGCATGACTGGGATTCACAAAGTAAACCAGTTCAGGTAGCATGCTTCAGGAAAGGAAGTGAGAAGGCAGTTAGAGGGAGGCTACCAAATCACAGGGAAGTGATTCCTCCTGGTAGGGCATGGAGGTAATTTAAGAAAAGAAGACACATGGTCTTCTTATTTTCAGCAGGATTGCTCTGAATAGAACAGACTGTGAGAAACTAAGATCATAGGAATAAAAAGCAGATGAGGTTATTGAAATAATTGTGAGGAGAGATCTTGACTTCTTGGACCAAGGTAGTGACAGAGGAAAAGGTAAAGAGTGTTCAGTTGGCATCTATTTTGAAGAGAGACCCTGAAGGACTTGCTGAATGGAATTTGAGAGAAGTAGAAAAAGGCAAGAGAGTATCCAAAATAGTGGCCTGAGTAGCAGAAGAATGCAGTTGCCAATTGTCTGAGGCAGTAAATGCTGTGTGTTAACCATGAGAAAGAAAGAATATAATTTTACACATGTAATATCATGGAGCTTCCATACGGCCACGATCTTATTTGGCCTCTGAGAATTATCAGGTTAGATTCCCTGTACTAAACGCATTCATAACACATTGCCACTTCATTTTATCTGCATTCTAATCTGTCTAGGCCATTCCAAAGTGGAAAGGTCTAATTACAGTGCCTATTTATTCTCCCTCCTTTGATTTTTTTGTTTTGTTATCGAACTTGCCTTCATTTATGCAATGTAATCATTTACTCTTTGAGAACTTCATTTACTCTTTGAGAACTTCATTTATTTCAATCAGCAAATGTTTTTAAATGTTCTCTAAGCAGTAAGTCTTATGCATGTGCTTTGCATATACTGGAGAATAAAAGACATGACTCCATTATTAAGAAATTATGTGCCTACATTAAGAAAAATGTGCCCACACTTCATAGAAATCTCTAGAGCTTCTTAAAGAATGAAAATATGCATTGGTGTATTTCAAGCACCAATAGAGAATGCAATATATCAATATCTCCTCATGACGCCTTCCTATCAAAGTGAACAAAATGGAAATTGAAAGTAAATTACATCAGACAAATGTTTCCTTAAATTGTCTGCATTAATTTTCAGGTCTTCTTTACCAAGAAAGGTATAAACTTCCACAACTGTTTTTGATAGAATCTCAAACTGTGGAAACAACATGAATTAATTCAGCTTCCACCTCCATTAATTCATTACCAGTCCATATGACTGAATATGATTTTCTTTCTTTTTCTTTTCTAGAGTTACTTTCTGTATGAATGGAAACACCCATATTTACCATTTCTTTGAATTCCATGAAAGATTCTCTGACTGTGAGGGACAATTAAAAATTCAATCCTTTTATTTTTTAAGATATAAAAGTGGAAGGGGAACTATTTTGGAGGAGGGAAGGGGTGAACAGGAGGGGCAAGAAAGGGCAAGAGAAAGTAATGGTGGGATGATTAAGACCAAAGGTTACATCATTATATATGTATATAATTAATAGATGCTAATAAAATCACTGCTCTACACAAAAATGCTCCATTCCTCTTTCCTTGACTGCTGCCATTATTAGAAACCATTGTGGGTTTGCTATCCAAATGACTGCTAGGACACAGAAGAGAGTACTAATGGCTTTCAGGAATTTAACATCTTTGGTTCAAACTGCATAGTTAATATGGAAAGTGAAACTGAGGACCCAGGCCTAATTTAAAGGAAAACACGTGGTGTTTAGGATCTTGAGATTAGCAAAGACCATGGATTCATGTCTCTTGAGGGTGAGAAATGGTATAGCAAGTATTTGGGGAACAGAACCATCAAACTTGTCACCCAGCTGTAGGACATATCTTTTTTTCTCTAAGAACAGATTAATGATGGAAAAACTTTAGTATTGTGTTGTATAAATGGGCACATGCATATATGCACAACATATATATATATATGCATATATATATGTATCCAGTACCTCTTTGTTAAATAACTATTTAATTTTTTAAAGACCCCCAACTCTGGCACAGTGCAATTACATTTTAACAAGTAACTAAAACTTTAATTAAGCTGTGAATTGCAAACTGGCCTAACCTACATAAGCATTCTGTGCTATCTGGGACTAACTTACTTAATTCTGGTAATCAAATGAATACTTAAGGGATTCATTGAGTATTGTCCTTTCCTACATTTTATTAACAGTTAGTGTGAAACTGAATCACATAAAGTGTAGAAGTGCTTCCAAGTTATGGGCTGTGTCCCAAATTAAATAAAGAGAAAATAAATACTAATTAAAGGTAAGCTTTGCTTTGTGAATTTCCAATCATATACATATCCATCATGCTTATCTTGTTTTCAGTGTTTACTTTGGAAGTCCAGAAATGATTCTGAGGATAGTATGTTTAGAACTATTAATATGAATACTGAAAATTCAGATTTTTTTCCTTCCTTTGGAAAATATGCTTATACTGATGATACCACATGTAAGATAATGCCAAGAATATTATCATAAAACTGAATTGAGTCCTTGCTTGTCTCTATCTGTTGTATTTCCTTCCTTTTTCCTATTTAAGGCTTTCTGTATTTTTGTATAGAATCAGGCTTGAGGCAGTGGCTCTGGCAAAATATCTGCCTAGCAGGCTCAAGGCCTTGAGTTGAAACCAGAGTACAGACCAAAAAGTAACCCACAACACCACAAAGCAAAAACAAACAAACAAAACCCCTTGTCCTATAGACTTTTCAAAACTCACCATACTTAAAAAGAAATTCTTTCTCCTTCATTTATGTTTCACATGATCAATATCTACCTGGATGTAAGAAATGAGAGGCAAGCAACCAATATGGACTCAAGGCTTTATTGGGGGACAGACCTGCCAGGCTGCTCCAAGCAGGAATGGAAGCAGCAACAGGGGACAGGTGTGGGCAGAATTTAAACAAAATTTTAGAGGGCAGTCACATGGGTCACGTGTGCAGTCAGTCACGTGGGTCACATTACTTGGACCATGGGAATTTGTGGGGAAGGGTGGGAGTCAGTTCCCAGAAGGTGTTAGGAAGGTGTTCTGTGGGCTACAGGAATTGGGGGGAGAGTGCCATTCCAAGAAGCATAAGGAGACTGTTGCAATTGGAGCAGGAATTTGTACATCACACCGGGGAAACAATACAGCACCAGAAACAACAGATTTTTGTAAACAAGTAGGGACACAGGGTGGGGACTTAATCAGGAAGCTGACTCTGAGACCTTAGATGAGTCACATGTGCCAAGAACTTTATGAAGTCTTTCTTTTTCAATCCCTGTGTATATCTGCAATACAGAACTTCTTGATAATTTATAGCCACTAACTGTAGGGCACCATATCTTTTTATCTCTGTTGTCCCTGTTGTTATCTCTGACTTTATTCTTTTTCTGTACCCTGTTACCAGAGTTACTTTTCCATAATATAATTGTCACGATTTCTCTTTTGGTGACTTTTTTTTTTAATCATATAAGATGGATGCCTAAGGCCCTCTATGTAATGGATGAGAAACTCTACAGACCACACTTGTCTCTCTGACATCATTTTCAGCCACCTTCCCCAACACATTTTCAAGCTCATAGAGATCTCCCAAATTTGCCATATACATGCTATTCTTCTTCCTATAATATTTTCTTGGCATGGGGAATTTGTATTCCTTTTTTTCAAATTTTAGTCCAAATGTCAACTTCTTTGAAGTTTTTCTTCATCATTCTAGATAGGAGTGAATATTTTGTTACATGATTCAAAAATATTACATGATGTTCTTTATTACATGATAAAAATATTACATGTAAAATATTACATGATGTTTAGATACCTCAATCTTCTTCTTGAAAGTAAATGTGGTTCAAAGTTGACTCCCACTGATCATGACCTCTGGATTTTAAAGCGCTTGTTTGACTCCTCTTCTTGAGTTTAGACTCATCTTACTGATTCATTTCCAAAGCAAAACTAATTGGATGTTACTTCCACGAGTTAGTTATGGAAAAAGGCTTTGGTTTCTGTCTTGAATACCCACCTTATTTTGCTCTCTCATTTGCTTCCTATGAGGGACTCCAGCTGTCATACTGTGAGCTGAGCTTATGGAGACAACCACAATACACGATCTAGGGAGACCTCTGGCAAAATGCAGGGAAGAAATGAGGCCTTTCGTCCAACAGCCTTGAAGAATCCCATCTTATCTACAACTGAGATAAGAGTAATGATTGATTAGGCAAGATTGGGGAAGGGTGTAGAGGAAAGTTGTGTTTAAGGAGGAGCCATGCTTTGAGTTTAGGGAAGTTCACCCTTAATCCATATCCCTTTCAGTTTTATACCAATTGATGACTTGTCCATAGGATCTAGAGACAAGAGCCACAGGAAAGACTTGCAAGAATGTTGTAAGAATCAGTGAACAGGAGGTTTAGAGTTTATGTTCCAGGATGTATAGGACGTGTGTTGGATAATAAGAACGCCATGAAAAAGTTAATAATCAGGATGGGGAAACTATACATCTGCTGGCTTGGGCAGGGGAACCACTGCAGGAAAGACAAAAGGGCTGTATATACAATGACATTAAACTCATATTTCAAAATTGACCAGTTTTGGAAAATAAAACATTCAGAGTCAAGATGACTTTTTTATCAACTGAGGCAAAGGAACTCCCCCACCGATCAGAGAAAGACAGATTGTCTTGTTCCACTGTTAGAGGTAAAAATCCTTATAATATCCTGAACAAAGGATCACTGGGGGCACAGTCTTTTAAGATCCCCCTGACCTGTGGGAGTGCTTCTGCTTTATTTCCTCCGCCAATAAAACTCAGTTCTTTGACCTTAACTTCATTGTAACTTTGATCTTTTTTTATATTTTATTCTTATTTATTGTCAAAATGATGTACAGAGAGGTTACAGTTTCATACATTAGGCCTTGGCTACATTTCTTGTACTGTTTGTTAACATCCCTGGAGGCTTTGCAATGTCTAAGGTATGGCTTCATAACCACATGAGGGAGTTCAGAAAAAAAGTTTTGTTTTTCCCCAGCTATAGAAAACCATTTTCAAGCCGAATGCTGGTTGTTCACGTGTGTAATTCTAGCTGCTCAGGAGGCTGAGATCTGAGGATCACTGGTGAAAGACAGCCAGGGCAGGAAAATCCATGAGATTCCTGTCTCCAGATCACTGGCTAAAGCCAGACAGGGCAGGAAACTCTATGAGATTCTTATCTCCAATTAACCACCAGAAAACCAGAAGTGGTGCTGTGTGTCAAAGTGGTAGAGCGCACTATCCTTGAGTTAAAAGCTCAGGGACAATACCAGGCCTTGAGGTCAATCCCCACAACCAACAAAAAATAAAAATAAAAAAAGAATTCCTGTATACAACAAATGATGATCCTTTTTCTTTTCAACATATGAGAAGTCAAAAAAGAAAAGTATAAGAGAGGCCAGAAAAGGAACAAAATGCCTGTAGGACATTTATACCAACTACAGAATTATTAGTTATAACTGGACATCAGTTTTGTCCATTAGGCAATAGGGCTTTAGGGACTAGATGAGTCTACCAGCTTGTCGATAGCTTTTTTTTTTTTAAATGTGGCAAAAGAATGTATTTTATTGGCTTCAAAATATGAAATAAAATCAATTCTCCCAAATTGAAATCAATAAAAAGTATAATTTAAGTATTGCCAGAATGTGATGTTAAGTATATTTCAATACACCTCAACCTAAATATAAACAGGATAAACATAAATCATAAAAAGCTGACTTTAAGTAAAACTCAAATTTGTGAAAATGATTCTTAATGGCTTAAAATTGTAAAAAAAATTATTAACATTTGATATAGTTTTGTTTTTGCATGTTTAAAATGATATAGGACAGGAAACTAAATTTTATAATGATTGGGAAAGACAAAATCTCAAAACTTTTGTAGCTTTGCTTGTCACTAAGAACAGAATTTCTTACATTCTTACTCAGAGGACAAAAATTCATCAAAAAGTAAACAAATCTTTATGTTTGTAATGATTCATAAAATAATAGCTTTAAATTTTCTGATAGTAAAGTGTGCATATATATATGATATTGGACACTAAATATTGAATATTACATGTTCTTTCCAAGTAGACATTTTTTCCTTTTTTAGCAAGAGTTAAAGAGTCCAGGGTTTGGCTAAAATGTGTATGTCTTTGGTATATAATCCTGCCTCTTGAGGAAGATTAAGTTTGTTTTCATGTCATAATAATCTATTTCTGGTAGTTCTTACAACCAGATCAGATAAAATGTTTATTTACTTGATATTTTCCCTGACAAGTGTCTGATAACTTATTTTCTCACAAACTAGCAGGCTGAGTTACTTTTCCTCTTTTAATTTTTATATCATATTGACTAGCTTCATACAAAACACACAGTCAGATGCACAACATGCACCATCATACACATAAACACACAATCCCCAAGAGCAGGCATCTGACATCTCCAAAGAAAATTGAAGTAAGGGTTTTGCTTTTACTTTATGTTTCCAATATAACCTGGAACCCTGCCAGGCACATCAGAATTGGTTACCATCTGTGAAATTAATTTGAAATTCACTAAGTTTAATTTGCTTGTCTCTAAATCTGACATGGCACCACTCCAAATTTATTTTTCCAGCTTTAGATTTTAATTTTATTCTAAAATCCTTCTCCTGGGTATATCTGTTGGCTGTCACTAGAGAACTGTCCATTTTAACCACTAATGGCTTATATTTCCTATGTTCCTAGGTTTTCAGTTAGCAGTCTGTCCCCAACTAAACTATTATATAGTCAAGAAAGAATGATGTTTCTTGCAATTCAGCAAATAAACTAAAAATTAAAAAGGAGATCCTAAGTCAGTTAAAAATATTTAGGTGCTAATTTAAAATTTTTAAGTTTTAAATTTTGAATTTTAAATTTAGGAAAGTTTAAATACTTTCATTCTGATTTAGATGTTAGATGGCAGGGAGAAGAAAGGGTAGGAAGAACTTAGACTTTGCTTTCTTAGCTCTTTACCCTAGATGAGACATTGAAATGATTTCTAGGGAACATTTGCATAAAATAATTCTATCTACCACCATCTCTGTGATGGTGTGATGAGTCAGTTGTAGATGTGATCATCTTGTAATACTTTCTGTGACCTTTGACTGGGGAGTTGTATTCTCCAAAAGATCTGTTTCTTCACCTATTTATGAAATCTTCTTTTTGTATGGTTTTCTCTTCCTAACACTGAAACTAGTAAGCAGCGAAGATGGAGGAAACACTAAGTATTTCCGTTATTAAATTTCTGCTGTCCTTTCTTAGCTCCATCCATGTAAACTTGAAAATGTGACAGATAATTTCTAACAAACACACAGTTACTGGGAAGCTACTAGAAGAAACAGGTGTGATAATGTATTTCCATATTTAAATCTAAATATAATTTGCATATAAATTTTCTAAAAGAATAAGAATCAGGTAAATGAGCTCAGCTTACCGTTTGTATAGGTCATTGTTCTCAATTCTTCTAATAATTTTTAGAAACATATAGGGAAAGGATAAAAATCTTTTAAACAATTGATTCAGATAAAAGAGTTCAATTTTACTAATGTAAATAAAAGTTACACATAGGTCAATAAGTAAAATTTACAATACGAAAATCATTGACTATGTCATTAATGCATTGGCTTCCTATTGTAGTAGTGGAGACTTTACAACTATGTATTTACTTACGGTCTGGAGTTTGGTTTCAGCATCTTATAGACTTGCTTAGAAGGTGCTCTACCACTGGAGCCATGTTCAGTGTTTAAAAACAACAACAACGAGGTATCATATTTATGCTTGGTCTGTCATGGACTGTGACCCTTTCATTTATGCTCCTTGCATAGCAGGGGTGATAGGTGTGTGCCAGCACACTTAGCTTTTATGGTTGAGATAGAGTCTCACAAACTTTTTGCCTGGATTGACCTATAACTTCAATCTCCCCATCTCTGTCTCTCAAGCAGGTAGGGTTACAGGCATGAGCTAGTACACTTGGGTCCTTTTCAACTTCGGATAGTGCACATTTCCTTGAATTTTACTCATTTAAATATAACAAGATGACATCATTCGATTTTTCACCAATTCCATTACTCCTTTTCCTTTTCTGGAAAGTGACTTCTGCTACTAAATAATTGACTCCTTGGCCCTTTAACTGTTATTAATGGTCTTTTTACTAAAACCTTATTTCTCTTTGGAGATTCCAAAGATCTTTTACAAACTATCACTCCTTGTACAAGTCAAATGGATATGATTTATATCAAACAGAAATCGGAGGGACAGAGGTATGGCTCAAGTGAAAAAGCACCGGCTGAGCAACAAGCCAAGCAATCTCCAGGCTCAATCTCTGAGTTCGAACCAGTGCTGCCTAAACAGATAAATAAGTAAATAGGTAAATAAAAATAAATCCTAGCTCAGCTGCAAAGGATGTGGGTAGGTGACAGTCTCAACTGTTTGTGTTAGTCTGATTCACTGCATTCTTTGAGCCCAAATCCTGCTGTTCTCTGGGAAATACTTGGCCAGTGACTACACAAATGGTAATTTGAAAACCTGGCCAATTTCACTCAGTGTATAACTCTTCTAATGAACAATATTTGCTCTGGAAATATACTTTGAGCTGATAGGAACTTGCAAGATCTGTATCACACTCTAACAGATACTGCTTCTTCAGTATGTTCCTTTCCTTTCACAGAAGTTATTTTATATGAAACCAACACAACTACATTCATTGCAGCACTTTTCACCATAGCCAATGCATGGAATCAGCTCAAATGCCTCTCAATGGACCAATGGATCAAGAAAATGTGGTATATATACACACAATGGAATTTTACTCATCCATTAGAAAAAAATAATATCACACCATTGGTAAAGAAATGGAAAATTATGTTAAGTGAAATAAGTCAAGCTCAGAGAAACAAAGGATGCACATTTTCCTTGTAAATGGAAGCTAGATTTAGCTTATAAATTCATAAGTATATATTGGGTGATATGCAAGTGTATACAAATGTATGAACTGAAATACTGTAGATTCAAGGGAGATCTAAAGTAGTATGATTCCTTAGAAAGGCAACATCAAAGTTCAGCACAATAAAACAATAGAAAGCAGGTACTCAAAAAGTGTCTGGTGGTAGTCAAGCAAAAAGGGGTAGACAAATGAAGAGAAGAGGGAGATAATGAAGTCAAGAACCGAATATATAGCCTACAAAATTAAGAAGAGTGTGGGAAGAGTTGGTAGGGGAGGGATAGATGAGAATGATGAAAGTGGTGACATGCGTCAAGATATATTGTATTCATAAGCTGCTTTCTTAAATGGTAACTCCTTTGTACACCTACTTAAAATTAATAGCAATAAAATAATAGAAAGAAATTCTTGTCCTTCAAAGTGTATTTCAGTCTTTCCATCCTGAAAAATCCAAAATGGCATACTTGGTTCCAGGAATGGTATTGTGAGATTTTTGGAACTGGACCTCTCATTGGCTGGATGAATATTGAGGACCCCACTCCTTATACTCCTTATCCAAAGTCCCTTGTGCAAGGTAGTTATCCAGTTGTTTATAGGTTCATTCCTGGTCAGCTGGGACACTCAGTAGAGATTGTTTCCTGGACAAGAGGCATGAACTGGCCAGTGTAATGATTCAGAGTTTTAAATTTTATCAAAGACTAATAATGAACACAATGAAATTATAGGGTTATTAAGCTTCAATGAATTTTTTTTCTGTATTTTTAGGGTGTGACTCATGGGACTTAAACTCGGCCTGGACCCTGTCTCTGAGCTTTCTTGCTCAAGGCTAGTGCTCGACCCCCTGATCCACAGTTATACTTCTAGGTTTTATTTTGGTATTTTTTTTTGGAGATAAGAGGCTCATGGACTTTTCTGTCTGATGTGGCTTTAAACCTTGATACTAGATCTCAGCCTCCTGAGTTGCTGGAATTAGAGGCCTGAGCCACTGGTACCCAGTAACATTGAATCTTTTTTACTAACTTGTAAAGAGATCCTTACCTTATGCAGTGCAAGACCAGAAAAGATGAAGGTCAAGTAAAAAAAATGGTCTCAGGGAGAGCTGGTTGATAAGGACAAAGACTACATTCCACAGTAGTACTAACCATTGTAGATAGACCCAGCAATCATGGCCCAGCAGCAGATGGAGTGAACTTAGCTGGAGACTGAGAGTGCTTGTTGAAAGTGTTCTAGGACTGGTTATTTTCAGAGTATTAGTTTGAGAACATTAATTTGGGACACAGTATTTAACAGCCTGGAAACATCCCATAAGATAAATCAAACTTGTGGCCCAGATGTCTCTTAGGCTCTGGACAAAGTAATGACCCCCAGTTCAGGTAAAAAAAAATGTATATTCCCTATTGCAGAGGTGGGAAATGTCTCTCATATGGGCTGAATAAGGCCTATGAAATTATTTTGGTCTAGCTTTGCTGAGGGAATCGTCAACAAGACTCAAAATTCAATAAATTTAGGAGCTTTTATTTCCAAGTGATATTCAATACAGCGAGGCCCCCAAATAATCCTACAACTATATAAATGGCTCTTGGAAGAAAAAAAAAAGACTTCCCAACCTTGGAGCCATTTTTTAAAAAATTGGACACAGTGGACATACTAAAATTAGTATATTACATGAGACCAGAATAACCAACAGAGGACTATGCTTTATGAGTAGCTCTGCCAAGTCACTCTTCTACTTAGATCATCAAGAATGCTTTCTCAGGTGGGCCATGTGCGTCATGATGGAGTTCAATGTTATCCATCTTCTATAAACCATGGCTGGAGAAAGGAGACACCACTATAACTTGGCTCACTAATAGCAATGAGTAGAACAATATGGGTCCCTAAACAATGGAGGTCCCAAAGCAATTTTAACAACAGGTGCTAGACAATCATTTTCATAACCACAGACCAAAAAAAAAAAAAAAAAGCCAGGCACTGGTGGCTCATGCCGGTAATCCTAGGCTACTCAGGAGGCTGAGATCTAAGGATTGACTTTTAAAACCAGCTTAAACAGGAACATCTGTGAGACTCTTAACTATAGTTAACCACCAGAAAACCAGAAATGATTCTATAGCTCAAAGTGATAGGGTACTAGCCTTGAGCCAAAGAGCTCAGGGACAGTGCCCAGTCCCTGAGTTCAAGCCCCTTGACTGACAAAAACACAACCCCCAAACAGACAAAAAAGAGTGGTAGCCAAAGATGGCTTGATATACAGATAAATATGGAAATGGTTAATAGAGACAGTTTCTAT
The DNA here is from genome assembly GCF_023159225.1 of Perognathus longimembris pacificus. Classification (NCBI taxonomy): domain Eukaryota; kingdom Metazoa; phylum Chordata; class Mammalia; order Rodentia; family Heteromyidae; genus Perognathus; species Perognathus longimembris. Next base: position 17,307,184 of record NC_063172.1, read on the forward strand.
TTGGATAACATAGATGGATTGGCTACACAATTAATGGAATACACAGTTTTTAAAATTATATTTTAGGTAGTTGTACAAAGGGCTTACCATTTAACATGTCAGTTTGCAAGTACAATGCATCCTGATCAGTGTCACTCCTGTCATCATTCGCTCCTATCCCTCCCAACCCAACCCCTTGCAGACTACACAAAATTGATCAGCAGAAGGCTGAGGCATATGGTCCAAATAAAGCTACCTTTTCTTACCTACCTTCTCAAACCAAAACAATTTTCAGAATGAGTCCCACTGACTAGAACTCTTGTCACACATCATTAAGATACCTTTAGTTTTTCTCCAGCACAACCAACAGTCTGCTGGTATACGTCTAAATAAGAGAAAAGAGTAATACAAAATGGAATAGAGTTTTGTTGACCATAGGGTCTGTGCTAACACTGATATTCAGTGACATAAAGCTTCTTCATTTAAAATGGGGTGGGTATAAGTGGGACGGGCAATAAAAATGATCAAATAAAAAAGCCAAACTGTGGCTATGGTAGATGTACTTTCCTTGCAGACAAATCCAATGGTCATTTCCCAATTCTGAACTGTGTGATAGGAACCGACATACTTGACTTTTGGAGTAACTTCTGCAATGCATCCTGGTCTCACAGCATGATAGCCTTTGTATTGGACAGTGGGACAATTGAGTTGAAGTCACTGAATCACCCTCCTATTCTATGACCAGAATCATTCATCGAAAACAGTACCACACCCAGGGAGCAGATGATTGAGATATTGGTCTTATAAATGTGCAAGATTCAGTCCGTGATGATAGTGCCTAGCATATCTCAATTTAATTTCATTTGCCACCTGTAGAAACTAAATGGATCCTGGAAAAGTCACAGATGACCACATATAATCCATATAGAGCATGGATCATAGCTGCTCCACAGCAGATGGTTTTATTGTTCCAGAAGATTTATATGGATTTTGCCACATGGTATGGAGCCATTGATTTAGTGAATATTCTCTTCATTTCATTTTCAGTCTGAAAAAGGATCAGAAACGGTTTCCTCTTTGCATGCAACACATTATTTTTGCTACAAAGATAGAACTTCCTCACCCACTGTTAGGTTAGTTTGATGCTTTCTGGACCACAGGGACTTCCTACAGAACATCATGGTGAGTTATATGATAGCGTAATGATGACCACACAGGATGAGCCCGAGAATAGCATACTGGAGACCCTGGAGGGGCAAGAGATAACATCTTGTGAAGACTTAGGAACATGCCATTGACTAAAGATTTTAAAACTCTAGGGTGTTAAGGTGTGGTTATATCCTTTTAAGTAAATTGTTATGTGCTATACGCACTCTTTAACTTAAAGAAGGAAGCATAATGGTTGGTTGGTGTGGAGTCGACACATTCTGCATCTAGGAAAATTGCTCAGGCTTTTATACTGGATCACAGGAAAAGCTATCACTCAAGATTGAGAGTTAGGGCGGGAAGGGCTCTGTGGTAGGTGCCTAGGCAGTATGTGATATAGCAGGCCCTCGGCAACCTATGCTTGAGGCTGAGAAACCTTGATTGGGAAAAGGAAAGAAGACAGTAGGTTAGCCTTTAGCATTTTTTCATTCCTTCTTCTCATCTTGACCACCTTCATGTAAACTTTCACCTAAAGGAGAGCTTGAGAAGAAGAGAGGAATGGGCATGAGGCTGTGTCCTTAATGCATTTCCTTTTATCCATGCTTGAGGCAGAGTTGATGCTTCCACTACCCACTTCTTAGTTTGCTATAGAGCAGCTCCTTTTATCCATCCACCAGAAGAGTAGGGAAGTTGTTTCTATCCATGCCTTCCTTACTAAATAAACATCCACTGCAACCACATTGCAAGTCTTGGGGAATTCATTACACCAAGCTGTTACTTTTGTATTACATAAGTACTTTTATAAAGTATTCTATGTAAGTACTTCTATATAAGGACTTGTATTTAAGTACATCTATAAAGGACTCTTGAATTTCCTGGAAAATAATCTTATTTATTATTTGCAGGACTTTTATCACCTTCTAGGAGCATTTCAACTCCATCAGACTGGAAGTATTCTTTTTTTTTACATTTAACATAAATATATTAATGATTTAAAGTTGTATATATCAGTTACATCTTTGACTTTTATAATTATTTATCATTGGAGTAATGCAGGCTAAACTTTATTAATGTATTAAAGATTTCTTGCACCGAATTACTGTACAAGGTACATTGACTTAGACAATCATAAAGCAGAGTACAGATGAAATGTCCTAATAAAGGTTTGTATATGCTTTCATATATGGGTTAAAGGGTTTCCCAAAATTTTCCTTAATTTCACAGCAATAACATGAATTTTCCTAGAAATCTAGGGCTAATATTAAATGTCTCGTGTTGCATTATTGTTGAACATTGAAACTGGGTGTTGATATTTACCTCCCCCACTTTAAAGAAAATAATTGGGTGGCTCTCACTGATGGAGGTAGCTTTTAATAGCTTCTGGAAGTATTCTTTAATATGAAAATCAGTGTCTGTTTCTAGACAGATCTTAAAAATGTAGGTACACAATGATAATCATTTAACTTTCCATAATCATTACAAAGAAAAAAAGTATTTTAATACAAAATTCTGCTTCCAGGAGCAGGATGACTAAGTTAATATTTTGTACTTGTAAATATCTGTGGAATTAATACATTAGTCACACAGTTCACTTTAGAAAACAATATTGTTTTCCAAATAAACCTTAATTGAGACCAACAAAACAAAACAGCAAGAAATTACATTTTGCTCTAAAACATGTAAATACAGACCTAACTTTATAAGTTGGTGCTACTTGTGTTTTTCTTAAGTGTAGGTAATTAAAAGTCAAGACTCTCAATGTATTCTCTCAGTAAATCTGACTTAGCTCTTGAGTAAGAGCTCCCTCCACTGGAGCCTCAGCTCTAAAACTCTACCTCCTATTTACTTTCTTCTAGAGCTCCTCTTTTTAAGCCCTACAGTATGTAGTGCCCAGAGAGTGCTGAGAAATTAAAGCAACAGAACACTGAATAATGTCCTTTAGGAAAGATGCAACTGGACCCATTTATCAATCCAAGGAAGCCAAACTGGAGAGAAACAGAAAACCTCAAACAGCAACTCCTGTCATTTCTGAATCACATTGGCCATGTGAATGTGTTCCTGGAAGCTTCGAGCATAAACCGACTGTAATCGCATGCCTTCAAGGTCTCAGCCCAGTTTTTCATCAAATGCACCCTTTTTGATGAATTATGGTTTTCAAGGGAGAGTTGGAAATCTACACCTCAAAAACACTACCACAGGGTTGCTTTGCTTTCTTGAAGAAGTTTACAAAATCTGAGCTGTATTTTTCTATAAAGTGAAAACGTGGGATGTTTGATATCATTGCAGGGCATTTAGGTTAATCAAATATTCTAGCTAATCCAGAGTCGCCCCCTTTATCATACTTAGGTTGCATATTTTCTACAAATTGGAATAAAATAAGACCAGATAATTAACACAAATGATATAGGTCATGTTCAACCAGTCTTGTGAGGTCCAGAGTTCATGATTATGAATATTCATTACTAGCTGCAGTAACCTTTATTAAGTTATCTGAGCATTTTGAAAATGTTTCTTCATCTGAAAACCATCCTATTAACACTTTATCTACCTTAAAGGCTTGATTAAAAAATTAGATAAAATAATGAATAGTTTTTAAGCCATGAAAATTATTATGATAGAAAACTATGCTTTCGCAGTAACTGGCTAAACTTTAAAATAAGATCTGAGTGTATACTATATGATGTTAATAACATTATTCTAATTTGTTTTGTTTTAGGACATGCTGACATGTGAGCTTATGTTTGTTAGGCAAGCTCTCTACCTCTTCATCCATGTCTCCAGCTCTTTTTGCTTTAGTTATTTTTAAGATAAAAGACTGTAGTTTTTACCTGGAGTCAACTGAAACTGTGATCTTCCTACCTCTACCTTGGTTAACTAGAATTACAGAAATGAACCACAAGGCCCAGCCTCTTTATTGAGAGAAGTGGTTCTTGGGCTGGCCTTGAGCCATAATGACCCCAGCTCTGCCTCCTATGTAGTTGGATTCACAGACATGTACCAGCAAGCTCCATCACTATTATTTTAAAGATTGCATGCCAAAGAATGTACATTACTAAGTAATAGGGAGAGGCAGCTAACTACATAACATTGGACTCAAAAGAGATAGGGGACACGTTCTTTCCACACGATAAATAACAAAATGAGGAGTTTAAGAATGACTGATGTTGTTTTCTGAATCCCATCATATTCTACTTGTAAACAAAATGAAAATATTTTTCCTCAGAAGAAGTACTTGTAGATTTACTAGAATAAACACATCTTTGTCAGCTATCATTGGTTGATAGGGTCAACAAAGTTTCAGTATCTTTCTATACGTTACATCATCAAAGTTAACACAAACTAGCTAGCTTCTTGTCATTCCAAACTAAATTAGACAGGGTCATTTCAGTATCATGTGAATGCATACATGTTTATTCAGCCTAGCTTTACCACTATTGAGTCTACTATGATTTTTCATCTTTTCTTTTTCCTTTTTTCTTTTTGGTCTGAGATCAAGGCTCTAACTCAGTATGGTGCTTTTGCTCATTGGCTAATGCTCTACCAACTGAGCCATGCTTCCACCTTCTACATTTCTTCTTGACCTAAGCCACTAACCCAATCATACCAGTAGGAGTCCTATAAACCATGGATGGAAGGTGCCCATTATATTACATGTAGTAGAAACATAAAGTTTCTTGAAAATATTGAATCTCAATATTGTAAAATTCTTGTCAGTACTGGAGTTAAACTCAAGGTCCCACTTTTTCCTTTCTCAGTTGGTGCTCTGCCACTTGAGCCACATCTCTAGCCTTGGATTTTGATGGTTATTTTGTTTATTTGTTTAGTTTTTGTTGCCAGTCCTAGCGTGTGGATTCAGGGCCTGAGCACTGTCCCTGGCTTCTTTTTGCTCAAGGCTAGCACTCTACCTCTTGAGTCACAGTGCTACTTCTGGCTAAAATTGTTTGGTTTATTTGTTTTGTTTTTGTTTGATGGTTATTTTGGAGATGGAATCATACAGAGTTTTCTTCTTAGGCTGGGTTGAACTCCCATCCTCTTGATATCAGCCTCCTGAGTAGATAGGATTACAGATGTGAGCAACTAGTGCATGTCTGTAATTTTTAAACCCTAGAAAAAAGAAAATCAGGGGTAACTTTAACGTGACATATCAAAATGAACTACAGATTTTCTTCCATGGAGTAATTATTCTTTATCAACTAGAAATCATTATGAATTGGGTCAATAGATCTTTGCTCATGATTTGAACCTGTATTTTAGAATGTGTTTTGTTTACTGTGGCTAGAGGAGATGAGAAGTAAACAATGATTGCATTCTTTCATTATATTTATCACTTTATTGGCTATACCTCATTAGCTCACTCTTTTCCTTCTTCTCTTGTTTTACCTAATAGAATTTCAGGCTTCCTTTCCCAGTGTGTAAATATTTTTCTGCATACTCCACAATTCAGCTCACTTTTTTTTTTACCTCCTTTTCAAGGAGACTATGAACTTGAAGGTGTTTTGTTTTTATGTCTTTAGTACCTAACATAGTGCCTGATGTCACCACCATAAAAATCTCAAGCTACTATTGTTGCATAATAAAGGAATTATAAAAGAAAATGCTTTTATTTTTCCTTCTACCTAGTTACAATCTTCAAGATGTAATAAGATCACATTCTCAGGAAAATATTCCTAAGAATAGCCACAACTGCTTGATTTAACAATTCAGCTATAAAGTCTACTAAAAAGTCTGAACTTCCCAGGGGAAAGAAATAAATGATAATTTTTTTTTGTTTCTTGTTTAGAGATGGAACATTTGAAGTGAGCATCTGGGACTATATTCTCCACGCACTTTGTTCTTACATAAGGAGAAATGAAAATTCTGAAAAGACATCTGTATTGTAAATCAAAATACATTGCTGAAATCAATGTTGAGTTGACATTCTGCTTGCAAATATTCTTTTGAGATTGGTTCTTGTAAATCTCTTTCCCATCTGGTTTTTATGTCTGCTCTGGGACTTGTATGCACGAAGTTGTCTAGGATCTGCTCAGAATGTTGAAATAAAGTGTGTGGTTTTTAATAAAAGGTTAGACAGGAGGGGAAGGTACGGTCTTAGTTATATCTAAACTGTTTGTGTATCTTGCAGCTCAACTTTAGGAAACTTTAAGAAGTGCTTTCTTAGAAAAAGAAAACTTATTTGAAATTATGAGATCATCTTATTGTGCAACTTATATTTTTGTCGAGAACATTTGCTAGGATGATATTTATTTTTAAACACAGGAAGAGTGAGCAGTAGAAAAGTGTTTGTAATTGCAATTTCCTCTTTTATCACAATTGCATTTCCATTAAATTAGTGATAGAAAGGAGCAATTGTTTATATAAAGAGTTCTTTCACTATTGAAAGATAGTTAATTTGGGTATGCTAGTCTCTTCTTAAATGGCAAAGTCAGTGGTGGCAAATAAAAAAAAAACTCAAGCCAAAATGTGTCATATAAATAGCCCATGTTTATGATTTAACTTCTGGAATTGGCATCCATCCTTGAGTTTTATGAGGGAATGGTGTTTGTAATGGATTCTTGCAAGTGAGAATACAATGATCATCACCATCACATAACATTTATTCAGCTCTCATCTTTAGTGACAAGCCAGTAGTTAATCTCTACACAGAAATCCATTGTGGATGCATATGATGAAATAGGAGACTTAATCTTATACCTTAGAAGTATGAAGTTGGCCCTTGTTTCTATATGCTATTGTGTGTGTGTGTGTGTGTGCGTGTGTGTGTGTGTGTGTGTGTGTATCTACAACCTAAAGGTAGAGAAAGCACCTTAGTAGTTAATCAAAGCCATTAGGTATCCTACCCTTGAAGAAAAAATCTAAGAAGAACATCTGTAGTCAAGAGGTTTCAAGAATGGGGATAAGCCTACTGAGTTGGGTCATTTGTTTCTGTTTATTTTTACTAAAGAAACAGACAGTAGCATTTGTAGAATCCTCACGTAAATGATACACACATTGATACTGATACACATATAACAGTATGGTAATTATGGGACCATTTGAAGGAATAGGAGGAGAGAAAGAGGGAAAGGGAATGATGGAAAGTGAATGATATCGAAGTACATTAGTTCATTATGTCTATGGATGAAAAGTGCACAAGGGATCTCATTGAATGCTATTGAACAATAGGAGAGGAGAGGACAGGAGCATGGCGACTTTGCCTAGGGTGGTACAGACATTTCCAGAGGGATTATTCTGATTAAAATACAAAATATGCATATGTGAGATACCAGAGTGAAATCTTTCAATATAATTAATATACACAAAGAACTCCTCCCACTCCAAAGAAGAACAGGTAAGTAAAACAGGCTTTGCTGTGGACACTATTGTGTCCCCTGGAGATACCAGTTATTTAGTAGCTTTAGAGGCTTCTTTGCAGTGGTGTGTGCCCATCATCCTTGCACTTAATGTCTGAAATCTCTCATTTGGGACCCAAAAGAAATGATCAACTCCACATGTCCACCGACATATAGAAAGATTCAACTGATTTCTTTTTTCGACAGAATGTGGGGAAAACATTTTATTTTATTTTATTTCGGGAATCCACTTTAGAAAAAGAGTGTAAAATTTTCCACTGATCCCTCAGTTGCAATTGCTAAGAAAGTTATTATTTTTTTTAAGAGTGGCTTTCAGGGGGAATGAGGGAGGAGGTAACAAACAGTACAAGAAATGTATCCAATGCCTAACGTATGAAACTGTAACCTCTCTGTACATCAGTTTGATAATAAAAATTTAAAAAACCTTAAAAGTGTTAAACTGAAAAAAATGTTGTTTTAAAGTGAAAAAAAGAGTGGCTTTCAGAGCTTGACAGCTGAATTTAGAGGTCCTCCCTCTTTTATGTGTGTACATGAGTAATTTTTGGACTTTAATATCCAAAAGAAAGAGATTGTTTTCAAGAACAGTTTTGTCTCTGTAGTTTACTTTACTTGATGACTTAAGATGCTTACCTTTGCTGAAACACAATTCTGCTGCCTCTCCCTCCCGCCCCTCTCAGAGCCTCCACACTCTGGAGGAACTTGCAGAAGATACCTGTTCTGTACTCATCTTCAGGAAAGGTTTCTGAACATACCTCATGTGGAACCATGTCACCCACTGTGCATCTGTGGATTACTCTCCTGTGTGTACTTATTGTTTTTAATCTTAATTTATCTTGCAGTATAGGAGTTTGGACTCAGAGTCTCACACTTGCTTGGCTGGTACTCTAACACTTGAGCCAGGCCTTCAGTCTTGCTTTTTTGCTGTTTATTTCAGAGAAGAAACCTAGTAAATCTTTCTTCTCTCAGCTTCAAAATGCCATCCTCTGTATCCAGCCACCTAAGTGGTTAGGATTAGAAGTATGAGCCACTGGTGTCCAGCTAGTGCATAGGTTTCAAGTGTGTAATAAATGTTAGCTTCTCTCGAGCTCAATAATCAACTCAGGGTTCAGTAAATATTGTATTCTTGGGATTTAAGATTATTAACATATATATTATAGTCTTTAAAATTAGGTGATGCAACTTCAATTAAATTTATGTTCTATAAAGCATATCTAGGAGCTTACCATGATTACAATCAGAATTCTCCATGTTATAGAAGAACTAACCTAATAGTCAATGTGTGGCTTTCCCTTTTAGCTTTTTTTAAAATTTTATTTTATAATATGACACTATATTTAGCTATTTCCGGCAACATATTCCCATGTGGTTATGGTGCATCCTATTTCTCCCTTCTTAGTTTATCAGTCTGTTTTTAACTCTGAGGAATATTCCATCTAGTCTTCTTCCATTGTCTCCATTCAACAAGTCACTTAGAGGTGTCCTTAACTTTCTATTGCCCATCATAGGAACTTTATCTGCTAATACACTATAACTAAATATACTGACATCTGCTACAAAATAAAGCACACTCTTTTCTAATAAAAATAGCCTGTGTATACAGGTGCACACATGTAGTGTGCTATAGTGTGTCAGCTTATTAGTGATGCGGTAGGATAGATTCTATATCTGTTGATCTCAGAAGTTGTTTGGTACACAGTTTGCACAAACAAGTCATTTTAAAACCATCCACTTTCTCATTCTATTACACGGAGGCATGGCCCCATTAAGACAGCCATAAAGACAATGAAAGCTAACTTAATATAGATTATGCCACTTCTGAAGTGGTCCCTATTGGTGATAATTGAAACCTCTCTGGCCCATGGAGAAGCACTGTCACGCAACATAAATGGTATCGGTAGTTTACCTCTTTTTAGAAAGTGATTTATTTAAATAAATTTTATACAGCAGAAACATATCCCCAAGCAAGACATTGTAAAGATTTGTGTATCAAGTGAATTCTTTCACAAAACACATGAGCAAATCGATAAAACATTCTGGACGGCTAAAACTCAAACATCTGGGAAAATAAGCAGATTGGCAGGAAGCACAAAAAGACTGGCAATAGGGAAATCATTGTAATCGCCAATTTCCAGGGACAGAGATGAGCATCCTACATAGCCATGTTTAGCTTTGAGTCAAACTGAGTAATAGTGTGCGAAGAAGCATAAGGAGAATTTATGAGTGTCTCATTAGACATGGACAAAAAACAACACAAATACAGGGTATTATTATTTTTTAGTAGATGTGACAGCCTTCATCAAGATTCTACTGGTAAAGGTGCGAAGGACATTCCTTTTCCTAGATTGATCTGTGTATCAAGGAAAAGTAGAACCTAGACAATCTCTGTAATAACTTCTAGAGAGGGCCATTCATCTTCTGTCACATAACATGGTTTCTGTGAGAGAAATAGAGGTAAGGAGAGAAAAGGGAAGGATCCCTTAATATTCTTTCTAGCATCAAGGACTATTGAAGTACTTAGGACATTCTTTTTACTTTTCTTTTTTTTTTTTTTTAGTAAGGGGTTTAATCCTTTACTGAAATACATATTAAAAGCTAAAATAAAGACAGATAATCAACACATTAAAAATGAATTCTAGGATGGTCTAGATTGTAGCTGCTGTGTATACTTGGGTGCATAGGGATATAATATGTGTGTATGTGGTGATTACTCTATGAATTTTAAAATATTTAAGATTGAAGGGAAATATTTTAATATACCTATTTCACATAGAAAACTAACATATCTTGTTGGTTTAGTAAATTAGTTGGAATGCTTTAAGAATTATATCAAGAATTTTGGTTTTACTAAGGGACCTGATACATTTTTAAAGTATTTAAGTAGGAAAGAGAAAAAATTAGATATTAATTTTAATGTCGTATTCCCGGACCCAAGTAAAAAATAGATTAGAAGAGGATAATGCAAAATTGTTAGGAAGTTATTTGATGATGATAACAGTTAATCTTGAGTGATGAGAGCAGAGGTATGCAAAGGTGGGCAGGTATGAGGCGTAGTTAGAAGGGGAAATGGACAAGAGTTGGTGATAAATGGGAGATGGGGCTAATAAACAGGGAGGTACCAAGTTCTTGGTTTCCTGTGAGCAACTGGAAGAATACTGCTGCATAATGAAGGAGGGGCATATTTGGAAATTGGAAGGGTAGTGTTTAGTGAGAAAATGGATTTTGAAGTGGACACAGTCAAGGTGACATCTAGATGAGATGGTTGCATGTGGTTAGAGCTTAGTAGAAGGTATCCGAAGGAAAGTAAATGCAAATTAAGTGTCATGTGAAGTCATGAGATTGGTAGAGACAATTGATAAGAATGGAGGAATACCCAAGTAAGAAGTGATCATGAGAAAGAGAACAAAGAAGACACAAAGAAGGCCAAGACCAGACTTTAAACCATTTCAGCTCTGAGAAGGTAGATTGAGTGTGTGAGCTTTCCAAAGGAGACTGGACTAGAGCTTTTGGAGAGGTAGAAGGAAATTTTGGAGAGCTTGGAACTGTGGCATTTAAGAAAAGAAAATACTTCTACAGAGACAGGATGATTATCTATCAGTTGCTTAAGATCAAGATCAGAAAGTGTGTTTTGAATTTAGCCTCAACAGAGCAGTGGGAACAGATCTCAGAATGAAGCCACCTGAGAGGGAACATGATGTTGACATTAAAGCTTCTTGGAACAGAAATTGGCATTAGTTGGGAAGAGAGGGGTCAGTAGCTTGAGAAGCATGTGTGATTCAGGGAAGATTTTACTATTATTACATTGAGTGTGTGTGCATGTGTGTATGTGTGTGTGTCTTTGTGTGCGTGGACATGCATGCACATGCCCTAGTACTGGGGCTTGAACTCAGGGGTGAGAGGTGAGGTGCTCTCTTTTTTCTTGAAACTTTGGTGCTCTACCATTTGAGTTACAGTTCCACTACTGGCTTTGCTGCTCAGACTCGCTTGGAACCATGATCCTTAGATCTCAGCCTCCTGCATATCTAGGATTACAGACATGAGCCCCTGACAACCATCATACACACATGCACACACCTGTGCACACACACACATTAACTGAACTAAAGCAATGTTAGTATCCTTACTTAAACTGGTTCACTTCCTACCAGAATGGAGACTCCATTATCACCTTCCTAGTGCTTCCAGCTGTTTCTGTGCATTGTAAACCTCCAATAAATATATGTTGAACAACTGAATGAATTAGTTTTGACTGTTCTAATTTTATGGATAAGGAAGAATTAGCAAGGTTAAATAATTTGTCCAATCACAAAGGTGACCAGTACAGGTATGTTAAATCGCCTTCCATGTGGAATTGATGAGGAAGCAAACTTTTTAAAAGAGACTTCTTTTTTTCAAATTTTTATTATCAAACTGATGTACAGAGAGGTTACAGTTTCACACGTTAGGCATTGGATACATTTCTTGTACTGTTTGTTACCTTATCCTTCATACCCCCCTCCCCCTTCCCCCTTCCCCTTCCCCTCCCCCCCCAGGTGTTATGTTCACTTACACCAAACAGTTTTGCAAGTATTGCTTTTGTAGTCTTTTTTTACCCTGTGTCTCTCAATTTTGGTATTCCCTTTCAATTTCCTAATTCCAATACCAGTATACACAGTTTCCAATATACTCAGATAAAATTACAGAGATAGTGTAGGTACAACCACAGGAAGGTGATATAAGAACATCATCAATAATAGAAGCTATAGATACACATGGGATGTTGAAAGTAGTTGCAACTGTGATATAACAATTGTCTCCATAACATGGAGTTCATTTCACTTAGGATCATCATATGTGTTCATAAGGGTATAGCTATTGGGCCTTGTGGTGCTCTGCTATGACTAGCCTAAACCTGTACTAATTATTCCCAATAAGGGAGACCATAGAGTCCATGTTTCTTTGGGTCTGGCTCACTTCACTTAGTATAATTTTTTCCAAGTCTTTCCATTTCCTTACAAATGGGACAATGTCATTCTTTCTGATAGAGGCATAAAATTCCATTGTGTATATGTACCACATTTTCCTGATCCATTCGTCTACTGAGGGGCATCTGGGTTGGTTCCAGATTCTCGCTATAACAAATTGTGCTGCGATGAACATTGTTGTGCTGGTGGCATTACTGTGATGTTGTTTGTGGTCTTTTGGATAGATGCCCAAAAGTGGGGCTGCTGGGTCATAGGGGAGTTCTATATTTAGCCTTCTGAGGAATCTCCATACTGCTTGCCAGAGTGGCTGAACCAGTTTACATTCCCACCAACAGTGAAGTAGGGTTCCCTTTTGGCCACATCCCCTCCAACAATTGTTATTGTTAGTTTTCTTGATATATGACATTCTTACTGGGGTGAGATGAAATCTCAATGTTGTTTTGATTTGCATTTCTTTTATGGCCAGTGATGTAGAGCATTTTTTCATATGTCTCTTGGCCATTCTCAATTCCTCATCAGAGAAGTCTCTTTGTAAGTTAAAAGAGAATTCTTATGTTTCTGTATGCTACCCTATTATGCCGAGAAATTCTGAGTATTAGGTTTAAGCTTATTTAAATCTTTAAAAGTATTATTGTCTACTTAATATCAGTCTCACTGTCTAGTAAGAAAACATATTGCCAAGCTTTTCAGGACATTATTTCAGAAAAAGTCAACAAATATTGCCCTTGTTTCCTGTATCTTCAAATCATGTATCATGCTAGACCCAGTCATCCATTTGATTTCTATCTGAGGCCTTGTGCTCAGCTATTGTTGTAATTTTTGTTTTCCTGTCTTAGTGTGGGCCTTCAAGATAGCTTTGCCTACATTTCTTAACTTGTACTTGTAATGATCATCATTTTTTTTCCTTTTCTTCTGCCTCATCTGCTAAATCCTAGCTCTTGTCTACCTTTTCAAAGATACTGGTATCTCATGAAATTTTCAGAGAACCACATTGAATAATAGCTTTCATGGTTATTCTGCACTTATAATCGGAACATTTAAAACCAAAATAAAAGCAGTTCTTGACAAATGAAAATGACTACTGCAGGATAGCAAAAATATGAAAGGAAAATAATTCTGAACTTTGAGAAAATCAACGAAAAGTGAGGAATCTTAAAAACTAAGGGAAAAGTATTTCCTTTGGACAGGCTGGGCTTCTTAGGAAAACTTAAAATTATGAATATAATTATCTCATTCTTTATAAAATTATGTTTTTGTCATTTCTGTAGTGAACTCTACTAGTTATCATTGTTACATGTAAGCTCAAGTTATCATCAATCTTTGCTCATCTTAATAAAGGTGTGTTAGAGATCTTTAGGAATTGTCCACAGAGATTTCGGCAGAGTTGATCTCAGCTGATGGCTGAAGTCAAGATGCATAATTAGACCAGTGGAGCTTGTAAATGATACTCTTGCAAAATTCTGCAATGAAGTCTGTTTGGCACTAAGGGCTAATTTAATCTTTCTTAATTCACTGCCTTTGTGGCAGTGAAAATACACTCATGATTGCAAGGTCATGCCTCCTACTCCTACATATTATTATGTTATATTTGTCTAATAACATTTTGAAATGGATGGTCTTGGATTTTATAGACAGGAGATAAAACTGTTTACTTCTAAGGAATATATGAATTCTTCCTAGTTACCACATTCAAATTTATGGATTTTATAGTGCATGTGTTCTTATATGTCAACCCCCACTTACAAAGTTATCTGAGAAAACAGTAACATCACATTTCCTAAATCAGAGGCTTCAGGTTAGTAAAATATCTAGAGCTGTGTTGAGTAAGTTCACATGGCTTCTTCTCACTCTTTTCTGATGTAGTCCTATGGTTACACACTTGCAGTAGAAATAGTCTTATGGATTCCTAATAGTGACAGGAATTCAGAGTTCAATATCAAATCTGCCTTGTTTTTAAACAGGTGAGCCTCCAATTCCAGATTTTTAAAAATCTTTTCTTTTTATAGTAAATATTTTATTAGTATATTACACCATTCAATATATTAGCATATATTACACAAAGAGGTTCCACTTTGACAGTTCCATAGTTGTGTACAAACTCACTCTTCATCATTCTTCATCATCCTTCACCCCCCTTTTCAAAAATTTTCAATAAATTTCACTGTTCTATTTTCACACAAGTATATAAAACATGTCATTATTCATCCTCATTCAATGTCTTCATTTGTCATAGCCTTTCCATTATCCCCCAACAGAACTTTTTTTTTTTTGCCAGTCCTGGGGCTTGGACTCAGGGCCTGAGCACTGTCCCTGGCTTCTTTTTGCTCAAGGCTAGCACTCTGCCACTTGAGCCACAGCACCACTTCTGGCCATTTTCTGTATATGTGGTGCTGGGGAAACGAACCCAGGGCCTCATGTATATGAGGCAGGCACTCTTGCCACTAGGCCATATCCCCAGCCCCCAACAGAACTTTTGTTTTCATTTTTATTATATATCAATTATACAAAGGAGTTTGGGGATGGCATAGCCCATGCCCATGTTATAGTTTAATCAAATTAACCTCCCTTTATTGCTTTCTCTCACACATTTGAAAGCTAATAGTTTGGGGAGAAACTCATTCATTCATTCAAATATTTATTTCATTCCTCTTAGACAGTAGATACTGTGCTTTTCTTCCTAAAATTCAACATTAATCAAGATAGACAATGTTGTTGTCTTCATGGGGCCATACTGTATAGTAAATGAAAAAGATAAATGACCTATAATTATAAAACAGTGAAATTGGTAGAGATGAAAGAAAGCATTCGTTTCAAGATCATATGCTGGCAATCTTATTAATCCTACAGGTAGATAGCAATTCTCTTGCATTTTTTGAATTGCAATGATTGATCATTTAATTCTGCGATACTCTCACGTTTTTAAATGTGATCCCACTGCATGGCACACATTGACCCTGTTCTTTACCTAGCTAATGTGACATCTTCAAGGTCCAGATGGAGCATTCTATCTCATAGAGACATTTTTGCATAGGTCTTTGCTCTCTCATATAGATAGATCCTTCAATCTTAGTAGCTTGATTGTGTTTATTCACTCAGAAATTACAGCTGTTAAGATTTGAACTCATTAAGTGCAGCAGTCTCATATTTTATCACTTCATTTCTAGAATGCAGTCTAATATTTATAAATTTGCTAGGCATATGGATATCAAATCTTTATTGAACACTTCTTAGATGCCAGGAACTGCAAAGGGACTGACTTTAATCAGCTTATTTAATTTTCACTACAATATGCTATTGTGCTTGTGTTACTATAATATTCCTTCTGAAGCAAAGAAAACAAGGCTTA
This sequence comes from Perognathus longimembris pacificus, assembly GCF_023159225.1. Lineage (NCBI taxonomy): Eukaryota > Metazoa > Chordata > Mammalia > Rodentia > Heteromyidae > Perognathus > Perognathus longimembris. The sequence continues at coordinate 17,322,966 of NC_063172.1, forward strand.
GAAAGCCTCAGTACTCTCTCTGTCTCTCTGTTTCTGTCTCTCTCTCTCTCTCTCTCTCTGTGTGTGTGTGTGTGTGTGTGTGTGTGTGTGTGTGTGTGTGTACCAATACTGGGCTTTCTTTGCATAGGGACAGGTGTTCTGCCACTTAAGCTACACTTCCACTTCCAGGCTTGACAATCCTTTGCAAGGAAACAAAAGAATAAAATCAGAATTTGGAGCTGGGTTTCTAGATGTTTCTCTTTTATTCTACCAATTCATTGAAACTATTAATGTTTGTGTATGTGTGTGTGCTGAGGGTGTGGATGTATAGGAGATACTTTCTCAAAGACTCAAGTCTAATAGCTGCTAGTCCAAAATTAGGAAACTCTGTTCTCATAAAATAGGTAATTCTTTGATGTAATACACACACACACAAATATGTGTGTATAAAATATATAAATATGTATGTAAAATATATACATTTATATTTGTATGTAGTGTCTATATAGTATCTATCTATCTATTTATCTAGCTAGCTAGCTATACCCTATCTCTCTATATATGCTTAAAACAATGAGCCAATGTAAATGTATCTTTAGGTTATTTGGGTCAATAAAGTGAGAGAAACAACACTTCTTCAAGTGAATTGATTCATGATATCTTCGTGAAGCAAGGTCGCAACGGTAGGGCCTAATTTACGTGGCTATTTAGGATGGATAGATGGATATACGAATGAATGTATGTATGTACAATTTATGGGTATATGCATATAACTCATTGGGACAACTATATATGAGCCTCCCTATGATACAAGCAAGAAACAGACAAGAAGACTAGGAGATTGACATTCAGGGTCTTGAGGATGTTAGGATTTTGAATTATAAAACAGAGACAGGAGACTGGTGGAGTGGCTCAAGTGGTGGGAGTACCTTTGGGGAATACCTTTGGTAGTATTGATGTATGTAAGAGGTATGGAAGTGGTGGAAGAATGTTTTCCACTGCAAAAACAAAACAAAACAGCAAAACAAAACAAAAAACCCTTTGCTTTCATTTAAAGTAAACTATCCCAAGTTCCCACTGTACTAGACTCTGGAAAAGTGAGCTCAAATACTAAAATAAACTTTATTTTCCTTGCTTTAAAAAAATCTCCACATAATCAGGCATCCAGACAAACTTATTTTCAGCCATAGACAATATTCTTAAAACCATGAGCCAATGTAAATGCATCTTTAGATACATTTTAGATGGACATGGATATCTCTGCTATGGTGCCAATGTTTGTGCTAGTGAAAATCCTTGCATTCTGCAAAATTGAACCTGAGAATAACAAGGTTGATGGGCAAGACAAAAGCGGGGAAAAATCACTCTGAAGCAGTACATAAAAATATCTACAAAGAATGCTGGCTAATTAACTTGGAAATTCTATTTTTTCTTGGAGATATAGTCCTCTCAATGTGCATTGGTTTTTTTTTAAGAAATAAAATAAATAAATCAATCAAAAATAAATCAAACATCAAGTCTAATATAGTAACCTAGTGTTTTAATAAAAGATGAATGCCTGCAGTTTTTTCTCCACTCTTCTTGTTGGTAGCTCCAGCAGCGAGTTTAACATAGCAGAATGGGTAAAGATGTTCTCGAAGCATTAAAAGAAAGTACGTTTGTAGATTTTTTAAATCATTTTTCTATTTTTTTCTCAAATTTTTATTATCAAACTGATGTACAGAGAGGTTACAGTTTCATACGTTGGGCTTAAATCATTTTTCTAAAGATCTTTATGTGTTGCTGTTTTGTCTTGAGTTATAAGGATGTGTGCTCTGGATAAGGTTAAGATATTAAGCTTGTACAAAACAACATATAAGAGCCAATATTATTTCTATCTTAGCAGAATATGTTTCGCTATTTAGCAGTCATATACAGATAGGGCACCCACTTTACATCAAAGAATTACCCAGAAGAGAGTTTCCTAATTGGTGTGATAAGTAAGGTTCCAACAGTAGTGTTGAATTGTATTGATACTGGTCTATTTTCAAGATCTCTTTCATCTTCATTCACTGTAGAGCTCTACAACAATAATTCAGTGAATAAGACTTCACTTGCAGCTTGGCAATGTAGAGCAGCTAAGAGTGGTAGAGATGGTTTTCCAAGAACAATGAGATGATACCTAAGAAAGAAAAAAGGAACAAAAGGTTCCTCTATAAACCTAGTTTTAACCATGCTGTTTGATTTGCTTTACATAAAGTAATCATTGACCCCAATATATATTCTCCAATTCCTCTTTATTTCTCCCTTTCTTGCTCTCTCCTCCACTTTTATTCTTTTACTTTCTTCATTCACTTTTCTGTCTTTTTTTGTCATTAGATATTTATCATATTTCTTCATTTAGATATTTATCCTTGATAGGTCCTGGATATGAAATAGTGAATAAGAGAAGAGTTTAGGGTATGTTACAGGGACACTTACTCAACACAATCATACAAATAAAGTCATCAGGCAATCAGTATTATCAAGGAGAAGAACTACAGAAGTGTATAGGCATAGGGAAGGCAGATGCTCAGATATTTCACCCAGACTTCCTAGAGGAAAAGAATTAAATTCAGAAGTATGAGGAAACTGAAAGGGTGAAGAGAGGAGGAAAAGAGCTTTCCTAAAGGAGGGAATTGCTTCTCTAAGACCAACCCCCTGCAGTCCAAGTGACCACATTGCTTATCAGAGACTGAAGGGGGATTGATGTAGTTGCAAGGCAGAGAGCCACAGGGGTTTTATAGACAGCTGATGTGAATCCTGACTGGCCTGGGCTGGGATAAAGACTCACATCCTTCACTCCAAACAGGAACACTGAAATGCTTTAAGCCCAGGAGATCTATGATATGATCAGGTTTGTATATTGCAAATATATCACTGACCACATATATAAGTTTTGTGCTTGCTGTAGTTTTTTTGTTTTTGTTTTGTTTTCAACATATCTCTTCAAAGAAAAGAACAGTCCTGATGTTTGCATTCTTATGTCAGTGTGGGAAAAAGAATGAGGCCAAAAGAAGGAACTACCCTTTGTTTGAGAAAGCCTGTTTCGTTTCCTATGTCTTGCAAGGGATATCGCTATCAGATGACATGACATCATAGATGCTAAATGAAGCATAAAAGTAAAATAATTTGACATTCCTTAGACCACAAGTGTCTCATTTTTCCTTCTCTCAGTATGGAACACAGCTTCTACCTTACTCCTCATTTGTAAGCGACTCATGTTTCAGCTAAATTAGAGGTGTTTCCAGGTTTTTCTGACTCATTACACATTCACATCTCTAGAATCTATTACCAAAATAAGGAAGTTGAAAAGATCATGATGAAACTAACCAAAAAAAAATCAAGACAAAAGAAGTTAAGATGTTGGCTGTAGGCATTTATCCAATGCCACTGGGGCCTCATTCCTTTGGCAACCATATTGGCTCTTACAAGTTTTCATTAATAGTTCAAGTCTCCCCACTTATTCTTTCCATATCCCCTCTTATGGAGGTAACGGCTGTCTGCTTTATTTAGGGGTTTATGGTCAAACTACCTCTTTTTTCTCTTTGTTCAGAACATGTAGGATAGATTATGAATTCCAACAGACTATAGTGGGAGGGACCAGGAAGAGGAGGGAGGCAGACAAAAGAAGGTGATAGAGTAGGGTTAAATATAATCAAAGGATGTAGAATACAAGTAGCCAAGTGCCACAATGAAGCCCATTGGTTTCTACAATTAATAAAACCAGAAAGTCTTTGAACAAGACTTCTGGCAATGTGCAGAGTGTTGACAGAATTCAGTGGAAACTGTCCTTCCCAGCAATTTTTATATTCAACTTTACCAACCAAGCCAACACTTTGTATCTCTTTAGCATGCTCTTTCCTCTTTAAAAGTAGGAAAGTTATAGCTGGCTCAAGCCACTAATTCTAGCTTTTCAGGAGGCTGCTATTTAAGGATTGTGGTCCAAAGCCAGCCTAGGCAGCAAAGTCTGTGAGACTCTTATCTTTAATTAATCACAGAAAAGCCAGAAGTGGGGCTGTGGCTCACATGGTAGAGGGAGACACTTAAGCAAAAGAAGCTCAGGGACAGTGCCCAGTCGCTGAGTTTAAGTCCCATGACTGGTGCGTGCGCACACACACACACACACACACACACACACACACACACACAATGAAAGTTCTTAGGGCACCATCTCAATGACCAATAGTTTCTGTACAACTTACTATTGCAGTCTGCTTACTAATTCTGTCTGAAATTATAATTGGCAGGGAATGTACCAAAAGCAAGACATTGAGGAAAAACATACCCCTAAAAATTTTGTTTGTGCAATGAGCTGTATTTTCAGTGTCTCAAAGCAGAATGGCTAGTGGGGAGGAATTAAATTATCACCAAAGTGTATAAGGTAAGAATTCTCAGTAGTCAAATCTATGTAAACTCCAAGATGATAAATGGGTTTCATAGATAAATGGGTTTCATCTAAACTTCAAATCTGAAGTGTGATCACAGTGTGTGTGTGATAAACACACACATTCTATTTAATAGATTATGGTCAAGGCATTTGAATACTGCACACAAATTAACTTTGGCATCAATCTCCTGACATTGTAATTTTTACCAAGTTAAGTAAGGCACGGAGCTGGGTGGATAATGAGCAGGTTTGGGACAGTTGCTAATTTTATAAAAATCAGCTCTGTACAAAGATATCTGATGACTTACAAACATATACAGAGTGAGAGAGAGAGACTGTGTGTATATGGGGGGGATGAGAGAGAGAAGGCAAAATAGGAGAAAAGGAATTGAATGGAAGGAGAATGAAAAGTCCAAATGAATGAGAAAGAACAAGAGAAAGAGAGAGAGAGAACAAAAAGGGAGGAAAGAAGGGAGGGGAGAGGGAGAGAGAAAGAGACAGAAAATTTCTTCAAGCAATAAGAGTTTTGAGGAAACGAGACCATAGAAATTTCAGAATAATTTCAGATGGGGAATCAAGGAGGAGTGTTATGGTTTTTGTAAAAGTTGAACATGATTTTTACTTATGTTGCATTGTTTTTATTCTACTTCCAAATATGAGCTTTTAAATCCTTCCTAGAATGAGATGGAGTATGAGTAAATAACTGAAATAGAATCAGGAACAACTCACACTGTTTACATAAAAAATAAGACAAGTTAAATCATGAAGTAGAAGTGAGAAGAGGTATTTGAATAACCTCTCTTCTGTGGAGCTACATATTTATTTTTAAATTCCTACAAGTGGGGAGTGAGTTAGTATTTCCTTTAGCACCAAGAGTAAGCAGCTTAAAATTTTATCAGGGATATTAAATCTTTTTCTGTGTATGTTTGGATATACATTACATATATGTGTGTATGCATCTATATCAGCATATAGTATATAGAATGAATATTGCATTTCCTTTCTCATCCATCTATGAACAGACAGCATGATTGTAATTTTTATGTCTTACCAATTGTGAATAATATTGTAAGTATCTGGAGATGTCAATCTCATTTTCTTTGGACCTATAACCAGAAGCAAAATTTGGGTCATACAATCATTCTATAATTGACTTTTTGCAGAACCATATTGTTTCCCATAAAATCTACCTCAATTTACATTCCTCAGCAGTGTAGAAGGACTTCTCACCATCAGAGTATGCTAACAATAATTTTGTATCAGAATGTACAAATAAGAGTTCACTTACTCTTTTGTTTTGACACTTTTTCAGTAAACTGCTGTGAAATGAGGTATACAATCACTCTGCATATGTTGATGGCTCTTTTTCTTTCTGCTTTTTAAAGAAAAACAGTTTATGTATATAAGATTCATTTTACTATAGCTCTTTTGGAGTTAATGTGTTCATTCTATCCTTTAATTAAATTTGACATTTGCTTTTTTTTGTGTGAGTTAATTTTATTACGTTTCACATAGGTTTTTGTTTCTTGTTAATCCTGTAGGGTGCTTGTGAAATATCTTGAACTTACGAGAATTGTTTTCTTTCATCAGACTTAAAAAATCAACTTTTATTCAAACATGAAATATTTTTCCTTTTTAAAAAATATTTCCTATTTAGCCTTCCTGATTTTTGTTTATGGGTTAAAATGAAGGAGGCAATAGACACAATTTAATAGACACTGTTCCCTCGTGTATATTAGGATAATTTGGAGAGGACTGTTAAAATATAAATAACTGAGATCCTTTGAAATCTACTAAAACAGAATCTTGTCTAAATGAACCCCAGGTACCCGCTTTACAGAAATGTTCCTCACTGTGAAATAAGACCACTATGAAGATTACATGAGGAATATAGTGTAAAGGATACTAGTTTTGTCTCACTATCTCTTACTCTATATATTCTACTTTATTTATTTTTTAGAGATATTTTTGTATGCTGGCATTGGAGCTTGAATGCAGGGCATGAGCATTGTCCCTTAGCCTTTTTCCCCCTGAAGGCTGTCATTCTACTACTTGAGCTACACCTCCACTCGTGGATTTTTGCTGGTTCATTGGAGTCTCATGGATTTTCCTGCCTAAATTGGCTTTCAACTGCAATCCTCAGATCTCAACCTCCTGAGTAGCTACAGATATACACATGAGTCAGTGGACTGGCTAGGAAGATATTTCAAATAGCTGTTTTAATATAACAGATATTTTGAACCTATTTAAAAAGTGAAATTGGGGCTGGGAATGTGGCCTAGTTGCAAGAGTGCTTGCTTCATATACATGAAGCCTTGGGTTTGATTCCTCAGCACCACATATACAGAAAATGGCCAGAAGTGGTGCTGTGGCTCAAGTGGCAAAGTGCTAGCCTTGAGCAAAAAGAAGCCAGGGTCAGTGCTCAGACCCCTAAGTTCAAGGCCCAGGACTGACCAAAAAAAAAAAAAAAGAATGAAATTATAGACATTAAAAGCATAGATGCTCGTTAATGAAAATAATGCATGATCTCACTTTTTTGCTTGCAACAATATCAAAACCTCCAAGGAGAGAGATCAGATCTAATGTTGATATGAAATACAGATTTAAAAGCCCCTCAGTAGATAATCCAACAAATTTCTCAGCCTTTTAGGTACAGGGTTCCTATTTCTTCCTTTCTCTGGAAAGTATAGCAAGGAAATTCAACAGAAACATACACCACGTAGGGAAATAAGGAAGCCAATGCACTGCTAGTTTGGCTCATGGTTAATCAAAGCGAATTCTAATAAAGGAAAATATCAAAAACTGGGAGTGCTATGAGGGGTCAACATGACAGTGCCTCATGAAGTTAATTGTCCTCCTTATTAAAAGTGATTTAGGGGTTTTTAACATTCATTAAAATAAAATGAAAATGAATACCCCTCCAAGTAATATTCTCATCTCGATGACATGTAAAATCAATTGCGTATGGCATTTAACATGCATTTTTAGAAAATTGGCTTCCTTCTTAGAAATGACATTCGAAGTATAGCTTCAAGGCAATCTCCATCAATTACCTGATTATTTCTGTTTTACTTATAGCATAACTCTCCTCGGAAATAGATTATACTGTTAAGGCTTTAGGGTGATAATGAATCATGCATCTCATTTCTATTCCTAGTACAAATTTGGAATCTGTTGAAAAAGTTGCTAGGAGTGAGATAAACACGGCTCAAACTATTAGCCTTATTAATAATGAACACAGATAGGGAATACGTTACTGGAATCTATGGTCAAAACTGTGCTTACCCATCACTTACTCCAACTTGAAATACCTAGTGAAAATGGGATCTTCTATGCAGAATATAGATCTGCAAGGAGAGAAACACCCAGTCTTGACTTGTGTGTGCTCACTGCCAGGACACAGGAACAGAGTGAAATCTACTCTTCCTGGGCAGACATTTATAACGACAGCAAATCCACACCACTGTTCCACGTTTGATTTTTTTTTTTTTACTGTGATAGGAAGGTCTTGTGTTCTTTTTTTTTTTTTCTCTTCTTTATTGTCAAAGTGAAGTACAGAGGGGTTACAGTTTTATATGTAAGGCAAGTACATTTCTTATCCAACTTGTTACCTGCTTACTCATTTCTCTCGTCTTTCCTCCTCCCCAGACCCCCCCCCCATCCCAACCAGGAGTTATATATACAGTTGGCTTACACCAATTGGTTTTGTAAGTATTGCTATTGCAATGGTTTGTCTTTTTATCCTTTGTCTCTCAATTTTGGTGTTCCCTATCCCTTCCCTAGTTCCAATATAGGTCTATACAGTATCTGGAGTACTAAGACCAGTTACAGTAATAGTAGGAGTAAAACCACAGGAAGGGAATGAGAGAAAAAAAAGGTATGTTGAAATTAATTACAACAATGATATACCACGTATTTCCACAACATGGAGTTCATTTCACTTAGCATTATCTTGTGTGTTCATACGGGCATAGCTATTGTGATCGTCTGCTACGTCTATCCTAGATACGTACTAATTGTTCTCTATGAGGGAAACCATAGAGTTCATGTTTCTTCTTTTTTTTATTCTCTCTCTCTCTCTTTCTGTGTGTGTGTGTGTGTGTGTGTGTGTGTGTGTGTGTGTGTTTGTGTGTGTGTAGGTGCTTGGGTGGTAGGAGGTGGAGGTGATAGAGTTATTCCTGCTCCCTCCTTTTCACCTTTGGTGCAAAGCTATTGCTTCTGACCAAACAATTTGTCATAGAGATTATTTTCTTTTATCAAGGGATCTGTTTCCATTTCATAATATTTGCATTGAAAATAACCCCTTTCTTCCCTTTCTATGAAAATGGCAAAACAAAACAACAACAAAACAACAACAGCATTCCTATAAGTCATTAGGGTAGATTCACTATTACATACTTCACTAAAAGTTTGTGGAGATGGAGTGGCCTCAACAAAGTCACAATTAACAGAGTATTTGCTAGCCTTCCTGGACAAAGCCTTTTATTATCAATATTTTTATGCCTTTTGTTGTCCTTTCTTTTCCTCTTTTCTCTTACTGTTATCTTTCATGAAGAATTAAGTTGTACCATTTCCAAGTCATTTACATTTTTTCATGGAACTTTCTTCAACTCATATTTATTACAGAACATCAAAGTTAACAGAATAGGACATAGCCTTGTGATGTTATTTCTCCTTCCTGAGCCTCCACAAGGTTATGAGAGTAGAGGGATTCTAATAAAGATGATTTTCCCAATGACATGAACTATAGCTTCAATATTAGAAGCAGTTTCCATCTGATTTTTGTTTTAAATATTAAATTTTTCATCTTTATTAAACACAAATTGCCTATCTATCTTATCTATCATTATATGTCTCTATGTTCCTATTATATAAAGATTGTTACTTTTCATTTGTACAACCTTAGCACTAGCTCTGTAGTTTGATTAATGCAAGCACAAAATTCTAGTTTCCATAGGAATTCCTATTTGATTGCTTTTCTAGTTGCACTTATACTTTAGCCCATATTGTAAGATTTTATCATATTAGGATGCTTAAATCTTAAAGAAAAAAACAACAAAACTTGTATAGATTGCTTTGTATAGTTTGCTTATATAGTTTTCTTGATATGTTAATAACTACAACTAGAATTATTTTTATTTTACATAGAAGCTATATACCTATCCAACCTAAAGCATATGGTATTTTCTTAGGGCAGCTTTTGAATAGGAAATGGGTGAGCATATATCAGATTTTTGAATAACTGAAAGGGAAAAATGCTATTGAGTAAAGAGTGAGATAAGAAAGAACTTAAGAGGATATACTAATTTTTCCTACCAGATAATTTGGAAGATACCCGCATATATCCAACATGGTAGCTTTTTAGGGGTAGATTTATGATAATAAGATTTTCTCCACAAATTGTTGTCACATTTTTATTCACTTCCTTTGGGAAACTATTTTGGAAATGGTTGTTCATTTATTGTACTACTAGTTTAAACTCAGGTCCTCATGCTTGTTATACAGGGGCTCCTCTGCTGAGTCATACCTCTGGCCCTATCATCGCATTTTATAGGTTTTTGTGTTTTCTTTTGTTTTGTTTTTTGCCAGTCCTGGGCCTTGACTCAGGACCTGAGCACTGTCCCTGGCTTCTTTTTGCTCAAGACTAGCACTCTGCCACTTGAGCCACAGCGCCACTTCTGGCCATATATATATATATGGTGCTGGGCAATTGAACCCAGGCTTCATGTATAGGAGGCAAGCACTCTTGCCACTAGGCCATATTCCCAGCCCCGCATTTTATATTTGAATCCAAATCAATAATTCGAATGAAGACATAGCCAGTCAGCTAACAAAGGGAACTGAGTACCTATAGCAACCCAGAAAAAAAATTTTTTTATGCTTCAGATGGTTCATGAGAGGGCTTCCTTCTCTCCCCCTTCTCTTATTATACTAAACAGAATGAAATATATTATCTACTTTTTTGGTGCTGGTCCTAGGGCTTGAACTTAGCACAGTCTATGAACTGAGCACAGTCTATGAGCTGTTTTGCTCAAGGATAATTCTCTACCACTGAAGGTACAGCTTCATTTCCATCTTTGTGGTCATTAATTGGAGATAAGTATCTCACAGGCTTTCTTGCCTGGAGTGGTTTTGAACCGAGACACGCAGATGTCAGCCTTCTGAGTAGCTAGGATTACAAACATGAGCCACTGGCACTTAACTCACATTTTCTTTTTATTAGAGAAAATTATTAGTAAATTTATAACATGCTTTAGACCTTCCAATGAAAGAACCCAGAAATCTGTGTATTTAAGAAACACTCCAGCTAATTCTAATATTATAAGGCACATTTTTTACTACACATTAAAGATAAAGGCAAATAAAAATTTCTTTTTTTTAAGTTTTTATTATAAAACTGATGTACATAGAGGTTACAGTTTCATACGTTAGGCATTGGATACATTTCTTGTACTGTTTGTTACCTTGTCCCTCATACCCCCCTCCCTCCCCCCCTTTCCCTCCCCCCCCAGGTGTTCAGTTCACTTACACCAAACAGTTTTTTTTTCTCAAATTTTTATTATCAAACTGACGTACAGAGAGGTTACAGTATCATACGTTGGGAATTGGATACATTTCTTGTACTGTTTGTTGCCTTGTCCCTCATGCCCCCCTCCCTACCCCCCTTTCCCTCCCCCCCCAGGTGTTCAGTTCACTTACACCAAACAGTTTTGCAAGTATTGCTTTTGTAGTTATTTCTCTTTTTTTACCCTGTGTCTCTCGAATTTGGTATTCCCTTTGAATTTCCTACTTCCAATACCAGTAAACACGGTTTCCAATTTACTCAGATAAGATTACAGAGATAGTGTAGGTACAAACATAGGAAGGTGATACAAAACATTATCAATAATAGAAACTACACATACACATAGGACGTTGAAAGTAGTTACAACTGTGATATATCACTTGTTTCCATAACATGGAGTTCATTTCAATTAGCATCATCTTATGTGTTTCTAAGGGTATAGCTATTGGGCCTTGTGATGCTCTGCTATGGCTTGCCTAAACCTGTACTAATTATTCCCAATAAGGGAGGCCATAGAGTCCATGTTTCTTTGGGTCTGGCTCACTTCACTTAGTATAACTTTTTCCAAGTCCTTCCATTTCCTTACAAATGGAACAATGTCATTCTTTCTGATAGAGGCATAAAATTCCATTGTGTATATGTACCACATTTTCCTGATCCATTCATCTATGGAGGGGCATCTGGGTTGGTTCCAGCTTCGCGCTATGACAAATTGTGCTGCGATGAACATTGTTGTGCTGGTGGCATTACTGTGATTTTGTTTGTGGGCTTTTGGATAGATACCCAACAGTGGGGCTGCTGGGTCATAGGGGAGTTCTATATTGAGCCTTCTGAGGAATCTCCATACTGCTTGCCAGAGTGGCTGAACCAGTTTACATTCCCACCAACAATGAAGTAGGGCTCCCTTTTGGGCACATTCCCTCCAACAATTGTTATTATTAGTTTTCTTGATATATGACATTCTTGCTGGGGTGAGATGGAATCTCAATGTTGTTTTGATTTGCATTTCCTTTATGGCCAGTGATGTAGAGCATTTTTTCATATGTCTATTGGCCATTCTCATTTCCTCATCAGAGAAGTTTCTTTGTAAGTCTTTAGCCCACTTGATGAGGGGGCTATTGGTTCTTTGCAGTTTTGTTTTGGAAGAAGGTAATTTTTTTAGTTCTGCATATATTTTAGAGATGAGGCCTTTGTCTGTTGAATGTCCGGTAAAGATCTTCTCCCAGTCTTGGGCTTTCTGTTTATCTTGAGAGCTATGTCCTTTGCCGTGCAGAAGCTCTGGAGTTTGATGCAGTCCCATTTGTCCAACCTTTCTTTGATTTGTAGCCTTTCAGGGTCTTTGTTAAGGAAGTTCTGTCCTGTGCCAAGGAGCCCAAGTGTTTCTCCTACTCCTTCCTTTAGTGTCTTCAGGGTGCCTGTTTTGATTTCAAGGTCTTTAATCCATTTGGAATTGATTTTGGTGCAGGGTGATATATAAGGATCTAATTTTAGTTTGTTGCATGTGTTGAGCCAGTTTTGCCAGCACCACTTGTTAAAGAGGCTATCTTTCTTCCATACTATTGTTTTAGCTCCTTTATCAAAGATTAAGTGGGCATAGTTCTGTGGGTTTAATTCTGGGTCTTCAATTCTGTTCCATTGGTCTTCAGGCCTGTTCCGGTGCCAATACCAAGCTGTTTTTATTACTATAGCTTTATAATACAGCTTGAAGTTGGGTATCGTAATTCCTCCAGCACTGTTCTTTCTGCTTAGGAGTGTTTTTGCTATTCTAGGTCTTTTATTGTTCCATATGAATTTCTGGATTGCTTCCTCTATTTCATTAAAGAATGGTGTTGGGATATTAATGGGTATTGCATTGAATTTGTAGATAGCCTTTGGCAATATTGCCATTTTGATTACATTAATCCTCCCAATCCAGGAGCATGGGAGGTTTTTCCATTTTCTTAGTTCTGACTTAATTTCATTTTTCAAGCTTTTAAAGTTCTCTTCAAAGAGGTCTTTCACTTCTTTACACCAAACAGTTTTGCAAGTATTGCTTTTGTAGTTGTTTCTCTTCAAATAAAAATTTCTTGCATGTGTTTCCTCCAAAATATGTTGCCTTTCAAGCCTACTAATACACATTTCCTCAAGTGAATACAACTAAGCTCACGAAACTACAGCTACGGACTGGATATAGGGAATCCCTCAGGTATTTGGGGAAATTAATCTAAGTTATCAGTTTCCACTGAATAAGACAAGTTCTAGGAAATGCTTATGAAGAAACACTAGAGGCTAGTGAAGAAGTTAATCTTCCACACTATGATTTCTTGATGTTAATTGTGAAACACCAGTGTTAAATTAAACATTCTTTATTTATTTCCTTCAGTACATTCTCCTTGTTTTTCTTTGGCAGCTGTTGGGGATGGAACTCTGGGATTTGCTCTTATTGAATAGATGCTGTACCACTGGAACTATGCCTTCAATGAACATGTTCAAGTCTTTAAAGATAGAGAGGGTATCCCAGTCCTCTTTGTGTCTCCAGCCCTATTGAAAGGTTTGGTATATCTGTTGCTAAATAAATGAATGATTTAATAAACATGGAAATTGTTATTTTCGAGAGTTTTAATGAAATTAAAAAAGAAAAAACTGGTGCATTAGGAATGGAAAATTCTTAGCACACATTGACAGCAGCCATCACATACCAAGGGAAAGCTTTATGAAACAGACTCACCCTGCAAAAAGGAAAGCCACAGGTGACAACTCTATGACAGTGCATATACACATTTGATTCTATTGCTTAGACAAGTGAAGATTTCCCCAGCTGGGTCTTTACTTCAAATTAACCTCACTCTCCAGCAGCAGGAGTGATTATTTGGACCTGCATTTAGAGACAGGAAAAGGAAAAAAGATTCTTCTTTTATGCCTCATTAGGCTACAGAATAAGTAACACAATACAAATGTCCCCGAAAGGATTAATGATACAGCTCAAGATAGCTACTATTTGTTCTAATTGGAAATCCGATCATCACTTCCTCTGATCTTCAGATCTGGGCATGAGCAAGGATCACAGCTGAACAGTAAGTAAAGAGGGAAGTGGTGAAAGAAAATCATCCTGAAATCAGCTACTTTTAGTCTTCACTTCAGCCAGCACATCTCAATTTGACACTTAGATTGAAAGCAGTAGCCACAGGACCCTGTAGTGCATTCTCACTATTTATCAACTAGTAAACTACTGTCATAAAGACTACGAATACTTGAGGAATGGTATTAGAACTTTGTAAGGGTATGAAAGTGATGAGGACCCCCAAGATTTTGGTAACACTTTTTTCTGATATATTCCAACTCCTATAGTCTTCATTTAGCACAAGAACCAAAGGAACTTGTTATTTTAGGATAATTCATTATATATCATGTTTATGTAGGAAGACTGAAAATTATATGAATAAAGAGTATAATGTTGGGAAAATAGTAGCTATCCAGTTGCTATCAATCATATAGACCTGTTTTTCAGCATAGTGCTTAGGACTACCTCTAAAAGATAGAGTACTTAGGCTTGCATTTGGTTTCTCTACCACCAGGCATAGGACTCAAGATAATAACATCACTACTTCCCAGCATTCTCATGTGAGAAATGAAGATTATAGCACTCCTTGCCTCATAATGTATGCGAAGGAAATACATGAATCTGTCCAAAGTATTACATAATGGTAGCCACTAAAAGACTTTATGAATTCTCTGCATACCATTTAGCACAGTGAGGTATTTGTCCTATTTCAATGGTTTGTTACATTCTTAATGAGTTCTAGTCTACTAGAATGCAACTCCCACGAGAGCCAGGACTTTCCCTGTATTTATTACCACCATATTCCTAAAATTCATACTAGTGTCTGGTGGCAAATAAATGATCAAAATTGCTGATCAATTGAATGAATGTGTTGAATAGAACCAGATGAAGATAGGAAAAGCCATATGAAATGCAAATGTTTCATTATTATTGACCTACAAAATGGTGGCTTCCTATGGCTGAGATGAATAGAACTAATACCCTGTGCACCTCAGCTGCCTAGGAGTAAAAATAACCTAATCAATTTGGTTATTTTTCTAGCTTATAGTTTGGAGATGATATATACTTACCTCTGAGAGTTGCTTTGGGAATAAAATAAATAATATATGTGAAAGTAACCTACATACAGTAAACAAAACATTTTGGGGAATCGAGAGACACAGGATAAAAAGACAAATGACTACAAAAGCAATACTTGCAAAACCGGTGTAAACCAACTGAACAACTCATGGGGAGAGAGGGAAAAGAGGAGGGGGGAGGGGGAATGAGGGAGGAGGTAACAAACAGTACAAGAAATGTACCCACATCCATACCTATTAAAAGCTTTGGAGAGAACAGGAATAGATGGAACATTCCTCAAAACAATAAAAGCCATATACAACAGACCAACTGCTAATATCATATTAAATGGAGAGAAACTTAAATCATTCCCCCTAAACTCAGGAACAAGACAAGGATGCCCACTCTTCCCACTTCTGTTCAACATAGTGCTGGAATCCCTAGCCATAGCAATAAGGCAAGAGGAGGACATCAAAGGGATCCACATCGGCAAGGAAGAAATCAAGTTATCCCTATTCGCAGACGACATGATCTTATATCTCAAGGACCCAAAAAACTCAGTACCAAAACTCCTACATCTAATAAACCAATTTGGCAAAGTAGCAGGATACAAAATCAATCCACAAAAGTCAGCAGCTTTTCTGTACACCAGCAATAGACATACAGAAAAGGAAATTATGGAAACAATTCCATTTACAGTAGCCAAAAAAAGAATAAAGTACCTAGGGATCAACTTAACCAAGGACGTGACGGACCTATTCAATGAAAACTACAAAAATCTAATAAGGGAAATCAAAGAAGACACAAGGAGATGGAAAGACCTCGCATGCTCATGGGTAGGCAGAATCAATATAGTGAAAATGGCCATATTGCCCAAATTGTTATACAAATTCAATGCAATACCTATCAAAATCCCAGCCATATTCTTCACTGAAATAGAGAAACCAATCCATAAATTCATATGGAACAGCAAAAAACCTAGAATAGCCAAAGCAATTCTAGGCAAAAAAAGCAGTGCAGGAGGTGTCACAATACCAGACTTCAATCTCTACTACAAGGCCATCATAACAAAAACAGCATGGTATTGGTATAAAAACAGATCGGAAGACCAGTGGATTAGAATTGAAGACCCAGAAATAAAACCGCACTCTTACAGCCAACTGATATTCGACAAAGGAGCTAAAGACATACAATGGAATAAACATAGCCTCTTCAACTACTGGTGCAGGGAGAACTGGGCAGCCATATGCAGAAAACTCAAAGTAGACCCAAGCCTATCACCATGCACCAAGATCAACTCAAAATGGATCAAGGACTTCAACATCAGACCTGAATCCTTGAAACTACTGAAGGACAGAGTAGGAAAGACACTAGAACTTATAGGCACAGGAAGGAACTTCCTGAATAGAGTCCCAGGGGCACAACAAATAAGGGAAAGACTCGACAAATGGGACTACTACAAATTAAAAAGTTTCTGCACAGCTAAGGACATAGCCACCAAAATAGAAAGACAGCCAACGATATGGGAAAGGATATTTACCAGCACAGTAACAGACAAAGGCCTGATATCAGTCATCTACAGAGAACTCAAAAAACTAAGCCCCTCCAAGCCCAATAAACCTATTAGGAAATGGGCAAAAGAGCTAAAGAGAGACTTCACAAGAGAAGATATAAAAATGGCAAAGAAACATATGAGGAAATGCTCAACATCCCTGCTAGTAAAGGAAATACAAATAAAAACAACCCTGAGATACCACCTCACCCCAGTTAGAATGGCCATACTCTGAACTCAGGAAACAACAAATGCTGGAGGGGCTGTGGGGAAAGAGGAACCCTTCTCCATTGTTGGTGGGAGTGCAAATTAGTACAACCACTTTGGAGAACAGTATGGAGGTTTCTCAAAAAGCTCAATATAGACCTACCCTATGACCAAGCATACCACTCCTAGGCATCTATCCTAAACAGCAAAATCCAAGATATCAAAAAGGCATTTGTACTTCCATGTTTATCGCGGCACAATTCACAATAGCCAAAATATGGAAACAACCCAGATGCCCCTCCACAGACGAATGGATCCAAAAAATATGGTACTTATACACAATGGAATACTACATAGCGATTAGGAATGGTGAAATACTGTTATTCGCAGGGAAATGGTCAGAACTTGAACAAATAATGTTGAGTGAGACAAGCCTAGAACACAGAAAACAAAGGGGCATGATCTCCCTGATAGATGACTGTTAACAAAGGGAGACGGAGAGACAGTAGAGACCAAGTCTGTGAATACTGTATATGTTCTTGATACATTGTATATTGCATATATGTCAACCTGACCTAGACAAGGGATAGAAAAACAGGTCGTAAGATATCACAAGAAATGCACACACTGCCCTACTATGTAACTGCACCCTCTTTGCACAACACCTTGTAAAAAAATGTATGTCCAATTAATAAAAAATAAATAAATAAATAAATAAATGTACCCAATGCCTAATGTATGAAATTTCAATGCCTAATGTATGAAACTGTAACTTCTCTGTACATCACTTTGACAATAAATAAGAAAAAGAAATTGGGGGGAAACAAAGTAAACTCTACTATCAACATAGCATACTAAGAATCTTCCAAATACATTTGCATATTTCATTGTCTGCTCCTTATAACAATAGGACATGGTACAGATTAAAGACAGCTTTATTATGTGAGGATAATTACTTACTACAAGGGAGCCTATTTAAAGATGCAACAAAAATTTCATAGTATGAAAGGGAAAATAATTCAATGAAAACTATCTTGTAAAGATAAAATTAATGTTTTTTCTATTAAAATAATACTTTTGGTTAAAATGACAGTGAGTGATAATTATTGAAAATTATGAAGGGTATCTTTTAAAAGAAAGCATGATTTCTGGTAAAACTCAAGGAGAACACAATCCTTTCAAGTTTAATTAACTTATAAAGCATCATCAAATAAAGGTCACTTTATGATATAGTGTTTAATCAGCTTTCCCAAAGACTTATTATTATTTTTGATATTAAAATCTTTTGCCTTTAAAAAATTATTGCTTTTTCCATCAGCCTTAACTTTTTGCCTTCCATTAACGTGAGCTGCCTAACTGGGCCAAATCCCAGCCTGCCAGGTACTTTGCGAATGATCTGTACCATTCTTCAATGTTACTTTTTCACTTGAAATTTGGAAGCCTTTCTGAGATTTGGAGTTTTATTTGGCAAATGATTTGCATGCTATTTATAGACTAATGATCAAAGACATTGATTTAATGGTTGGAGATAGAAAACAAATCTTAAGAGAGAAGGAATGTGGAGAGCAGACTAATTTTATAAATGATCAACTCTTTAGAGCACTAGAGAATATTTTCATGTGATGATGGCTTTTGCTTTCCTGTGCAATCTCATTATGGTGCAGACTCACAATAATATTGAGATAATGTAGAACCTCTGTATTATTACTATCTTCATATTATAGATAGCTAGACTACAGCTCAGAGAAGTTCAGTGACTTAAGGCCACACAGCAAACCGATTCTCCCTTTCAGTCCATGTATTTCATGCAAAAGGTTGGAAACATTTGGGATAGAAGATATATTGGCTTTTCTTTTTATTTTTGTTGTAATTTGGATTTATATTTTATTATAATAAAGGGGACTCATTTTCAAAAGAGCCATCCCTTTGAGTAGATATTCATAGCAGAAGATCACAATAGCCCAATAGCTATGCCCTTATGAACACATAAGATGATGCTAAGCGAAATGAACTCCAAATTGTGGAAACAAGTGGTATATTGTAATTATTTTCAACATGCCATGTGAAACCGTACCCTTTTTTTTCTCTCTTGTATTCCCTTCACATGGTTTTACCCCTGCTATCACTGTATCTGATCTTAGTACCCTGGATACTGTATATATGTGTATTGGAACTAGGGAAGGGAAAAGGAATACCAAAATCAAGAGTCAAAGGATAAAAGATAAAACATTGCAAAAGCAACACTTACAAAACCATTTGATGTAAACCAACTGTACAACTCATGGGGGGAGAGGAAGATGGGGAGGAAGGAGGTGGGGAGAAATGAGGAAGGAGGTAACCAGTTGGATAAGAAAGGTACTTCCCTTACATATGAACTGTAACCCCTCTGTACTTCACTTGTCCAGTTTTGGACTTTGGTTGTATCTCTTCTACTGTTTATTTTGACCTTAATAGGAAATAATTTTACATTCTATGTCTGAGTATTCCTTGTTGAGAAGATTAAATGGAATAATTAAAAATCTCTGAATTAAGAATCAAGATGTATGGGTTCTCTGGGTTTTAGCTCTGGTATAGAAGCACTGTCAAAATTTAAAATAACCTCATAAATATGTACATTTTAAGTGTTTTTTCTGTAAAAGCTTAAAAAACAAATATAATTGAAAAACATCAAGTATGCTTTTGAACAAGGAGCTTTCTTATTTGAATCTTGCTTTCCTCAGTGTTATGATGAAGCTCCTTCATTTGTCAGTCATGGATACCCTTTCCATGTCAAGATTTCACACATACGTCTGCCTATCAAAAGCACTCACGATGGCACTCAATAAAGGTAGCCTGTGAGTTTACAAATACGGGCTACAAAGTCCGGTACAAGTAGAATGTGACAACAACTCTATATTTTCCCTGTCCCTCTAATGCTTCTTTTTCTTTCCTTGAAACCCCAGGTTCTCAAGCCGCCTACATATTGGAAAAAACATAACCTTGAGAGTTTCTGTCTTTAAAGCTAGGATATTAGAGACTGGCTCCTAGTGAGTATTTGTTAATTTGTTAATACGTGACAAAGCTGATTCACAGGAGCAACTCGCCACATACCAGTTTCCTCACTCTGCCTCAATCTCCAAACACTAACGGTATTTACTGTAGGTCCATCAGACTCCATTTACCAAGAGAACATAAAGATACAGATGGTTAAGAGGAAGAAAAGTATTAATTGACTGAGATACTGTGAATATTAATAGGACCAAAACAGCTACTCCTGGGCAATGCTTATTTAAGAGGATGAATCTTGAGGCTGGCATCACCTATGTGTACATCCATCAGGAAGTCCTTAAAGCATGAAGGTAATCAGATCTAAGTCAGCATCTTTTAGAGACCTTGGACTTGAGGCTGTTGTTTGGCTTTTGTACAAATCTCAGAAAGCTTTATGTTTTTACTGCCAACATAATGTAGAAGATGAGATCTACCTTTTAAAACATTTTCTTATATCCCAGTATCTCACTTCTCTCAGCCAAGTGAAGCTGAGGATTTCCCTGTGTAGACTAATTGTAAGTCTGTCTAGCTAGTAGTCATGTTTTCGAATTAACTTCCTTTGAGAGCTCAGTAACTATTCTATCTATCTATCTATCTATCTATCTATCTATCTATCTATCTATCTATCTATCTACCGACCATCTGTCTTCATCTTCATTATTACTGATGTACACCTATCATCATAATTATTATTATCTATATCTATCATTTCTCTACCATTTATCTATCTGTCTGTCTGTCTATCTACCTACCTATCATTCTTCTATTACCATCCTTTATTTACTACCCACCTGCCAATCTATTTATCTAGCCATCTTGTGGAAATACTGAAGTCATCATTACTTCCTTGATTTAGGATCTTTGTTGAATAGTAATAATAGATTTTCAGAGAGAAAAATAAACAGTTGCCCCAGTAATTTTGTTCAGTTATTGTCCAAAGTATCTTAATTTATAAGTACTAATGAAACAAGTTCTAATAAGAATTTGCATGTAACTTCTTTTGTACAGATAAAAATGCTCCCATCCCCAGAGCTCAAATTTTAGTCACTCAGAAATTTTCAACTTGTCCAGCAGAAAGAACCCAAAGCCTGATCCACCTCCAGATACTCTCAGTTCTACTTCACTATCTGTGCCAGAGACTTATTGATTGTTGTAGCCACAGTGGAGGAGAGAATTCTATATGTGGGATTTTAGCCAAAATCTAGGCTGGAGGTATGCCATGGGCAGCTGAATGATTTAAGAACCTTGTCTTCAAGGTATGAAATAGTGGACCTGTATAAGTTACCAGAAGACCCAATTCAATGATCAGCCAAGGTAGCATTGAAGCTTTAGTGGGCGAAATCTCCAGAGTACAGAGCCTGAACCCATTAAGGTTTTAAAGCTGTTTCAATGTCGATACACAAGGCAACCATCAAAACTATTATTTTCGTTGTTGCTCACATGATAAGGGAATTTAATATGATTTTTATAAGCTTATCCTTTCACCATGGTACCAAAAAGTCGAGAGTCAATAGTGAGCATGTTTTGTTTATTTCCTACAGAAAAAGTCAAAGCTTAATTGTGATATTCTACATGAAGACTAAAATGTAAGGCCATTTCCCTTAGCTACAAAGAGACACATTCTTGACACATCTATGGGATTTTTTTGAGTGAAAAACTAGGCACCAGTGGTTCATGAGTGAGGATATCCAGAAAGCATATTCCTCTTCCTGGGTAAGCTGTGGTTCCTGACTCCAGGCTCTGGCTACTGGAAGAATTTTTGCATATATATTTTTTGAAGTGAAGTGGTTGGTTTCACTATGTGAAGGGCAAAACAGAGCAAGTCAGTTCTTTTCTGAAATAATGTTGTTTTAGCCATAACTTTTCACAAGTTGAAAACTTTACTTGATCAATAATGACTTTTCTGAAAGCCATTAGTCCGGAACCCCATAGATCGCCTTTCAGGGCTGTTGGGCATCGCACATCTGTCACTCCTCTTTGACAATCTGCAAGGTGTGAATTCAGCATCTGTAGAGAGTGGATTAATAATGCTGTCTTGCTTTGTGTGAGATCCCCAAGGTGGAACTGGAAGCTCAACACAGAGGCTGCACACGCTTAGCAGGCTGGCTAGAATTAAATACCTCATTTGAAAACCAAGGCACACAGAGAAGAAAATGGAACAAATCCCTAGCTTTCAATTGCATTGCAAATAGGAATGAGTGAGGCTTAAGGGTAGAATTCTACCTGGATTGTGCTGAATCCAAATGGTTCATCTCTAGCAGGCAAGTGGCTGGTTTATTTGGATATTTGGGACTAGGTAAAAATGTTAAGAATATCAGCTACTTTATTCTTCCATTTAACCATGTATTCACTGATATGCTGCCGATAAAGCAGAGATTCAGACATACAAATGTTCTTTCTGCATTCTGGTGGTAATAACAGATGATGAAGAAATCACAAACAAATAAATAAAATAATTATATCAGTCAGCAACAATAGCTCAAAGCAGGGCCACTATGATGATAGAATCACTTCTACTACCAGATATTTATGATAGTGAAAGATAATGCCCAGATGGTCTTTCTGAGGAAGTAACCTTTCAGATACAGGCATGAGTGAAGTGAAGGAGGGGGACCATGTAAATATCTAGGGAAGAGATGTCTGGAAGGAAAAAGAATATCTGAAGACTCTTGAGATAGGAAAAGGCTTGTTATTCTGACAGAATTGTGAGAATTATGAGCAGGTATCAAATGAGAGACTACCCGTGGCTAGCCTAGCAACCATATCATTCCTTGGATTTTGTCCTAAGTGTGAGTGAGAAAGCAGTTGAGGGCATAAGAAATGGAAACATAATATGTGTTTTACATGTTTAAAAATTATATTATATGATAAGCAAATGCAGAAAAGTGTCCATGCAAATATGTTTGCATCTTAATCTCTGGAAACAGTGAATATGATGCCTTATGTGATGACAAATGAAAATTTGAGGATGGGAAAAAGCTGAAAATCAAAGAATCTTAAAATGGAGAAATTATTCTGGCTTATCTAGGAGTTCTCAACAGAATCACAAGGCTCCTTAAGAGTGGAAGAGTCAGTCAAAGTGATGCACAGAAAGACGGATTTAATACACTATGGCTGGCTTTCAGCATGATAGAATGGGGAAATGTTCCAAGGATTACATGGGAAGCCTACAGAATCTAGACATGGAAAAGCAATGAGAGCTTCCAAAAAGAAAAAAGAAGGGTTCAGACAACTCTTGATATTTTAGCCCACTAACATTCAAGTTGGAATCCAGACCTACAAGAGAGTTTGATGATGAGTTTATACTGCTTAAACCACTGGGTTTGTAGTGATTTATCATAGAAGCAAAGAAGATTAATACACTCTGGTTTATGTGTGCAATATGAACTATATCATGTAAAAGGAGAAGCAGGAGTGTCCTAGTAGATTGCCATTTTGATTTGACATTGCAGAAAAATAGTGAAGAGAAGAAAAAAGAATTGAATTTATTTCTAAGCTGTTAGATATTGTCCAGGATAGTTTCTGGGATTTTAGTCTAAGCCATTGAATCTTAACATCTGGATTAAAGAGAAGAGGTAAATTTGCTTTACTTATGTAGGAAGACATAGGAGATTTGATTTAAAGGGAAAAACAAGAGGCCTGTTTCAGAAATTTAAATTTGGGATCCTTTCAGACACCCAAGTGTTGATTAGGCTTTAGGTTAATTAGGTAGAATTAATGAGTCTGAAGTTCAGAAAATAGGTCATGGATGGAAATAGAAATTTAGGATGGCATAGTTGCAAAAGACAGAAGGTTTTAGTGATATGGCACTGTTGTATCAACTCTGGGCATTTATACTTAAAATGTTAGGTGAAGGGAAAGATGGTGCTCTCTTGTGAAAGGACTTATTTTTTGAAGTCTCACAGTTACTAAACTCCCCATTTTCATGAATCCCCCAAACCTTTTAATCACTTCATATTCAACATAATTTGAATGACCAGAATTGCTCAAATTAAGTCCTGAAAAAAAAGTAGAATCCCACTTGTTCAGTTGCATATTTAGGGACATAGCCATGACTATTTCCTGATCATATGTTCTTGTTTAAACTTGCAGGGCAAATGGGGTGAGGAAGACATCTGTGGTTTCAGAAGAGTGGTGAGTGAGATGTTATTCTCACAGAGGAAAATATTTCATCACAGTGTGGACATTTGGAGCATCCTGCTGAAGAAAGCTGGGAGTGATATATGACTTCCTTTTTCTAAGGACATGATCTTGCAGTTGTACACGTCTTCTATGCATATGCTCTTGTTTAGTAATAATGGATTGTTACATTTAAATGGTTTTTTTCTTCTCTGGCTATTCTATATGTGCAGCTGTGATTTGGGGGTGAAAGAGAAAGTAGACACAGAGACAATAGTGACTCTAATTTCGGTCTGTTTCTCTGGCTACCCTCATATTCTTGCAACATATTTATCTCTTCCTTGAGGGTCACATACCTATAATTATATCCAGTGTGAAGTCTCATAATCTGTCAGAGAGTCTTAGTCCTCTTTACTGAGACTAGGTGTGCTGTTTATCATCCAGTGAGTTATAACCTGAAAACCCCAGTTATTAGGCTTTTCATCAAATGAAAACAGTAGATCAGGAGCTGCATAGCTACAATTGTATCATGCAACCCTCCCTCCCCATCCCTAAGACATTCTCATTCAGAAAAAGAAAGAATCAGGGAAGGATATGTCAAATACTGCCATGCAGAAATACTGGACATCTGCATTACTTCCATGGGGCTTCAATGCAATAGAGCCCAAACTGACTGACTTAACTGACTGAGATGTATTTTCTCATAGTGCTAGAGGCCAGAATTCTGTAATAAAGGCTTTGTTGAGTTTTCTTTTCTTCCTGGCCTCTTTCCTTGGCTCCCAGGTAGCCAATGTATCATTGTGGCCTCGTATGGTCTTTCCCCTTTGCATGTCTCTTGGGTCACATCCTCTCTTTGTAAGGATACAGTAATTTTGGACTCTTATTCATCCAAATGGCCTCATTGTAAATGACCCTCCTCTAGAAAACTGTCTCCAAATACAGTCACATTGGTGGTGCTGGGGTTAGGGCTTCAACACAGGAATTTGTGGGAGGTACAACTGAGCCCCTAGTGACTCTTTTTCATGGAATTGGAGTAACTCCTTCTTTCCTTCCCCTGACCTCACTGCTTTCTTCTCTGAGCAGTCCTCTGCACCTCCCCAGAATCCACAGCACTGGGTAGTTAGGGCAGTGAAATCCTTTCCTGAAGTACAAAATTTTAGAGAGCACCCCTGCCCCAAACTCCAGTAATAATGATGAAAATACTTTAAGAAAATGATTTATTATTTTTTAATATTTTGGTCTATCCATTTGTTTTTAATGAACAAATTAAGCAAATAAAATGAATGCAAACAACCTGTGGTGAACAAAATACCAATTTTTAATAAAGATAGAATCAGTATTACTGATTTTCCCTTAGGCTTCAATATGATTTCCTATTGTACTGTTTGTTAATGATGCTGCTGATATATTTTTTTAATGACATTTTGTTCATTAGGGATTTTTGTACTAATTTTTGCTTGATTAAATAATTGCACTGAACTAACTTCTTTCTGGATATCTTTGCTGTTTGTACTGAAGCCAGTGCCTCAACTCACCTCATTCTTATCCTGCTTTTATCCTTTTGTCACTCCAGCCTTTTCTTATGGAAATTTGTCATGTCCATTGCCCTCTTTCCTTGTATGTGATGTGAACACAGGAGAGAACATCTTTATGCTGGCCAAATCTGCCAGTGCAGGTTCAAGTATCTAAAGGCCTAAGGGGCCAGGTGGAGTTGCTCAAGTGGTACAGTACCCACCTAGCAAAAGTCAGGCTCTGGATTCAAGATTCAAGTCCTAGTACTATCAAATCTATCTATCTGTCTGTCTGTCTATCTATCTATCTATCATCTATCTATCTGTCTGCCCATCTCTCTGTCTGCTTTTCTGTCTCTCTTACCACCTAATCTGTAGGTGTTTTTGATATGCCATAACCTCATGCCTTATGCTTTATTTACCTGATTTCCTCACTTATTTGGTAACATAGTTTCTTCAAGAACCTGGTATATCTAGGCACTTGTGTCTCTTGGCTATTATTCTAGTTATTCAAAAAGCCAAAACTCAGAGGGTTTGAAGTCAGCCTGGGCAGTAAAGTTTGTGAGATTCCATCTCCAAAATAACCAGAAAGTAGGGCTGGCACTTTGGTTCAAGAAATAGAAGAAGAGGCTGGGAATGTGGCTTAGCGGTAGAGTGCTTGCCTAGCATGCAGAGCCCTGGATTCGATTCCTCAGCACCACATAAACAGAGAAGGCTGGAAGTGGCACTGTGGCTCAAGAGTTAGAGTGCTAGCCTTGAGGGGAAAAAAAGCCAGAGACAGTGCTCAGGCCCTGAGTCCAAGCCCCAGACAGTGATATTGCCCCATTAGTAAGGAAATGGAAGGACTTGGGAAAAAACCACACTAAGTGAAGTGAGCCAGACCCAAACAACATGAACTCTATGGTTTCCCTCATAGGGAATAATTAGTACATTTCTAGGATAGACACAGCAGAAGATCACAATAGCTATGCCCATATGAACACAAGATAATGCTAAGCGAAATGAACTCCATGTTGTGAATATAAGTGGTATATCATTGTTGTTGTTAATTTCAACATGCCTTGTGAATCCGTACTTTTTTCCCTTTCATATTCCATTCCTGTGGTTTTATTCCTGCTATTACTGTAACTGATCTTAATACCCTGGATACTGCATATACGTATGTGTATGGGAACTAGGGAAGGGAAAGGGAATACCAAAATCGAGGGACAACGGACAAAAAGACTAACCATTGCAATAGCGATACTCACAAAACCAATTGGCATTAACCAACTGTACAACTCATGGCGGGGGGAGGGAACTGGGAAGGGAGATGGGGAAAAACGAAGGAGGATGTAAGAAGTTGGATAAGAAATGTACTTCCCTTATATATGAAACTGTAACCCCTCTGTACATCACTTTGACAATAAAGAAGAAAAAAGAAAGGAAGAAAGAAAGAAAGAAAGAAAGAAAGAAAGAAAGAAAGAAAGAAAGGAAGGAGGGAGGGAGGGAGGGAGGGAGGGAGGGAGGGAGGGAAGGGAGGGAGGGAGGGAGGGAGGGAGGGAAAGAAGGAAGGAAGGGAGGGAGGAAGGAAGGAAGGAAGGAAGGAAGGAAGGAAGGAAGGAAGGAAGGAAGGAAGGAAGGAAGGAAGGAAGGGAAGGCCAGCCTAACAAGCAGGCTGAGTGAACATGGGGCTCAGAGTTCAAACCCGAGTACATCCAGGAATTTCTAATGTCACCTAGGTCCATTAGTTTCTAATCAAAACCATGGAACAATAGCAACGGTCAGCACTCCCATCCAGTGTACTGATTAAGCACAGCAATTTCAGTCTTTCATTTATTTACTTTTTTGTCCTCTGTACACTAGTTACCTTCATGATGGCCTTTCTCTCTAAGGTAGCTGTGATCATGGACAAACAAACCTGTGTGAAAATGAAATAACCCTAGTGTCACTGAACCTCCTCCCGTTGTCTGCAGAGAAAACTCACTAGGAAGTACCTGAGAAACGCTTGAGCTGCATACTTGTCTTCTGCCAAGGCTGCTTCCTCAGAACTACTGTTGAATCCTATAAGGCTCTGAATATCAGGACCCTGTCAAGGCCAAAGAGAAAGAGAAACAACCAAATGACTATACAAATAGAGATGGGACTTCCTTGATGTCTTCTTTCAAATTGGTTAATTCTTGCCAGAGTTCAGCTCCATTGTATAGCTCTTTGCTAAAATTGGCAAGTAGTAGAGCACAGGTACGGAAAAGACAACACAATCTTGCAGTAGGTTTGTTTAGTATGGATTCTGATATTCACGTTATCACAGACAGTAACATGGTACGTTGTTCAATGTAGATGAAGTAGATGAGACAGGAAATCAAAGTGGTTTGGCCTCAGAAGGATGGGAATATGGGTAGCCTCCAGGAACAGGGA
This sequence comes from Perognathus longimembris pacificus, assembly GCF_023159225.1. Classification (NCBI taxonomy): domain Eukaryota; kingdom Metazoa; phylum Chordata; class Mammalia; order Rodentia; family Heteromyidae; genus Perognathus; species Perognathus longimembris. The sequence goes on from NC_063172.1 coordinate 17,350,830, forward strand.
ACGGGCTGAGGGATGGGGCCTTCTCTAGAGCTACAAGAGAACTCAGCCATGCTGACAACTTGATGTTAGCTCAGTAAGATCCATTTTGGATTTCTGACCTCCAGAACTGTAAGATAATAAATTGAAGTTGGTTTTGTGCTAATAAATTTGTGGTCATTTGTCAGAACAGCCACAGGAAATGAATGTGACATTTTACCAAAGCTTTGTGTATTAGGTTTCTAGCCTAAAGATTTTGTATCCTTGCTATCCACTAACCAATCATTTAGTTAGTGCCATTTTATGTTCAGTTGTACTGTATCATTACTCCAATTGCTAGTACCAGATTCTATTTACTAGTACATTGTTTCATACCTCTGACAGGACACATAACACTTGAAACAAGAAAAACCTTCATTTCTGCAAAACTGGACTGGGTTGATATGGCTGTTTCATTCACATTCAATTGATATGAAATTAGTTATGTGCCATATTTAGCTGAAGAAAAGGACTGAAAATGTAATCACTATTTTGGTAGCTTTGTGCTAAACTCAGATTGGAGAATTCTGCTAGAAAAAGAGGAAGAATGGGAATGCCAATACTTGTATATGTGGGAAATGATACTATATTGTACAAAGGAGTTGATTTCAATTGGCACTCTACACAGGAAATTAAACTTATCCTAATAAACCCACTTTGTGTGTGTGTGTGTGTGTGTGTGTGTGCGTGTGTGTGTGTGCGCACAGGTACTGTGTGGGACAGGGCTTAGATACCCCTACTTAGCTTTTTCACTCAAGGATATGCTCTACAACTTGATCCACAGTTCCACTTCTAGCTTCTTGTTGGTTAATTGGAAAAAGAGTCTCGTGATCTTTCCTTAGATCTCAGGTAGCTAGGATTCTAGGTGTGAGCCACTAGCACCTGGGTCAAATTGACTTTAATACTGTTCTCGCAGCACTGAAGCGACGCAGGATCATCACAGAATCTGCTTTCCTTTGAGGATAGTAGAGATGTGCAGGCATGTTCAATATGGAACCAAGCGTCGCAAAGTAAGTCCTGAAATCAAACAAAACCCGCATGCGCATGCAATGACCGATTTAAGGATAGCCTTCTGCATTGAGTGGACTTTGTGATAGGAGAACATATATCATAGGAAGGAAGCTCCAGAGAAGACCAGCCAGGAAACTCTTTTCCTACCCATCACATTAAGAGCATGTCCTGCCCTGTCCTCTAGTTATTCAAATACTGCATGTCAAATTTCTTGGAGAAGTCAGCCTATTTCTAAGACTAACAGTGAATCATTGATGGACATTTTTAATTATGAAGATAAAATGGTAGCTGGTTCTCATTCCTGAGTCTAGCTTTGGTCACTCTCAACAAGTTCTTTCTGCTCTCGTCATGAAAATCTTGAATTTATTCCCTGATGGGGGTGTTAATGACAGTTAGTATGAGTAATGGGGACATTTGTAAGAGACTGGGATTCAGCAACCCTGGGAGGCAGCTCAGCTATAAGAGATTGGCTTGACTTCAGGAGCATCACCTTTTCAAGCCACTAAACAGTAGAGAAGAGTCCTGGCACTTTAGGTCACTGTGTTTTTTACACTCCACCAATTCTGACATTTGTGCTAAATGTCACTGGTTATTTGCTCGCTGTCCTATGAGATAACAATTCAAAGCCACTTCACTGCCTTAGAACTTAGGACTTCAGATCCTCTAAGTCATTTCCTCACACTTTATCTGAAGGAGAATACTGAAACCCTGAGAAAAGGTGAGAGTTGTTTAGGATACATGGGACATTATTGACAGGGACATGCCTAGAGATTGGAAATTTAGTCCTTTGGTTCTCATTCTTCTATTCTTTGTACAATCCTTGATTTCCTAATTGATGTTCCCTCTCCCATTTATATTCTTAATGTTAGTTATTTCTACTAATATGATTGTTTATTATCTTTTCAAATATTACATCATAACCTCCACGTGTTACTGATTTTAGCTATACACCCATCTTTAGAAATAATCACTCTATGATTATTATCTAAGAATCCCTGCTCCTCCATGTCAATGCTGGTGCATGTTTGTCTTTGAATGCATCGAAAACTGTTGTCAGGTTTTTCTTTATATGACAGTGGGGTCACACTGTGTATTGTGCTCAAATTTGTTTTTATTCACTCAACACTTTTTATGATCTAGTCTGTATTGATAGATTTAATTCTTTTATTTAATGTATGGTATTTTGTTTTTGTTTTGTTTTTGCCAGTTCTGGGGCTTGCACTCAGAAACTGAGCACTGTCCCTGGCTTCTTTTTGCTCAAGGCTAGAACTCTACCACTTGAGCTACAACGCCACTTCTGGCATTTTCTATATATGTGATGCTGAGGAATCGAACCCAGGGCTTCATGTATATGAGGCAAGCACTTTACCACTAGGCCATATTCCCAGCCCTAAAGTATGGTATTTCATATTTTGAGTAGATCCCAATGGATTCAAACACTCCTCTTAATGTACATATTTCATTTGTTTCCATTATTCACTATTTCAGCTAATTGAACTGATGCATTCAAAATTCATGGATCTAGATATGTAAATGTCCCTCTAAAATAAACTTGAAGAGGCATTTGGGGTTGTGGCCTATGGCAGAAGATTTGAATTGCTTAATTTTATATTAAATCGTTTGGAAGTCCCAAAGTTATAGTATAATAGACATGAAGAATTTAATGATTTTTCCCCTCAAAACACAGAATGATAGCTAATAGTTTGTGGTATCTATCCCTGTTTCATTGGCCATTTTCTTCCTATCTTCCAGGTTCAAATTCCTGGAACAATCCTTAGATTTTTTTTTCCATTTTCTCCTTTGTGTGTGTGTGTGTGTGTGTGTGTGTGTTAGTACTTGAACTCGGGGTCTGGGACCTATCCCTGAACAATATTTGCTCAAGAAAACACTCTATCACTTGGGCTACAGCTCCACTTCCAACGTTTTGGTAGTTTACTGAAGTTAAGAGTTTCACTGACTTTCCTGTCTGAACTGCCTTTGAACCCTGTGATACTCAGATCTCGGACTTGTGAGTACCTAGGATTACAGGCCTGAGCCATCAGTGCCTGGCTCTTTTTTTTTTTAATTTAAACATGTCATTCCAGAGTAATATTCAGTGAAGCTTGTAAGTTCTAAAGTCCTGGTTCTGTTTCAATGCAATCAGAACCATACTTTTATCATTTAAATCAACACTCTATAATACATATCAAAGAATTTCTCCTTCTCTTGCCATGGCTGATATGTCTACTACCTGTAGACTTACCAAACATGACCTCAGAGTTATCAATACAGATTCAGGGTCTTTCTTAACATTCTCCTACAGAATGGCAAGTGACAAGAAACCTACTTTTCAACTATTTATATATGTATATATATAATGTACACATTTATTTATGTAGTTATATTTACTTTCCAACCTTGACATGAAGCTTTGTCCCCTAAGCTCATGAGTTGCTGCAAGCCATGGCTTGGTTGTATCACTTACCTTCTTTCAGCCATTTTTATAATCCTGTGTGACATTTATTGCCTTGTGCACTCTACTATTCAAGTCCTACACTTCTCCAGGAGCCTGTTAAATTTCATCATTATCTGCCATTATTCCTCTCTGCCCTAACCTTAGTTTACTATATTCCTGCAGTACTTACTGTACATTGCTGTTTAAACAGCTCAGATGTCATTGTTCTTTCAAGTGTTTTTAAGTAAAAATTGTAATAATCAATCAATTCTCCATCCTCTAACATAATATCAAGCATGACATTGAGAACCTGATGGAATCCAGTATCTTTCTACAAGAGACGATGACTATTGGGTGGAGAAGGCACTACCTGAATGTAAAATATTCCATATACAAAGATATGTGTTGATAATTTGTTAAAACTTGGTACCAGATTCTAGAAAACAACTGGCATTTTAAAAATGCTTATTCTAAGTAATTTCCTTTCCTCAATAAAAATAAAATCTATTCATGTTGAGTTTTCCAGTGTTCAAAAAGAAAATAAACATGATTTCTAATTGTAGCACCCAGAGGTAAATTCTGAGGGTATTAAGTTTTCTACTTTCCTTGTTGGATTATGCATCTACCTATTCATTTATTTATAAGGTAATTGAGAATCTTTAGCAAACATAATTTGTTTGGTTTGACAATTAATATTCTATCACCATTTTCTTCTCAATAGTTGACAAAAGAGGTTTTAATAGATACATAATATTCCATTCCATATGCTGTTTCTTAAGTTCCCTAATCACTTATTATGGAACACTTAAGTATTTCTGATTTTTCACAGCTACAAATTTGTGAGCTAAGAATTACAGAGTACTTACAATGGGCTTTTTTTTTTTGCCAGTCCTGGGGCTTGAACTCAAGGTCTGAGCACTGTCCGTGGCTTCTTTTTGCTCATGGCTAGTACTCTACCACTGAGCCACTGAGCCACTTCCAGCTTTTTCTGTTTACGTGGTACTAAGGAATTGAACCCAGGGATTCATGCATGCTAGGCAAGCACTGTACTGCTAAGCCACATTCCCAGCCTGGGCTAAGTTTTTTGCCTCCTCTTCCTTTATATTTAAGGACACTTGAATTATCCATTACAGCCATTTGTGAAAGATATATTGTCATAACCATGGTTCAGATGAGGAATCTTAAAACTATAAAGGTCAAGTCCTTCTTTCAAGATTATAGAGCTGGCAAACAAGAAAGCTAGAATTCTTTTCTTTTAATTTATAAAGAAAAAAAAACTTATTTCAGGAGGCTGGAATCCAAAGTTGCATTTAGTGAAAGCATATGAGGCCAAAATTCTAGCACAGGAGGTTGTGACTAGAGAACATGTAGTAAGCAGTATGCATGCAATGGTAATAAATTCCAACATATATATATTCCACAAACAAATAATGATAATGGAACTTCAGAGTCCAGAAACTTACCATTCTGAATTATTATTTTTTAAATCATGCTGATGTATATTCAGGATGTAATGTTTGAGCCTGCACCTTTTCCCAGAAAGAGAGGTGAAACCATAGTGGTACAAGTCTATTTATTATCCTGACCAGTCTACTGTAGATCACAGCACACTGCATCTACTTGCTTTCACTTTCATCTGTCTTGAAGGTCTCTGAGAGGGACACTGAGTCTCATTTATCTTTTTAACCCACAGTGTTATCATTGTGTCAGATTTGCAGTAAATTCTCATTATGGCTTGCAGGTTCGGGTGGCAATTATCTGTGCACAGCTCTATGTCCTTCTATTTTCCTCTCTAGTCCCCATGCTTCTCTAGCACTAAGCATTCTGGTCCCTATGAATCCACCTCTTTTCCTCTCAAACTAACTCCTGATATTCTAAATCTATCTCAACTACCATTTCCTCCACGAAGGCTTAACTCTGGTGCTCCCCATGGCTGACCAGTCCCTCACCAGACTCTGCTGAAGGGGAGTATGTTTACAACACCCACTGGGACAATAGATATTAATTTGGCATATGATAGATATGATTTGGAATTTATTGTTGAATTCGTTAACTGAAATTTTTAAATGGGTACTAGGACTTGAACACAGGACCTTACACTCTTGTCTTTTTTTTTTTTCTGGCTTTTTCTAGTTATTTGGAGTTAAGAGTCTTTCAGATCTATCTACTCCTGAGCAGCTAGAATTATAGGTGTGAGCCACTGACAGTCAGCAAATAAATTTTAAATAATCTTAACATTATTTATTTCTTAATTTCTTAATTTTCTCACTGTTTTTAGGAGTTTGGGCATGTGTGTTAGTCTCCATGCTTTCTATTGCTTCGCAGGAAGCCCTCAAAACTCTGTGCATTCTGGGATTGATAAAGGGGTTATCCTGTTCTTCTCTGTAGGTGAGTTTATGGGGTCTCAGCCATTGTGGTATTTTGTCTAAACTAAAGTTGAGACAAAGCTTTGGTGTCTTTTTTTTCTATATTTTTCTGCAAACAGAGGTGTTCTAACTAGATACTCTTGGAATCCCTTGGATATATTCAATAACTTTTTTGCCATGGAAATGATGTAGGGAGCTCAAAATTTAACTTGCTTCCCTAGCAATTAGGGAAGGACCTTTGATTACTATTATTGTTCGTGAATACAAACATTACTGTACTTTTTATGACTGAGAAAATACTGCCAGATAATACAAGCTGAATGACCTGGCTTTTAAATGAGGCCAGTCTATCAGTTTACCTCATTCTCTGCCATTAAAATTCATCTGAACATTTTTTTTGCAGTAGACTATATTTCATAGCTGACCATGTGATTTTCTACTCTTGGTATCAGCAGCATTGTAATTAAAACATTATTTGACATGTTAATATGCCCTGATAAATCAAGTGCATATGTCTTGAAACCAGAAACACAAATGTATCATTTACCATCACATGGGGTGATACACTTGATCTTACAATATTTTTCTGCTTTCTTGTCCCAAGAATTTTCCAATCTTCTTTTGAAATCTGCACATATGGAAAATTAATGTTTAACACAAATTTGGAGAGCCCAGAGTTTGTGGAGGATAAAGAGAGGCAGAAATGAGCAGGAAGATTTTAAAAGAAAAGAGGAGAATTGAAATGAGTTACATTGGCTTATGATGATCCTAACATGCTGTCCATGAAAAAGATAAGGACACCACAGGCATTGAGCAGCTCAGTGAAAGAGAAGTTAAAAAAAAAAAACTGGAAGCAAAGAAACAAAACAAATTAGAAGCTATGGAAAAATTCAGAAGAGTTGATGGGGAAAAAAGGATAATAGTAAAACCACTGGGCAAAGATGCAGGTCAGTTCCATAGTGGGATAAGAAATTGGGAATTGACAGAACAGGCTCCCCACCTCTCCAGCCTCTAACTCCACCTCCACTGTCAGTAGCACTTAGCAATGTAACCATAGCTTTCACAGCCAGAAAACTTTATTAGACAGCAGAGAAGTGAGTCAGGAATGAAATTGTTTACTGACCAGATAAATGCTGGGATTTCAATAGCTACTAAAGCTCCTTTAATGAAAAGATTGATTCCAGATTTTGGCAGAAAATAGTCTGGCAAAAGCAATAACAGTTCTTCGGGCTTGGCATGAAACTCTATTATATCTTGCCAAGCCAATTCCACACTTTAACAGGGAGGCAAGAAACTACTGCTTACTCAAGAGGGGGGCAGGATACATATTGGAACAGAGAGAGAGAGAAGAGTCAAGATTTAAGTCGCATTTTTACTTGTTATAAAACTTACTCATGCAGTGAATACTCACTAAACACCTAATAAGTTCCAAGCATTGTTGTGGATTCTAAGAATAATGAGTTTATTGATATTTAAGAATTTACAGTGGATTCTTCCAGGAGTTGGCCAACATTGTGCATCAACTGTACCCACTGACTGTTTCTGTAGCTGACCTGACCCATTGATTTACATATTGTCTTTGTCTCTTTTGTGTTACAATGGCAGAGATGAGTGGCTAGAAGGGTTATCTATAGCCTTAGAAAGTAAGTTTATCTCTATATTTCTATCTAAATATCTATATCTATCTATCTGTAGGATCTATAAGATATATCTATAGCTATAAATCTATAGATCTACATAGACAGACAGAAGGACGGACAGACAGACAGACAGATAGAGCTATATGGAGAGAGATATAGATTGATATGTCACATATATAGTATTTGTGTATGTATATATATATATAATTTATCTATAATTTGACTCTTAGAAGTAGCTCACTGATACCAGATAAATACATTTGTTACAATGGAGTTACATGTGAGTTCAAAACATCATAGAAAGACAGAGATCTTAGTGGGATATTCAAAGAAGAGTTGATATATGACTTTTAATTTCAGTTTTGAAAAACAGAAAACATTTCTGGGTGTGGAAAAAATGCAGGTGGCACTTTGGGAATTGCAATGGGAAAGACAACAGTATGAAATAATGAGTGAAGTTTTGGAGTTTGCCATTGTTTGTACTGGACAGCACCCTAGGTTGGAATGAGTGTCTAGGAATGGGTGGAGGGTTGAACTTAGACTGCTGGGCTAAATTTATGCTTCTCCTTTGTGGAGATGCCAAGCCTTTTATCCCCGCTGTGTGTTCCCCTGCCACTCTCTAGCTTCGGCCGCCTGACCTGCGGGCAAGCCAAGCTGGAATGGGGGCCACGGGTAAACCTCGGTGGTGTGTGGCCGGGAGAATGCCCTCCCCCTTCCTATACTCGCCAAGAATTAGGAACCCAGGTACGCATGGGCACTTCGGAGTAAGCTTCAGGAGCTTTCTGTTTATTCAAGGGAGGGGCAATCAAACTTATAGCAGTAATGGCAGCGGGAAGGGGGGGACTGACCAGGTGCTAACGATAGGCTGGTGAGCATGTCCATCATAGTGATCTCATAGAACTTCCTCTATGGGTAGAGATCACGGCCTGCAGAACTGCCTCCCCTGGGCTCGGCTGGCGCCATTGTGGCACACGTGCTTACAGACAGAGGGTGGTGCTGGTTTAGCTCCCTCTTCCAGGGGAGGTTCCAGACCCCGGGAGAAGGTAGGAGTGGATAACAGCCAAGCAGCCCCAGGGCGGGAGAAGGGGCCTGCCTCTTAGGTATAGCCAGACCCCAACATTAGACTAGTCAGTAGAATCCAGATCATGTGTGTAATGGCCTAGTATTAACATTTTATTTTAAATATGCATTTCATTACATAACACAGGTTAGATTTGAACTTAATTTATGATCCTCCTGACCCCAGCCCCCCGCCCCCAAGTACTATGAGTACATGTATGCACCACCGTGGGTGGATTCACTGGAAATTTCTTATACAAAATTCATCCTGGTAAACATTTCAAATGAATAGCATATCATCTCTGCCTTTATGAATCTCAGATTCCAGTAGGAAGACTAAACATTAAATAAAACTTAGGACAAAATGAGATACACGCTATCCAAACATAATGGGGATATTTTTAGTAAAGATTAATCACATCTGATTAGAGGATCGAAAAATTAATTTATGTTAATTTCAATAATGTACCTTGAAGGATGACTGGGGAGGGACAGAAGAGTCATAGACAGAGACAGGCATAAAACAGGACAGAGTCTGGAAGTGTGGCAGCTCCATTTGTCTAGAAAAAGAATCTGAGGACAAAACATTGTACTAATAATTTACTGAGCAGAGAAACCTTATGGAAGCAACAATTAATAACAAAAGGAGAAAAGCAGTGATGGGGGGGGGGTGAAAAAATGAAGGTTAGGCCAGTTGCCAGTGGTTCCCACATCTGTAATGCTAGCTACTCAGGAGGCTGAGATCTGAGAATCAGGGTTCAAATCCAGCCTGGGCAAGAAAGCCTGTGAGATTCTTATCTCTAATCAACCACCAAAAAGCTGGAAGTGGAACTGTGTGGCACAAATAGTATCCTTGAGCACAAAAGCTCAGGGACAGCACCCAGCACCCAGATCCTGAGCTCAGCACCTACAGAAGAGTTTAGTTCTCAAACTAGCTACAACTGTAAGACCAGGAGTGCTGACTGCTGCAGCTTGTGGTGCAATTCCTAGGAGTGCTGCATATTTCCATGTCCAAGAGCAGTCCACATAGCAAGGAAAAGGGGAAGAGAGGAGGGACTCCTCTCCACAGTCTCATGCATTTCTCTTATTCCAATGGCCAGCTCACTCCTTGGAGCACTGACTGTCCTACACTTCTGGATGTTGGCACTCAGCCCTCCTAGACAGCTGCTGAGACAGTAAGAGATTCCTTACCCCAAGAATTCAATCTGGTCAGATTCAATCTGGTCAAAATCTACCTGTACCCATGAATAAAACTAGAGCCTAGGGAATCAAAGGTTCAATCATTCCCATCCTTCATCCAGGAGGGAATATTGAACTGCATGTGTAGGTGTGAGGAGATAGCCCTGCCATTCAGTGTAGCAGAATCCTATCAGTCCACCTCCTGTCATAGCTCCGCTGTATGGGGTCAATTAATTTATTCATAGGGTTTTTTTTTGTTGTTTTTTTTTAGAAAGAAAGACAAGTATGGTAGTTAAAATGATCTATGAAGCTACACTACTTGGATTCAAAACCTGGTTTTACCCTTATTAGCTCAATTATTTCAGGTTTTTTTTCTTTAAATGAAACCTTTAATAGTTGTCTCCTAATAGGATTGCTGAAAGGATTAGATGAAATAATATATGCAAATGTCTAGTGTAATTATTGCCAGAGCTTATCAATATTACCACAAGAAAATAATCTCTAACTTGTAATTCTGAAATCCCCTGAAATCCAGAGTTGTTTTTATAACATTTTTGGTGACAAAATAATATTGGTGGCTGTTGGAATCCTTAGGGTTCCTCGCTTAGTATAAATGTCATTTTTATCTTTGTGCTAAGTCATATGAACTTCATGTGTTTCATTGCAGAAATCGAATATGTTCAATTATAAGGTGGTTGTTGAGTCCCTTATAGGGTCTATAAACCATGTTTCTAGTTTCGAAGATGACCATTTCCACAGTTTCTCAAGAATCTCAAATAAGGGTCATGTGTTTATGTTAGCGAGAGGCATGAAATGACCACACAGAGGTGAATATTTATTCATGTAATCCTTCCTATAAGAGCGCATTAAATTTCTTAGGAAACGTTAAACTGCTTTAACACACAATTCAGTGTGTAAATATTCAAAAAGTATATCACTAAATATTTTGAACAAAGAGAAAAAATCAAATAATCTTCCTAGTCTTTTGTTTTAGTCTCAGTCCACTGTTGTAACGACTAATGAACATTTTTGCATATATCTTCTTATGAAATATTGTAAAAGATTCTGTATTAGGTTTAGCTAGATTTGGAACTTACTTAGGACACAAATATGGAAAACTAGTAATTTAATGGTGAACTTTTTTTTTTTTTTTTTTTTTTGCCAGTCCTGGGCCTTGGACTCAGGGCCTGAGCACTGTCCCTGGCTTCTTCCCGCTCAAGGCTAGCACTCTGCCACTTGAGCCACAGCGCCGCTTCTGGCCGTTTTCTGTATATGTGGTGCTGGGGAATCGAACCTAGGGCCTCATGTATCCGAGGCAGGCACTCTTGCCACTAGGCCATATCCCCAGCCCAACTTTTTTTTTTAAACCAGTCCTGGGCCTTGAACTCAGGGCCTGAGCACTGTCCCTGGCTTCCTTTTTGCTCAAGGCTAGCACTCTACCACTTGAGCCACAGCGCCACTTCTGGCCGTTTTCTATATATGTGGTGCTGAGTAATCGAACCTAGGGCTTCATGTATACAAAGCAAGCAGTCTTGCTACTAGGCCATATTCCCAGACCCAATGGTGAACTTTTAAAAAACTTACTTTGGAGAAAATTTCATTGAGTTCTTCCATGAAGGATGTTTGAGTACCATCTTAAAGAGATATGTTCTAATATAAAATTTAATGTTTTAAGAGTACATATTAATAACTAAAATTTTTTTCTAAATGAACCCTTAAAATATGCCATAATCTCTAATTCTGCTCAGGAAAGACATTCAGAGCCGTTCAAAATGCTGCTGAATCAATAAGTTGCTGAAAATGTGGTTGTCTACTTTTGGATTCCTGATATTTGCTGCTTTATGTTCCTCAAAGCTGGATGTAAACCTCCTGCTTTTGGTTGATGCTCATAAAAACTGTAGTTACATATTGAGTGTCAAATGTGCACATTTCCCAGACTTGTCAAATTCAGTATTAGGGAATATTTCTCACTCCAGAAGGCTTTGCTGTATTTCAGCTTTCCTGTCACCCATGCGACTCAGGATTCTAGTTTTAGGAGTATCTAATTCTACATAAGGGTTTTATCTCATCCTATAAAATCTTGTTGATTTAAAAGCCAATCTGAGTTTTATTTCAAAAAGGCTAGACTCTCTGATTATTTCTAAGCATTTACCCGTGACCACCGTCTCCAATAATCTTAGAGTGCCTCCTTTAGCATAGGATAGCCAAAAGGTTGTCAAACATGGGCATTTCTAGGACAAGAGAGGCCTTCTGACTAGAAGAAAAAAACTAAGGGGCTATTATCAGAGGAGAAATCACAATAGGACTAAATCCTTAGAAATACAATTATCACCGTTTATGGTAGTCTTTAGAGTACTCTTTATGGATTCATTAAAGAAGAGTGATTGGTAATTCTATGCAATGTAAAACTTATTGATGGCATATGGTAAGATTACAGATAGTTTTATTGTTATAATAGAGTATGTTATTCTATCTCTTTGCCTGAGTTCTGAATATCCTGAGGGAAACAAAGGACTAGGTAGGTGAAGAGTCATCCTGGTTCTATTCCCAAAGTAAGTAACGGAAATGTAATCTTGGAAATGAAAAAAAAAAATGGGATTCCTAATGCTCAATTTCTATAACAGAGAGACATTTACTTGATGTTTGGTATCACTGCCTAACCTCAGGATGGTTCTCTAAAGGACCAAGCTGCTACTGCAAACCCTAGTCCAAGACCAAGATCACAGGAGCGTGCATTTTCCTGCTGTGAGGTTGGTCCAAAAGAGAGAAGGAGGGCTGGGAATATGGCCTAGTGGCAAGAGAGCTCGCCTCATATACATGAAGCCCTGGGTTCAATTCTCCAGCACCACATATCTAGAAAATGGCCAGAAGTGGTGCTGTGGCTCAAGTGGTAGACTGCTAGCCTTAAGCAAAAAGAAGCCAGGGACAGTGCTCAGGCCCTGAGTCCAAGCCCCGAGTCCAAGCCCCAGGACTGGCCAAAAAAAAAAAAAAAAAAAAGAGAGAAGGAGAATGAAAAGGTCTTAATCATGAATGTCCAAGTTTTTGCACCTAGATTTACTGATCAAGTAATTTAAGTGTTCTTTCCTGTGAAAAAGTTAGTGAGAGTAGAGAGTTTCAAGAACATATGAATGGTAAAAGAGTTCATTTCTAGAAATAGTCCTAATAAAACCAACATAAACAATATGGTCAACATTTACATCAACATTCCTGATTTTGGCTTCTCTATCCAAAGAACACATGAAAGTGCCCTATATTCAGGCATTAATATTTTAGGATAAAAATTTAAAGGCTAATCTTAGTAAATTTCAATAATTATCAGGAAGTACTAAATATAGGTGCCACAGGGCAAACTTCTCCTCTTTCAAATGTAACCATACTCTTGGATATTTAAAATCTGTTTCCTGCAGTGAATTCTTGTTTGCAAGCTAGATGACACATACTTTACTTTATCAGGATATCATGGTGGAATTAAAGAAGTTCAGCAAAATTGTTTCAGGGGTTCAGAACAGACGTTTCCAACAGGGCCCATCAAAAAGATACATTAGCCAGACACCAGTGGCTCCCATCTACAATCCTAGGAGGCTGAGAGCTGAAGAACAGTTTGAAGCCAGTAGGGGCAGGAAACTTGCAAGACTCTCATCTCCAATCAACCTCCAAAAAGCTGGAAGTGGAGCTGTGGCTCAAGTGGTAATTCACCAGCTTTGAGTGAAGAAAACTAAGAGACAGTGTATGAGTTCTGAGTTCAAGTCCTAGTTTACACACACACACACACACACACACACACACACACGAACCCACAAAGACACAGATACACACACTTATTCAATGGTCTAAACACTTGAATTATATTTTCTTCTCTCAGTGGGAGCAGTTGAAATGAGAGATGGTTTGCGGTTTCTGTTCTTCACGGGGAATATTTTTCAAGCCACACTGGCAAAAGCTCAAAGCAGAACAACCCTCATCCAGTGATGCTTTGAGCTAAGTCTCATGTCTCAGACTCACAGATCAAGTACCTAAGCCATGACCAAGGTGCTCATCACGTGCCTAATGTCTGACCTTCATGCAAGCTTATCTCAGGATCCAGTGTATTAGGGATGAGCTCTGAGCTTCCTGGAGCTGTAACATACAACTTTTACAATCTTTTTTATTGGGTTCTTGTATAATGGGAGAGCATCTTTACTTTTGATTTCTTCTTTATAGTTTCTGCTTAATTTCTCTATTTAGTTTTCCATCTGATTTAAAGTATTTGTCTGTATTCTAGGCAAGTTCCTACCTGATTCTCTCAAAAGTTCTGTTACAAAGCTAAATTCTGGTCCACGATGTTTTTCCCCTTTTTATTTCTTTTTAGAGTATTATCTGTAAGTAGTTGTACAATGGAGTTTCTGTTTAGCAAAGCAGTATGTGAGAAGTTCATAAGGATGAACGTGAGTCACTTGCTCTAAGTTTAGTTTACTATTTGCATCTTCTTTCTCAAATGCCCCTGTCCTGACAGGCCCTGACAATAGCCCAAATCATCTCAGTTTCTGATGTCCCCTTTGAGCTTCTGTGTCTTTTATGTCTCTAGCATGTCATCTTATATCCTGGTGGTATTGACACATTGAAATCTTGGTTTTTTACCATCTTACAAAATGTGTTAATGACCCAGTTTCTTTTTACCTAACTTTATTCTGTGACAATAGTTGTTTTCTTAACTAGGCTACAAGTTAACAAGTGTCCAAGTAGAAATGACAAGTCTAGATCAGAGTGGAGGTCATAAGACTCATCAGTCAAGGACATTCATGAATTAAACTCGACCCCTCAAACTCAAAAAAGCAGAAGATCTGACTTTTCTTGGGTCTTACCTTTCCTGATTCATAATCACCTCTATTTTTTTATTCATTAGATTTATTTTCCTTCTTTTTTCCCTGAGCTCAGAAATTTAGTGTGAGATGAAATAAGAAAACTGCAAGCCCTTCAGGCACAAGTCAGGCATTGTTTCAATTGCTTTTTTTCCCCTGATGAAGCTCAGGATACAGGTCCTGATGAAGCCACATCAGCACTTTTCTTCTTTTCCCTAAAGAACAAATTGCCAGCAGGATTCCTGTTTATGAGGATAGGAATTTGTTGTACAAATTTCCCCTAAGGATTCTGGTAAAAAGCTTCTCTGGTAAGGCAGGGAGCTGTGTCACTGATTTTGGGCACACAGCCAGAACAAGTATGAGCTCTCTGTAGTCCACCAACAGCTCCTTCCCCATGTCCATACAGCTGATTTGTTTGAAAAATATATGTTTCATTTCTATAATTACCTCAAAAGAGAGATGTATAAGTGTGCCTAATTATGGTGTTCATGCATATTGAGAATTTTCCCAAGTTTTCCCCTATCAGTAGGGGACCCAAAGCAGAGGCTGAGTGGTGAGTTGAAGTGTCAAGACCACAAGCAGGGTGGGGAGGAAGAGGCCCCATGCTGATCTGCCAGATCCCAATTCCATCCTGCTCAGTGCAGCTATGAGAGGCTAAGAAGAGCAGCAACTGGAACAGCAGCCGTGCTTTGAGACTTTTTTTTTTTGTTGCTAGTCCTGGGCCTCGGACTCAGGGTCTGAGCACTGTCCCTGGCTTCTTTTTGCTCAAGGCTAGTACTCTGCCACTTGAGCCACAGCACCACTTCTGGCCATTTTCTATAGCTGTGGTGCTGGGGAATCGAACCCAGGGCTTCATGTTTACGAGGCAAGCACTTTTGCCACTAGGCCATATTCCCAGCCCGAGACACATTCACTTTGAACAATGAGATAGCACCAGGGCTCTCTTTGGGTCAACGCAACTTGACCACCCCTGATACTTCACAATATGATTCTCACATCTATTTTGCTTCTGGAGGTGAAGTACTGTCCCCTGATCTTTGTTAGTCTGAAATCATGTTGAAGTCCATTGATACAAAGCAGCCCCGTATCAAGGTCCTATTATGGAAACAGGAGGTGGAAACCTCTGTCGAGCATTCTGCATCTGCTCAGTAGCAGCAGCAGCAGTAGCAGCAGCAGCACCTTTCTTATGGCCTTGGTAAAGAAGTTCCTTCTCATAAATATCCAGTTATTAGGGTTTTCGGGTCTCACATAATAAATCTATTGCAACATTCTCACGTTCTTTAGCCTTTTGGCTCCTTTGACTTTCTGCCAAGCCAGTCTTGGTCTCTCTACTCCATTTATTGTGCACTAGTGCTATGTGCAACCTTCATCCCAGCAGTGGACTGGGTCAGATCGTTTTTGCCAGGACAGTAAATCTTGACTCCTGGTTCGGGCAGTGCTGAGGCAAGAACCAAGTTATAGGCCTTTGGCAAAGGAGATGAGTGCTCATGATCCTTAAAAGGCAAAGCATCACTTCAGAAGGCACCTTCCTCGGGTGAGACCTCTCATGATGTCTAGGTAATGGGAAGTTGCTCTGCTTTGTTAGGGACAAAGCATGTTCTTCTGTTCACCTGGAAAGCTCAGGAGAATTGGAGAGTGGTTCTTAAGTCTTTCCACTCATTGTTTCAAGCATGCCTTGAGAGCATGAACTCCCTGCACTTCCAGACTATATGAGTGCAGAGCAGGCTTCAGTTAACCATGCCAACTACATTAGATAAATCTGAGACAGCAAAGAAAGAAGGAATGGACGGTATGTCCTTAAGGAAGATGCTTTCAGAAAGTCAAAGACCAAGAAAGGGCTTGCCAAAATCATAGTAGAAGTCAGAAGTGAAGCCAAGACAGTGTGCCAAGGCTTACTAGAATATCTGAAATACATAGAAAGAAGAAAACCAAGAATAAAAAATCGAAAAAGAATTGCCCACCATGTTGCACTTAGCACCTGTACAGTGTTGGGGTGTAAAGCCAGCCTCTCGGTTCTAGATACCATGTCTTAACCAGTATGCCATTATTTTTCCCTAGGGAAATAAGACAAGGTATTGTAGTAGTAATGGGCTTATTGACACTGAAGTGGAGGTCAGAGCTTGTCTTCTCAGTCATCTACAAAATGCATTGTCATTAGCTTCCAAAAAGAGTACAGCTGCCTAGAAAGTCACTTACGTAGAATCTCAGTCCCTTATGGGTATGGTGACATTCTCAGATGCACTCCTTAGTTTTTTGTGACTTTCTCAAATCAAGTTGAAGAGTTATTTTTGAACACTTCACGGGCAACTACTCCAGAGCCTTTGTTATTACTGCTACTTCTGCCCCAAACCTTTCCCTACACTTTCCTAGCTGCCATCACCCCAGAGATGCTGAGCCTGATAATCTCACCTAAAGCAGCACAAAGTCTCTCTTCAGCAACTCATACACCACAATTCTGGTTGTGTTTCTCATAGCTCCACCTCAGGCTTTGACTTCTCTAGGAACCCTTCCTTTCATCCTTCAAGATTGTTTAAGATGGTTTTGCTCTGCCTCCCCACAGGTGGCCTTGGTCCTGCCCCTCCTTGGGACACCATTGCTCATATTTTGCTCTCAGTAGTGATATCATTATGCACACCATGTTCACCTATGAAATTATTTAGTGAATCCTACCTGAATGAAAGCTTGCCCTCTGCACATTACCTTGCATGGCACTAAAAACCAACAGCAGCTTCTTGCAACACGAAAATCTCCAGGACTCTACATTGTTGGAGGAATGACTGTGTTATAGGTGTCAGAGCACAGAGAAAATCTACACACCGCAACTCTATTTGTTCTCTGGTCTTTGAGTGACAAAAGATTTCATTGTTCAATTCTAACATTGCTAACATATGTTTTGAAAAATACTGACCTTGCAAGGAAGAACCATATCAAGAAAAGTAGCAGCAATTCTGGTATAAAACCAAAACAAGCATTTGCCAAATGCTCTAGTTGGCCCATAATGCTCTTAATATTTATGCTCTTAATATTTAACCAGTTGATCTCCTGACTGGAAATGTTTCCTTTTTCCCAAGTTCAGAAATGCATAAAATCCCTCAATGTATTCAGTTGTAGAACCAGGGCTAAGTGGTCAATATGACATTTCCAACTTTGTAGATCGCTTCTATGTCTTTCCCAGCCACATAAACTGTTTCCAGTTTTCAAGGTTTATGCCAGAGTAAGAGAAGGCTCTTTAGCGTCCAAGAATGAGTCACGATGCTGTTAAAAACATATCAGATGATTCAAAAAGAGAGGCAGCAGGACTTTTCAAATTTTGAAGCTACGGAAATTTTCTCCAGAAGAAGATTCTACAAGGTTCAGGCCTCGGGGATTATTGAACTGAAAAAAATTTTCCCTATACCATCTCCACACAAACATTCTTCAGCCAGTGAAGTCTGTAAACTTCTCATTTCAATATCACTTTACTCCCTTTACACTAGGTATTGCCTAGAAATAGCACCAAATGAGTGATCAGTAGCAAATAAATCTGACAGATCACTTGAATGTCTTTCTCTCTCACTGTTAGTCCATTTTTTTTTATTTCAGGAGAATTTTATTTCTAAATCTCCACAGGAGTAGTCTCATGAATCATTGTCCTTCCTCTGAGGATATTTGTTCTCTGAATCTTTTAAACCCTCTAGGGGAAAGTTGTTTCTGGCTGAGGTATATGGACTGTGCAAATCATGAAAATGATTTAGCTTAGCTGAGGAAGCACTATTCAAACTTCAATGCTACCTCACCTCTTCCTTTGCAACTTTGTCCAGCTATTGTGAATTTTCATTCATTCATTCATTCATTCATTCATTTGTTTGTTTTCCATTTATTCTTCTCCCATGCTCATTTTCAACATTAATCATCTCAAGAAATTTTTTAAATTATTCAAATGTTACCTGATTCAACAGTATCCTCAAAATTAGAAATGCAAACTAAATCATGATTTTTCCCCTATAACTTTGTTTTCATAGATTAATCTAGTAATATATCATAGTAACAACAACCACACACACACACACACACACACACACACACACACGAACATCCTTTTTATTAAAGTAATTCAGAATCCCCATAGTGCATCTTATTAAGTGCCTGGTTTTTCCCCTCAGGTTTTCATGAACAATATACTTAGTTCCATAATAACCCTTTATTTCTACCCAGGATAAGACAATGTCTTGTTTTGTCTTTCATTTTACATGGGCCATACCCTGTGTAAGAAAAATATTAGGTGCTCAATCATTCACATGTGAGCTTAGCACACAGCGATCAATTATCAAACTTGCAGCAGGTTAGAAATGAGTCAAGGTTGGGCTGGGAATATGGCCTAGTGGCAAGAGTGTTTGCCTCGTATACATGAGGCCCTGGGTTCAATTCCCCAGCACCACATATATGGAAAATGGCCAGAAGGGGCGCTTTGGCTCAGGTGACAGAGTGCTAGCCTTGAGCGGGAAGAAGCCAGGGATGGTGCTCAGGCCCTGAGTCCAAGGCCTAGGACTGGCCAAAAAAAAAAAAAAAAGAAATGAGTCAAGGTGTAAAATGATTCAAAGGGTACATCTTTGCTGTCTTTTTGGAATATATATGATGGCACGTTACAAATTATGCTAGTATTTGGTGACTCCATGCTATAGACCAAGTGCTGTTGAAATGATTTTATACATTAATCCTTTAGGCAGGTATTATTTTAATCTCCATTCTACAGTAAATAAAAAGAGATTCAGAAAAGTTAAGGTTCCTGAGATGGCTCAGCCAATCAGTGTTAGAGTTTGCATCCATGCCATCCCATGCTGTGGCACATGTTCCCATGGACAGGGTTTCATCCCTCTTGGGTTTTTGTGGCAGCAGCTATGAAAGCTGAAGTGCCAAAGCCAAGGAGGAAGAACGTTTGCCTCTAGGTAGTGAAGTGAGTCATGTAGAGAGTTCTCATCTCTCCATTCTAACGACATGCCCTATGAATTTGGAACTTATCCACTACAGTGGTGAAAGCCTTTTCTTCTGGAGATACATCTTCCCATTCCATTCGATGTATTATGTCCTCATAATCTCCCGAGTGTCAGAAGACTGCCATGAACTTCTGGCTTCCTGTTTCACATCAAGGGCTTAACACTGTCCTTTCCTATGCCTTATGATTATTTGCCCTTAAGTTGTTTTGATTATACATGTGAAGCACTTTTCTCCTTGACTGCTCATTTATTTCCCCCTAGAAATTTCTTTTCTAACCCTCTTCCTATCAGTCCTCTTTGGCTACCATGCCAACTTTACCATCTGTTCCAATAGTTCCACTCTCCAGGGCTCTGAGGAAGCCTTCACATTGCTATCTAACCCTAGTTCCTGTTACTCTCGGCAAACCCCAGTTCTGGAAAGGCTACTTCTGTTATCAGTTCTAGACTGAAAAGCTTATCTGTGACGCAGCAGCCCTCTCAGTCCCATTTCTTGGTGCTTTGAGGAATAGATACCTCCAAGCCCCACGTACAGAATATCATGAACTGCTGAGTTTTCCATCTTAACACTCTATCTCCACTATAACACACCCACTTATCTATATCTTTGAATTGTTCCTTCCACCTCCGGCCATGCAAACTGGAATTTCTCCTTCACTTCGTGTGTCATTGTTTTCCTATGGTTCTTGTAACTGTCCAAAATAGTGTGTTTGTATCATCTAGTGGGGTACTTCTCAGGGCACTAAACACTGTATTCTGGGATCATTCCCATACTGATTTTTTTTTTAAAGTCCTTTTCATCAAGTTTACTTCACTTAGTACTTAATGTGCCTGTGGAATAAGCAAGTCAAGAATAAGTCAAGGCCCTGAATTCGAATCCCGATACAACAAAAAATGTTAATGTACTTCCATTAATGCCATATTATGTGTATCCTTCCAAACAAAATGAGCTATTGAGTAATTGAAAATAGCCATAACTCTTATAACTCCTATTAATGCCGGAGCAGAGCAACTTTGGAACCCTATTTCAGGTATATTCTTCCAGTTCCTTCTGATACATGATGAGTAGGCCATGCAACTAGGGTGAGTCAGTTTTTCTTTTCCAGCTTTACCAAACTCCTGATTGGGTTGGGTTGTGATTCAATTGTGGCCATTAGCTTAGGAATGGAGCAGTGACTGAGTTGAGAAATCATGAGGAGAAACATAGTGTGCTGGGGTGGAAGGAAGATTGCCCTCTTCTGTTGGTATGAGGAAGTGAATTCTCTCATCAAGTTTTCCATTTGGCTGGTGGATTGTGGCAGGGGGGGGGGGGGGAGGGGGGCGTGAGACAGGAGAATTGTGTGTGTGTGTTTTAAAATGATTTTGTAGTGTAAAAGTGGAAGGGAGGTACTGACCTTCAGTAGGAAGAGTAATCTAGCTCCAGGTGCTTTCAATACATCAAGAGAATTACAGTATTCAAGCTTTGCACCTCCTTCAGCTTGTATTTCTTTATCTCAGGGGTTAAAGAGAGTAATCTTTGTAACCCAGTTACTCTTATATTAAATTCTACACCTGATCATCAGATTTCAATACTCTCCAGAGACAAAATACAGAAAGTCTTTAAGAGGCCACCAAGAAAGCTTTTCAGCATTAACATTTAGATATTATTTGTTGATGGATGAAGATTTCATGACTTGTTTATCTTTTCTTACAGCACCAGTGAAGCTTAGCAACAGATTGCAAATAGCCACCCCATTCCACTGTGCCTACGGGATTTTTTTCCTCCTTGCACTCAAATGCCTGATACCTTGCACAATTAATGCATTCCTACTACTGGTATAGCACCCAAACTCATCACCAGTAAAAACATTAGCACCTCAAACTTGTGCTCCAATAACCTCCACTAATGGGGTATTTATTGCCAGCCAGCTGTCTGCTAGGTCAGCCAGTTACAAAATTCCACATTAAGATCAGTAAGCCTATCACTTATCAACCACCACAGGCTGTAGACACTGAAGTGAAGTTTATCATGCTAAATGGATATTAGTAGATAACCTTTGATCAAACCCCTCGGAACAGATGCAAAGGAAGTATGATTTGACAGAAAGAGAAACTGTGCTATGATGAAGACTGAGTGAAGGACTCAGCCAACACCACAGAAAGCTTTGGGGTGAAATATTCAGTCAAAGTTACTCTAAAGTTGAGTAAGAGGAACTAAGCTTCTATATTCTTCTGTAAATCAGTGGGGGATTTGAATGATACACTGTAGCTTCCATCAGTTCATGTAGTCTTTCCTTTTGTTTTGTCTTTTGTTATATCTTCAAGGATTTTATTAGTGTTCTCATAGTTATCGTAATACTACCATGTTAGAAATTCTTTTCATTTCAACCCTTCTTATTTGGCTATTATAAGACTTGTGTTTCTCCTCACTTCATTGTTCTGCCTTTCAAAAAACTTCCCCAGTTTTTTGCATATCTATCAAGGTTTTGGTATAACTTTGACACCTGAAGAACAGATTGGTTGAATATGAAATAGCATTTTTTGAGCCACTGAACATGTTTTCCTATTAATATTTGTCTGTATGTGGCCATGGTAAAACTTTCATGCCAATTTGGTCACCCTTTTGTAAATGATTTAGATTTTTGCTGTTTTTTTGCTTTGTAAACTCTCAGAAATTTGATATCAAAGTCTAATAGTTTTGCTAGGATAATATGCTTTAGAAACAGCTTATTGAGATAAGATCATTCTCACTATACAGTATACATAATAGGTCTTTTCATTATATGGAAATTAACCTATTCCTGGAAGTTTTTCTTAAATTACATTTTAAAAAGTTGCTTTGGTACATTGATTTGTTTCTTTTCTTTATAGAGTTCAATTGTTTGTATGTTGTATCTTCTTTGCCTATGACAAATTCCTTTTCCCCCTACTGTTTATTTTTACTCTCTATTGGGCTTTTCTTCTCTGCCTGGCTTTTCTTCTTTTCACTATTAAATATTTCTAATGAATTTTCAATGACGTGTTTTCTTACTAATGCAATTTGTAATGCTTTTTTCCCCACTTGTGAAAAAGAATTTTCCTTTTTTTCTATTTCTTTCCAGTGTTCAATTGTTTTCTATCTTCCTGATTTTTCCCCATATTTATAATGAGACTTAATTTATGTTCTGAATTATGTACTTTAAATCTGAAAATTTTTCTGTTCAGGTGGTATAATCAAACTCAGATCAGAATATTATGTTATAGATTTCTTCAGTAATGAACACTTTGGAGAGCAATATTTAAACAGCTGATAGATTTTGATTTTTATTTTTTTTTGCCAGTCCTGGGGCTTGAACTGAGGGCCTGAACACTGTCCCTGGCTTCTTTTTGCTCAAGGCTAGCACTCTGCCACTTGAGCCACAGCGCCACTTCCAGCTTTTTCTATATATTTGGGGCTGAGGAATAGAACCCAGGGCTTCATGTATATAAGACGAGCACTTTACCACTAGGCCATATTCCCAGACCCTAGATTTTGATTTTTACATTGTTATATTTTCCTTTTTAGTTTAGCTTTGCATGGATGTCTTCTACTTTGTTTTGTTGTTGGTTATGGTTTGTTTTTTTATTGTCTTTATTTTGATACTGGGCTTTGCTATATAGCCCATGCTCATCTTTCAATGACAATCTTCTTGCCTCAAGTATTAGGATTTATCGGTATGAGTCATTGTACCAGACTATGAATATCATTTTCTTTTAACAATTATTTTGACTGTTTCATTTTCTGGTTCAACAATTGCAGTTATATGCCTATAACAGTGCAAGTTTTGAGTGGCTTTCTGTATTCCTTAGCTCAAGACTATTCTTTCAGCTAGTTTAGGTGAAATTTCTATAAGCAATTTGTTATTTTTTCTGTGTGCAGGATTTATGTGTAACATATTTTATATTTCATTCTCTCTCTCTCTTTCTCACATACACACACACACACACACACACACACACACACACACACTAGGAATTTAATGTTCTACTCTTGATTCCTTTCCCTATTTTTTCTTTCCTTTCCCCCAAATATCCAGGAAGCACAATCTCATTTTAAGATGCCCTGATCCCACATGAGAGTGTTGTTTATGGGACTACTTCCTCTGGTCCTGCCTTATATTGAAATCCTTTCCTTCTGATTGTCTTGTGACCTGAATCTACTAGTGCTCTTAAATTCATTCTTAGCAACTTCTAACTCATAGTGGGGATTTTACTTGGAAGAATGCTTTTGGAGTTCTGTCTGACTTTACTCTGGTCTATGATCTTCTATCCTTTTGGTATCTTTCATATCAATGCTTTGCTTTTTCCTAAAGCTAAGCCAAAATTATTCTTAAATTTGCCAACATTTTATTTTACCATTGAGTAGTTGTACAAAAGAGTTGCCCTTCAACAATGTACTATATTAATGCAATGTATCTTGACCAATGTCACCCTTTTCACTATTCCATCCTTCCATTACTCTCAACCTCATTCATTCCCTCAATTTTCTTAATTTTGTAGAATGGGCACTGAATCTCACGACTGCATTCTCCCCTCCCATAAAAGCAGAGCTTGTAACAGAGCTCAGAAATGTGTTTGGATACCCAAACAAGTGATTTTTTTATTGCACTATTTGTAGTTATTTCTCTTTTTTCTTACTTTTTTCCTTTGACATATTCCCTTTTGTCACTTTTTAAAAATTTTTCTACCCTGTATGTTTATCTGATTTGGGGAGGGGGAGGGGAATCACAGAACTGGTGGGACAAAGGGTGAACCAATGCAACAGTGATACTCAGTAGATATTACGTTGGAAGTGAACTTTACAACTTGGGGGAAAAGGAGATCCGGAGAGGAAAAAGTAGGAATAATGAGGGAGGATGTAACAAGGTTCAAAAAGATATGTACTCATTACATATGACTTGTGTAACTGCAACCCTTCTGTGTACAACCTTTACAATAAAATTTAAATTAAAAAAAATGTGATTTCTTCCTTGTTGAGGTAGAGCGCTCACTCTTACCACATCCATCTTCTCCTCACCCTGGCTCTTGAAGGGTGAGGCCCAGAGTGAATCACTGGGAAAGTTTTCATGATTAACAGTCCTACAGTTGTCCTCCTTGCTGATCTCAAGCCCTTTCCATAATTAATTTTACTTAGCTTAAGATTTCTCTTGAACACAAACTCAGGAAGGTGTCTTATGACTTACTGCAATCTGAGCTATGAGCGTTTGTGTGCAATAACAACAAGCCGTGTGTGTGTGTGTGTGTGTGTGTGTGTGTGTGTGTGCCCATCACTGTACTTGACATGTTATTCTGCTTGGGAAAATATTTCTACTTGTAAAGTGTGCACACTTCAAGATGTGTGCTTCATGGCCCCAGCAATTAATTCTTCCTGACTCTTCTGCTTTGTTATAGTTAGAATCACTAGTCTCTCTGAAATCATCTGCTAAGTATGTGTCCTGGTTCCAGAGCTACAGAGGTATGAATATTAGGAATCTCTCCGGACCTGGGATCATCGTCAAGTAAGTTCTCAGAGGATTTTCTTTCTTTTCTTTTCTGTATCCATGTCCAATTTGGAAAACACAAATGAATATATCATATCCATCCAAAACTAAGCAGGAAGAGCAAATATTTTCTCAATATCACAATATTCTCTTTATATACGGACAGAATATACTTATGGAGCCTGGATTCCTCCTTTGCTATTAGGACTTTCATATTTCAAAAGAGTGTTTGCTATTCATGAAGATGAGTGCATGGCCTCACCCCAGATTATAATATGTCTTTGAATTCAAAATATTCTTCCTTTCTTCTTTTTTAGAAAGGACTATAAGAATCTGGGACTATAAGTGTCACCAAAGCATAACATTTAGGACCAGAAGGGACCTTGAGATCATTCAATCTCATTTGGCAATCACTGACTTTTCCATAATTATTCATCAGGTTAATGGCAGAATGAGCAGCAACATCAAAGTTCACACTTTTGTGTTCTCTCCCCAACCCATTCTGACTCAAGATGGAAGAACTATGGTCTCTCCTGCAAGTCCCCTAACATATACTCCTAACCTGACTAGGTGACCCCAAGTGGCAGTTTGAAAAACACTATACTATTTTACGCAGCCTTGAGACTAGATGTAAACATTCCCCAGCCATCCCACTGCAAAATAATTTAAAAGCTTGATATATATTTTTTATTTTTTGTCATGGGAGAGGACAGAAAACTAACCTCTAAAAATGAGCAAAAAAAAAGAGGGAAAAAAGAGCTGGAACCTTCTCAACTGTTTTTTTTTTTTTTCTTTTCTCCAGGATTTTAAACTATTATCCATCAGTTGCAATTTTCTCTTCCAAATTCTACTCTTAAGAAGGCAAAATTCAAAGCCAATTTGAAGTCCTTCTGGAAAAAAATTAATCTCTAAATCCTTCCTTCTACTCTATTCCATCTGGGCCTTTCCATAAAAAAAAAAAAAAGGCGACTCTTTTTCTTTGAACACAGACAGCAATAATTCACCCTCCCAGTCTTGCCACACCCCAGGGTGTCTTCAGTCATAAAGCAGTGTCAGGAGATTATCAACACAAAATTAATTGAAATTGAAACAATAAATTTCTGCCACGCAGTATTTTCTGAAGCTGAAAAGAAGAGAAAGGAAAGAATTGTCATAAATAAAGCAAAGAAGGAATGTCCCAAAGGGTGATGGGAAGGAACTGCTGATTCAAAGGCAAGATGAAAAATCCATGTTTTTGAAACTTCTTAGATTTTAAAAAAGAAAAACTGAAAAACCACAATTGTCAAAACAAGAAGCCACATCTTATAAGTCATGGCCTCCATCACATTTCTGACAGTTTGAACATCAGCTACAGTTTTTTAACCCCAAATTTAACATGCATGAGCATTCCAGATCTGTCACTAGAAGCAGGATGATGTCAGTGAGAAAATCTGGTGTTATTTCATTTTCACAAGTTTTTTTGTTTTTTTTTTTCAGAATCCCAAATGGAGCGGTTGGTTGAATGTGTCACCATCAAGAGGGGGTAGGTAATCATTAGTGATCACAGAAACAAGTCCTGCTGTTGGGTTAAATTTTTTTTAATGTACTAATATGAAGGAATGTCAAAAGAAGGAAATAAGGGAAGGAACTTATCACTACAGCTAGCTCCAAAGAATTTCTAAAGAATTTCTAAAGAAATTATTTAGAAGTGTTAGAATTCTGTTTTCCCTCTTCTGGCCATGCACATAGGTGAATAGAGTCAATTTCTATTTCAAGATCTACACAGTACTTAGGACATGCATGAAAAACTGGGCATCTTTTTATTCCAAAATCATTTGTGGGATGAGATAAAATATATACATTGGAAGGCAGAGTAAAATGGATTGTCTTTCTAAAAAGGTGGGCCTCATATAATCAGAGAAAAGCCAGCATAGAAAAGGACAATTGCCCTTTGATCAACTAATTTACAGTTGAACAAAAGAAATACCAGGACAACTTAGAAACATGTTTTGTCAGAGAGGGTATGATCGATGGGAGTGGTGGATAGAGGAATAGAGAGAGAAAGGTGGATGGATACAGTCAGAATATTCAGTGTATATGTGAGAAAATGAAAGGTAACTTGAGGGATGAGCAGAATTGAGACAGATTGGTAAAGGAAGATAAAGAAAGTGGTGATATTATCAAGGTGCATTCTACTCATAAATTGACATGTTGAATTGAAATTCCTTTGTACAATCACTTAGAGAATTTTTTAAAAAATCGACATAATTGCTTCTGTCTGACTTGATTTGAGCATGATTTTCTTTCCCCTGCCTTTGGCCTCAAACTGAAACATCAGTTCTTTTGTGCCTTAAGCCTAGTGGCTTTTGGACCGTAGCTTGTAGACCGCAGATCTTAGGACTTCTTGGCCTCCATAATCTCGTCAGTCTATTCCTTATAATACATATAGGCATCCTACAGTTTCTGTTACTCTGGAGATTCTTGATGAATACAATTGAGAAAGTGGCTTCAAAGGTAGAAATCATGGGCTAGTATAATGACCCGGAAATCTAGCAGGACATTGGACTCTAGCAGTTTTTGTAAAATCATTATAGTAGTTTTGGACTGCTGAACTCTTGAGTATTCAAGCTATGCGAGAAAATATATACATAGTTTGTTTAAACACAATTAGTTCAGCTTTCCATTACTGCCAGCCAAATGCAGCTCGTAATTAATATGTTCCTCTGCTACACATAAGCTCAGCAAAAAGCCAGAAAGGAAAGTTATACTTCTTGGTTTTAAATGCAGTGATGAATAAATACAGTTTTGCCCAGAGCAAACAAACATTTACAGAACTCCTAAAAGGTGCTTGGTAGTGTGCTAAAAGTGAAAAACCCACCTAAACTAGCCACTTGCTGGTTAGCTTAACCACTCCTAACCAATGCTCTCCTTTTCCCCGAAACCCACAGGCACCAATGCCCCAGAAGCCTGGCATTCTGCTGAGTTAAAAACTACGCTCCTTTGTTTCTGTATTTTTCATCTTACATATTGCACTTTACCCTTCCAGAGTTAGTTTTGTTGGTTCAAAAGATTAAGTAGGCCAACTGTCTTTATTAGTAGATTGATATTATTGGCATATAACTCATAAAATGTGAGTAGGCAAAACCATGGAGTTTTTGTTGGGATAAAAAGTAGGTCTGTTGCTCTGAAAAGATGAAATAAAATGAAGCTATCAACCCAATGCTGTCAAACTGGGTGATTACAAGTCAATTTTTAAATAATGGGGGAAAAATTTAAAGGGTCAGAAAAACTTTGCCCTCAGGCTGCTTTGTAATTGCACTTAAGTTCTTGATTTTTTTTAAGTAAACATAAAGCTTTATTTTAGTGATCTGGTTATCTAGGAAGCCCCAATTGTTAGGCCTGTTCTCAAAATAAAGCTTTTAATATCAAAGGATTGATTAATGCATGTACAGAACCATTCTATAATTTCCCCCTTTACCTCTAGGTACCTCTAACATGAGCCGTTCCTTTGTAAAACTCCTTGTTTGATTTGGACTATTTTAGCCAAGTACCAATTCAGATATTTACATATATAGTAAGAAAATGACTCACAAGTATTTACATGGGAGAGTGTTTGAAGCAATCTAGAAGAACATCTAGTCCGTTATCTGGAAAGCTAAATTCCAGAAGCATTGAGGAAGCCTTTAGAATACAATAGCTACTAATGAGCTACACAACTGTCTTATGGTCACTGAGGTTTGGATCAGGGGCCTGTGGCTGGCCCAAGAATAGACTGACATAATTCCACACTGTGCTGGCATCATGGAGGAAACATAGGCAGGTACATTTATCTACTAATTCAAAAGACTATAGACTCATGGAAGCTGAAAAGACAATTCGTTGGCTTATGATGAAAAATCCAAGGAAGCATGGCTTGCAGAGTGGTAGTATCAGGTGGCCAGCTACATCAGACATTGTCAGCATCCTCTAGATGTGTTTATTATTTTGTGTGTGTTTGTTTTTCCCTATGCCTTTGGTTTCCTCCTCTCTTGCTATGGAAAAGTTTCTCTGCTTAATTAAAATTTGGCTGTAGGAATCCTCAAGCCAGCATTGTTACAATGTGACAAAAGAAGGAGCTTTCCCTCTGCATTCAATTGGTACTGTATATATGGTCCCATGATCTTGAATCAACTGCAGGGCAGCTTTCTGAATGGTTTTGGACCAATTGTTATCTTTATCTTTCTCATTGCAGTTCTTAAGAATAACGGGGGAGGTGAATATCATAAACATGTATGAAAATATCACAATGAAACCCATTATTTTGTACAGCTAGTATATATTTATATTTCTTTTAAAAAATAACTGTATGACAAATGCCTCTGATCACAGCTACTTCAGTGTTAGAGATAGGAGGATCTTAGTTCTAGGCCAGCCAATGGCAAAAGCTAATGAAACTCTTATCTCAAAAAGCAAGCCAGGTAGGGTTACATGTATCTGTAATTCTAGCATGAGATACCATCTGAAAAACAAACTAAAAGCAAAATGGTTGGAGATGTGACTTAAGTAGTAGAGCAGAACACTTGCCTAGCAAGTGTGCGACTCTGAATTCAATTCCACATACTGTTAATAAAAAATAGTGTAAAATGTACTTGAAATGCAGCACCCTAAGATAAGGAGGAGGGGCTGGAATATACACCCCACCCCAGAAATGTCCAACCATACTGTAGCCCAAGGGGTCATGTGACACTGAGATACATAAGCCAGGACAGGCTGCCTTGGGATCAGCTTCATATCTGTGCAGGTAGGCATATGTACATAAGGCTCCATTTGCCATTGATAGCTCTACAGAGACTTGAAGGAGTGACTCATTATGATCTTGTGCATTTGTTTTTCGTTGCTGCCTATCTGTAAGAAATAAACTCATGGCATGTAACTTTTATGTGTAGGCATTCTGCCAAGCTAGGCAAGTTGTTAACCATTACACAGTGAAACTGCTTCAAAATAATTGCCATGAACAGATTTGAGGGAGAGGGACCCTGTGTATTGATTCTGGCTTACATTCATACCAGAGTTATGTGGGATGAATTTAAGGTAGACCAACCTTAACCTTGTATGGTTTCAATGGGATATGCAGAGCTAAGCTTTGGAAATAGCACATGTCTCTCTATCTGCCTGTGTTTCCTCCTGGATGCCAGTATGATGCTAGGATTCAGTAGTACATTCTTGAGCCAGGGGAAAGCCATGAACTGTATACTAGAACACTAAACAGAGTGCTATACCCATTCACTGTATTTTTATTCTTCAAAAGTTACTCAGTGTTTCTGGATTTGGGCTTTCTACACAATGGAGTTGATAGTCTTTTAGATTGGTTTGAAACATAGAGTTTTACAATGATGAATCTTAACTTTTCATTAATCTGATAACCTTTTTTTGGCCAGTCCTGGGCCTTGGACTCAGGGCCTGAGCACTGTCCCTGGGCTTATTTTTGCCACTTGAGCCAGAGGGCTACTTCTGGTTGTTTTCTATATAAGTGGTGCTGGGGAATCGAACCCAGGGCTTCATGTATACAAGGCAAGCACTCTTGCCACTAGGCCATATTCCCAGCCCTTCTGATAACCTTCTGTAGGAATATTTGTTACCTGTGTGACATTTACTCACCCTTTGATAAATAGCCTGCTGCTCTGAGTCAGTCTCCAGATTCTAGGAGAGTGTTTTGTTTTCTTGACTATGATGAATACTTGCATCTGAGAAAAATGGTGTCCCCAGCAAGAACAAATCCAAATTAAATGGAAAATATTTTTATTAAGGAATGGCCTGCTATAGGAAAAAATATCAAAGGTCTTTGCAGATGAAGGTGGTAACAAAAGTTATTAGGAGAGTTAAACAATTATCAATCCCTCCATGTTAGAGGGAAAGAAAGTCCTCTGTTTATTTGATGGGGTATACAAGTTCAATATTGGACAAATTTTGAAAGGAAAGGAAAAAATAACAATCATTGTGTACTTTCTGCCTACACCATGGTAAGTCTTTTTATAATGGCTTTTCTGATTTAATTTCTATGCCACCTCCTTAGAGTAGGTTTTGTAACGTGTCCACACAGGGGAGAAAAGGTGGCCTTAGTTAAGTAAGCTACCCAAGGTTAATTAAGTAACCAATGGTAAAAATGGGATTCACATTCAGGGAGCTCACCCAGTTGGACCTACCCACAAGAATGACTTTTTGATTTAGAATCTTTCCCATTACCTTTCTTCCTCATTCTGTCTCCTGGTTCTCCTCCACAGAAAGCACCCTAACTTAGTTGCATGGAAAGGAAGTCCTTTATAGTCATACACTAAGTTAAGATGCTGCATGTGAAATCCCCACAGAGGTATGGCTCCATCACATGAGTAGAAGAAAACCAACGAGATTACCCAAGAGTCCTCCAGAAGAAGAGAATGGCTCATGGTGGTGACTTTCTGTATCTTCAGAATTTTTCTTAATATTCACTTGGAAACTATTTTAAACAAAGGAGAAGAATGCATCTACAAGGCTTGCTCTCCTGTAAGGTCCATCTGGTGTTTCACAGGTATGGGTGCCAAATTACACGATTGAAATAACACTTACAAAGGGCTTTTCCTTTTATAAGTTGAAAATCTGTCTGATTTTTCACACTCTTACCAAATCGATGTCTAGGGGAAGATTTTATAAATAAAAATATGCTCTCTGTTGCTACTGCTTCCAGTTATGATTAAATTAGTCCCAGCTCTCACTTGGAAGTTTTAAAGATTTTCCTCAGGTAGTTTTCACCAGGCATTAAAACAAAGCCTTTCCTACAAGAGGACATTTAACCTTTTTTTTTTCCTTCTGCAGGTCAGGAAACCAGTCACTTTCTCTACTGTCAATCTCATGATCAATTTCTTTTGAGATTCCACAATCTCAAAACCATCACTCATGATCTGTCACTTCTCATTTGTTGGAACCATTCTCTACTCTTACATGCCTCACAGGCTTCATAATGATTTGGTGTTTGTTTTTTTCTAGTCCTGGTCTTGGGCACTGTTTCTGAGCTTCTTTTGCTCATGTCTAGCACTTGATCACTTGAGCCACAGTACCACTTCTGGCTTTTTCTATGATTACTTTGGATATAGGAGTTTCAAGG
This sequence comes from Perognathus longimembris pacificus, assembly GCF_023159225.1. Taxonomy (NCBI): domain Eukaryota; kingdom Metazoa; phylum Chordata; class Mammalia; order Rodentia; family Heteromyidae; genus Perognathus; species Perognathus longimembris. The sequence continues at coordinate 17,382,915 of NC_063172.1, forward strand.
GCTTTCCTGCCTGGGCTGGCCTTGAACCATAATTCTCAGCCTTCTGAGCAGCTAGGACCACAGGCATGAGACACCACTACTCGGCTCAACTTCATGATGATTTTTCTACTTAGAACTGTGAGCCCCTTAAGATGATGGTCTATTCCTTGTTAATGATCCTGAGTGTCTAGCTGTGTCCAGTATATACAGAGCATTTCACCAATGTTTGCTGCACTGAAATAATTTGAAAGCCAGGCATTGTTGTCTCACATCTACTTACTGAAGAGGCTGAGATCTGAGAATGATGGTTCCAAGGCATCCCAAGCAGAAAATTCTATTATCTCCAATTAACCAGCAAAGTGCTTGAAGTGGAGGTAGGGTGTCAAGTGGTAGAGCACCAGCCTTGATTAGAAAAGTCAGGCAAGAGAGCCAGGTCTTGAGTTTAAGATCTTTTAAAGCAATGAGAATCCCATACATAAAGGCATGGTTATGGTTCAGAATTCAGAATTCATCTTAGGAAACAAATCTGAAAAATGATCACATTAAGGTCAGAAGGAAATACTTCAAGCCAACTGGAATCCTTCATTTCCATGTGGGTCAGGCATGTGGGAATACAGTGGTAGGAAGACAGAAATCAAATTTCATGTAAACATAGGAAGAATTGGATTTTGTTATTTTTGTTCAAAGGATTATGTGAAGCTGGTGGGTACAGAATTGAAAAGATACAAGAGAGCGAGCCAAACCACAGTCGTTTTGAAATTTTCAATTTGAAACAGTTCTTTAAAGTATCATGTTGGGAACAACTTTAGAAACAACTTCCTCCCCTCGAGCCACACCTTCGGTGTTATTTCAGGACTTAGGATTCATAACCCACATATGCAACTCTATATCACGAAATGGCATTTGAGAAATATTTTTCCAGATTTCATATTACCTAGTGATATATTTCTGGCTAATTTAAATGTCAGTATAAAAGAAGAAGCTTTCTGTTCTGCTTTGTTTTCTAAATGTCAAATGCTATTACAATGTATACCAGGAAGCAACCATTTTTTTTTCTGAAGTAATGTAGCTTTCTTACCAAATAAATTTTCTCTGGATTGATGGCATGTTTAATCAACTAAACTCAGTCTCTACGGTCTACTGTGTGATTAATCTCAGATAAGTAATGAAACCTCTGTAAACCTCCATTTTCTCATTTGTTAAGTAGGATTCTTACATGAGAAAATGAAAGAATGCACATGATGACCAATGACACTTAAAAGGTCTTAGAAATTTAGTCGATGCTACTGTTCTCCTATCAAAGGAAAATCTACTTGGAAAGATTAGTTCAATGACTATGTACATATGATCATATAAGATAATGCTACACGAAATGAACTCCAAGATATGGAAGCAAGTGGTTTTTCATTGTTGCTGTTATTAATGTACTATGTGAACTTGTTTCCTTTTTGTTGCATTTTTCTTCTCTATGATTTAGCCCCTGTTGTCACTGTGTTTGATTTTGGCACCCTGGGTTTGTCTGCCTTTATCTGATTTAGGGACGGGAGGGGGAACATCAAAATGGTGATACAAAGAACAAAGGCGGGGCCAATGCAACACTGATACTTACAAGACAATATGTTGTAAACTATATGTACAACTTGGGGGGGAGGATATTGGGGAGGAAGGAAGAAGAGAGAAAAATGAGGGAGGAAGTAACAAGATGGACAAGAAATTTACTCACTACCTTACATATGTAACTTTAACCCCTCAGTACATCACCTTGACAATAAAAATAAATTTAAAAAAGATTACTATGTGATTCACCAACCCCCCTTTTTGGGGGGGGCGGGGACTGTTTCAGTCCTGGGATTTGCATTCGGGACCTGGGCACTCTCCCTGAGCTTTATCATTTGAGGCTAACATTTTACCCCTTGAGCCACATCTCCACTTATGGACTGCTGTTGGTGGTGGTGGTGGTGGTTTATTGGAGATAAGGGTCTCACTGACTTTCCTGCCTGGGCTGGCTTTGAACTGTCCTCAGATCTCAGCCTCCTGGGTAGCATGGATTACGGGTGTGAGCCACCAACACCTGATCATCTTTGCCTTTTAAACCAAGTAATTCCATTTTAAACATTCTGCTTTTCCACAGCTCTCACTTTTATTATATTATTTACTTCTAAAATATGTCTTTTTCCCGGTTGTTGTGAGATGACATAATCAAAACAATTAGGACTCCTTAGCTCTTCATAGCTAAAACTGGAGGTAAGTTTCACAGGTGCTCACATTTCAAGTAAGTTAATTAGTATTGGCTCAAGGTTCAGCATTTTGGGAAAACTGAGAAAGTCATCTCTTTTTTTTCTTCACAAGAACAATAACAACTGCAAAATAATGCCTGAGTTTTTGAGTTATACATGCAATTCATTTGGGTAACCATTTTTACCTCTTCCTCATCTGAGTTGGCAGAAAGGATAAAGAAAAGAGGAAGAAAAAGGAGTGGGTAAGACAAAGGAAGAAAGGGGGAGGAGGAAAAGGAGGATGACAAAATGTCCGTGTGCACATGTGTTTGGAAGTAGTGGCCAGATCTACAGGCAGCCCTTGTACCCACTCAAAGTACCAATGGTGACAATAGATTAATACCCACCCTGGCCCCAGTACTCAGACAGTGGCTCTGCACAGCCACATTCATTCCATAGTATGTTTGTTGGCTTGTTATAAAATAAGGGGGAAATATACTCTGAGAATAACTTTGTATTTATTGTCCTTAGACTGAATTTTTCTTTCTTTGCAAGCTATTTCTGCTCATTTCATGCCTTCAGATGAATTCTGTGCCTTTGACAGATTTTAACTGATTTCACTCACTTCAAATTCAGGAGGCTGTTAGCGAACTTAACATTTATGCTGATTACCAGCCCTTCCTACAGGGGAATTAATATTGTGTCAGTTATCACCATGTTCCAAATGAAGAGGAAGATGGTATGTGTTAAGGAATAAAAGCAGCTAATAAAATTAGCATTAATTAGTTGGCTATTATGTTCCAGATATACTTTTGATCTCTTTATATGTATAATAGAACTGAAATCTCAGTAACTCCTAATTAATTATCTCCATTTTAAATGTGAAAAAATGAGGAACAGAGAATTTGTCATTTTCTCGAAGTTTCATAGTGGCTAGGTGGTAGCTATAATTCGACCCTAAGTAATCTGAGTTTGCAGCCTACCCTTTCATTTTTCTTTGACAACATTAAATGTTCTGTGTATATTTTCACTGTGAAGCATTAACTCAAAGAGTTGATGAGAGGCTCACAGGAGAAATTCCCAAGACTTCTTTCTACAGGGTTGTGGAAAGGTTGGTTGGGACATACATGCATGTGGAATGTTCTGGAGAGGCACTACTTGCACCTCTCCCTTATCAAGGTTTCTACTTCTAAGCACAGAAGGATTTGCCTGTCCTATCCCATTATAAGCCTCCATGCCACAGCTAACGGAAGGCAGTGTAAAATAGTATATTGTTTTCTGGGTAGAGATATTCCAATGCTAGTTCTGGGCTTTGCAATCTTCCCTTTCTTGCATGGTGATTGTAGAGCCACATGTAGATACAATGATGTTTCCAGACTAAAAGAAGCCTCAAAAATCGAGTTGCCATATGGAAGTCAGCCCTGGAGAGATCTATGCTGGGTAGAGATGCTGAACAGGAAATAAAACCTTCATTTCCTTAGCTTCTTTAATGATACAGAAATGCATGTTAGCACTGAATAATGTAGACTTGTGACTAACAGAGTGCTTACTTTTTTTTTACTCCCATCATTCATCTTTTAAGATATAGATTGACAGATGATGATCTATGGCTCCATCCATCTTCCTGTAAATGGAATTATTTTCTCTTCTCTCTCTGTCTCTGTCTCTGTCTCTCACTCTCTGTCTCTCTGACTCTGTCTCTCTGTCTCTGTCTCTCTGACTGTCCCTCTGTCTCTGTCTCTCGCTCTGTTTCTCTGTCTCTGTGTCTCTGTCTCTGTCTCTCACTCTCTCTGTCTCTGTCTCTCTGTCTCTATGTCTCTGTCTGCCTGTCTCTCTGTCTGTCTCTGTCTCTGTCTCTGTCTCTGTCTCTGTCTCTCTCTCTCTCTCTCTCTCTCTCTGTGGTGGTGATAGTGGTACTGGGGTTTGAACTGAGGACCTCACACTTACCTGGCTTGCTTACACAGCGGGCAACCTACTACTTGTGCCATTCTTCCAGCCTTGCTTCCTGATGGTTATTTTGGAAATGAAATGTCATGGACTTTTTTTGTTGTTGTTGTCTAGGCTGGCTTCAAACCTTGACCCTCTGGATCTCAACTTTTCGAGTAGCTCAGATTACAGGTGTGACCTTTAAGGCCCAGATATTTCATATTTTCTTATGGCTTAATCATAAAGGAAGTTATTTTATGAGAAAATGTCACATAAGGAATCAAGACAAAAGGTGATATGGAGGTATTTCAAAGGTAATAGCACCACTTCAAAGGCTGCAAAGAGAGAAGTTGGGTTTATCTTCATGAGCACTTGGAAGAGGGTCCTTGTGGATGTGTAACTCACCTGGGCAGAAAGACTACTGTGTAGGCCTGTATTCGCTTTGTCTAGAAGATGCAGTGACATTGCTTATAGGAGTAGGGTGGTCTGCCCACTGGCAGCTAGGCTTCAGGCACAACTTGAAACCAAAGGCCCATTGCTAAAGTGACAGGATGAGAGCAGGAAGCCAAACAAAACTGAGTAAGTACTGCTTCCTCCTCCCACCTTCCAGCTTTCCCTTGGCATCCCAGTGAGCAGAGGCTAAGGGAGGTCCTTCTGGAGAGGAGAAATGTCGTGAAGTCACAGCAATAGCATCGGGAACAAGTAGAGAAAAATAGGCTTGAAGTTGACAGAAAATATCTTAACCAACACAGTCTTGTCAGTGAAACCGAACAACTCAAGTGCATGCAACTACTTCTTTTTTTTTTTAGTATGTAATTTATTTATTTTTATTAAATTTAATTTTATTGTCAATGTGATGTAGAAGGGTTACAGTTACACATATAAGGTAGTGAGTACATTTCTTGTCAAACTGGTTACCCTCCCTCATTTTTCTCCCACTTTCCCTCCCATCCATGTCCCCCCCCCCCAAGTTACGCTTAATTTCTAACATATTGTCTTGTGAGTATCGCTCTTGCATTGTTTCGCCCTTGGTCTCACCATTTTGACATTTCCTTTCCCTTCCTTAATTCAGATAAATGTATGTACAATAAATACCCAGGGTATTGAAATCAAATACAGTATGGGTGCAGTGGTTCACACATGTAATCCCAACTGCTCAGAAGGCCACATTCAGATAAGCGCTTGGGTCCACGAGTTCTGGGCTGCAGAATACTATGCTGATAGGGTGTCCGCACTACGTTCAACATTAATAGGGTGACCTCCAAGGAGCAGGTGAACACTAAGTTGCCTAAGGAGGGTTGAACTGGTCCAGGTCAAGAAAAAAAAAGAACTTAAAGCAAACATTTTTTTAAATAAAGGATATTTTAGTAATTCATCAAAAATGAAGGCATTTTGATATTGGAACTTAAGCTTTTTCTTTCACTTTGAAAATGTGAGGAATAAACATTCTTTTTTGAAGCACAGGTGATCTACCTATGTTAACAGAGTGACCGGAAACATTCACATAGGCTTTATATGTATCTCCAGGAGACAGTCACAGATATCTGAGTTTCGAAAACACCAACAAGAAAACTTCCATTGGTTTGTGTGGCAGTACCTGAACAAAACCCGAAGAAAGGAATCCAGTGAGCTATGAAATAAGTTTTTCTTTGTAATGCTCTTCCTTGTTTCATTAAAATGTTAAAAAATGTTTAGTGAAACTATTTAGGGTACCCATTTTCAAGTGTGTTTTCAGTTCCTATTATACCCAACATGCATTCTTTTCTTTCTTTCAATTGCAGTAATTTTCTTGTTATATTTGGAGATGTGTGTGTGTGTGTGTGTGTGTGTGTGTGTGTGTGTGTGTGTTATGTTTGTTATCCTTTTTGTGCTGGTACTAGAGCTGGAACTTAGGTCTCTGTGCTCTTAGTTTTCTTGTTCATGCCTCTTAAACCAGCTCTCCAGTCCAGCATTTTACTGGTTAAGTGAAGATCATGTATCATAGGCTTTTTCTACCCACTGTAACTTCAAATCATTTTCTTCTAGGCCTCAGCCTTCTAAATAGGATTGTAGTCCACAGACACTGGCTCCCAGATTTTTGTATTCCTTTAATCATCTTTTGTCACATCTTTATTTCTATGGTGAGCAAGGCTATTGAATCTTCCAATTTATATTATTTTGATTATTAAGTTGATCATTTTAATGTAGGTTTCTATCATTCTTTCTAGAATCTATTTTCTCTTGGTTGATTTTTTTCTCATAATTTTATTAGTTCTTTATATGTTAGAGATAAATACATATCTATCATACCACCATTGAAATTTCCCAGCAATTGTTATTTTTCTGGTAATTGTATTATTGCTGTTTCTACTATTGGATTGCAAGACTGAAGTCTTGCACTTGTTAAAGCTGTTGAAATTTTGCAAGAGGCTCTTGCCAGTATCAATGAGAGGCTGTGAAGTACATTAGGCATCAAAATTAGGCATTCGGTTTGTGTTGAAAATTGTCATCGTGCTACTGACAGACATGCTAACCAGTCCAATGTAGTTTTCCGAGTGCTTTGTCTATCAGGGGTTGACATTTTCCTATATACAGGGAAGCCTGCATATGACTATGCGGCTTCTGCATTTAGAGTGATAACATAGGAACAGCTTTTGTTAGTTTGCAGGAACCAGAAACAGATTGAATCCTTGGCAAGATACAGGAAAAGAACTTTCACAGCCCTCACTCAGCTGGTTGTGGTACTCCCTGTGTTGTAAATGTGACTGGAGAGAAACCCTGTGACTGAGGCTTTCCAATACTGTGAATAACACATCACCCAGCAGCAGCTATCTTTTCACAGGTCTGACAGGGAGGGAAGAGCAGGCCAAGGTGAGGAGAATGGGAAAGAGGGTCATTAAACATTGCCAAATTGCTTTCTTTCCTAAAGGGATACTCTGGAGCAAGTGATAAAAACAAATAAGCAAACATTTGTCTCACCATTTTGTTCTTATTGTTGAAGGTGGAGAAATTTACAACAAGGTAATCCAAACAACTGAGCCTGTGTTTCTCTGTGTGCTTAGGTGTTGGCAGAGGTGAAAATGGGTACTCAGATTCAAGCTACCATACAGGTGGGTGAAATGAGGTTGATTCCTATGAACAACTCATTTGATAAGCTTGGATGCGTGGGCTAACTCACTCATAATAGCATATATTTACCCTCATCACTCATTTGTTTAGCATCTAAATATTTATTACCTATTTTAAATGGTTAATTACTATTCTAGGTATGGAGAATTACATAGGATAATTACTATTCCTGGTATAGAGAATGATGCATTTTTAGATATTGCCAATGTCAAAAAATGAAGGCAAACTCTTTTCTCATAAATGTTTATGACTCATAATTTCAAGGCCAAAGGAATAAAGGTAGCTTTAAGGAGGAAAGAATTCTTGGGTTAAAATATCATCAGAGAACCCTGCCTCCTCTCTCTCCTTTCTTCTTTTTCTCTCAGGTTTTCTATCTCTTTACAATTCCCATCCATACTTAAATTATCATCAAGATTTCTGCTCCCTTCTCCCTGCCCCCTCAGTCTTATACATACAAGCCTTCATCTGTCAAGTTTTCCTTTAAATATCAGAAAAAGAGACTGGGAAGTTTCTGGCTTACATAAGATATTCAATTTTTAATAACCAAAGGAGATAAGCCATCTTAAGTGACCAAATCTGCTGCCTAGGGAAAGATGCACCTGTGTGGTTATTGAAAGTGTACATGTTTTCAAAAGGAACTTCTTGAAAAATAGAAAGAAAAAATAAATAATTGCAAGTAATTCTAATACTGATACTACTACTACTAAGTGCATTACTAGGAATAAAAGGAGAGAAACAAGGAATTGAGTATTCATCTGAAGAAATTAGATAATGAGCAACAAATTAACCAAAGGGGAAAAGAATTAACAGTTAAATGTAAACATTAATACAATAGAAAAATAACAATACAATCGATAAACGTGAAAACATGGTTCTTTAGTCAAAATTAGTAATAAAGCAGGAAAACATAATAATGTTTAATTTAGGAATGAAAAGCACAGGAACAAAAAATGCCTTTTTAATATGCACAGTGATAATTTTCTTTCTTTCTTTCTTTCTTTCTTTCTTTCTTTCTTTCTTTTTTCTTTCTTTCTTTCTTTTTTGGTACTGCGGATTGGACCCAAAATATTGCACTTGCTAGGCAAGCACTTTACCATTGAGCTACATCTCAGCCCATGCACAGTGAATAAAAAAGAATTAAAAAAGAAAAAAGATAATATTATATATTTTTTTAAAAAAAGACAAACTCTGGATGCTCATGACGAGTACAATCTAGCAGGGAGAATAGTTCGATAAACACATAGTTACAATTGGATGTGGTAATGGCTATAATAAGACACCCCCAGCATGTTGTAAGGCGATTCTACTCCCTGTAAAGCAGACTACGCTCCAGCAGGGCTGCCTTCCTCTGAATAACAAGTTTAAATCCTGAACAAATGCAAACATACACTGAATTCCCACCAGAAACTGAGGACTCTAGAAGCCAATGGAAAACCATCTTTCAAAATGGGAAGCAAAGCAAATTGACTGTGTCAGAAATCCAGATCTCAAGGAAATAATCTTTAGAATAATAAGACTTTTCCTGGAATATTCATTCTGGCTGCAGAGAAGTGACACATAAAGGAGCCTAAGATCATCCGAAACAAATTAAAGTCAAGTTGATTGAAGTCAATCAGGCTCAGAGAGACAAAGGGTACACGATTTCTCTCATTGGAAGTTAGACATAAAACAAACTTATAAAAAATACAGGGGAACATGCAAATATACATGAGCAGACTGACTAAAATATAGTGTATGCTGTACCCACTTATAATAATAAGAGCTTAACAAAATAAATATCAGGAAGATGAAATGTATCTTGACTAAGGCGGGGAACCAGGCAAATGGAATGAAGAATTATAGACAGATACAGTCAAAGTATTCCATGTACATATGTGCAAATGGAGCTTGGATACTTGAGGAGATGGGTGAGAATGGAACAGAAATTGGTAGACAAGGATGGAAGAAGTGATATTGATCTAGATGCACTGTTCACACAACAGACAGGATACATTTAAACCTTTTGTACAACTATTTGAAGATAGTAAAAGAAGAAAAAATAGACCTAAATAAAAATCATATCAATAATTACATTAACTCGTGTGGAACAAAATAAAAATGAGAGAAAATCAGTGTAGAAAAAAGCAATTTCCTCTATCAAGTCATGTGTTGTACATGAGATAAATTAAAAATAAAATTATTAAAAATAAATGGATGGGAGTTTCAACTCATGTCTAGAAGGCCTAATGTTTCTCCTATCCCTTCCTGTAACATTTTCATGGTATCGGCCCTTACATTGAGGTATTTGATTCTGGTGCAAGGTGATACATGAGTATCTAGATTCCGTTTATTGCACTTGTATTGCCATTTTTGCCAACACCATTTGTTGAAAAGGCTTTCTTCAAATCTGTGTTTTGGGCTCCTTTACTAAGTATTAGGTGTCTATATGGGCATATTTCTGGGTCTTCTATTCTGTTCCATTGGTCCTTAGGACTATTCTTGTGACAGTACCAAACTACTTCTATTACTCTAGCTTTGTAATAAAGTTTGAAGTTTGGTATCAATATTCCTCCAAAACTGTTCTTCGTTTTAAGGATTTTTTTTTCTATTCAGGGTATTTATTTTCCATATGAATTTTTGAATTACTTTCTCTATCTCTTTGAGGAAAGTTGTTGGGATTTTGACAGGTATTGCATTGAATTTGTAAATTGCTCTGGGCAGTATTGCCATTTTTTAAATGTTAATTCTTCCCATCCAGGATCATGGGAGGTTTGTCCATTTCCTGAAATCTGCTTCAATTTATTTTTTCATATTTTTTTAAGTTTTCATAATAGAGGTCCTTCACATCTAAGTAAAGATTCAGAATCACAACAATTCAAAGAAACACTGGATAAATGGGATTGCATCAAAGTGAAGAGCTTCTGCATGCAAGGGACATAGCTAAGAAGGTACATAGAAAGTCCATAGAATGGCAAAAGATTTTAACCAGCTATGCATCAGACAAGGCTGTCATATTTAAAATATATCTAGAGCTCAAAAAATTAAACATTTAAAAAACAACCACCCAAAACTCAACAACCTAGTCAATAAGATTTAAACAGATATTTTTCAGAGGAAGAAGTAAGTATAGCCAATAGATACATGAAGAAATGTTCAACATCATAAAAGAAATGCAAATCAAAACAACATTGAGTTGTTAGAATGGCCAAATTAGAATAGCCATTATCAAGAAAACTAACAACAACAAATGCTGGTGGGGATGTGGCCAGAAGGGAACTCCATTACATTTTTGGTGGGAATGTAAACTTTATCAACCACTCTGGAAAGCAGCATGGAGATTCCTCAAAAGCCTAAACATAGAGCTACCTTATGACCCAGCAATCCCTCTTCTGGGCATTCATCCAATAGAAAACAAACAATGCCTCACTAAAGCAACCACCACACCATGTTCATTGCAGCGTTGTTTACCACAGCTAAGGTATGGAATCAATCCAGATGGCCCGTTGGTGGATGAATGGCTCCAGAAAATATGGTAAATATACACAATAGAATTCTACCCATCCACCAGTAAGCCAGACCCAAAGGAACATAGGTTGCATGTTTTCCCTCATTTGTGGTAGCTAGAATGTACCTATAAATATACAAGTCAGCACACTGAATGGTTTATGCACGCACGTGTGTGTGTGCACACATACATCGGGACATGATAAATTATTTAGGTCTCTAGACATTCACACACTGAGGCCAAAGGATAATATGCATAGGAACGGGTAACAAGGGCTCAATAGCTATGTGCATGTGATCATATATAATAATATTTTATGAAATGAACTCCAAGTAAAAGAAGCAAGAAAAAGTTTAGTTGTTTTTGTTTTGTTTTCTTTTGTCTTGTTTGTTACTTTTTATTTGGGATGACAGAGGGTGCACAGAAAAAAGGAAATGAAGAGTGAACAAATACAACAGTGGTACTCACTCAACACTATGTGGAAAGTGAACTGTATAGCCTGTGAGTGGGGTGGGAAGGAAAAACTGGGAGAGAGAGTGAGGGAAAGGTAGACATTCTTCAAAAAGAATTATACTTATTACCTGACAAATGTAACTATACACACACCCCCCCGTATATCACCTCTACAATGACAATTTAAAAAATAAAACAAAAAAAATGGATGGGGAAAATACAGTCAACAAACATTATAAGGAGTAGAGACCACTAATATGAAACAAAAGACTTCAGAATGAACAGTGTTGCCAGAGAAACAAAGAGACCTTTCATAATAGTAGCAGCACTCACTTGTTAAGAGGACATGACAACCCTAAATGTGAATTCACTGGATTAAAAATAGAGTTTTGAAAGGGATAAAGCAAGACAGATCAAACTCAAGAAATAGAAAGTCATAAATGATGTTTGGGAATGCTAACTCCTATCTCCTAGTGTCTGATAAAACTGGACAAAAAAATCAGTAAATGCATACAAGAAAAACACTACGAAGTATTTTAGTGGATATTTGTAGGATAATATACCCAAGACACAGAACATACATTGTGTTCAAGTCCACATGGCATGTGCAACAAGATAGATTGTTTTGGACTGTAATAAAATTTTCAATAAATCTGAAGTTATTGAAATTGTAGAATCTATTCTCTGATTATGAAGTAGAAAACCAAAAAAGATCTAGGAACCTCCAATTATTTTGAGTAGACATACTTACTAGTAATTTGTATGTTGGTAATAAAAGGATACAAGAAATCAAAAAGTGTGGGGAGTTGGATGATAAACACACATAGTAAAATTCTGTGTGGTTGTGTGAGAAATTTGTAACCTTTGACTTCTGTTATTTTAAAGTTATATCTTTAAGAAGTAACCTCTCTCTACATCACTTTGACAATAAATAAATATGTTTTAATTAAAGGAAAAAGAAGTATACAAAGGAGTTGCCATTTAACAAAGCAGTTTATGAATGCAATGAATATAATACATATTGATCAATGTCACCCCTTTCAACTTTTGCACTTAACCCTGCCCACCCACCCCTTCCCTCACTCTTCTTAATTTGATAGGATATACATTGAATTCTTGTCTGCTTTCTTCCCCTCTTCTTCTCTTCATTCCTCTATGACTTTCCCCTTGACCCCCACCTCACCCCTTTAGTACCTATTTCCAGGTGCTTTATTTTGCTGAATTGTGATTTGGGCTTCCTAAGGAATTACCCTATTTGAAATTTTCCTATATCATATCACTCAACATATTTACTTAAAAATTTATAAGCTAAATCCAGCTTTCATATATAAGGGAAAACATGCATGCTTTGTCTCTAATCAGTGTTTTTATATCCAAAATGAGAATAATGTTAGCTTTTAATTCACAGGACTATTGCAGCAAATAACTGCAACATACCTAAGCCATTTAACACAGTGTCTAGTCAATAACAAGAACATGATAATGAAAATAATTTTAAAGGTAGAAGAAATTCACGAGAGTCAATAATGAGAACTTCTATTCCTAATGTTCTCCTCTTCCTATCCCAAATTCCTGCTTCACCTCCAATCATCTTCTTCATATTTGAGGGCTCCGAGTTATTTCAGATTTAAAGATTTTTAGTTAAATCCTCAAATCTCTTCATTGGTCAGCTGGCAGAGTCAAATTTATGTTTAAACAGATGTTTTGGGTCCCAGTAGTCTAGGCTATTCCAGTCTTTCCTGATCGGTTCTTATTTTCTTATGTGAGTCCATTTTTCCCCCTTGCTCTTTTGTTCACCACAAGTTGCTAGTAATAAACACATCAGGATTGGCTTGGTGCCATGTTCTGCAGGTGGGGCTTGGCTTGGCATATTGGCTGGGATTTGAAGACAGTCTTTAATTTTTCCAGGCGGTGTCTACAAACTACCAAACTTGCAGTTCTACAAATGCTTATATATTTTTATTTTCATTCTTAGAATAGTCTTTTTAGGTATGTAACAGAAAGCTTGCGTCACACACTGCCAAATGCTTATCCAGAGGCATTGGTCCCATTTTTCAGCTCAACACCTTACCCCAAACTGCTGAATACCACTTTGAATCCTGAGGGCCATGGTCTAGAACCATGATCTAGAGTCAGGCTTCTCTGATGTGAGGAAAATGAAGCTTTAGAATGTATCCTTCTCTCTCCAACTTCACATCAAGCATCCTCCACCCAAATAACAGTTCCTCAACCCACATTCTAGATGCAATTTGAAAGGATGTTAAAACTCGCCTTTCCAAGGATAGTTCTTTGGTCTTACACTTGTGTTCATTTGTCAACCTTTTGTACCTGACTTGGCTTGCCTTTCCTCTCTGTCATATGCAGAGATGGTTAAGTATAAGTCGCCATGCTGACAAATGAGATAAATTAGAAGGTTTTATCGTCAATTTGTCTGGAAACTGCTTCAAGGTAGACCCATGAATTTCCTTGCTAAGATTCCACTTCCCATTCTCCACTCACACTACGCTGACAACACTTTGTAAGTACATAATGGTGCTCATCACTCAATCTCCAGAGGCATGCCCTGTGGTTAATTGGCTCTTACAGCATCCCCGTAGAGTAAGCAATGTTATTGCTGTCCCCAGTTTGCCAATAATTGAGACACAGAGTGGTCAAGTGTCTCTTGGAAGGCCATAGAGACTGTCACTCAAAGAATTTTTTGACTCTTGCCCTCTGTTTGCCCTAATCAGTGGACCTCCCGGCAGCTCCCAACTTCTACTAATCAAAGAATCTTTAGGGAAGATAAGCAGATGAAAATTTGAAGAATAGATGCTCCTCAAACTCCATATTCACTTTTTCTCTGAAGAAAACATATAAACCTAGACAGTGTTCTTGATTTGCTTGTAAAAATATATAGTATCCTACAGTTGGAAGATTCAAAAGGACCTAATCTATTGTTCTCAACTAGTGCCAAAAGGATCTTGCCACCACTGGAAGGAGAAAATTTTATAGTAGCTGGAAGAGGGGGGGCTTATTCACCTAGAACCACAGTGAAGACTTGCCTTTCTTCTAGACTCGGCAACTGTTCTCTCTCTCTCTCTCTCTCTCTCTCTCTCTCTCTCTCTCTCTCTCTCTCTCTCTCTCTCTCCCTCCCTCCCTCCCTTCCTCTCATCCTTCCCTCTCTGCCTAGCTCACCAGGTCACTGTAACTTTTACTAGTTACAGATATTTGCTTACCAAATTCCAGTGATTAAGTGAAGAGTGTTTGATTTTTTTCACAGTACCAAGAAACAAAGACAAGTTCATGAGTTTTTTTCTTTAGAGAATTAAATAAACACTGAACAGGGTGTCATTGTCCACACCTATAATTCCAGCTTTATGGAAGCAGAGATGGAATGATCACAGCTGAAGACAAGTACAGGCAACAGTTAGCAATTAACTATACAACTTGGGGTGGGGCTTTGGGGTGGAAGGTTAAGGTGGGAGGAAAATGAAGGAGGAGGTAACAAGTCTGACAAGAAATGTATCCAAAAAGGTAGGCATAGTGTCAGGCATGGCAGTATAGACATGTAATTCCAGCTATAGGGGAGGGAGTAAAACAGGATTTTGCAAGACTGATGCTAGATTAAGTGCAATGCCCTGCTTGACCCTCCATAGATGAGTGGATCAAGAAAATGTGGTACATAGACACAATGGAATTCTATGCTTCTTTCAGAAAGAATGACATTGCCCCATTCATAAGGAAATGGAAGGACTTGGAAAAAAAATCATACTAAGTGAAGTGAGCCAGACCCAAAGAAACATGGACTCTATGGTCTCCCTCAACGGGGACAATTAATACACGCCGAGGATAATCCTAGCAGAACATCACAATAGCTCAATAGCTATGTCCATATGAACACATAAGATGATAGTAAGGGAAGGAGGTAACAAGTTGGATAAGAAATGTATGCACTGCCTTATGTATGAAACTGTAACCCCTCTGTATAGCACTTTGACAATAAAGAAGTGGAAAAAAACTATCAGGATATATTCTAATCATTTTGCATACATTTACTAATCAGATCCTCAGAGTACTCCTAGGAAAGAGATGCTTTTTGACCCCTCTTTTTCAATGAGAAAACAAAAACACAGATTGGTCAATAAATATTTGTTCTATTCCTGATGCAAATTATCTCATTGATTGAATTTCTTAAGACTTTCTGGTTGTCTATATTGCTTTTTTTCTGTTGTTAAATAGCTTGTTTTGTTGAATAATTGCTTCTTTTATCAGTTTTATTGATACACAATCAAATTTATATTTATTATTTATACACAATCAAATGATCAAACTTGTAGAGTTTTATGAGGTTTGAGAAAGGTATTTGGTTATTCCAGTTTTTAATAGAAATAAAAATATATTGTCTTAAAATTTTATTTATCTATGAATAATTGAACAAAGGGGTTAAAATTTAATATGCTCATTTATCTTTACAGTGTATCCTGATCCAAGTCACCCCTCTCATCATTTTGAAGTGAGTTGGAGTCTCAGTGTTGCTTTGATATTCATTTCCTTTCTGACTAAAGATGTTCAATGTTTTTTCATGGATTTATTGGACACTTGAAGTCCTTCTGTGAATTTCCTATTTCATTCCTTTGACCATTTATTGCCTGGGTTTTTAGTTCTTTTGGATTTTACTTTCAAAGTATTTTCACTGCCCTTAGTCTTCCCTGCATACTTCTTTGTAACCAGTCCCCTTCCCCAATCCTGACTCAGACAACTACTGAATTACTTTCTGTACTTAAGGTTTGGTTTCTTATAAACAGAACCACACCATCATATAGTTCCAGGCTGAACATTAGGTATTTGAGATCCATCCATGTGGTATGCATTAGTAGTTCATTTCTTTAAATTGATGAGTAATTGTTGTGTGACTAGACCATGAAGTGTTAGCTACTAACCTGTTGATGCATATGTGTGTTGTTTCTAGTGTGCACACAAACTTTTGTGTTAGACATATGTTTGAATTTCTCATAGGGATAGAAGTTGGGACCATCTGGTAAATGTATCTTTTAGAAGAAATTGCCTGGTTGTGCCCAAAGTAGTTTCTCCATTTACCTCTTTGGTCATCAATGTATGAACTAGTTCTTGTGAAATAATACCCTGCCTCCCACCTGGGGAATTATCTGTGCCACAATCCACCCACATTTAGCTTCCTGTTGTTGCTCAGATCACAGGCATGTTGCCACTATATTTAGCTGCCCTCCACTGAGAGGGAACCTTTGGAATTTTCTCCTCAGGCTGGCCTAGAACTGTGATCTTCCTAATCTCAGACTCAAATACATCTTGGGATGACTAGCACATGTCTTGGGCCCACCGATGGGTTGAAGATGTTTCAGACACTTTTCTACCTGGGCTGGACTCAAACTGATCCTGCCAATATTATTTTCCCAAGTATGAAGATTGCAGGCCCAAGCCACCAACACCCACCTTCCTTATCTAGATTTTTATTATTTCTAGAAGAAAATTCCTACATATTCTGACTTTTTTTGTGTGATAGTTCAAAGATTCCTTGAAGAAGAGTCAGCTTTGGTCACAGTACATACATAGAACATTCTGGAAGATCTATACCAGATCTTACATATTTCCTTCATCATATTTCACCTGTAAGGAAAGCTTACCGAGACCCCAGAAGTAAACTGCACATTTTAACTGACTTATTTTGGAGATTAAGGGTAAGTTATTCATAACTGTTAATATTATTTAAAAACTTAAATATTCAGTTCATCATCTGATGATAGTACTTAAAAATACTAAAATTCTCAAGAAATTGGAGTTCCCAGGTGACTAGTTTACTTTCTTTATAGTCTTTCATCGAGATAGTAGCAAGTTCTGAATTTTGGGTCTCCGAGATATTTTTCAACTATAAAATTATGTTTATTTAACAGATTTTTTAAAGAAATTGAAATGGCATAGGTCTTAAATTTTGTAATCTGACCACTATGATCTCCCTGCAGAAAATATCCACATGCTACAGGCTTGTGCCCGCTTTCTCACAATATTGGAACACCTTTTTATGGAGTTCTAAGGCCCAAATATATCCAGTCATTGATCCCTCATTAAGAACCTCTAATGTGAATGTAAGCCCAGAGCAAGAGTACTATCAAATATTCCAGCATTGACTTCAGTGGAAAGAATTACTTTTCCAATATTATCATTTACGATCCAAGCATTTTTTTTAACTCAGGGAAACAAAAATGTTTTTGCTTGCTGTTTTAACTCCAGCCAATTTCTAACAAATTATCCAGGCTAGAAATATCAGCCAGCTAAATGCTGGTGAATTTCTGGCTTAGAGTATAAACAGCATTACAAAATTTCCTTTGAAAACGTACGCTGGCCCTTTTGTTGGTTGTGCTTTTTTCTTCCTTTATTCTTGTGTGTTTTTTTTTAAATATAAAATGGGATTGTAATTTGTGCTTTTAAATACTTTTATTGGGTAAGCTTTTTCTATGAACATCAGCCAATAAGACATCTAAAAGACAAAATTAAGAGGTTTTATTCCTTTGCTGATGTTAGAAATAACAGCATGTTCTTGGGAGGTGGGTGTACCATCTTTGTACCAATCAAGTAGGTAGAATGTCACTGTTCACTGTGAATAAGATACAGGTAAAGAATAAACAATGAATTCTCTCCTTAGGAATTCAAAACTTGACCTTAATACCTTTTGGATCCAGGGGCTGGGAATATGGCCTAGTGGTAGAGTGCTTGCCTTGCATACATGAAGCCCTGGGTTCAATCCCTCAGCACCATATATATAGAAAAGGCCAGAGGTGGCGCTGTGGCTCAAGTGGTAGAGTGCTAGCCTTGAGCAAAAAGAAGCCAGGGACAGTGCTCAGGCCCTGACTTCAAGACCCAGGACTGGTAAAAAAAAAAAAAAATACCTTTGGGAACCAGTGAGTCTTTAGTGATGAGTGGTCAGTGATTAAAGATGTTACCTTATCATTTGGTATTGAAGTTATCAGAATCTTTCTGGACAAAGTGGCTTCCTAGATCCCATTTTTTTTTCCACTTAGGCTCCAGCTGTTTTTGGCTCTTTGCATTTCATTTCTTAATTTAAGATAGCCCTTCAGATTCCCTATCAAGAAGTGCCCTACAAATGCATGACCTTGAAGGCGAGTGCCTCCTAATCTTTGGCCTCAATACCTCATTTGCTTTACCTAGTCTTGGCCCTGCCTAGAATACAGGACTGGTGACAAGAAGTGAGTAGATAACTGATAGAAGCCCATTTTAGGAGAGTGAGAGGGAATGCTCTTCCTTGTGATATCCCATGGTGAAAGACATAAGTGTGTGTTCAATGAAGAAAGAAAGACCCACCCGGGGCTGGGAATATGGCCTAGTGGCAAGAGAGCTTGCCTCGTATACATGAAGCCCTGGGTTCGATTCTCCAGCACCACATATCTAGAAAACGGCCAGAAGCAGCGCTGTGGCTCAAGTGGCAGAGTGCTAGCCTTGAGCAAAAAGGAAGCCAGGGACAGTGCTCAGGCCCTGAGTCCCACGCCCCAGGACTGGCCAAAAAAAAAAAAGAAAGAAAGACCCACCCATCCTTTCTCTTATGGTATCCTCTCACCCTGTCTGAGATTCCTGCAAAAGAACCAAGGGAGAACATTCTAAACCTTTGACAAGATGATGGCTTTGGACTTTTCTGTCATGCATTTGTACTCAAATCTCAAGGATCCTGTTCCCATTTGATAACAAGATTGAGGTTAAAACAGTTTTTCCTCTCTGCTCTCTTCTTAACCTATTCTCTCTACATTTAAATATAATGTACTGGACACAATGTTGGAAATTTTGGTACCCAGTTTTCTTATCCAAGATCAAGACCCTTCGACGCTCAGAAAGAACGTGTTCCCTCCTTTCCACAGAGCCAAGGGAAGATCTGCAATCACCACTTTCCACCCAGAGATGGGAAAGCTCAGGGAGGAGACATTACCACTGTAAACTCACACTAGTTTTTAATTTTATCATGTGCATTATTTATATTGCTTTTCTGTATCTTCAAGGTATATTTATTCCTGTTACATAGAAGGAAACCCAGGCAGAGAGAAGACAGAACACACATAAACAATTGTGGAGGAAGTCCTTGAATGAAATATTCCAAGATGAAATTTGTTCTCTTCCCTCCATGGAGCACTACTTCCTGAGCCACCAAGAAATGACATTTGTGACAGATAATTTTCTGGTATCCACTTCCATTATGAATAAAAGCACTAAGTTAATTCCAACCACATCTATAAGACTGTGATTTGTTAGTGTTTGGCTGAGGGCCCTGTCAAGGTGACTGGGTTTAGAGGTGCCCAGATAGCTCGTAAGACATTACTAATCAATAATCAATGCAGGGTTTCTGGATGTTGGCATCAGCAGACTGGGTACAGAAGATGGCCTGGTATAGATGTGGGTGGGCATCATTCAAACTGTTGAGGGTCTGCAGAGAGAAATCTCTTCTTTCATTTAGCTTCAATCAACTACCATCTTCTTCTGTCCCTTGGAGCAATGCAATCAGATCTGGATTTTACATATATGTGTTATATATATTTTATATGTTTTTAGATGTTATATATATTACATATATATTATATGTATTCATGTTTTTCTGGAGAACTCTGATAGAATGTTGAAGAGGAACTGAAGAATAAGATTATCTTTGTCATTCTTAAAAAATTATAGAAGAATAAATGACCATTTTATTTTCTTAGCTCTTTCAGGCTTCACAATTTTGTTTATTCCAACATATCTGGGATTTTGCTGCTCACTTGCTTTGCCCATTGGATTCCATGCCTCCTAATCCAGGGTCACCTATAACCCTGACTATGCCCCAGTGCAGTAACAAAAGCATGTAGATGCTCACAAATATGGATAAGAGCTTGATCAACTAAATGATGATACCCTGTTTGTTCACCTTGAGTGGGGAAAAGTCCTTTCAACACTCTGAGGATTCCTCATACTCCCTTTCCTAATTCCCTGATCCCAACGATGGCATACGTGGAGCATACATGAGACCCAGAGGCCCTCTTGGCCACAGTTCTGCAGTTACAAACGCAGCTTGTGTTTGCTGATCAGAGGTAGACCTCGGAGCCTGGCATCCTGAGCTCTGACTTTGGCACCTCATCTCAGTAATCAGACACCCTATTGTATCTGCTGCTTTTCTGCCTTCAGTCCCAGTTCCAGTCTTATCGGCTTACCCGCCTCTCATGTTTTATATGTCCATTGCTAACACTTGAAGTCTTATCAAGTTCCTCTTGAAATCTTAACTAAAGGAAGCTGGCCCCAGGGGTACCATGTCACATCTTCAAAGAATTCCAACAAAGGGAGAATGTGAAAGATAGAACAGCCAGTCAGCGGCAACTATTCTTCTCTTTGATCCTCTAAAATAGATTGTAAGTGTGACAGCTACGATTCTTCCCCTAGAGGACTCTCACCATATTTTTTTTTATATTGCTAATGCCAGTTATGTCATATTCTGGGATATCTAGGTGTTTGGGACGGGATTGGAGAGAGGTGGGAACCCGGGGCAGGAGAGAAGGAAGAAGGAGGTACATGTGGAGAAACATGCCAGAAGAGAGTAGCCACCCATTGGGATATGAAAATCCTTTCCCCTTGCTCTTTCTCCCCCTCGCCACAGGGTGTGAAAATATCCAGGAAATTTTTTTTCCGCACCTGTGATGCCAGTGTCTGAAAGTTTCTAGAAGCTCTAACCTGGGTCTCAGGTACTATTGGTACATACTTTAATTTTTCCTCAGGGATGCAAGTAATTAAATGTTATGAAATATGGGCAATTACCTAGGCTCCTTCTTTGGAGCAGAGAGCAAATATTAAAATGCTGCTTGCCGTTTGCCTCTCTGCCGTCAGCAGCCTCGTTTTTCTCCTCACGTATTAAATAATTTTCTGCCACACTTAATTGTGGTGAACCAAAAATGCCTTTCATGCTCTGAATTTCCTCCTTTTCCTCCTGGGGAGGCATGTGACAGAGTCAGTCTTATTCTGTTAGCTCTCATCTCCCCTTGGTGCTGGTGACTGGTCAGGTCACACATAAACATTTTGCATTCCATGGGCTCTGTGTTCATGTAATTTTGTTCTTAGCCCTCCTGCTTTAAGAAAGCTCTTCTGAATGGTGGGCAAATTAAGTCATAAAATGGAGACAGGCAAACTGAGAGGACTGGGAGAGAGAGAGAGACAGAGACAGAGAGAGACAGAGAGACAGAGAGACTGACAGAGAGACAGAGAGAAAGAGAGAGGAGAATGATGACATTGATAAAAATGTCTTATACTCACAAACTGACACATGAATTGAAATCCCTTTATGCAACTACTTAAAGGTAATAAAAATAAATTTGAAAAACTGGACAATTAAGAAGCTCTTCTATAAGTGAGCTTCCATGTGCAGGCTTCAGATTACGTTTTAGAGAGTAAATAGGGCACAGACGAACTCAGAACTCATATATCTTTATGAGCTCTACAACAAGCTCTATCTCCTGTTTTCCCTGTGGACCAGCCTTGGCCATCTAATTATCTTCAAACTCATAAGATGTTTGTAAACAACATAGGGTGGAGCTTCATTTTGTTGTCATTTCTCCTCACTCATTTTGTGGGCTCCCTGAAGCCATCATGGATGGACAAGAGGCAGTGTGTAGCATTATTGGGTAGCAAACCTAATGTAGAGCCAGGAGCCAGTGGTTCATGCCTGTAATCCCAGCTGCTCATGAAGGTAAGATCTGAGGACTAAGGTTCAAAGCCAGCCCAGGCAGGAAAGTCCATGAGACCTTTATCTCCAATTAACCAGCAAAAAAATCCAAAAGTGGCGCTCTGGCCCGAGTTGTAGACTCCAACTTTGGCAAATAAGCTAAGGGATGGTGCCTTGGTCCCGAGTTCAAGCCCCAGTACCAAGCAGGTGTGCTCTCTCTCTCTCTCTCTCACACACACACACATACACAGACACACACACACACACACACAATCTAATTTTGTCAGGTACTTTGTATTTCCCCTCTGTCTTTTGATTTACTAGGTGGATCCATGCTATTTCCCTTTTGTAGATGAGTAAATGAACACATAGACATGGAAAGGCTCACACCATAAATGGCTGAGTTGATAAGCAAATGTAAAGTTACTTGAATCTATAAGTTCCCTCCAAATGCCTGCCACTCACAAATAGCCTTTAGAATCTTGCACCTGAGCCTGAGACCCATGACTTCCTCTCCTTGAATCCTTTAAATCAACATTAGGTAGAGCAAATGTTTAGGTTAGGAAATTGCCTGCAAAGCCAGGTAAATGGCTGGAAATCGGGCCAGTCTTTCAACATAAAACCCCATCCCAGAAGAACAGAAAGATGATCTGACCTTTGCATACATTTCCACCATCAAATTTCTTGATGAAATACTTTTCCAAAAGGTTTAGTCATTTTTCACAACTAGGGTCAAACTCAGGAGGAAAATCTCAAGCTGGGCAAAGAGATTGTGTCTTTCCCCTCAAATGTCGGTAGGGGGAGCTCGTGCTGCATCATGGAACTGAGAATCAAGTACAGGAAGATTGTACAGAGCTGTGAGGAAGAGATCAGAAATGCAGATTGGGCTGTGCGAGGAAGATTAGGGGATAAAAAAGCCCCAAACATATATTTTCCTCTCAAATGCCACCACTTGGTTTAATTATGTTTTGAAAGATAATGTGTGCCATCTAGGATAAATCCACAATTCTTTGCCATGCATCCCTTGCTAACATTTCTTATCCAAACATGTAAGGGCACCTTTTTTTGGTGTGTGGGGTCTACCAGATTTAGGCAATCTTCTGAACCTAATGTAGGAAACAAGTTTATTTGTGCCGTTTACCAGTGGGCATGTAAGTGCTGGTCTGGTGACTGGAATTAAATGTCCACAGGGCCGTTGGGAATCTGCAGGGGAATTGATGGCTGGGATGGGCATGGAAGCTTTGCCGGGACAGCGTGCAAGAGACAGTTGAGGAAGGAAGGAGTCTTTTCCACACCTAGACGTGAAACGTGCAGCACAGTGTGTTCACATTTAGGTGATTAAAAGAGTAGGTGTGTGTGTGTTTATGCACACGTGCGCACACACAGGTATTTCTATACATATATGTCTGTATTTTTTAATGTTTACCATGCATGTTCTGAATCAATGGCTGAAGCCAGTGAAATCTTTAGTAGAAATTCTGCAAATAATGTGCTTGATAATCCTTACTAAAAATTGTGCTAACTGGTCCTCTCTAGCCCCAGAAGAAAAATGAAGAAGGAGGAGGAAAAAGAGGACAAAGAAAAAGTAAAACCAAACAAACAAGTAAAAAAAGAACATTTTTTCCATTAATACAGTGAAACAAAAGAACAAATCTTTTCTCTGCAATGGTTGGCCTTTTCTTTTCTGAAGAGAAAAGAGGTTGGTAATCTCTCATAACTGTGTCTTAAAGGATTTTGGCTTTCTTAGTAGCTACCATTTAATTCCAATATTTTCTTTATTTCTGAAGCTTCTATGAAAAGAGATGTGTGCTAATTTAATAAATCTTTTGCAGAAATTAAAAGAAAAAAGGAAAGAAGGTATAATGGAGGGTCAACAGATAGACACTTTCTGGGTTTCTTACCAAGTTTGATGCCTGCTAAGCTTCAATGTGCCCCAGGGCCCTACCTGATGCAGTACATAAACTACAGGAGAGTTCTGCCATCTTGTGGTCAGACTGGATAGTTATTTAGAAATCAGGAGGTAAATGACAACACAATCAATACTTGAAGTGTCTGGGGGTTCTAGGTACCTGGGCACAATCAGTTGAGTTAGAACCCCTCCTGAATCAGAGGGTTTGGGACACTCTTCCCCCACCCCCCCAAAAAAAACCTGGGTTAAGTCTTTCACTTATGCAGATTCATTACAGAGTTTCCTTGGCTCCAATAAAAATTCCTCTCAACAAGTGTCGTATTAGGTTCTGAAAGTCACTTTCCATTCAATATGCATGAGAATAAATCTAACCTTTGGGATTCTGATAAATGTAGGAGATTCTTGGGGTTTGGGGAAGGATATGAGCATATTTTTAGCTGAGATACAGACAAGAAAGTAGACCAGGAAGATAACGGTGGCATTTGGGGACAGGTTAGTTTTCTAAACATGGAGCTATCAAGAAATTTTTGAAATGCTTCCTTCTCAAATACTGCAGGAGGAGCTGTTGCTTCATCATCCACTTCACTTGGCATATTTCAGAGGATTTTTTTTCTTTTCAGTTTTTATCTGAAAACAGAATGATTTTTCTTTGTTGAATGTTCTGAAACCTAAGGGTTATTAACCGATAGTGCAGAGCTAATTTTTTAAGATCTGCTTATCTACTCTGACAATGCTATTATATTAGCCATGGTAGGAGAACTATCCACTATAGAAGTAAGGAATATTGAGAAATCTTTGGAGATTGGTAATGAAGTTGGTAAAGATTTTTCTTTTTTTCTGATTTATTTATTGCCCTGCAAGTGGATGGTCTTAAGGGCAAGAGACGTGGCTTTAATCAGCAAACAATATTTATTGGATCAATTTCAAATAAAGTGAAATAAGCTGGAGTGTTTATCATTCCCTCAGGTGCGGTCATGTGGAATATGGATGTACCAATGTCACCTTGAAAAGGTGAGAGAAACAGAGCATAAGTCAGATGAAAGGCAGTTGCATTCCAGCTAGCTGCAAAAATAGGAGTAAGTTATGAAATATTATGTCCCAGTCTATAACATTGGAGCAATGTGAACTGTAACAGAAGGCTTCCATGATGAGGAGGACCTGTGTAGGCAAAACACTTAACAATTCTTTATTATATGAAGGAAACAGACACAGTTTTAATAGCTGGATGTTCCTTATGATTGACTTTAGTAGACTCTGCCCTTAGAGGGTCTTCAAAAACACACTTTTCCATGAGGAAATGATCACAGAAGACATATGGACAATCACTGAGCTTTAATTACATAGAGTAGGAATTTGGACCCATCGGTTATCTCTGTTGCAGGGATGTATAGTAAGCCAAAGTGGAATGAGTGCGTTTGGATGACAAATGTCTACCTAGATTTCCCATTTGGTTTGGTTTAGTTTATTTTACTGGTAACATTGGCTTGATGATTTTGCAGTTTTGATTTTCAAATAAATGTCTGAGTCCAGCAGACTTCCTGATTCTTCATGTCTTCTACCCTCCCTTTCTCGCTCTAAGCTCTAGTTTAGTAACTCTCAGAAACCTTTTCGTAAGCTAGAACCTGAGAAACAACCTATGAGCTTCCACAAACATCCTAGCAGAAGTAGAGAAAGCTTCTAACTGGCTGATGTGGTCCTGGGTGCCTCAGTAACCTCACTCAGCAAGACCACATGCATACAACTCATTCTACTCTCTCCTTTCTTTGAAATATGTTTGGTATGGAACATGTGGCAGATAGAAAGGGATTAAACCAGTAGTGTGACAAGGTTAATTTCAAGTTTAGAAATAACATTGTTATGGCTTGATGATGCATGCCTGTAATCCCAGCTACCTGACTTAAAGACAAAGTCAAACAAATGGTTGGGAACGTGACTGAATGACTCAAATGGTGAGGCTTTGGCGTGTATGTGGCCCTGGGTCTAATCCCCAATATAGTAGAAAGACAAGGTGGAGGAGGAGAAAAATTGTAATCAATGAAGATTTTATTGATAGCCTCTGCCTAGTGAGATATCATGTCCTTGTTTATACTTCTTTTGACTTGGTCTCCTTTAGTTTGTGAAGATATTTAAACTTTGTCTATGTAGTATACTGAAGCATACCAACCAGCTATAATAGGTACTAATACCTGGACCTTGTACTTGGAAGAAGGTGTTTCTAGAAGGGTAATTAAATCAAGGATCTGGAGATGGGGATACAATCATGAACTACCCAACTAGATTCTAAATCTAACCTCAGATGTCCTGAAAAGACAGGCAGAAGGAGCTTCAACCACACGACAGAAGGTGATATAGAGACAAGGTAGAGATTGCTAAAAGCTTAAAACATAGGAAGATCTCCCCTTCACAGGTGGAAATATCACCAAGTGAACTTAACAGGTATCAAAACTCTTCAGACACACAGTGTGTCTATTTGCTTCCTGTTTATCATCTGACTCTTCAGCTAAGGCCATATTCTTTAGAACTGGGGAGTGTGTGTGTGTGTGTGTGTGTGTGTGTGTGTGTGTGTGTGTGTGTGTGTGTGTGTGTGTGTGTGTCTGATCTAGTATGACTCCCAAATCTTTAAATATTCTTTGTCTTCATTTCAGGACATAATTAATTTAGTGAGAAATGGATTGAGCCTTTCAAGATCTGACTTTAAGGTGGTATCAGAGCATTCTTGAGGCCCTGTTGGCAATTTCTACGTGTTCTACCTTGTATTAGAAGTTTATATGAAACTCCAGAAGGGAAAAAGAGAAACTACTCCTGTGTACTCCTGTGCTCCAGGCGAACCCGGTCGGGGTGGGGGGGTGGGCCGGGGGGGGGGGGGAGAGGGGTTGTTACTTTTGGTGGAAGTTTCTGCGCATGTGCATAGTGAGCAGCTCACAAAAAGGTCTGAAAAGGAATGGGTCTCCAGAGCGCACCAGCTCTGTGGGCTTCACCTTCCGGCAAAACCGCATCATCTCTGGTTGTCCTCGTCAATCTGGTCACCGGAATCCTCAATTCCATCTTCTTCGCTCAGGGACACTACTGGGAAGTTTGTGCCTTCCTGCATGCATACCTGAAAGCTCTCCCTGCCCTGGGTGGAGACATCATCAACCGTATCTCCTCTTTCTCTTCTCTCACACTTCTGCAATGTCTTTTGTGCAGTATCTGAAAACCATGCTTTCACGTATTTTTCTGGTATGGCCAATAATAGAAGTGGTGAAATATTTCAAGGATACGAATGCCTTGAGGGCCATCATAGATGGGAAACAGTGCCCTAGAAAACGTTGCATAGCCAGTAGAAGTATAGGGGAGAATTGTATTTTGTGTCTAATGTGCATTTGAAAAGTGAGTTAAGTAGTTGAAAACCAGACTATTCATCCCAGTATCTCCTCTCTGCCTCTCTCCTTCCCTCCCTCCCTGCCTCTCTGGGAGGTTCTATTCTAGCTTGAACCCTCACTAGATAGTCCTATTTCTGTTCATAGTGTGAAGCCTGAACTGGCTCTGGCTCGGCTTGAATTGGGCTGATTGCCAGCCTATTGAATGGATCACTGCCTGGTTTAATTTAGCTGTAAATATAACTAAAATAATAGTTTCACACATGGTTATTTTGGACGTCATAATCTAACCAGATACAATCTGCTACAGGCTACATATTCTGATGGTCACTATTCACCATAAAATGTCAGTATGGTGATGCTTTATAGAAATGACCTTAGTATGCGTAATTGAATTTTTCTGGCATTAGGAGATGGAGCACATCTGCACGCCACAGCTGGCAACCTCTCTTGTTAATCTAGGCATAAATACAGCTGGGCCAGTGAATGAGCATTAAAAAGAAAGAAAATCCAAAACAAACAAACAGAGCACATTTTAAGAGAAAAAACATAACTAGGACTAAAAGTCAACACAAAAATTTTAGTTTATTGCCTCATTTATTCACCAACATCTTGAGTTAAGGAATAAAGTATATGAGAAATCCAGCACGTCACATATGCAAGCAGTACTTAGTCTATTATGAATTGCTTTCCACAAAACAAATACATAAAATTGTGAAGCAAGCTAGCTTTGAGATATTAGATGATATGTGTGTAGGTTTTTTTTTTGGGGGGGGCTGTTTCTTGTCCCTTTTCTCCCTAGCCAATTCAGGCCATAATGAGGGGTTGTTTTGGGGTTTTGTTGGGTGGGGGGTCATATTCAGTGTTTTAAGACAATAATGATCCATGGAAGGAGAGAAAAGGAAAGTTCTGCCATATTTTAAGTGTTGAAGTCCAGATGATAGGAAGAAGATGATCAAAACAGAGCTTCTCAGACAATTTTAGAAAGTCCCACAGACAAGAATTTGGGAGAATCAGAGACAAAACATTTTGAGTGGTGTTTGAGCTTCTGAACAAAGAGACATTGTGCCTTGCCATCTTTCATGCATAATCCAAGATGTAGAAGAAGGAATTGTAAGCCCAGGAAGCCTGAGGAATCTATACAAAAGATGCTGGCAACACATCATGCAAACAAGGAAGATCCAAGACTAACATTATTATTGCCCATCAGTCCTAGATATATAGACAGATGCTTTAGAATAAGTGTCGCATATTTAAGAGTAGTTCTATGCTTCCTTCATTTGAAAACGATGGATTTCCAAAGAGGTAGGTTTAGCCAAAAAAAAAAAAAATCAGCTGCTCATCTTTTCCAAGATAGACCAAGACAGAGAACTGGAGAACTCAAAAGCAGGAGCAATATCCCATTCTCTCTCCCAGCCCCTTGTATTTCTCTGACATATAACCGCTACAAAAGTTCAACACGCCTCTTCAGACAGAATAAATCCTGAATGGATGGGGGAAAATTTCCCCTCCCGCCACTCAGCTGAATAGGGGATTTATCATAAAAGTAATTTTTTTAAATGGATCTTGTGATAACAAAGTTAAATTAATTTGATTACATTGTCTCAGTTTGGAGATTAAGAAATAAACCAAATAAATATACAGTAGTAGTTTCTGTGAATGCTACACATCTATACCTGTAAAATGGTATTATGTAGTTTATTTTTATTATTATTATATCTTTATTTTCCTGGCATGGCTCAGAGGGGCCAAGTAATTTTCCACGATCTTTACTGAACAGGAGACTGAGCTGAAGCTCTAAGCTGCGTTATTTAGAATGCAAAGCCTAGGATTTGCAAGAATAATGCTATTGGACAGGTCTCATGTCTCTTGACGTTCAACCAAAATCCCTTTCCTCTGCAAGACCTTGACTCTACAGGATTAGAAATCTCTTCAGTCCCTTCTTTGCTTTCCTGCGCAGTCCTGCTTCATTTCTTTCTGTCTTGGTTTGACTTGCTAATTAAGTCAATGACTTTCCTTTTGTCTCCTATTAGTAGGTAACACCATGATTGATACCATCTGGAAAACATTGATCCAAGTCATGAGTGGAAAGTTTAACAGAACCAGAAAGTATGAAAGGAGACCCTCCAGAGGAGCTGTGTCCAGGTAAGTGATAAATTACCAGCCCTTGGATTACCTGCCAGGAGCTGTCCCTGGCGTTTTGGGGAGCAGCACCTTTCCCGGTGCCAGCTGTGTTACTTCTCACACAATCAGTAGCACGCTCTGCATGGATTAAGGAGGTTAGAACCACTGAGCTCACACACACAAGCTCACAACACAATCTGTTTTCCTCCAATCATCTCACGTGCCTTCTCCCCTGACAATCACGCATCATACATTCAGAAGTCCCGATAGATCTCAACAGCTGGAGCTAAAATGCCCACTGAAATGGGGGAAAAACATGTTGATAACTTTTAATTGGTCCCCAATGTAAAACTCAAGGAACAAGTTATTGGTTGATGGATTGGAAACTTCCATCTTTGCAGAGCTGAGAAGCATATGGTGAAAATAAACACATTAAAATTTGTGGGTAATGATTAGAAAGTTCATTTTATTTCATTCAGGATATGGTAATCAAGTGAAAAGTTGCTTTCATTTTCATGTATTCCTGGTGAAATGAATGCTAGAACTGCTTAACTGTAACTGTGGGCACCTGTATCTTGGGCCATGCTGTGTTTTTTTTTTCCAATAGTCTTGAATTCTCTGCCATCATCTGGACATTTGCTGGGAATGAAACTATTTGGTTCCAACTAAATCAAGGGTTTCTTGAAGTGGGGCCCAGCATTCCCTTGTAGAACAAGCTCTGTAGTTATCTGCTGGAACTTAGAGGATAAGAGCTGCTTTGTAGTGTACTGGTCCTCATGATTTCTTTCTTCAGAAGCATCAAGGTATGAGGCCATTCAAGGGCATCCAAGTCTCCTATCCAAAGCCTTGTACTTATGGTGGCTTTTGATGGCCTGGCTAGAGTTTGGACTTGTTGAAAACTTCTTTGTATTTTGGACGCTCAATAATGTCTTCATGATTCCTCTTCCATCAGCTCTGACCCTGCTGTCAACACTGTGCTTCAAAAATAAGTGCAGAAAGTTCAGAAAGATCATTTCAATTCCAGTTTACAATTTGGACTCTTCAATAGTTTGATTTCTGAGGGACTGGGGCAAATTGAGTTAATCAGGATTTCTAGGATCCTTTGATTTTTCCTGCAGCTGCTCAGACCTGGCTCCTGTTGTTTTGAATTTCTAAGCATTTTTGTATGTGTATGTGTGTCTAGAAAATTGGATAATATATTCATGTGCTTTAAAGTAGCTTGCAGTCCTCATAGCAAAATAACCTGTATGTAACAGAAATGCTGTGCCAACAACCCATACATTGCCTTGAGATCTTTTTTCTTGCAATTATAGTGTGCACAGGTAATTTGTGTATAATCCTGCAGGGCTGATTCTCAATTCAGTGGCATTCCCTTTGCAGCAAGCAAAGTGCGGCATGCCATTAGGTATTAAATTAATGTGTTTTAATGATCAAGCGGCTCTGAGGGAATTACAATTCTTCCTTTGAATTGTGTGTGTGTGTGTGTGTGTGTGCTTGCTGTCTTTTTGTATCTAAAGTTCTTATAATAACAAAGTTTTTTAAATGACTGAAACTTAAGCAGGGTGTGGTGGCATACAGCTATAATACCACCACTCAAGAGTCTGAATTGGGAAGTCCCAAGGCCAGCCTCAGCTATGTAAACAGTTCTAGGACATTATGAGTAGCATAGAAAGAATGATGTCAAGGGCTGGGGATATAGCCTAGTGGCAAGAGTGCCTGCCTCGGATACACAAGGCCCTAGGTTCGATTCCCCAGCACCACATATACAGAAAACGGCCAGAAGCGGCGCTGTGGCTCAAGTGGCAGAGTGCTAGCCTTGAGCAAGAAGCCAGGGACAGTGCTCAGGCCCTGAGTCCAAGACCCAGGACTGGCCAAAAAAAAAAAGAATGATGTCAAAACAAAACAAATAAATAAGATGCTTGTATCCTGAGTTTCTCAGTTCATGTCAAATCAAGATTAAAATTAGATGAGAATTATTCTTATCTCTCTCCAAATGTTTGCAGAAAGCTATACCTACAAGATTTCTCCTAAGTAACTCTGAAAGTTCTCAAATGGTGTTGTACCCATGAGTGATAAATCACTTCCTTTCATGTGCCAAATAGGGCCTGTCATTCATTTGCCTTCTAGTCTCATTTCATCATGTTCTGGTGATGGTTCCAAATAGAACCAAATACAAAGCAGCAGCCAGGTGAAATGTATTCAAGATAATGGTAAAAGATGTCAGAGGGCTGTGGCTAAACTTTGCTGTCTATACTCATGCTGTCAAGGTAACTGCTGATGATGTTTACAAGGACATTGCTGCCTAGCAACCTCAGAGCTATACACTTACCTGCCTAGTATGGGTACTTTATTGAGTCAGCTTGGAGTTTTTACTTGACATTGTAGTACATAGCCCACTCACCCTCAGAAATAGATATGTGGCTGGGTTGGTAAATTTACAGTGTCAAATTCACTAACTCCCTTTTAGTCCCTTCTAAACACTTGTATTCAGCTCTCTTGCTTTGAAATGACATTCAGAGACACACATTAGAGGTTTTTCATACATAGCCTCACATGCTTGCAGCGAAACACAACCTTAAGATGATCTATCCTTATCCCTGCTATTGGTCGAGTTGGACGGTTAGATGATGAGCCTACATGCAAGAATATTACATATGACTCTTTGAAAACATCTGTGCAAAAAGAAAGGTACTTGAAATACAAAAGAGAGGCAGGAAAATCCCATGATCCTTAGAAACATGTCTTCATTTGTTTGCACATTCAGCAAGTACATGTTAAACACTTACAATACTCTAGACCAGAAATTGCAAATAGGTTCTGTCTTGTGTGCCAACTTTGATCAATTGGTGGTTACTGCCTGTAGCAGTCTAAGTCTACCGTGTAGGCTCAGCAGGAAATTGTCATGAGAGATTAGTAATGTCAGCTCTGGAGGAAGGCCTAAGCTGAAATGGCAACATGCACACCAGGTATTTGCCATCTCTGCTCCAGCTTCCAGACATATATCAATAAATAAGGGACATACATATCTAAATGGTTAATTCCCAACTTAAATGAGCTCCCAAATTAAGAAAGATTGAGGGCTCATATTTCCTTTCATAAGAGATGTCCCTCTGTCTCTCAAGGCAGCCCTGCCCATCCTGGACTGCACTTGAGTTTTCCTTCTCATCATGTCATATTTGAAATTTGGATCTACAGTATTTGCTGCCTGCTCTAGTCTTCCATCCTCGCTAATGCACAAGGCTAATTCATCTCCAGCCCACAGGAATTGGAAATGACATTTCAAAGAAAAATTGCCCCCTAACTCACAGAAAGTCTGTCCTGGACCAATCTCAAAAAGTTCAGCTCCCTACAGAATGATATAATTTGACATTCCAATTAAAGTAGCCACACAGAGAGTCACAGGGAATGAAAGGAAAAGACTCACATGGCAAGCAGCAAAGGAAAACCATTTAGTTGTTTTGCATGCAGATGAAGGAGACCTCAGCCCAGGAGCTAATTACCTACAGTATCAATTCAGGATGTGCGAGACAAAGGATGCACTTTTGTCAAAATGCCCCCAAGATAGTTCATGGAAGCTGATTAGTAGAAGCCAAGCTGAAGAAGAGGGGTGGGGAGTGTGTATAGGGAACTGTGACTCATGCTAACTTGTCTCATTTCCCCCAAGAATTGCTAGCATGTGAGTTCTATAAAAATCGATTCATCATTTAAAGCCAGATGCGTCCTTTATTGAACCTGGCCCTTCCTTATTAAATATAGTGATTAAGACCAGAAATAAGGAAATAATACTTAGAATGATCTATCATTGTTCCTATATATTTTACTGCTAATGAAGCAAAAATACATTTTTATTCAATAGATATTGAGATAATCAAATAGAAAACCCAAGCGTCTCTTCAATTTCCTGATACAATTAATGGAAGGGTACAAAGTTCATTTAAAAGCAAAGGCTCTCCTTCACCTCTGAAATCAAAGTAATTAAAGCATCTGGGTTGCTTTCCTTTTGGATCTTAATAAGGGGAAAGATCATCCTGTTTGGACAGTTGGAAGAGTTTCATGTCATGCTTGGTTTGCTTTATAAAGAAGAAGGGAAAAAGCCTTTGCTAATGCATATGCATTATCTATATTATGTCAGACCATTTCTTCAGTGGAAAATTACCATTTTATTTTCTTAATTTATCTTTTTCATTTTTTTTCTTGTACAGCACTTATTTTTTTCTGGGAACTAGCCTTTCTTCCCCTAATTTTGACTTCTTGATTTCTACTATGGATATCCAGTACTGGGGTACTGGGCTTGAATTAACTTGACTCATACCTCAGCCTGGTTTCTTGGCTGCTACTTTTGAAATAGAGTCTGGAGAACTCCCCGCTCCCAGGCTGGCATCAAATCCCAATCCTTCTCTTCTCAGCTTCCTAAGTTAGAGTTACAGGTAAGAGCCATTAGCATGGGCTCCATATTTAGACATGATCCTGCTTCTTCCTACCAGAGTGAGCACCTTCCTTAGGATTTGTCAGAGTTCCTTCCCTGATATTTTAAACTTTGGAAATAGAGTTGAGTGCAGGCTGTCTTTTCTTATTGCCTGAAGCCCTTGGCAAGTAAGTTTCCTTGAATACAGCATAGCAGAAGTGGCAATATACAAACAAGACAAAAAGCAATGTGATGGCCTCAAATGGCCAAAACCTGTGACCAAATCACGTTTTCTACCAAAGCTACATCGTGTGCATTCTTGTGGCTAAGATGCAGGGTTCCAATATGAGAGAATCCAATAATACCCTTTTGTGGATCCTCTTCTTAAATGATCCAATTCAATCTGAATATGGGTACCAAAGTCTCAATTAATGAAGGCACTACTAACTATCCTAACAATTGACTTGGCAGTAATGATGAGCCACTGGCCAGCAGGTAGACTTGGATGTATTTATCTGTCTTTCAGGAGCTAGTTGGGAATAGGTATGAAAACTGCTCCACGCACACCATGACAATGGCATTCAAAGGCCAAAGGCTAGGCTCTGTCCATTTCAGGATTAGTGAGGACACCTTAGGTCAGGATTTAGACAGTTTCTTTCCTCTCTATCCTTTTTCAACTATTCTTTGTGCCTGTCTCGACACTTGCATCATCTAGCAACTTTGACGTCCAGATCATTTCTTAACACCCTGTTTGCTCAAACCTTACCTTTTCACCCCAATTTCAGCTTCCCAAGTGAGTTTTTTCTCAGCTTTCATGCCCATGGCATTCATCTACAGACAAATGAACAATGCCTAGGTCTGTACTGACAGCAGAGTGGCCACATGAGTCTATTTAATTGTATTCAGGCAAATAAAAACTTAAAGATAGAGCTATTTAGTCAGATTTCAAGTACAAATGTGCCTAACTGGATTACATATTTTCAGAATGGGAGAAAATCCCATTAGATAGTTCTAGCCTATAAGTGGGACTTGTCTGACTAAGGCAAGTTTTCTTGGTCACCTCCTGGGTAGTTCCTAAGAGAAGACTGCAGGAGTAGAGTAATGAAATATAAGAGCTAGAATGGTTTTTCTATGGCTCAGCCATGAAAAATGGGTTCTGAGGTCTTCCATGCTTCACTTGGCTCATGCCCTTGCCAGAGATACCTAGTCAATCACAGCACTATTTCTCTATGTCCCAAGACTGAAATCTTTCTGAATGCTCTGCTCTTGGTAACTTCTAACAAAAATGATCAGGATGAGTGTTTAAGATGCACCACTTAGAACCTGATTCTAGTCCAATTCTTTCATTTAGTTGAAGAGGAAATCAAAGACCAGTGGAGCAATTAAGAAATAGGATCTGGCCTCAAACATTGAACTCCTGATTAAAATCAGTAAGTTCCAAGTGAATGGATAAGAATTAAATTGCTGGTGTTCACATCTCAGTTCTACATTGTAATTTCTCATATGGTTATTCTACAGTGTTAGCCCAATACTATAAGATGCTGGGCACCTAGACACTATTGTGGAACAAAAGGTCAGGATGGCTCAGAGTTCTCCTGTTATTCCCTTCATATTGATCAGGAAAGCAGAAAATCAAAAAGGTTAAATCAATAGCAAATTTCGCACAGCTAGTTCACCCTAGAGTTATTCTTACCTTAAGTATTTAATCACCAGAACATGTTGTCTAAGTAATTCCTGTTTCTGTAGATTTTCCAGAATTATGTTTCACCATTCCAGTGGAGGACACTAAAATTCATATATTTGTATATTTGCACAGCACTTTGACACAGCCAACAGTGATCCTGATGACAGATAAATTGATGTGGACTTGGCTCACTGGGACCTTATTTCTGGAGTAAGTATTTCTACAATTTGTCCATCATCTGGTTAGAAATGAACTCAAGGTCAAGGGCACAGTCCAGTCTACTTTCTCCATTACTTCCCTGGTCCAATAAAGCTGTGATACACTACACAGAATGAAACTGCTTTTTGACAGCTTTTGACCTACAAAAAAAGTGCCATTTTCGAACCTAATAATAAGCATCTTCAATTTACAAATAAGGAAAAGTGGCTCAGACAGCATCAATAATTTGCCTAAAGATGAACAACTAGTAGTTTCAACTCTAAATGAATCTGAATGGGTTAACCACCAGTGGTAAGTGTAGCTGGGGAGCAGGACCACCTCCATCACAGAAAGAGCCCTCCCCTATCCTGTTTGGCACCTATTTGTTCAAATTATCATGTTAATAAAATTGTATTTTGAGCCACATGCCCATGACTTTCACTTTGCCAGTTTTGTGTGTATGTGGGTAGGGTGGTGGTAGGGGGGGCTGTGAACTCGAGGTTTTGTTTGATCTCATATGGCTTCTTTGTTCAAGGCTCTACCTTGACTCATAGCTCCGCTTCTCGCTTCTTGCTGGCTAATTGAATATGAGTCTCTCAGTTGACTCTGAACCAAGATCCTGAGAGCTCAGCCTCCTGAGTCACTAGGATTACAGGAGTAAGCCATCGGCGCTGACGGCTTTGCCATTGTTGAACTTTCTTATGTAGGCAGCCTTTTGACTCCCTTTATTTCCCTGCAAATATTAACTCGATTTTCATCTTCTTACTGGAATTTCTCTCTGTCATCTCTACTTCATGGCAAGTAGCAAAGCTCTTAGGAGGGAAGCTGTGTCAACGCTTTCCCCTACACACAGGGGTTAATTTGTCTTTAAAATTAAAACATTTTCCAAGGAGTACCTTGTGTGTAATTACTTTGTTTTAAGGTCTCATCATCTTCAAGATTGTTTTTATTTGAGCTAATAAAATAGAAGATTTATCCAGAAGCATATATCTGCAAAAAAAGTTTAATGTATTATTTTAATGAACACATTATGGTAACTACTTATTGGTATAGTGTGTTATTTCAAAAGAAGTGTACAATATGTAACTATTAGATCTTTGCCTTCTAAACTGAATGTACATCTCATTCTTCCAGCAGTTGCTAAGCCAAAGGCAGCTTTGTATGACATAAGGCTGTGACAACTGAAAAGACAGCTAGTTCAAATATTTCAAAGGAACATGGCAAGAGCTTGTTCATATATGAGATATGATACCAAATGCTCGGATTATCTTCCCATCTCCCCCAAACATCTGTTTACCAGTAGAGTACCACAGATACCCTCCTTTGTGTGAGGCAATTTATCAATTGTGTTAAAAATTCGACACAGGTTCTAATCCTTAGCATGTTACACATTTTTTTGCCAGTCCTGGGGCTTGAACTCAGGGCCTGAGCACTGTCCCTGGCTTCTTTTTTACTCAAGGCTACCACTCTACCTCTTGAGCCACAGCGCCACTTCTGGCCTTTTCTTTTATGTGGTACTGAGGCATCAAACCTAGAGCTTCATGCATGCTAGGCAAGCACTCTATCACTAGGCCACATTCCCAGCCTGAGCATGTTACACATTTACCTAGACAGAGAAGACATATTTCCAAAAATATGTAGAGAAAGAATCTTGTGGAATGACGAAACAGGGCTTATGAATATTGGTTGTTAACAAGTTTTAAATAAAGGTCACATTACAATGTTGGAAGCTGTGGCATGTATTAAATTAGAACATTCAGAAAAAAATAATTTTGAAATAACCCGTAGAACTATGTTCTTGCTTTCATTATTTGCAAGAGGTACTGGTTATTTTGTTGAGGGCTGATGTCAATATAACATACACATACATAAACAATATCTATTAAATACATAATATATTAAACTAACATCAAATCAATGTGCTATGTGTACAATGGATATGAATTTCTGCCTGAAAAAAAATCTGCTCCTCATGTCCTTTTCATGGGGCTAGGCTGATTGCTGCTCTATTGTCTTTAGAATCATTTCTGGACCAATTTTCTCAGGCATGGAGTGTGTA
This sequence comes from Perognathus longimembris pacificus, assembly GCF_023159225.1. Classification (NCBI taxonomy): domain Eukaryota; kingdom Metazoa; phylum Chordata; class Mammalia; order Rodentia; family Heteromyidae; genus Perognathus; species Perognathus longimembris. Next base: position 17,420,515 of record NC_063172.1, read on the forward strand.
CAGAAGAGATCTTTATCTTCCACACACTGTTATGCCCTGTACAGCTGGACCTGTCCCAGTTCACCATCCCAGAGCAAATAAGACACTATTAATATTTTAATGAATTACCTTTGGATCCGCATTTTTAAAAAGTCAAGAGTGCTAGCTTCTTTCAGGGACTCTGAAACCCGCAGCATTCTCATCCCTTGTCAGTTCTGTTCCCTGAGATGTTTTCCGTGTTAACTCTCAGCCCTGTCATCTTTGGCTGTTTTGGCACTCCTGTGCAGTGAGTAGCAGCCACAACCTTAGCTCTGTTCATGTGGTTTTGCAATACTCTCACTTGCTTGCTGCTGGGTAAAAATAATCCCCAGGCAATGTGTGCAACATATTTAGCATCATTTTAGAGAAGAGGGGAAAAAGACATCTTCAATTCATGATAAACTAAAATCATTTCTTATTTTTCAGTGCAGTAAGATTAGATTTTCAGATTGATACCATGGCAACTCACATTCCATTCAACATGAGTTAATAATATGTCTTCTCAGAGCTCATAACACACAAAGGGGCCTAAACAACATTCATTTTCCTGGTGTATTTTTTTAAACCTCTTTAGACAATCTTTTAATTCTGATTTCCGGTGTGGTTCTACCATTGCTTGGTTTTTCAGCCCTTGAATTTCACCTCTGGCTCAAAGCATTTTTGGAAAGTGTGAATTGACCACTAGATGGCAGGAGCGCTCCATCTAAAAGGGGGGACCGCAATTAAGCAACAAGCTTTAGCTTTCCTCGGCCTCCTGGCTGGAGATGGTGGTGGGTAGGGGAGGGGGGTGGGGCACAGATTATTGATTGGTCTACTGACCCCTTGTCTCCTCCTCCTCTCTTCCAACACTAATTGCAATCCTGGATCCTGTGGCTCTTCAAGCATTCTGCCAGGATGGTAGCTTTGAAGATGCTCTTGCTGGACAGTGGATCTGCAAGATGACAGAGCAGCTTTAGTCCAAGGTGGCTTGAAAGACTTTCTTTTAACTTTCCCAGCTCTGTGATCCTGACAGTCCTTTAAAGAAGTTCCTAAATATGTCTGGGAATGGGAGGGCTAGCTTCTACTAGCAATGATGTGTTAAGTCAACAAGGACTACTTCTGATAAGCCCTGTTTTCTGCCACATGTATATTTGTTTATTCATTTTTATCTTTGTTTTGATGTGCATTTAGTACTTGGTACCAGAGATACAACTATGTATGAGACACATTTGGGCCCTGCAAGAAACCTGTAGTTTAGGTATCAGAGGCATGAAGATGGCTGATGGTTGTCACAAGAAGGGAGAATAGAAGATATGGTAGCATTTCACTCATGGGATAAAGACCACAGAACCATCAAGGACAATCAGGAGTAAGGATAGGAGTTGGAAGGAGCAAAGTTCCAGACAACTGTTCAGCTAGAGATGAGAAGACGCTAACTCGCCTGTGGTCAAAGGGTGCTGTCGCTTGGGACTCCAGAAGTTGTTTGGCTGAAAATGATAGGATGACATGAGGACAATGGATGAGCAGCAACGGCAAGCAAGAACCAGGTGCTGTGTGCCATGCCCAGGAGTTTACTTTAGCCTGAATTAACTTTACCAGTGGAGAGTCATGAAAGGTTACATGAAGGCATGGGCCTGGACACATCTGATTTTTAGAAGGGTCATTCTGATGGCCATTAGAAAGAAATTAAAAGATTCCTAATAGAAACGAGTAAAATAGTAACGAGGGGGACAGAGAAAAGTGAGTCTGTGGCTACAAGGGGCAAAGGGATATGTAGAGATATATTACACAGGTGGCTCTGGTGAGAGAGTAACAGACCCAACAGACCTCTTGACCTTTGTCTGGGGTAACTACAAAGACTGAGTTGCTACTGAGGCTACCAGTAGCGGTTCTTGGTGATTTGCAGTGTACTTTGTAATAATAAATAGCATGAAGCTATAATTATTTAATAATCATTTTCCCTTTCATCCCTGAAATGACATTCAAGGATCATCTGCTTTATACAAAGCAATCTGTCAGGTTTATGTACAACATTGAGGTAAACGAAAGAAAGTGCTTGCTTTCCAGCCTTCAAAGAGCTCAGAGAATATTTTTTTTTCTTTTTAATATATTCTCCCTTCACATTTACTGCTTCTTTTAAAGATTTTATATTTGGGCTCTATATTATGGTGTTTCTCAAGATTGTTTTTGTAATTTCTCATCATTTGATTTAGACTAAAGGGCGCGTGGGGGCAGGCCAGTAGTAGAAAAGTTGATGACATCAATAAAGGCATTTAAAATGCTTGTTGAATAGAATGAAACACAGCAATCATTGTTAGAGTTACTTTTGACATGTAATTTGGAGCCTCTGCTAAAACTATTATGGAAGTTGAAACAAAAAAGAAAGTAAGAAAAAACATTACATCTGATTTTCTTTTTTGTGACATCCTTATAACTTTGTAAACTCAAAAAGCAATCGAGAAAACAACAAAATAATAACAAAGCAGTCAAGAGCTAGGTTCTATAATATGAGAACTGAGTATGTTGTGGATAGCATCCCAAAAGTCAAGTCTAAGCAACTTTACCATGAGGACTTACACACAATGGCCCTCTGTGTGCCAGTCCAGATTTTGAGACTTTTTGTTTGTTCGTAGAGATAGACAAACATGCATATCCTTACTGAATATTTGCTGAGTTCCTATATGTCAGGGCCAAACTGTGCATTTCTGTAACAGGGTTAATAAAATAGGGGTATCTTCTCAGGGTATCTTCCCACGATCTAGTGAGGATAACTGACCTCAGACAAGGAGACACAGGTGCATTGTACTCCTGTGTTAACCCACCACGATTTCTTCTCCTGGTGACTACTCATTTATGGAGTAAATATCTAGTTTTGCTTGTGAGACATTGAGAAGCGACTTGAGTCATTGAGTCATGGAGACCCGATGTGTGCCTTAGTCATCGCCATAGAGGTAGCATTCTGCTATCTTCATGATCAAAGAAAATAAGCACCTACTGGGAAGAGGCAGGTGGCCTCACAGGACCTTAGGAACAGCTCTGTTCCAGAGGCAGCAAATGTGCCAGTCTTCATCTTATGTATCGTCTCCAATTGATCCCAAGTAGCATCCTGGAGAGACATGCTGAGCACACTTCCAGGAAAGAGAGATTGTTTCTCAAGAGAGCAACAGTGTAAGAAGGGAGAGTAGTGACACACGCATGTTATTTCTCAATCTTTCACTGCACTGTGGTTGAATCAATAATATTGACATATATAAAGAAAAGAGGCACGGAAAAGTTGAGACATAATGTCTAGAAACTGAGAGGCCTGAGAAGTGATGTTGGGTAGAGACTGACATTCAGGTGTGAACACTATGGAAGTTATATTGATCAATTGTCAACAGGGTGTCAAGAATCTTGAGAATCTACTTTGCTCAAATTCTTTGTTCAGGAAGGCCTTTTATTATTTTGTTATTTGCTTTAAGTTGCATTTGAATGAAACCTTCTAATTGGCACACAGTAACATATTTATTGGGCACAATGACATGTTTTGATACCTGTACAGAATGTATGATCAGTCATTTCTCCGTTCACTGTGTTGGGAGCATTCAGCCTTTGAGTTCAGTTGCCAAGTCTACCAAAGCTACGAAGACACATAGCTGATAACAAATTTGGAGTCAGAGAAAAGCAAGTAAAGTACAGTTTCTTAAAACTATCACCTGAAGAATTAGGTCCTTCATTTTGGAGAATTCAATCCATAATCATAACCTCCTCTGGTTTCTGATTGGCCAGGAAAGCTGGGTCATGAACTTTGACTGGCAGTATCTTTCCTGTACTTTTTCCAGGTAGCCCAAATAAGTTAACTTGTAGAATAGATAATCATTGCAGAAAATTGATAACAAACTCAAGAAACTCACAGTCTTTGTTTGGACCTATACAACCTTTAAAAATAAACAAATGTGGCAATTAAAACATATATGAATTCAACTTGGATGATTTTGGCAAGAAACTACTATTCATTTTCTGTTCTCACTGGCACTTTCCCAGAAGCCTTTGTTTCTGAATGTATTTAAATGCAAATTTTAAGTTTACCCACACATTCTGTTAATGATGTGAGAGTTCTAATGTATTTTATTTCTCACTTAAATGCTGAAGCAAAAATGCAAATTTGAAGAACACTGAAAGCAGCTTTTTCTTTTTTGCCTTTTTAAATACTTGAAACTAGTGCCATCCTTCAAGTTGAAATGCACAGAAAAAAACACTCCTAATGACACTTGGTGCACAGCTTTGGCAGTAGGCTTTGTATTTCTTGCAAATGAATATTTCAGAATTGACTCACAGAAACTAGGTGCCGTATAAAAGTGCATGTGAAGTAACTTTCTCCAAGGGAAAGTACTTGAAAACACTGTAGACTCAATAAATACTGCTGGTGTAGTGGCTCAGCAATCTAAGAAGCACATAGAGTTGAAAAGAAAAGATTAGAAAGAGGACGGCAAAGGGAGAAGAAGCCAGAAAGAAATAGAGGAAGACGAAAAAAAAAAAAAAAGAGACATAATCCACCAGAATTTCAGCCTCAACAGGATGGTTTATTAGTCAAAGTTCCCCAGAGGAGCAGAAGCAGTGGAACATCGCATATTTAGGGATTTATTAGGTTGTTTTACATGATCAGAGTTGAAAAGTTCCACAGCGGCCATCTGCAAGCCATAAGTCTGGGAAACTAGTAGATACACAGTCCAAGAGGCTGGAAGGCTCAGAAAAAGCGAGAACAATGATGCATCTCCAGTCCAAGGCTGAGAACTGGAGTGGAAAATCACTGGTGCAAGTCTGCATTCAAAGGCTGAAGAATCGAGAGTCTTATGTCCACAAGTGCTAGCAGCAGCAAAACTGGTCCTGAAGGGCTGAGCCTGCACGTATGTGAACATTCCACTGTCTTCTGCACTTTGTTTTGTCCATCTGGGCCCCCAGCCTATTGGTTTGGTGCCACCCATATTCAGGAATGTTCCTCCTCACTGAGTGTCTAGATCTCCATGTTGTCAATCTTCTAAGGAAACACCCTCTCATATACCCAGAATTAGTTGTTTTTTTTTTTTTTTTTTTTTTTACCAATTTTCCAGGTGTGTCTCAATCCAGTTAAGTTGGTAACCTTATTAACCATTTCAGCTGATGAACCAGGCATTAAGTGTCACACTAACAGATCAAATGAAAAGGTGTGTGGTTTTCAAGGCATAAACAAAGCTACTAACATAGGGTGTAATATAATCACCATGATGCATTATTTTAATGGTCATAAGTTCCTTCCATCCAAGTATGTAGGCAATGAGAAACTTACTTTTTAAAATCAATTGGTGGAGTCACAAACTTTCATGTACTCTGGGGTTGGCCATGTACATGCTTTGTCAAATGGGACTTTAAAGCCTGTAGAACATGAAAAACTTGGAAAGTGTTCAGGGGACTGGTGTGAGCTCTCTCTGGTCAAGACTACTAGAGGGTAAAAGGCCTTACTGTTACTTTTACAGATGATCACAGATAATCACAATCATCACAGATACCACAATGCAAATGCCATCCTAAGATGAGTCAGTTAAGTCCTCATTGCTTCTGGATGACCTAAGGGAGAGTCTGTCTCCAGTTTCCACAGGTGGCTGACACTCCTTGGCTTGTGGGCTCTTCTCATCACACTGACCATCACTTTCCATCATTACATCCCTGACTTAGGTCTTCTCCCTACTTTTGTGATCACATTGGACCAGGATTTATGCCCTTTCTCAAGATCCTTAGCCTAACTTCAGTTCAACTTGTCATGTAGAGTAACATATCATTTTCATAAGTTGTGAAAGTTCGTGTATCAAACCTGTTGCTGCCCATTTGCTGTGTTACTGAGGCTAAGTACAGGGGAAACAAATTGCCTTTCCCAGTGTCAGAGCCAATGTACCGGTACATGAATGAGGCCATCTTGTCTTTCTCCAGCCAGTTCATAATTCACCAAGATGAGTAAGTTCATGTTAGACAAGCAAAAGTAAGTAAATGAATCCACACCACCATGTTATAGAACAGCAAGAAAGAACGTCATTGATTTTTAACCCTGGAGTAGTGTGCCATGGACCTCTTCAACTCTAAATAATTTATTTTTTAGTCTTGGAAATTCTACGTCTTTATTGGCAAGAGTGAAATTTTGAAGGAAAATTGTTTAAGACTTCATATACTGCTATGGGAATTATGTTGTAGGATACTGATTATCATTTCCAACCTACCTCTATTATTCCTTCTCTTTGGACATGTTAAGAAACAAATACAGAAGGAACGTATAATTAAACATGTAATCAGCTTGCTGGAACATATCTGGTTGTTTCTCTTGATGTTTTTAAAAAATTTATAATTATAAATTAATTGTAGTGAAGTATTTTATTGTGATTTTTACAACTTGCACAGAATACACTTTGATCAAATTCACCCATCTATGTTAGTTTTTCTTAACCATTCCCCCTTCTACCTCATTCTTTTGTCAGTATTGATATCCCTTCTATGTTTATAATTTTTAAATAACTTAAGATATATGTTTGACCCTTATCAGTTCCATTGAAAATTGTTCTATTTTTTCTCATTTTTGGAAATTACAAATGCTTGGAAATATTTTCTTGTTCATCCTGACTCAGAATCACTGAATGGTTTATACCACACTCTTGTGATGGCATTATATCCACAAAAATTTATAGACTATTCTAATCAAATCATGGTCTACCATCTATCATTTGTTAGGCATAACCTCTGGAGTTGGGCTCTATAAGATGCCATACAGACCAAGTTAAAAAGGCAGAGCCCTACATTTCCAAGAAGTTCAATGAAATTTAATACAGCAGGTTTTTTTGAGGAATAATAGAAAGTCTCTTTGGCCTTTCATTAAGTCACATATTAAACATATGATTTGTAGCTCAAGATGATGACTTTGAAGTTTACTATTGTGTCTTCTAGACCATCTTCATTTTGGAATTTTGTCTTCAATGTCACTCTCATTGTCTTGGAAACCAGGCGGAGTTGAAGTTGAGCCTTATTAATTACATTTGTTGATGTTAGGGCTTTAAGGTGATAAAGGACACGCCTATCATCTGTTTTCTGAGGTTTCTTCGATATGTATAAATGATTTAGCATTTTTTCTCTATATATATTTGATCCCCTAGATTGCCTGGGATTTGGTATTTTTTGCTTCTTCCTTGTGGAAGAAGTCTGGCTAGGCCAGAATAATTAGAATGGCCTTAAAAAAGGAAAGCATGTGTAGGTGTTCAGCAGTATTTAAGTCATTCTCCCAAGCAAGCATGGTTTTGTGAGCAGAAGTCTTGCCCATCCCTCAGCAGACAACTTGCTGAGTAAAGGCAAGCATAGAGTATTGCCACTAATTGCATGCGAATTTCATCTAATCCTTTTTCTTTAGGACCTAGTTTCCTCAACTGTTAAACCAAAAAAAAAACTAGGACTGAATACTATGCATCATTTCTTCTATACTTTAATTTTTTTTTACTTCTAATCTTCTTTTTTGAGAATGCTGAGCTAGACAAATCAATACAACAAACAGACACACTTTGTCTCCCTGAAGAAAGCAGCCTATTTCCAAGTATAATAGTTCGTCTATAAATATGTAGGATGTTCTTTCCAAATATATTGAAGGACTTGCTTGTAGGTCTGGAAAGTAATAAAGTTTCTTTAAATTTTCTTTTTAGTAAGCAGAAAACAATGAGCTTTTAAAAGATGAGCATGATTAGACAGCTTTTCTAATTCCATTGCCATTAACACAAAAAAGGTGTTACCTGTTATTTGAAATTATTTCAATATGACATTTACTTCAAATGCTCATCATATGAAACATATTCATTCATTTTCTTACTCATAAAATATTCAAGCCCTCCATTTTCCCAGATTAGTTCTACTTTTTTTCTGAGTATCATCTTCTTGGAAAGTACTGAGACAAATGAATGTTAATTGTGATTTGCCCCACTCTCTGGAGCTATAGAAAGAAGGGGCCATTGATCCTTCCTTTTTTCCCTCCTTTCCTCTTTCCTCTTTCTTCACTTCCTCCCTCCATTCCTTCTCTCCTTCCTTCCTTTTTTTTCTATTGTCTGTGTAGGTTAGCTTGACATTCCTGTCTGATTTAACAAGGTTTTAGTCTGTCAGAAAGAAAACACTATGGGGAGATGCCCACAAAGATTAAGGGAGCACAGATAGCAGTGCTGTTAATATGGACAGGTGACATTTTGAGATAGGCTAGTGGATGGCAGAGACAGGATTTAATCCCCCCACCCCACCCAAACTCAAGCTATGAACCCTCTACTCATTTGCTGTCTCCATCCCTCTCTCCTAAATCTACAATCCAAGATTATCTGCAAATCAGACCCCATTTCTTTCCTGTGCTTTTCCTGGACTGTGGCAGTCCAATATAATAACACTGTCATTAAGGCACACTCGGTGATAGGTCCTTTACTACTACAGAGATTGTATTAATTACCATAAAATGGTTACCTTTTAAAAATAGGCACAGGGATATAATTTATATACAACTAACTAGGCATGTTTAAAATATACAAATTGGGAAATATTGACATATATATTCAAGTGTATGGAGCCATGACTATGATCAAGAAAGTGAACATTTCCATCGCTCAGGAGAATTTCCTCCAGGCTCTGCCTAATACCTTTCAACCAACCACCTTTGCCTGCAGAGGAGCACTGAGCTGCTTCCTGTCACTATGGACTAGTTTGCATTTTTGGAAATTTACATGATGAAATTATATGGTGTTAAATCTTTCATGTTAGGCTTTACCCACTCCAAGTCGCTGCTGTGGTCCCAAAGAGTTCATTCTTTTAGGTAGCTGGATATTGATCCCTGTATAATCATGCAGAGTTCATTCATTCCTTCCCCAGATGTCTGGTATTTGCATTGTCTTCAGTTTTGAATATTATCTGGTCAAACTGCTATAAGTATTCATGTAAAATCCAAGATGACTTGGATTTTGACATACCCAAAAGATTTGTAGATATTTTTGTTTCCATTCAGCTCTGAGAGTCTGTTTCCCTCCTCCCCCCCTCCCCCTCCCCCTCCCCCTCCCCCTCCTCCCTCCCCCTCCTCCTCCTCCTCCTCCTCCTCCTCCTCCTCCTCCTCCTCCTCCTCATCTTTAGGTAGTTGTACAAAGGAGTTTCCATTTAACAAAGCAGTTTATGAATACAATATATGTTGATCAATGTCACCCTTTTAAATATTCTCACTCATCCTTCCCCTACTGACTTCTTCCCTCATTTTTCTTAATTTTGTAAGATGGACATTGGATGTGTGTCTGTATTCTTCCCCTCTTCTCTCTCCATTGGTCTACTGCTTTCCCCTTGGCCTCAACCCACCCATTTCAAGTACCTGCTTCCTGGTGTTTTCTTTTGCTGAACACTGATTTTTGCCTTTCTGAGAAATTACAATATTTGAAATCTCCCATGATTCTACATTTGTATACAGTTGTATATTATCCAACATATTTACTATTTACTTATGCATTTGCAAGGTAGTTCTACCTTCTACATATAAAGGAAAACATGGACCTTTGTCTCTCTGCACCTAGCTTACTTCACCTAAGATAATTTTTTTCCAAGTCTTTCCATTTCTTTACAAATGGCACAATATAATTCTTTCTAATATGGGTAAAATTCCATTGTGTATATATATCACATTTTCTACGATCCAGAAACTCCACTCATGGGTATTTGCCCAAAAGATTACAAACGAAGAAACAAAGCCACAGCACAACCATGTTTACTGCAGCAGTATTTGTCATAGCCAAAGTATGGAATCAGCCCAGATGCCTCTCAGTGGATGAATGGATTAAGAAAATGTGGAATCTGTTTTTTTTCTTTTCTTTTTTTGCCAGTCCTGGGGCTGGAACTCAGGGCCTGAGCATTGTTCCTGGCTTCTTTTTGCTCAAGGCTAGGACTCTGCCACTTGAGCCACAGCGCCACTTCTGGCCATTTTCTATATATGTGGTGCTGGGGAATTGAACCCAGGGCTTCATGCATATGAGGCAAGTACTCTACCACTAGGCCATATTCCCAGCCCTGTTTTTTGGTGTTTTTTTTTTTTTGTTATTGTTGTTTTTTTGTTTTGTTGTTTTTTACCCTAGGTCTTAGCAGAGACTTCTCCTTATCCCTGGTATCTTCTTTCTCATCTCTGTTTCCACTCTTACTGCCACTGATGATCTTCATCTTGTTCTTCATGTCCCAATAGAGGTCTCACTTTCAGAATCACTTTCCTGATTATCAACTATGAGTTGACCATCCTCATCTGGCTCGAACACAACACCTTTTCTTTGTGCACTGTAGGTCTTACAGTAATTGCACCTGTGTTTTTCAGGATCTACTTGAGGTCAGGACCATGTTTTATTTCTTATGACATCCCCAGAATTTACATTGTATACTTAAATGTATGTCAAGCAATTGAATAAATAAGGAAATGTGTGAAAAGTAAAAAGTGGAATCCATGATATAGGCAAAAGGAAATCAAGTATTTACAATTATATTGTGGGATAGTTGTATTATCTGACTAAGTTTTAGTGCATATGCTAAAAAATCAAACTTGTAAAAGTTAAATGGATAAACTGGTCCATAAACTGTTTATAATAAATTTGTTTATATTGGAGAGCTGAGTAATTGTAAGTCATTGTGATGGAAGAATGAATTACATTAGGCTACAAATAGGTTTTTAACATTTAAGCATCAATTTTACATGCACTAGAAGATGAATGATCCAACTCAATTCATCATACAGTATTTATCCCAATATTGCCTTTCTTGATTCATTTACTTATTTATTCATTTTTGCTGCTAATCTTCAAAGCGCACCAGGATATGATTTTGAACTGCTTTTTATGTAAATTTCCTGCTGTGATTAGCTCTCTAATCTAGAATGGATAGCATTATAAACTAGCCAAAAAGAGAGGCTCATTCCACACATGGAGCCATTACTTTTCAGGAGATGTGATGCAAATCAGTGTCCATTGCCTACATCGAAAAGCAAGGATTTTCCAGGATGATAATATTAAAGAGAGTACTTTAGGCTGCTTGCCCCTGGTTTGTAGGAGTTCTAATCTGCAAAGGAGGTAGGAAGACATTAACAGTCAAGGCATTGATTATGTCTTTGGAGATAGGCATGTCCTAGGGTATGAAGTCATGGGGATGAGGGCAGGAAAGCAACCTGGAAGTGGTACGCCAGTATAACTCTTCAGTGTCCTAAAAAAGGCTTTGGATTCTATTCTATGGTCAGGGGAAATACAATATTTTTAAAATGTGGGTTTTAAAAAAGTAATAAATGATCACAGGGCCATTTTGAGGATTATTATAGTAACCGATATGAAAGCATTATAACCTCTGGAAAGACAATGTTGTATAAATCAAAACTCTCTTCTACTTATCTAATTTGACAGGTTTTAATTAGCTCATCATTTAAATTCAGACTTTCTTTAAAACTTTCTTTGCAAAACTGTAAGTAAGATGTTCAAAGGAGTTACACCATTGGAATTCTCCCCTGCACATACCATACTTCAGTTGACATGTTTGTTTTTATCTAAGTCAATTTGATTTCTATCAATAACTATGTCATGGTTTTAACACAAGTTTGTTCCCGTAAGTACATTTTCATATATATTATATTATATGTGTATGCATTTATGTGTGTGTTAAGTAGTGGATCATATTGGTTTATATTGCTACATAACAAATGCAATAGCTTGAAATAGCACCCATTTATTAGCTCAGTTCTGTGGGTGAGAAGCTTGAGTAAGCTCAGCTGCTAGGCTCTATGTGTAAGATTTCACGGTGACAAGCAGGCCAGATTCTTATCTGGGGTTCTAGAGAGGATTTACTTCCAAGTCCATCCCATCATTGACAGAATTCAGTGTAAGAATATTTCTCTTATATAACTCCAGTTACATAAGAGTGTAATGATCAAATCTTAGCAATGCAGTGTAAATAAAACACTACTATATCATTCACTGTAATATTGAAATTATATAATTTCTGACAATATACCTATTTAGCAGTTTTTCTTCTCCAGTCTTTATATTCTGTAAGAGTCATCCACTACATTTTTGTCACACTCCTTTAGTTCTTTTTAAGAATGCAATTTAGGAACTAATCATCATTTCTGATGTCAAATTTGTGGCAAAGTACTAAAATTATCATGTATGTATAGATACACAAGCTTATTTTTCCCCCAAATATTGTACATTTGTAAGGATAGTAGGGATTCTTAAGTTGTAAATATTGATTTTCACTTTAATACTGGAAGAAATATGCAAAAATATAAAAAATGCCATCTTTCATATTGAAGGAACTTTATTCAACTAACATTATTTATTTATTTATTTATTTATTTATTTATTTATTTATTTGCCAGTCCTGGGCCTTGGACTCTGGGCCTGAGCACTGTCCCTGGCTTTTTTTTTTTTTTTTGCTCAAGGTTAGCACTCTGCCACAGCGCCACTTCTGGCTATTTTCTATATATGTGGTGCTGGGGAATCGAACCCAGGCCTTCATGTATTTGAGGCGAGCACTCTTGCCACTAGGCCATATTCCCAGCCCCTCAATTAGTATTAAATAATGTTTTTAAATAGATATAATTAAAATACCACATAAAATTTGAGAAGATAGTGTAGCTCTTCTAGATATTCCATGCCCATTTCCCCCTACTGTTAGTATCTTATACTAGCATAATACATGTTGCAGTTAATGAACTAGTATCAATACATTATTAAAGATCATAGTAGTAACTATTTGGGCTTCTCTTGAGAGGGACAGTTTCTTAGACTATACTTGTTTGATAGCCTTAACATCTATTGAAGAGAATTAACCAGGAAGTTTATAGCATCTTTTTCTATTGGAATTTGTATGATAATTCTCTTACAATTTAACTAACATTGTATGAATGTTTGAGCAATATCACAACGATGAAGTGCCATCTTGATCACATGACATAATCTGCCTATAACCAACAGGACTTACCACTTTGAAGTTGGCCTTACTCCCCTTGCAGGAATATGTGCCAGGGTTCTTTATGAGCGACTCCAATTCCCCTTTCCATACTGCATACCTTGGAAGGAGAATACTGCTTACAGTCCACACTGTGCTCCTACTTTTCAAGATGGAAATTTATATACATCATTTGTTAGTTCTTTGCATGAAGCTTTGTTTCCTTTTCCCTTGTTTATTTGCTGTTCATCAATTCACTTCAGTATAGCCTCATGAATATTTATTTTATACATTGGGCCCTAATCCAATATTACTTTGGGCCACTCAGAGCTCTTTCAGTTCACTCTCCTCCTGCTTTCTGATGTCTCTGTGACATTTGGGTTTGGGTTGTTTTGGCTGGTATTTGAGCATTTTCTTACCTTCTGGCAACTCCAAGAAGCTTCAAGATCCTATGATGTATTTTTGTACTAATAGATTTGTTTTTATAATAACTTTGTTAATATTTCAGAAACTCTATTCTTATGTAGGTTTCGGTAAAATATTATGAAGACTGGCAGCCATGTAGAAAGGGGGAAGAATAGACATGAAGTATTGGGGAGTATCAAAATTACATGTTAACATTTTCAGCATAAACTTGTGGTTGTAAATTTTAGGGATATCTCTGAAATATTTCTTCTCTAGAAGCCCATCCATCTGATATTAAAAACAGATAACTCAGCTCTAATGATTGTTTCCCTAGTAGATCTTTCACTCTCCTTTTGATTTCCAGACCCTTTGTCTTCAAGCTTAAAGTGGATTTCTTATAAATGGCAAAACTTGACTCTTCTTGTCAAAGTTGACCCTTCTTGGAAAAGTTTCTGCCTTTAATAGGTATACTTAATATATTTACATGCTACATAATATTTAGAATCCTAATAACTGTTTGTTCCACTTTCCTTGTTCCTACTCTGTTTTCCTTCATAGCCTGCCCAACAAATTCCAACAATTTTAGATTTTATTTTCAATTTCTGCTTCTTTATGCTAATAAGATGACTTACCCAAATCTGCTGGCACCTCTTCCTGTAATGAAGCAGAAAGTAAGTTTGATTAATTATGATTTGATCATTATCCTTAACTTGTGTGTTTTCATTGTAAGAATAGTAATATCATGCTATTTGTTCTTCAGTAGATAAATTATGTTTTGCCACATAGTCTACCTAGTTTATTTAATATATGTTATATATTTGAAAATAATTTTATGAGACAGCAAGACTAGTACAGTTGCTCTATCGTGACTTTGACTAGTATCAAAAAAATTACCATTTAAACAAAATACAACCAATACAAATGTTAGTACTCATAAAACAGGTAATTCTAGCTATTTTAATGTATGATTGCTTTTGTAGAGATATCACTACTTTTATTACTTGGATATATTGAAGTAAGAATTTTATCTCTCTGACTAACTAAAGTGCTGGCTAAAGACAAAAGTAAAAAGATAAGTGTATATGTTATGGAAAATGTAAGAACTTAGCACTTGTGTTGGATATGGTACTTTATTCCTTATAAATGCTTTCACACATTCCTGTCAGATCTCTGTGGTTATCAATGACAGAAACCTAACTCAAAGTGAATTAAGCACAAAGGAAAACTGATTGCCTTGAGTAGCCAATAAATGAGGAGATCTAGTTTCAACCATACAATTGGGAATCTGTCTCTCTCCATTTCTCAGCTATCCTTACCCCCGTGTTAGCCTTGCTGGCTGACAATTTGACATGAGCAGCTCCTGGCTGGTTTGGCAAGCAGAGCAAAAAGAAAGCATCATTGCCAGTCAGTCAATAAATACTTATTGAAAGTAATAAATGTGGGAAACCTGTGACTTACACAACTTTAACCGGGATAATTAATGTTATTGTCTTCCATGAGCATAGCATCTGATGATATGAGTGACACAATAAAGAAATGAAAAAAAGTAATTCAACCCTAGCATACATAACCAATAGAGAATAAATATAATGGCTACCTTTTGTCATTAAGGAATGGCTATCTGTGTATGGCATATTTAAGTTTACTCAAGGACCATTATTATGTGTAAAAGTCAGCCAGGGAATGAACCAGTGGATAACCTTTTCAAGAAGAAAAGAATCAAGTGCATGGTTCTTAAACAGCACAGCCTGTTTGAGGTCCAGAGTGAAGTAAATGTGAGGAAAGAGCAGATGATGAGATAAATGAGATAGTCCACAATTAGATTATAATGGCTTTATGGGCCACAGTAAATCTGAGTTCAGATTTAATCTTTATCACAATGACAATTATTGAGAGCTATCCTAAGAGTAGGGTGTGATCTTGCAGAATGATCTTGCTGAAGATGATGTTGAAGGACTCAGTGGGGAGTTAAGGAGGCTTGTGTGATATACTCCTCCCTAAGGAACTGAATATGGTCAGGCCAGTGTACTCGGAATTACTGAATCTCAGCTTCTCCTGCTCCTGAACCCAACTTTGCACTAAAAGTAGGGATGGAATGACATTCTCACACTGAGGGGTTACTTAGAGAAGATGGTTCAATGTATGCTGAGAAGATGCAAACAAGAACATTTCTGCTCCATTATTTGACATAAGCAAAGTCCTGGAGCCTGGGTCTTCTGGAAACCATGATTCCTATACTTAAAGCAATTTCCTCACAGCTTTTGAGGAGCATTGGCAAATCTGAACTCTGAAGGATGTGGTTTAGGTTTAAAATGCTGAGCAAATGTAAAATATGTCTTGAAGTAACATGAAGATGCACTTTCTGTCATTTAATTTTTGTAAACCATGCCCAAAGAATATCAAAGAGATCATACTCGGGGAGGGAGGGGTGACATTAAGTCAGTGGTCTCAAATCCTAACCTTTCCATAGCACATATAGTCTTTACGGCAAATCTAAGTGTGTTTTCAGTGAGGCAGCTTTTGAGTAACTTTGAGAAACTCAAGTACAGTAAATCACTAATATTTAATGATATTCATCCGAGAGTACCCGGGGAAATAAACTGTGAGATAGTGGCTGACTGCCAGAAAGTTTGATGTTTCCTGATGATTGGAGGAAAAGTTGCTAATTCTACACTTATCAAGGAAACAGGCTTGAAAACAGAAGGAAATCCCAGAAACTACAGATCACTGAAACTCATCTCATCATATCAGTTCTAGGGCAAGTGATGGAGAGCTGAATTAAGTTTGGGCACTTGAATAAGTACAGCCTGAAGAGTTTCACTCACAGAATTTTTGTATCACATTTGAAGTTCTGTCATAGAAACTATCTCCAGGGAATGTTTGGCTCCTTAGCTGGGCACTTTTGTGAACTTCTTCCTATCAAAAGAATGCCTATTCTTCTTTTATTCTGTCTCTGCAGCTGTGACTAAAATTGAAGTATGGAGAATTCAAGACACTTTTCTTTCCTTTAATAAATAGTTTGATGTTTGGGATGAAAGAGACTTTCGAGCTCCAGTTGGCAGAGCTTCTTGTTGATTTTTTGGTTGTGTTATGTGGTGATTAAAACAGAGAGCACCATTCTTAACCTATAGATAGTCACTTGAGTATGACCAGCACAAGGGTACTGTTAGCTGTGAAACCCAGTGATTCTACTTCCTGTCTTTTAGAAATCTGCTTAGAATACCTCATTCACAGTCATTCAAGGGATAGGGAGTAGGGGTATGTTTGTGGTCCTGCAAAGTTGTCATTGAGCCTGGGATGTCAGTGTGTAATGGGGAAAAGGAAGTAGTTTCCAACCTAAGTATAGAGGAAAGAGGTGATGAGTTGTGCTATTTATACTTTTTTTTCTAGTTTCTACATGCTCTTTTTCGGTTATCCTCTTTATGGCTGCAATTACAAGTGATCTTTCATATGCATGAATGATGTCTTATTTCATAAGTGTTGCCCAGTCTAGCCTATTTCATGTCTTGCCTAGTCTAGAGCAGATTCACATTCTTCATATTCCATGTCTCTACCACAAGAAATTTAACTTCACTGTATTCAAAAATCAAGGCATTTTCCCCTCCTAAATCTTATCTCTTCTGTGTTTCATATTCTGGGTAATAACTCTGCCAATCACTGCCAATTCAGGCCCCAAACCTTAGACTCTTTCTTGACTCTTCACTGTCCTATACTTCCTTACTTTATCACTCTCCATATTCTGACAGACTACTTCCTTTAAA
Organism: Perognathus longimembris pacificus; assembly: GCF_023159225.1. NCBI lineage: Eukaryota > Metazoa > Chordata > Mammalia > Rodentia > Heteromyidae > Perognathus > Perognathus longimembris. The sequence continues at coordinate 17,437,644 of NC_063172.1, forward strand.
AAATTGCTTTGTACCAAGGAGCCCAAGTGTTTCTCCTACACCTTCTTTTAGTGTTTTCAGGGTGTCTGTTTTGATTTCGAGGTCTTTAATCCATTTGGAATTGATTTTGGTGCAGGGTGATATATAAGGATCTAGTTTTAGTTTGTTGCATGTGTTGAGCCAGTTTTGCCAGCACCATTTGTTAAAGAGGTTATTTTTCTTCCATACTATTGTTTTAGCTCCTTTATCAAAGATTAAGTAGGCGTAGTTCTGTGGGTTCATTTCTGGGTCTTCAATTCTGTTCCATTGGTCTTCAGGCTTGTTCCGGTGCCAATACCAAGCTGTTTTTATTACTATAGCTTTATAATACAGCTTGAAGTTGGGTATTGTAATTCCTCCAGCACTGTTCTTTCTGCTTAGGATTGTTTAGAAAGGCTACAAATCAAATAAAGGTTAGACAAATGGGACTGCAAACAATCTGCAGAGCTTCTGCACGGCAAAGGACATAGCTCGCAAGATAAACAGAAAGCCCACAGACTGGGAGAAGATCTTTACCAGCCATTCAACGGACAAAGGCCTCATATCTAAAATATATGCAGAACTAAAAAAATTACCCTCTTCCAAAACAAAATCGCAAAGAACCAATAGCCCCCTCATCAAGTGGGCTAAAGACTTACAAAGAGACTTCTCTGATGAGGAAATGAGAATGGCCAGGAGACATATGAAAAAATGCCCTACATCACTGGCCATAAAAGAAATGCAAATCAAAACAACATTGAGATTCCATCTCACCCCAGTAAGAATGTCATATATCAAGAAAACTAACAATAACAATTGTTGGAAGGGATGTGGCCAAAAGGGAACCCTACTTCATTGTTGGTGGGAATGTAATCTGGTTCAGCCACTCTGGCAAGCAGTATGGAGATTCCTCAGAAGGCTAAATATAGAACTCCCCTATGACCCAGCAGCCCCACTTTTGGGCATCTATCCAAAAGACCACAAACAACATCACAGTAATGCCACCAGCACAACAATGTTCATCGCAGCACAATTTGTCATAGCAAGAATCTAGAACCAACCCAGATGCCCCTCATTAGCCGAATGGATCAGGAAAATGTGGTACATATACACAATGGAATTTTATGCCTCTATCAGAAAGAATGACATTGTCCCATTTGTAAGGAAATGGAAGGACTTGGAAAAAAATTATACTAAGTGAAGTAAGCAAGACCCAAAGAAACATGGACTCTATGGTCTCCCTTATTGGGAATAATTAGTACAGGTTTAGGCAAGTCATAGAAGAGCATCACAAGGCCCAATAGCTATACCCTTATGAACACCTAAGATGATGCTAAGTGAAATGAACTCCATGTTATGGAGACAATTGTTATATCACAGTTGTGACTACTTTCAACGTCCCATGTGTATCTGTAGCTTCTATTATTGCTGATGTTCTTGTATCACCTTCCTGTGGTTATACCTACACTATCTCTGTAATCTTATCGGAGTATATTGGAAACCGTGTTTACTGGTATTGGAACTAGGAAATTGAAAGGGAATACCAAAATTGAGAGACACAGGGTAAAAAAAGACAAACAACAACAAAAGCAATACTTGCAAAACTGTTTGGTGTAAGTGAACTGAACACCTCAGGGGGGGAAAGGGTAAGGGGGAGGGGAGAGGGGGGTATGAGGGACAAGGTTACAAACAGTACAAGAAATGTATCCAATGCCTAACGTATGAAACTGTAACCTCTCTGTATATCAGTTTGATAATAAAAATTTGAAAAAAAAAGAAAAAAGAAAGAAAAAAATTGCATTGTAAAGGTGATATACAGAGGTGTTATGGTAACGTAAGTCGGGTCATGAGTACATTTCCTTTTGAACGGTGTCACCTCCCTCCTCATTCTCTCCCAGTGTTTTTCCCTCCTGACTTCCATCTCCCTGCCCCAGGTTGTATAGTTCATTGTCAACCTATATTGTCTAGTGAGTACCACTACTGAATTGGTTCACTGCCTGTCCCACCATTTCAATACTTACCTTTCCCCTCCCCAAGCCCAATAGATTCATAAACAAGACAAAGGATATAGAGATGAAAAACACTAACAAAATGGAATAAACCAAACAAAAAGAAAAAAGAAAAGAACCTCCAACCGTATAATAAAAAAAAAAAATTTTGCTTCCATTTATTGGAGTTCATTTAAATAAACACCATTTTATATGAACATATGCATGTAGTTATTGAGCCCTGTTGTTCCTCTCGTAAGAATATCTTCCTTTGTTTTCACTGTGTGAATGTTTAGACTGTTTAATCATATACAAATCTAATTATTAGTGTGTTTTTTTTACTATGCAATGGATTTACATGTAGATTTATAGGCACATTCTAGTGAAAAAATGAGGGACTACATGCAGCCTATGTTTCTTTGGGTCCAGCTTACTGCACTTAGTATAATTTTTACTAAGTCTTTTCATTTCCTTATGAATGGGACAATGCCATTCTTTCTGTTAGAAGCATAGAAATCCATTGTGTATATATACTATGTTTTCTTGATCCCTTCTTCCAGTGAGGTGCATATGGGTTGATTGCATGTCTTGGCTATGGAAAACAATGCTGACATGAACATGGTCATTCAGAAAATGAAAGTTAGATTTTTATATGTCACCCTGCACCAGAATCAACTTGAAAGGGATCAGAGATCTAGATGTAAGACCAGATAACCTGAAAATATTACAAGAAGGCATAAGGTAAACACTAAGGCTCCTTTGCACAGGTTGAAACTTCCTAAGTAAAGATCCAGAACCACAAGTCAAAGAAAGACTAGATAAAGGGGACCTTATCAAGCAAAGAATTTCTGCACAGCAAAGAACATAGTTAGCAAGATAAATAGAAAGCCTACAGAATGGGAGATCTTTACTAAGTATGCATCACACAAGGCCCTCATATCTAAAATATACTCAGAGTTCAAAAAATTTAACCTCGCCAAAACAAATCCTCAAAGAAACAACAACCCAATTAATAAATAGGCTAAAGGCTTAAAGAGAGACTCCTCCTCCGAAGAGATAAAAATGGCCGACATAGGAAGAGATGTTCCAGATGTTCGACATCGCTAGCCATAAAAGAAATGCAAATCGAAACAACATTGAGACTCCTGCCTCACACCAGTTAGAATACCATTATCAAGAAAACTAACAGTAACAGATGCTGGTTGGGATATGAACAAAAGGGAATGATACTACACTGTTGGTGGGAATGTAAACTGGTTCAATCACTCTGGAAAGCAGTATTGAGGTTCCTCAGAAGGCTAAACATAGAGCTCCCCTATGACCCAGAAATCCCACTCCTGGGCATCTATCCAATTGACCACAAACAAGGTGACACAAGGTTACTTTTTTTTGGACACAGTTTCTTTGGGTAGCCCCAAAAAATCTTATTTGAAAGCATTCATGGTCCTTCCTATTGCCTCAGCATCCCTATTGCTGGAATAATGGGAATGTACCACCATGCTTGGCAACAATTTCACTTCTGTTTGTTTCTAACTGTATTTGCATTTGGTACCTGTGTCAGATGACTAATTACATGGTGCTCTGTGGCAGTAATTCACATGTTTGTGAGCTCTGAGATAGAACCTATGATTTCTTCATCCTTCATTTCACTCCCAGTACGAATGCCTCACTTACACCATGGGAGGTACACAAAGCACTTGCTTCAGGAATTGTATGCTCGGGCTCTTTGATTTACTCAACCAGTTATTTAATAAAATACCCAACACACACATTCATAAGAGACTTGCTATGTGGTAGGAGATGTGCTTGTTTGACATTGTGGATACAGTAAGTGAGATACCCTTTGCTTTCTGGTGGCTAATAGAGGACCAAAAAGAATGAGCAATATTGAAAAACGAAAGCCAAAGTGTAACCAGTAATCTTAATATTTACCTCATCTATCTAATCTATCTATCATCCATGTGTCTATGTATGTATTCATGCATGTATGTATGTAGCCACCTAACTGTGTATGTGTATATACGTAGGGGCACATGTGTGAATATGTGTGTGTGATGCTAGTTAATAGTGATGCCACATATTTTACAATGATTCTTCTCATCCCACCTCATATTATTTCAATGCAACTTTAAGTTAAATATGTGTTAGAATCTCTGGCTGAATTATCCCTAACAAAGTACTTTGGAAAGTAGAAACATTTTCTGTTAAAAGGGTATATTCATATTACTATGAATTTTGGCCAGGAAATCTCTATGGGATCTTGTAGTTAAAGACAATCCAGACAAAAATAAAAATTCATCTCACAACTACCCATACTTGAGCATAAATCAAGATGCAGTGATTTAGGGACTGTAGCCAAGTTAGCAATGAAAATCTAAGAATATTGATTACACCAAGTTCACTGAAAAATTGACTTAAGAATTAATTAAACACTCAGATGGGGGTAAGAAAGCAAAGCTTAGCCTCTTTCCCAGCAATCTTATCTCAATCACCGTCTGCAAGCAGGTTCAGAAGAGGCTCCTTAAGAAAGAGCCAATGTTTTCCCAGCAAGTCTCACTTGTGATCCATCTGCCTCTGGCTCCTCTTGCATGACTTTTGCTGAGGTCAAGTAAGGTTCCAGTTGCTCTTTTACAGAATAGAAATGGAAGAATATTCTTCGCGTTGAACCAACTTGCAGGCTATTATTATTACCATTCCAAAATTGCAAAGGGCCACAATGAGCTTTCAAAATGGAGTTAGTCTGCACGGCTACAAAAACCAAATGTTCTTTATGTTCGGAACAGGAGAAACACCACCTAATTTATTTTCAGAGACAAGTCATAGCAGAAAGTAGGCAAGGTACATTAGATCAGCATTTAGTACACTATTTCATTTTAGCACACCATTAAAGTGATTAAAAGTCTCCTTATTCGAAGACCTGGCATATTCAATCTCAGCAGACATTGCCTGGCTTCTTGCTTTCTTGAAACTTGAAGCTAATAAGCTTAATCTCCCATAACTGTCCTGCCTCCTACCCAAATTTGTCTTTTATGTTTCTGCTTTCTACAGCCTGCCTTGCATCTCAGATGTTGTGAGGGCAAATACCACCAGGGCCTCTTGTTTGACTCTTTATAATAAAGTACAAACAGTGGCTTAAACAAGATGAGGAGGCATCTTTTACTTCCTATTATGAAGACTGAGAAGATGCATTCTTCTTGGGAACAGCTAGTACAAAACTCTGCAGTAGTAACAATGACCAGGTCCTTTGATCTGTCTGTGTGTTCCTTTCTTCAATGCAATATGTCAGTTAAAGAGTAGAACACATCCTGTTTATTTCTGTCATCAATTTCTTCTTATTACTTGTTAGTCATTATTCTGTCATCTGATCAGTCCTATCAGCAGGGAAAGTAAAAAGACAATTCTTTTAATGCTTGTCACATCACCAACTCAGCAAAGAATATAGGAAATAAGGAAGGAAGGGAGAAAAGACGAAAGAAAGGGAAGAAAGTAAGAGAGGGAGAGAGGAGGAGGAGGAGGAGGAGGAGGAGAGAAGGAAAGAGGAAGACAAATTGTTAGAAAGGGAAAATAGGAAAGATAGGAGTGGATTTGAAGACCCAACTCATAGTCACTGTAATAGTATTCTACATTACCTCTGTCTTCGAACATTCTTGTTAAAATGTTATTTTTTTTAAAAGCAGTAAGATGTACACTGGTGTCTCATCCCTGTAATCCTAACTAGTCAGTAGGCTGAGATCTAAGGATCTAGGTTCAAAGCCAGCCCAGACAGGAAAGTCAATGGGACTTATATTCCAATTAAGTACCAAAGGAAGCCACAAGTGGCTCAAACAGTAGATTGCTAGGCTTGAGCAAAAAAGCTCAAGATTCACACACACATGTACACACACACACATAACACACATCAGTAAGAAAAAGAAATGGCATGGCTGAGAATATGGCCTAGTGGTAGAGTGCTTGCCTCGTATACATGAAGCCCTAGGTTCAATTCCTCAGCACCACATATATGGTAAAAGCCAGAAGTAGTGCTGTGGCTCAAGTGGTAGAGTGCTAGCCTTGAGCAAAAAGAAGCCAGGGACAGTGCTCAGACCTTGAGTTCAAGTTCCACAACTGGCAAAAACAAAACAAAATAAGAAAAAGAAATGGAAGTTTTGGAATCAAACAAATGTGTCTTCACTTTCTGAGTTCATGACAAATGAGCTCCTGGATATTGTTCAAATGATGTAAAGATTCTAAGACCCAATCTATCCATGTGTGAAAGAGAGATGAAACCATTTACCATGAATAATACTTGCTTGGGAACTAAATAAAGAACTTTGCACAAGCCTGGGGTATCGTGAGTGCTCTCTTGTTGGTAGTTATACAGAGCCCACGATTGTTGCTCAGATTCTCTTAGAAGTAACGTGTCTGTGCTTGCTCCTGCAGGAAACTTTTACTTCCTTCTGCCTGTCAAATGAATCTTGCTGTGCTGGGTTTTGTTCTTGGGCCAACAACCTCACCTTTTTATGTTTCTCATCTGTTAAAATGGTTCCAATGAACATTCAGATGCCAACCCTGAGTTCATACCCCTTCTTCAGCTACAGAGTCTAGATATTTCTAAAGGGTATATTGTGCCCTTTGGAAATATATACTCTGCACCAAACCTCAGAATGTGACTTTATTTGGAATAAAGGTCTTTTTACTTGTAATTAAAGTAAGGATCTTCACAAGAGATTGTTAGGTATTGTTAGGCATCCAATGGCAGGTATACTTACAAGAGACAGAGAGAATGCACACAGGGGAAGGAAACCATGTGAAGATAGTCACAGACTGGAGTGAAGTGTCTTCAAACTAAGGAATATCAAAAGCCACCCAAAGGCAGGAAAGACACAAGGAACAGACCCCCTAACCCCCTTGCTCAGACGCCTAAGGAAACATCCAGTTGTGATGGCACACACATTGATCTCCCACTTTTATGAGCGAATTTTCCATCTTAGTAGAATTAGATGAAACAGCAGAAACAACCAACAAAAATCTGCAGTCAAGACCTGAGCTTGAAGGTGGGTCTCTGATTGGAGAGTTCTTGGCTTCTACCCTGACACTTGGCTTCATTTTTCTAACTAATGTAAGCAACAACAACACTTGAATAGAGATTTAGGGTTTGGCATCTTTATGTCTTATCATTTACATTCTGTTCTTTCTTTTAAACCTCTAAGATCCTAGAGGGCAAAGAACAGACATTCCATATCTCACAGTTTGGTTCCTAAATTATTGGTGCTAAAAATTAGAGAGCTTTTTTCCCCAATAGCCACACAAATCATCACTGAACTACAGGATAGAGACTGTGAGATAGAAGTGCATCTATATAAAACTTGAGAGAAATAGATGGAAAGTTGGTTTGTTTTAGGTTTAGTCTTTTATTTAACTAAACAGATATGTTTTTGACATACAGCAACTACATGTCCAAACCACATTTTGATGCAAAGATAACTCATTCCCACATCCCCCAAATAATGTTTGAAAAATTCAGTAGGAGAATATTATTTTTATTTCTAAGAACTCATATTAGAGTTATAACTGGTACCTGAATTATGCCATAGATTCCTACCCATAAGCATTCACTGCAGCTAGTACTTGCTGAGTAATGTGTTTAGAACATTATAATCCTAAACTTTTGTTTTATATGACATTGAAATTTCACAGACTTTCATAGATCTTAATTTTGGAATTTAGCATTTTTTCCTTTTCTTTTCCATTTTTTCCCCTTTATTGTCAAAGTGAAGTACAGAGGGGCTACAGTTTCATATGTAAGGCAGTGAGTACCGATGATGCTAAGTGAAATGAACTCCACATTATGGAAACAAGTGTTATATCATTGTTGTAATTATTTTCAACATGCCACATGAAACCATATCCTTTTTTTTTCTTTTTTTTCTCTCGTATTCCCCTCCTGTGGTTTTACCCCAGATATCACTGTATCTGATCTTTGTACCCTGGATACTGTATATACATGTATTAGAACTAGGGAAGAGAAAGGAAACACCAAAATCAAGAGACAAAGGATAAAAATACAAACAATTCTAAAAGCAATGCTTAACAAAACCATTTGGTGTAAACCAACAGTACAACTCATGGAGAGAGAGGGGAAGGAGAATGGGGGAGGTGGAGGAAAAATGAGGAAAGAGGTAACAAGTTGAACAGTAAAGTTCTTATTTACACCTTCAGGCCTAATAAGTTAATTGCCTTTTCAAAGATGATGGCTATGATGGTGTATATGACTAATGTCCACATTTTAGCCTTCAATAGGTTGTATTGAATCTTTCTGTGCAGTGATTTTGCATGTTGTATCTAAGACCTCTAAGATAGACTAAGAATAATAGCTATTTATGTGAAAAGATGCTGAAATGAGTATTGAGACTATGGCCAATTAGGTTTAGTCATAAATATTAACAAGAAGGAAGAATACAGGAAATACATTTTATATAAATTGATTTTTTTTTGCAGAGATTTAGACTTCACGCCAGCGACTATGTAAGCTCTCAGAGATCAACAATGCTCAGTACTTTCAAATAGAGGATACATATTAGAATACCATCCTAAATATCTCAAGCAAATGAGTTTATTAATTCTAATGACTAATTTTTGATAAATGAAATAAATAAATGAAACATTCTAACCCCTTTTCCCAGACACATGAGGCTAAAATATGAGTTAAAGCATCCTGGTTTTGGAGTTCCTGGTTTGTTTGTTTTTTAATTTTATTGTCAAGGTGATGAGAGTTTGTGTTCTTAACAAGTATAGCTCCCAGCTGGTGACATGGTCGTGTGGCTAGCCATACAGTTGACATCTGAGAAAACTGGAAAACACTAAAAGAAACTTTAAGATAATATCTTTTTGCCTTGGAATACAAAAGGTATTCCCACACATGAACCAAATACAGGAATTATATAAGACTGACATATTTGGCTACATGGAAATAAAAACAGTTGGATGACCAGCAAAGCCATAGACATATTAAAATGCTAATGCTTAACCCAGGAAATGTAACTTTCTTAGGCATAATACACAAAAAAATGATATTTAAAGAAACCTTATAATTCATTGAGAAGAATAAAGAACAGACAAAAGAGTTAAGAAATAATTAGGAAAAGGCAAGTCACTGAAACAAAATACACAATAACCAGTAAGTCAGATTTAAAAAAAAACTGATGCAATATTGTAATATTAACAAGACATTGAGATAATTCAAGGCGTTGCAAATAAAAACTCTGAGATGCTTCAATCTATGAAATTGTCAAAAAATTGAAAATTTTAATGGAACTAGAATTGCATGGGCCATGAAAACATGACTATGGGGCATATCTGAAAAGATGCCCCCAAAATGTAGAACTGAGACCTTCTTGTGATACTGAATAAAATTTTCTGGATTTTTTTGAAGGTGGTTAAGAATTTCATGGCACTTTATGCAATAGTCTTTTCTTACTTTTCTTAAGAAAACAAGGAAAGCTAGGGAAGAGAGAGCTATATAGAAACTTTGCCGACTGCTCCACACAGATAAGTAATCACTATGTGATAAATATTGCACATTTCACAGTCCAGTTCTTTAACATGTCTCACTACTGCCAGCTCACTCAGGTAGATCTCTGCAAATAAGTGATCTAGTGGCAGGACTTCATAAAAAACCTGAAGATAATGAAATCATGATGCCATCTTCCTCCTGGGAAGAAGAATACTCTAGAGATTTTTGCAAAAGTTTCAACTGGCTACATAGATTTCTTTCCTGTAAATACTGTGCTGATATTCTCCCTGGGAATCTTCCATCTTCTAACATTTTTAGGCTGAGCAATCTCTATAACTATCAAATAGAATACAGTGGTGGGTTTTATTGAGTTTGAGTCTCTGCAGAACTAAATAAAGATAATCCTTTGGGAAGTACATTAACTCTTTCAAAGCACATAGATAGTAATAAGCCATTGGAACAAAAGCCTCATGAGGAAGGGATTCAGATGATTCTAGCCTGAAGGATGACATGAGTATTAAACACACATTTGCCCCTGAATAACTGAATCATCTTAATAAACCCAACTAAATACTGTGAACCTCAGATTTCTTTTTGAATCCGTAAATTAGGAGTCATGCGTGATAACCTTGAAATCACTTTACACCTGAGATTCGGAAGTGTGTGATTATGTGAGATCTAACAACGCATTCTAATATTTGGAGCTATTAATTGCATACCTACTACCTAGTAACTTTTAATTATCTTCTTAGACAGTATTAATGTGTCTATGAACTGTTGAAAAGATCAAAGTTTACCCACAGCTTCCTCCCGGTTTTTAGAGTTGTTTGTTTTTGTATATCCTTCACATTATTTCTGATTAATTTGAGGCTGTTTTAGAAGTTGCCAATTTGATATGCCAGAAAGAAAATGTTTTAGAAAAAAAAATAGTAACTATTTATATGAAGAAAGATACTCCTGGTTATACCGCAGAAGCAAATTGACTCTATGATATCAGCATTTATTCAAAGACAGATTGGAGCATTATGATTCTACAGCACATGATTGTTTTCCCCTGCAATGACTCAGTGTTCTTTGCTTCCCCTGCCTGTGGCTCCTTGGTTTCTGTGTACACAATCACTTTATCAGAGCAATAGCAACCTACAACATTACCCACAGGCTTGTACATGTTTGGAGCCAGAGGTCTCATGCATCTTCCATTCTTAGCTGATTGGGCAAAACTGTCATCTCATGCTGCCCAACAGCTGGGAAATAATAGTGCTGGACCCATAGGTCCAGCCCATAGGACTGTTCATGATGATGAACAGTAGATCTCTTCTAGGCTTTTCTTTGATTTTTCCTCTTATCTTTTTTCCCCCTTAACTCACTGTAACCTCAAATGATAATCCATTAAAGCATCAACCCATTTATTTCCTCAGAAAGTACTAATTATCTAAAAAAGTCTTGGTAGCATAAAGGCAAGTATGACCCACTTCCTTGTGTTGGCAAAGAAAGGCACAATATTCCAGGGGCTACCCAGATATTATCTCTCTCAATCTTTCCATGAGTGTTCTAAGGGTGTTATTTTTCTCCACTTAACAGATAAGAAAATTGAGACCCAATGCGATCAAGTAATTAGTCCCAAATCACATGGTGAAAGTGGGGACAGTGCACCATTCCTGCCCCGGTCTGTTGTGAACCGTGTAACTTTGCTTTGTTCATCATAAACCCTGGTTGGTAAATCTTCCTTTGGTCAACTAACTGGAAAGATTGGTTCATTGGATTGATCGATACCTTTATCTACCTTTTTTGTTTAAACTTACTAGCTTTGTTTACTTGGGTAAGTTACTTAGCTTCTCTGTGTTTTGCTTTCTTTGTCAGCAAAATTGATTATTGAGATAATGGAAAACAGTCCTAATGTGAAACGCTAGGCACACAGTAAGGGTTCACAAAGTGTCGTCCCAATAACATCATTTTAATTATCACTGTCATCATAATTCAAATCCTGCCTATGGTGCGTGACAAAAGGTTTTCTGTTGTGATTCTATGCACTTCAAATATGATCGTTTTGTTTGTGGTTTCCCCCTATCCCACCTCTTTCCAATACATTATTCATTCATTTCAGGTCTCTCAATGATCTTGGAAATAAGTCAGAATTCCTTTTTCTACTGTTTAATTTATTGTATCTTATATTGGCATTTGTTGGTTTTCAATTAATTCACAATTTACTTAAATATTTATTATTAAAATAAGTTAACATGAAACAGTAGTATTAGAAGACACATAGGAGGTTCTAATCCCAGTTACACAGGGAAGGGGTTTCTTACTGCTTCACAAAGACTCTTCTAAGGCCCTGCATCCCTTCTCCCCAACATCACACTATCAGCTAGTGGCCTTACTGAATAGGAACCTGCCAGAGAGACACTGTCTCCTTTCCTATTCCCATGACACTACTTGCATCTATTTCAGCCTCCTCTGCTTTCTCTTGTGTGACTTTGAATAAATTGTATTCACTTCTATTAAAAAAAAAAAAAACAGCACCTTCACTCTGCTAGTCTGAGGCCCCTCCCAATAGATATGTAAGGACTACAGATCTGGAATTTCCCCACTTTATCTCTGCAAATCTTGCTATTTTCTGGATTTCAAAAATCAGTATAGGAACATGTTTTTATATTACCTATATTTGATTTCATTGGCAGGTGCCTTTGGTTCCTGCAAGGACAGATTTTCTTAATGCAACCGAGGGCTATTACAAAGGATTTTGAAACCTTTATTTCTTTGTATGAAATACTTTTCTGCTTGAAATGCCTGGAGTGATTTCTACTATCCTACTCAAATCCTGGCTCCCACAGTATGGTAGACTTCATTGCCTTACAACTGTGCCTGGCTCATTTTTGGTTTGAAATACTATATTTCCCCTTGGTAGTTATGTATCTAGCTGCTTGCTACCTTTTAATCATTTGGATTACAGGTTCATTAACACTGCTTTATCAATCTTTTCACTATTACATCACCTTGTCTGAGATTGTGACATACTATATATTTCTCTCTCCACCCCCTCTCACTTTCTTACTTACTTACGCATTGGAACAGAAGGGATAGTGTTCATCTTGGAATTTCCTATATTAAAGTCCTACTACGCATACAAAAGTTATAAACCAAGTAAAGAAAAACTGATTACTATGCAGCTTTTTATACACAAAGAAATATCAAAGATTGAAATTTTAGATTGCACTGTTGAATTTTCAGAGTAGCCTATGAAGAAGGAAACAGTACTTCAGATACTATGAGAGATACAAAGTTGAATTAGAGTAATGCCTTTGAGAAGCCAGTGAGGGAAATAAGAAGCAGTATGTACAAGTGGATATAATGTGAAATAGAAACTGGTATCATGATACACTATCATAATGTACATCTTCAAGCTATGAAAAAATTAAAAAATGATTATGCTTCTTCAATTGGAGAATATAAGTGGAGCTTTCTACATGTAGACAATGTGTGGTATTTTTTTAACAAAGAGAAAACATTTATTTGGGGTCATTGTTTCAGCTCACTCCACTGCTTCTGAATGTTCAGTGAGGCAGAACATCATGGTGGAGAGCATGTGAGAGATCAAAGCTGTTCATCTCCTGGTTGCCAGAAAGCAGGATAGGATAGGCTGTGGTTCCAACAGTCCCTTCAAGGTCATACCCCCATTGACCTAATGTCCTTCTGCTAAGCCTACTAAGAAGATGGTATTTGAATTGTATTTCAAAGGATAATTAGGACATTGGTATGTTGCATAGGTAGGTAGGATAGGCATTCATGAAGCATGGGAAAATCTTATTACTGGCTAAAACTATGGTTAAAACAAGTTACACACACACACACACACACACAATCAGGAATACTCTCATTTGACTGGAGATTGGGTATAAGGAGCCAAATAATGGAAGACAAACCATATTCAGAAAATAGACATTGTACATTAATCTCCAAGCAGACACAGAGAGCCACTGTTTTCCACTTAAAAACTCGTTATTCAAACATGCATGCAGATTTTAAATTTATTTAAGCTGGATATTAAATTGTGCCGTTAGAGAATAGCTCATTTATGCCAGCAATGTGAAAGCTATAAGAATTCTGTTTATTACATTAGAAGCCACACCATGTTCTGCATTCTAAGTGCTCTGTTTCAGATTTGACATTGTGAATCTCTGTTAACTCTGAATATGAAGTAGGCTGCATGCAAATGCATTTGTTCATAATGAGCTTTTTGCATTGCTCCCTTCTCCAAGTATGAAATCATCAGTGCACTTACTGCTTCTCAAATCACGTCAGTAATCCTTCTGAAGAGAGCAGAAGATGATTAAACTTACTCTCCATCATCACGAGCCTGTTGAAAGACAATCTCCTCCTAAATTCCTGCCTTACTCCCAAACAACCCGCCTGATGAGCTTGAAACTGTCACAGTTAAAAGAAGATATAAATCTTTGTTAATGTTCTTTAACATCTAAGAACAAAGTGATTGCTGCTGTATTATATCTTTATTAGTTTTCTCAATACATTTTCACTCACTACCAATAAGGAACCTTGGAAAGTTCCCTTTATTGGTCTGCCTCCCTGAGCAGATTGCCTTCAGATATTACCTTGCAGCATTTGTTGCTCAGTCACAACAGTTGTTCCAAGACAGCTATTGTCATTGGCTTAGAATCACAGCATTAGAATGGGGTAATAAGTTTTGTTTCTTACAACCCTACTGTCACTGGATATGAGTAATTATACACATAGAGAATTCCTTCAGACTAGACGTTCATTTTAATATTAATCATCAAAGATAATATATCAAAACACTTATAATATTGCTAAAATTATTCAAAAAAGTATTTTAAATATGTAAGTTCATCTATTTCTTTGCAAGAAATGGAGTAACCAGCTATTTTTTTTAATTTTTATTGTCAAACTGATGTACAAAGAGGTTACAATTTCATACGTTAGGGTAACCTCAAAATTTTGTCATCAAAATAAATTTATGTCTATATAATGAGAAATAAAGGAGGGTCAAGACCAGTTGGTTGGCTGTACGTATATTGCTAATTTTCCTAAGTCCAGGAAAGAATTCCAGAGAGGATTCACGATCAAGGAAATGGAACTTATTCCTTTAAAATATTGAACCTGATTCTAGATGTTAAAATGACCTTCTAGAAAACCTCTAATCATCACCAGCTTATGCAGATGTCCAGGTGGACCTACTGTAGCTCAAACTATCTGTGCTTTCCAGGAATTCTGGTTGTTGTAATCACCGACAAATTGAGCTCTGCAAAAGAAAAGCTACTTAAAGCCATTTATTGAAGATATTTTTTTATTGTTGTCATTGTTTTTTTCTGGTCCTGGGGCTGGAACTCAGGGCCTAAGAACTGTCCCTGGGGTTTTTTGTTTGGTTTGTTTTGTGGGGTTTTTTTGTTTTGTTTTGTTTTGTTTTGTTTTTTGGCTCAAGGCTAACTTGAGCCCAAGAGAACCACTTCTTGTTTTTTTTGAGTAGTTTACCAGAGTTGTCTTATGAACTTATGTACTTTCCTGCCTGGGTTGGCTTTGAACCCCCATCCTCAGATCTCAGCCTTCTAAGTAGTTAGGATTATAGGTGCAAGCCACCAGTCTACAGTATAAGACAATGCTATTTATAAAGAGATTTAAACCATACTATGGATGAAGTGCTAAAGATCATTTAAAATGGAGGTCACTATTCAGATAAAATTTAAAACACAGAATCAGCTGCAACTAGTTTCATAGTAAAGCGCCAACTGACATCATCGTTTGACTAGCCTTTGAAGTGATTTTGGGTTTTAATTTCTCTCATGATTTTATTGTGGAAGAACTGGATTATCAGGGAATGCAGGTGTTGAATTCCAAGTCAGACAGCTAATTTATTAGTCAGCAAGACATTTCTTGAGAAAGGAAGAGTTAATATATTTTATTCAATCATATGACTCCCGCTATTCATGAATTTTGTGATCATTGGACTCATAACTATGAATTAGGATATACTTAAATTGGCAGAAGTACTGGAGTTAGGAGAAAATAACTGCTATTCCAATAATTGTCATTTGGCATTTCCTTCCCCCAAAGGAAAACAGAAAGTTAACTATCCTTCGCTACTTAAGAAGTCATACTTAAACATATATTTTAGAGAAATATAATGAGAAGTTTTTAAAGTTCTTAGATTTTAGGGAAGGCCCAGTAAACATCGTAAAATAAATAAATAAATAAATAAATAATAACACAGTAAAATTTCTCCTTAACTTGATCTCAATTATTTTGGTATTGAGGGAAACTGGGACATTTAAACAAATTAATGTTTTTCAAATTTTTACTAGCTGGTAGGCACTGTGCATAAGATCTCAAATTCACACAGTCATCTCTCCAGGAAGGTATTTTGTCATTCCTAAAGAAGAAAAATCTGAGTTTGCAAAGAACATTCAAGTAAACTAAGAAATCCCAAGTCCACCCAATGAGCAGGTGGCAAAGGAGGGTTTGCTGTATAGTGTGGATTATTTCTAGGATACAATGTGTCTCTCATTCTTAGACACTCTACTACAGACTATAGACTATAGACTATAGACTACTGTAGACTATAGACTACTACTATATTTTGCAGGTCAAAGATATAAAAAAGTTTGCGATAGGAATACTTCAATGCTATAAAACAAAGGATAAGTCAAAGTTTAAAGTACTCTGACAAAAAGCAGTTCTGTATTATCAGGCAATTAGCTTAATTTAAACAATTATTTTCTATGCACAAAAGCAAATTCTTTTAGAATTTTATTTATGGCCCATCTCTATAGTCTGAATGGGAAAAAAAAGCCTATATTTCTTTGTTGCTGAACATTCTCTAATTCAATCTGTTCTGGAACATGGAGTTAGCTTTATTCAAATTTATATGAATTTATAACTTTTCCTTGAGATATTGAAATGCTAACATGATCACACATATTTTCCTATGCATACCACACCATATAGCTGTGTGATATAAACATTGCGCATGTATTTATAAATTTCCTGAGGAATCTCCAAGTAACTCACAAAACTAAGGAATCGTGACCCGTTGCTTGATAGACAACAATTTATTTACCTTCCAGAATTGCTGAAAATCTTTTCTTTGAAAACCGCTTTGACTCAGGGCTAAATCTCTCTAGACAGGCTGAGGAGGATGAGAGTGTATTCCTGTGGATAGCAGCCTAGCAGGGCCAAAGAAAGATAAAGGGATTTTCAAACATGGTTCTGATGAAGAAGGCAGTCGGAATGAATAGCTGAGGAATGGATAACACCTAACCTAGGATACTTTCAACCCAATCCAACCCCAAAGGAACTGCGGTGGCAGTGAGCTCCCGCCTGCTGCAATACATTCTGTGTCCTTGCAGAATAGATTTGAATGGTGAATTACTCTGTTTGAAGACAGAAAATAAGAGTCAGGAAGCTCTTCTTTTCCCTGGAGGCAGCATCTCTATTTATAAATGGTAATGAACTTGACACAGGTAAACTGATTATGCTAAGTACATTGGGGATACAGAATCTCTGAACACCATTTCCCTTGCTCACTTTTTGGGTTTATGTAGAAAGTTGTGATTTTGGGGCCCAGAAGCTTAATTCCCAATCAGTAAGTGATTTATTTACCTCTAATAGGTTGCTGATCTCTTTGTATCTCTTCCTAAAATATGAAGCAGTAGCTTTCTTTGTAAATTGTTTGGAGATTTCTCATTGAAAGTATAAACATGTAGTAATTAGGAAGCCTTTTAAAGCAATATTCCAACAAGGGATTCTAATCTAAACCCATGTTAACTTATATATATAGCTTATGCTGCATATTTTTAGCAAGATAATAATTAACTACCTTAATGCATATTTGAATCATCTTTGAGTGATATTTTCCAATGAAATCAAGATGGAATCATCTAACACAGCTTTTTATACCATGAAAGAAAAGCAATAACCAGTTATGGAGTTGAGGTAAGACTCAGTGCTTCATCCAACGTGGGGGACAGAATCATCGACTTAAAGAGCATGTTGGTCTGTTTCTCTTATCCAAATCAAGAAATCTTATATCCCTTAGTGTACAATTATACAATTATCACATATCCATTAAAAATATTAAGTGAATTTTAGGGCTAAAAGATCTAGAACTATTCCTTTATTTAATTAGTTTGATTAACAAAAATGTATATGGTTATTGTGTACAATATAACTTTTGTGTGTGTACATATGGGGGCTTGAACTCAGGGCCTGGATACTGTTCCTGAGCTCATTCTTAAGGTTAGTGCTCTATCACTTGAATTAGAGCTCCACTTCTGGCCTTTTGCAGCTTGTTGCAGATAAGCGTCTCACAAACTATGATCCTCAGATCTTAGCCTCCTCAGTAGCTAGGATTACAGATAGGAGCCACCATCACCTGGCAGGATGTGACATTTTTAAATGTATTTACATAGTGAAGTGACTAATATATTCATAATCTCATATACTTATATATTGTCTTGTGGTAAAAGCACTGAAAAATCTAATCTTAGAGATTTTCATGAATGTATTATTCTTCACTAGTAGATCTCCTCAGTTTATTCTTATCTAACTGAAGTTTGGTAACTCCTCTTTTTTTTTTTTTTTTTGTCAGTTTGGGGCTTGAACATTGGGCCTGAGCACTGTCCCTGAGCAATTCAGCTCCAGGCTAGCACTCTGCCACTTGAGGCACAGTGCCACTTCTGGTAAATTCTTGTTTATTTTTTTAAATTAAATTATATTGACAAGATGTTGTGCAAAAAAAATTTCTTGTGATATCTTACACCCTTATTTTTCTTTCCCTTCCCTAGATCAGGTAGGCATATATACAATATACAGTGTACCAAAATCATATACAGTTAGCCACGTAGGGTACGCCAAAGGAAATTCACCTAGAACTTTAAAGATAACGTCAACAGTAGAATCCTCCTTTAAATTCTTTTTTTAATCCTGTTTTTATTACCTTTAAATCACTGCATAAAAAGTTTTCAATTTAACATGTCAACTTCAGTGTACAATGTAGAAGTTTAGTAACTTTTAATTAACACCTCACCTCCCTGCCCCTCACAGCTAGGCCTTGGTAATAGCCATTCCTCCTCTGGTACTCAACCTTTTTAGATTCTACATCTAAGTGAGATTTTGCACTATTTATCACTCCTTTCTTGGCTTATTTCAATTATTTTAACTTCAATTAGTTCAATTTCTTCTGTTTCATACCATCCATTTTATTTTAGAAAACAACCCCCCAGCCCCACCCCCCGGCCCCACCCCCACCCCACCCCCACCCCCATCCCACCCCCACCCCCACCCCCACCCCCACCCCTACCCCCACCCAGGGCCAACACACACACTTTCTGTTTTCAGATTTTTTTTTGTTTTGTTTCTGTTGCTAGTCCTGGGGCGTGGACTCAGGGCCTGAGCACTGTCCCTGGCTTCTTTTTGCTCAAGGCTCGCACTCTACCACTTGAGCCACAGCGCCGCTTAGAGCTTTTTCTATACATGTGGTGCTGAGTAATCAAACCCAGGGCTTCATGTATAGGAGGCGAGCACTTTACCACTAGGCCATATTCCCAGCCCCAACACACACACTTTCTATTTTGGTACACTGGTTTGAGCTTGGGGCCTTGTACTTGAGAGGTTGCCACTCTATCACTTGAGTCATACTTTCAGCTCTGCTTTTTATTATTTTGGTTATTTGGGGCTGGCTTTGAACCTTGAACCTCTAGATCATTTTTGTGGCTCTTGCACTGTAAGTGTTCAGTATGTTTTTTTGCCTAATCAAATTCATGTTTTTCTTCAAATTCTTTTATAGTTCCTCCCTTCAGTCTTAGCTTAGTTCCTTTAATTTTGTCACCCAGCAAGTGACAGATCACAAGAGCTATTTTAAATTATTTATAATCACCTTTGGGTCCTCCAGGAAAGCAAACAGTCAGCTGCATCAGATTTTGCCGACAGCATTTTCTCCTTGTCAACACAGAGCAACAAAGGCAAGTCTGGAAGTGTGGAGAATTACTTTTTTTTCTGTCTAGTCATCTGCAATAATGAAAAAAGATGCAAACATCAAATGATAAGGTAAGCTGTTTAAACAAGTAGGGCACACACGATGAGGTTTCTGAGTCAAGGAATCATGAGGGCGCTATCTAGAAGAATCAGCCAAAATGAAATCCAGTAATTGGAGAAAAACCATTGTGAGCTCTTTGAGATGGAATTATCAAGAACAAATTGAGAATGAGTGCATTCTCTTCTTAAATTTACAACAGAAGCTGGCATGATCAGCTCAGCCTTTTCATTTCTCTGGATCATTCCAAGCTTTGTTAGATTCCTCTTGAAATGGTTCACAGATCTGCCCCATCATCTCACTTTTCTTTATACCTAAGAATTGCTGTCTAAGCAAACAGGCCTGTGTGTCTTCACATAGTATATATGTACCTCACTATCTGGGAGCCATCTCTGACCTGAAATTCTACCAGAGCTTGCCAAGTTCCTATGCCTTCTACATCTGGTCTCTACGTAAGAGCCAGTGGGATGAACTCTCATAAAATACACGGGTAGGAAGTGTTGCTGTGACTCAGGTGTTAAAGCTCCAGCTTTGTGCAAAAAAGGTGAAGGAGAGGGCCCAGGCCCTTAGTTCAAGACCCAGAACCAACAACCTCATACACAATATGTACAATACACACACACACACACATACACACACACACGTGTGTGTAGGCTTCTCACCATCCTACAAATAAAATATAAACTCCAGACCACAGCCTTTAAGCTCTACATAACTGGGACCTTGACTTTCTGATAGATCTTGCCACATAGCATTTTTTTATCCTGGTTTGTTTCTAGCCATTTCTCAAATGCACCAAATGGAAACTTCCTAAGGGCTTTGGGCCTTCTTCTTCTCAATTCTTGGAAGACTATCTCCTTAGAAAATTATAACCTTCAGTTTCTGCAAGACTCATGTCATTAATAGTTCACATGAATGCTCTGAGGAGCTTTCTCAAAATTCCCTTTGTAAGCATTTCTTCCAATATCCCCCTCTTGCTTGTGTCTGCATTTTCACTATCATTTATTATTTGTAGTTAATTGATGGGTTACACATTGGTACCATCTTCATCTTCACACTGACAAATAACTGCTGTAAAACAATGGATGGCCTGTGATAGATATTCAATAAATATGAATGTGTAATGAACATAAAGGATATTTGTAAAGCAATTAGTAGGGCACTGGGCACCTAATGTATGTGCAGATCATGGATTGTTTCAATATATACCATTTAAATGTGAAATCGGAGGGAAAATGAAGTGACATCTTATTAGGGTAGAATGACCTGAGTATTGAGCCTGGAAAAGTCTCAAGAGTCCACAAGGAGAAGGGTCACCTATTACTCACAGGCCACATCAAACTTTTCCAGACACAGTTTTATAACCTTAAATATTGGCTCAGCATGGTCTACGGGTTAAGTCCAGTAATGGAGTCCATTTATTCATACCTAGATTGCAGCAAACTGGCAAGGACAGTGCCAATGCTGGAACTGAGGAAACCAGTCCTACAGATTATCTTCAGGGCTGAATGGAGTTAGATCCTGGGACCCAGACTTTCTTGTTTTATGTAGACACTTTAGGAATTTAAAATCAGCAGCATTTGGGGACAACGTGCAAAGCCTCAGAAAATCAATTTCCACTGCCCAAGAAGAAAGAGTATATTTTTACCAATCGCAAGCCTGTAAAAATGTTTCCTCTGTTGTCATCCCGTTTTAAACCTTGTTAACCCCAACATTCAGTCAGAGACTAGTCTGTTAATATGCATTTCTGGACGACAACCCTGACCTAGATTTCCTCCCAGTACATAGACTATGCAGAGAAATGATTTTGGTAGTTCTTCCCTCTAGCCCTCGGATATAATTAGCTACACATCAGATTGAGCCAGAGAAAAAGAACAGGTAAGGGAAAATAAAAAAGAACAAAAAAAAATTGACCTGCCCTCATGGTAACTCTGGAAACCAAATGTATTTATGTCTTTGAAGAAAGTGTCTCCCAAGTCCTTGGCTCAAAGTAGCCTTTATGTAAGTGCTGGAAGTTGTCTTTAGTCCAAGGTCCAAGGACTGCAGTTCAGTCTGTACAAGATCAAACACAGGTGCAGCAGAGATGCTGAGTGGTTCAGCAAGTCACCCAAGGGGGGAACAGCCAAGGTAGAAAAGCTTTTCATACTTGAAAAGGTATTGAAGTACCACTGCCTGGAGATTTGAAGTGTTTAAGGGACCTCTTAGAAAGTTCCTTTTCACCACACAGAAGGGCAGGGGTAAGACTCAGAATAAGAATCATTCTTCTACTAAAGTTCTGGGTTTACTTCCATCTTAACCCTTGATAAATCTGAGGTCAAAAATAAGCTCAAGTTCAAGGTGAGATCCTATAACGTTGAGAAGATAACTGGAAACCACTCCAACAACATAATGACTTTGCTTTCATTTTCTCTTGCTCATTTATGTATTTATTTTGTACCTGTTGTGTGCCTGAATGTGGTGCAAAGTAAAACTTCCATTTTCCTCACAGAGACTATAAAAATAGCTCATGTGTTTATACCTTCTTGCCCCAGCTGTGGAGATGGATCTGATGAATTATAATAGGAATCTTCTCTTGTCTGTTAGTGATCCAATGCTATCAGGGCCTTGTAGAGCCTAAAGAACTGGATTTTTATTTGTTTCTCTCTGCTTCTACTTTCATCTCACTGGACTATTTTTCTTGGGTACTTGGAAATGTTAGGCTGAGTGACCCTTTTAGGAACTTTCTCTCTTTGCTGCAATCTACTCACTTAGTCCCAGGTGTATCTCAGTATATACCAGCCAGTCACAGATGCTAGCATTAGAGTGGGATTTAAATTTTTGGCAGATTTTCAGAGGTACTGACTAGGTAACTTGAAATAACTTAGATTTGAGACAATGTGCCATTGGGTCCATTATATAAAATCTCAGTGTATCTGATTCTTATTCATACCTCAATCGAAATAATTTCTAAACAAACATTTACTGAGTCCTTAATAAATATATAATTAGTAAGCCACATAAGGCTTGTGAGATTTCAAAGAAGTTTTAATATAGACATAATTAAACTTCAGTGTGGCCATTGAAATCAATGATACTTGGAATTCACAATTTATAGTGTGGTATGTATGTGAGTCTAACTAATTCTGCAATTAGTTGAAGAGGGCAAGGGGAGGGGCATTGAGGCTGGAAAGAGATGATATCAGGATAGACTATGATGTAAAATATCACATGGGCAAGTGAAGAAAGCTGCTCAAGGTCAAAGTAATAATGTAGACCAAGAAGGGGAGTTGACCAGATGATCTATTGGCAAACAACAACTAGTTGAGGTAAGGTATAGTCTTTGTATTCATTTACTATGCTTTTCAAGATACCACTCCAGCTTCTGTATTTATAATTCTATAAGCACAAGTTGAAAGTGCTGCAATGTAGAAAGTTTAATTCCTATTAGTACCGTCAAATACCAAAATTATAGTCATAATGAATCATAGAAGAACCTACATATTTTAAACTTTTTGTAACATTTTACATATGTAATTCTGTTCCAGAGGCCACATTATTCTTGCAAATTCGATCTCACAGCCTTGTAGAATGATAATCATATTTTGAAATAGCCCTGGTTCGATGTATGCATTGACTGGAGAACCACCTTTATGAGAATATTTCCCAGAAATGTTCACAGACACAGGCAAAATAAGTGTCATTTTTTATAAACATAGAATCTCAGTAATAATGAAAGCATCATACTTTTACAAAACTCTTTCCAAAGTGATTATTTCCAATCCAACTGTGGCATCTTTTCAAGCAAGATATCTCAAAGCCATCATCTAAATACATCTGCTTTCTTGTCTCCCAAGGTGGTACAGAATGACTGTCAATAAGGACTTCAGAGATGGTTTTTTACTCATCCTAGAAGAAATAAACAGCTAAGATATTACCCTCCCATGTGCATAGCTTTGAGCTTAATATGACTCCTTGGGTTGTGTCAGCCTGACACTGTGGAAATGAGGACTAATGATAAGTTATGTGTGTTCTAGAGAGACAGAAACAGCTTGTCACCATGGCAATGGTTATCACGATCTGACTTTGTTGTTATTCACAATGGTGAGTCTCTGCTGTCCCTTTGCTTCCTTATTGCCTGCTCCATCCCTATATATAAGATATACACAATTCCTACAGTGAATATCTCTGCACAGCCAGATCATTAGCTGACTGTTTATGCCTCCCGAAAATCCATGTGGAAGACTTCTTTAATGATAGATATTACTTTGTAGTTATTCTGGGGAATTGTGTAGAATATCCCTGCCTTCTGAGTTCCAAGTTTACAAGGCAAGTTAGTAGACCTAAGACTTATTTATGAGAGACTGTGTACAACTTGTACATAGCCATGAGACTCAGCCTATTACCCTATGTGAAGTGTCTGTAATGACATTGCTCTGTGAAATAACCCTACTCACCTATTTTGCACCAACAGATCATAGAAGCTCTAGTCAGAGCCCAAATAGCCCCACAACACCAACCAACTCTTTTTAACAAATTAAATCCTAGTAGAGTGTGCCACAGTCAAGATTTTCCATATGGTGCCTGTTTTTCTCTCTATTAACTCATTTATTCTCACACTGTTTCTTTAGTGGTTATTAAGTAAGCACTGTGAATCTTTGCAGATGAACTGATAAGCTCCCTATCTTCAATTTTTACACTGGAATGAAGGTATACAAATAAGCATTGGTAATTCAAGACCAGTGATATCATTTATTTTCATGAAGCATTAAGATTGATCTCTTCTATCTGCCAAATATTATGTTGGACAATGTGAACAAACTCAAACACTTCAGAATAAAATGTGTTAGGAAAGTAAAATAAGTACTACACAAACACTAAAAACACAGGAAGTATAAAATAGCCTCAACGAATTACTAGTACTTTACTTTAGAGACAGCCAGGGAAACTTTGCTGAGAAGAAATATTTTGTCTATTTTAAGAGATGATTAAGGACTTCAGGGTCTCTAAGCATATGGAAAATTGTCCCCTCCCCATCTCTGGACTGACAAGTGGGACATCTCAGCACACAGAAGATGTTTATTAGCAAACATGGTGGGAGACATCAAACCTCCCTCCTGAATGGTAAAATATGTTGAACTTTCCTATTGCTGCTGAATAACTATCATCCTATTTTAGAGGAATCTCTTCGTAGAAAGGTAGGAGCTGGTCTGCAGAGAATGTCACTTCTTCTTGGCCACAAAAAAATAGTGTAAAAGTCAAAGTGGGCACTTGATTTAGTTGAGAACAATGAATATACTTTCTTGTATAATCTTACCGGAAAATTGCAGAGATAGCTTTTCCTTCCTCGCTCCTCATACGTTGAGTTCCACATATCTTCTGCTAAATGGAGGAAATCTGAAATAAAGTAAAAGAGTTAAAGGCACAGAGGGGGGGCGGGGAGAGAGGGGAGAGTGAGAGAGAGAGAGAGAGAGAGAGAGAGAAAGAGAGAGCGCTCGAATACTTCAGGGAATTCAAGTGCTCAGCTCCTGTTGATTTTGAAACTACTTCTACTTACATCCATGTTTTCTTTCTTGTGTAAATTATTTGAGTACAGTGATAAGTAGAAACTTAGCAGCCAACTGAAAATGTAATAGGCATTCTCGCTGAGTGCTGGTGGCTCATCTCTGTAATTCTAACCTATCAGGAGGCTGAGAACTCACGATTGAGATTTGTAGCCAACTCAGGCAGGAAAGCCTGCGAGACACTTATCTACTAAAAACTACTCCAAAAGAGCTGTAAGTGGAGCTGGGGATATGGCCTAGTGGCAAGAGTGCTTGCCTCATATACATGAGGCCCTGGGTTCGATTCCCCAGCACCACATATACAGAAAACGGCCAGAAGTGGCGCTGTGGCTCAAGTGGCAGAGTGCTAGCCTTGAGTGGGAAGAAGCCAGGGACAGTGCTCAGGCCCTGAGTCCAAGGCACAGGACTGGCCAATAAATAAATAAATAAATAAAAGAGCTGTAAGTGGAGTTGTAGCTCACGTGGTAGAGTGCTAGCTTTGAGCAAAAGAAGCTCAGGGACAGCACCCAGGCCCTGAGTTCAAGCCCCAGGACCAGTGCTAAAAAATAAATATGTAAATGAACAAATGAATAAACAAAAAACAAATTAATTAATAACACATTCTGAGCAGAGGCGCCAGCTCTTGTGAAAGACAATGCTTGTGACTTTTCTTGGCAGAGCACAGTGTGGTGAAGGAGTGAGAGAGTGGCAGGTGCTGACTTTGGAGCGCTGGGAAGGGCCTAGGACACAGTTGACCTTGGAGTTCACATAACGAACGGAGGCCTTGTCCTGTAGGTCAGCATTTCTCAGATTGTTTTGGCAAAAGACTCACGTTTCTTTTTTGGCTTTTATTTTGTTCTAGGCAATCTGTTTAGTACTATATTAAACATGACACGATAACTTACACAGAACTGTAGGCATTCACAAACAGTGAAACCAAAGGAAGATATTCTTAGGATAGCAGCACCAAGGCAAAATGTCTATGTGCAGCTGATCATATAAAATGATATTTATCAAAATGTACTCTAGGAAATGAGTGTTTTCTTCATTGCTATTTTGGTTTTCTTTGCTTTTCGTCTTCTTTGTTCATTTGTCTGTCTTTGGGAGGGCAAGGGGGCACAGAAATAGAGGGACAAAGAGTGAACAAATGCATATATGGTACTCACTCGACACTATGTTGAAAAAGAACTGTACAACTTGTGAGTGGGGATGGGAGGGGAAAATTGAGAGTGAAAGAAGGGATGACATTGTCCAAAAAGAATTGTACTCTATACCTGATCTATATAACTTGTACCCTTCTGTACATTAGCTCTATCATAAGAATGAAAAATTTAAAAATGATACATTAAAATAATTAGATAAACCCAGAAATACAAAATAGTAGCCAAATCTTTAATTATTAAGTTAAATTGATGTTAAATCTCTCTTTCCAGTAACTTATCTTTATTTTCAATTTCTGTACTGACCTAATCATATCATAAAATTTAACAATTTTTAGCTCAACATTAATTCAGACTCCATTTACAGTAACACTGATAGAGATGATGGAGAATCATTGAAATGTTTTAAACAAAAGTGTCAAGATAGCATTAGCTTTTTGTAACAACCATACCAAAAGTGTATGGATTAACACATGTGTCTTTGCTGATGTATTACATGCTCTGCTTTGAATCCAAAATTTGCTCAGGATCGTGGATGAACACAAAGAACGACTGTGGGTTCAAAAAGCCCAATTACTCAAGTCATTAAATCTAATTAACAGTTCAAATGATCAAGTTGGGAAATAGCGTCAGTTGTCCTGTAAAATGAAACCAGTGATTCAAAATGCCTGCCTACCTGCAGTGGTGTGTGTGTGTGTGTGTGTGTGTGTGTGTGTGTGTGTGTGTGTGTACATATAACTTACAGTTTATTCTATACTATGTATTATGTTAAAAATAGGTTATGAAGAGTAAACAAATACCTTGAAGTGGAAATAGTGAAACAAAAAATCTTCTAGAAGTAAAATTTTAAAAATCATCAGGTAAGAGGAAGGATTCTCCACATGGGGTTATCATATAACATCCTGCTCACACGTAAATAATAATTCGGAGGAAACAAACTCTCTACCTGACTCCTGCTACTCCCAAAGGATGACTGATTTCCTTGGCCACAAGCTGTCAGATGTATTTTTGGAGTCATCTTTGAGGGTGATCTTGATTGAGTTCATCAATCAATTTCCCACAGTGCTGATAGTCTCATTTCCAGGAAAGGCTTGAAGAGGAAGGCACATAATTAAACACTCTGTGTACCAGTAAACTGCACAATCACACTGGAACATACAATTGAGTTCTTAAACTTTTCAGTTAGCAAAATGTCTGAAAAACTTTCAGATGCAGATAGCAAAGATTTGAATATTGCAGCAAAAAATCACAATCTAGTTTTCCATATTGAACTTTTGCTGTGAGCCCGACAATGGCAAAATGTCTGAGTGCACTAGGCATATCATCTGGTTTAATTGTAGCAGTGACTTTGTGGAGGATATTTTGCCAACATATTCTTTCTAGAGATAAGGAGACTCATATGCACAGTAAGGTCAGGTAACCTGCCAAAGTGAAAAACTTATAATGTAAAGAGAAGCCAAGAAATAGATGTTCATGGCTGCAGCCCTAGCTAAGCTAATCAATAGGCTGAGATTAGAGGATCATGGTTTGAAGTTAGACCAGTCAGAAAAGTCCTTGAGATTCCATCTCCAATTAAACATCATAAAACTGGGCTAGAAGGGTGACTCATGCAGTAGAGTGCTAGCTATGAATAAGAAAGCTAGACAGGAGCACAAGTTTCTGTACACACACACACACACACACACACACACACACACACACACAATTTATAATCTAGAGTGAAATGCTTTATAGATTATAAGCCTTCTAAGTCATTGGGAGTGGGGGGAAGTAATGAATAAGAAAAATAGACTGTTCTTCCATTTGCTAATGATGAATACACTGTTTGGGCTGGCCAGTTTTTCATGCATGCAGCTTGACGATTGAGCACAGTCAGGCATTTGTATTAAAGTCGAAAGATGAAAATAATTCGAAACTTACTCCAATGGGTTCTAGTTCAATTTGTTAGTATCAATTGTCCTAGCTGGTTTACTGAAAACAAGACACATTTAAAATCGCTTTACCTCAGGATGATGTGCAGAAAATGGGTGAAGGGTGAGCCTGAGACGCAGTGCCGGTGGCGGGAAGGTCCTCGTGCCCTCCACGTGCTCCAAAACACGGTGACGGTGACACCCTAGTGGCGTGCCTGGTTTGTTGGTTTTATCGTTGTCTCCATGGCACTAGAGTGAGGTGGGTGTCCGGTGTCCCAAATCACACACATTTTTAAATAAGGCCTCTCTCCCAGGCGCATCCTTGGACTCTTGTTTCTAAAGCTTTCAGAACCGTGGCTTGGAGCCAGCAGAGCAGGCCGTGGCTCTCGCCTTGAGCACAAGCATCAACATTGCTGTTCAAGAAATTGACAGTTTACGTCCATTCCAAGTTGTAAATGCTAGTCTTTTTTTTTTCCAATAAAAAGACCATTAACTTGAAAAGAAAAAGAAAAATAGAGGGCTGGGGATATGGCCTAGTGGCAAGAGCGCTTGCCTCATATACTTGAAGCCCTGGGTTCGATTCCCCAGCACCACATATACAGAAAATGGCCAGAAGTGGCGCTGTGACTCAAGTGGCAGAGTGCTAGCCTTGAGCAAAAAGAAGCCAGGGACAGTGCTCAGGCCCTGAGTCCAAGACCCAGGACTGGCAAAAAAAAACCCAAAAGAACAAAACAAAACAAAAAAAGAAAAATAGACTGTTCTAATAGAAGGCAGAAAACAAAACATAAAAAACTGAAGGAAACATTTAAAATGTTATAGTAGCAATTAATATATCCACAGTGCTTAATAACAATTATTACTGTATGAACAAAGTTAATATTCTCTGTAAGAGATAAAATTAATATAATATCCTCCTAATAAACATTTAAAATAGGTTTTCAAAATACATAAATGAAACTGATGTGATGGTATTAATATCAGATCAAAAAAAGGAAAAACAATTTTATTACATAGCTTTAAAAAGAAGAGCTCATAAAAGCCCTGGAAAAACCGGGATTCCAGGGAACACTCCTGAATATAATCAAGGCAGTTTATGACAAACCAATAGCAAGCATAATTCTAAATGGTGAAAAGCTAAAGCCATTCCCTTTAAAATCAGGAGCAAGACAGGGATATCTGGGCTCTCCCCTGCTCTTCAACATAGTACTAGAATTCCTAGCCAGAGCAATTAGGCAAGAAGAAAATATAAGGGGATCCAAATAGGAAAAGATGAAGTTAAACTTTCTCTCTTCACAGATGACTTGATCCTATACCTAAAGAACCCCATAGACTCTACCCCCAAGCTACTAGAGCTGATCCAAAACTTTGGCAAAGTAGCAGGATATAAAATAAACCCTCAAAAATCAATGGCCTTTCTATATGCTAATGACTCGAATGCTGAGGCTGAAATCAGGAAAGCAACTCCTTTTGCAATATCCTCAAGAAACATAAAATACCTACGAATAACTTTAATCAAAGAAGTGAAAGACCTCTATGATAAGAACTTTAAAAACATGAAAAATGAAATTAAGGCAGAACTAAGGAAATGGAAAAACCTCCCATGCTCCTGGATTGGGAGGATTAATATAATCAAAATGGCAATATTGCCAAAGGCTATCTACAAATTCAATGCAATACCCATTAATATCCCAACACCATTTTTAATGAAATAAAGGAAGCAATCCAGAAATTCATATGAAACAATAAAAGACCCAGAAGAGCAAAAACAATCCTAAGCAGAAAGAACAGTGCTGGAGGAAATACAATACCCAACTTCAAGCTGTATTATAAAACTATAGTAATAAAAACAGCTTGGTATTGGCACCAGAAAAGGCCTGAAGACCAATGGAACAGAATTGAAGACCCAGAAATGAACCCACAGAACTATGCCTACTTAATCTTTGATAAAGGCGCTAATACACAATGGAATTTTATGCCTCTATCAGAAAGAATGACATTGCCCCATTCGTAAGGAAATGGAAGGACTTGGAAAAAAATTATACTAAGTGAAGTGAGCCAGACCTAAAGAAACATGGACTCTACGGTCTCCCTCATAGGGAATAATTAGCACAGGTTTAGGCTAGTCACAGCAGAGGATCACAAGAGCCCAATAGCTATGCCCTTATGAACACGTAAGATGATGCTAAGGGAAATGAACTCCATGTTATGGAAATGACTGTTATATCACTGTTGTAATTACTTTCAACATGTGATGTGAAACCGTAGCTTCTATAATTGATGATCCTCTTGTATCCCCTTCCTGTGGTCGTACCTGCACTATCTCTGTATCTTATCTGAGTACATTGGAAACCGTGTATACTGGTATTAGAACTAGGAAACTGAAAGGGAATACCAAAATCGAGAGACACAGGGTAAAAAGACAAACGACTACAAAAGTAATACTTGCAAAACCGTTTGGTGTAAATCAACTGAACAACTCATGGAGGGAAAGGGAAAGGGGAAGGGGGAGGGGGAGGGAGGAATGAGGGAGGAGGTAACAAACAGTACAAGAAATGTATCCAATGCCTAACATATGAAACTGTAACCTCTCTGTACATCAGTTTGACAATAAAAATTTTTAAAAAAGAAGAGCTCAACAGAAATATATACCATTGTTGAACTTACATACACCTAACACATTAATCTCAAAATACATAAAGCAGATATTAAAATAATTACATAAATAATTATCATAAATCCATTACTATAATGAGAAATTTTTACAAAACTTTTTTAAATTTTTTATTGTAAAAATGATGTATATAGAGTTACAGTTACATGCCAAGAAATGAGTATATTTCTTTTTAAATAGTGTTGTATCCTCTCTCATTTTCTCCCAGTTTCCCCCCAACTTTCCTCCCCCCAGTTGTATAGTTAATTTCCAACATTAAAAAACATTTTGTGCAAATGTATGTCAAGCAATAAAAAATTAGGAAAATAAAAATTTTACTAAAATGAATAAGGTACAGAATTTCACAGCAAAATAAGATTTAGTAGAGTAACAAAGTTTATATAATTTAGACACTATTTACCTAGAAATTAGAAGAAATTGCTATTTTTAGCTTTTGTCCCAAAAGGAGAACAGACTAGGGATGTTACAGCAATGAATATTATAAATGCTATTTTGCCCATCATTTCACAAATTCACAACTGACTCAACATGTCTATGTAAATATATATATACATATATATTTGTAAATATGTATGAAAATATAAGAGATATGCAAGAAAAGAACATGGAAACATGGAAAGGAGAGAATTACTGATGCAATTTTTAAAACATGTACAATGAAATATGTGAGTTTTTAGGAAAATGAAGTCATCAAGTGCCAAACACTAAAGTACAGTCACACCAAGGTATAGATAGCACAGAGAAATTTTAGAACTCTAGATACCAAGCGAATAGCCTAAGACTGGCAAACACAAGGCAACAGGCAAGTGCCTTCAAAACTCTCGACAGAAAGTTTTCACCTTAGTATTTGACATGGAGCCAGAGATATCAGGGAAATGATATCCTGATACCCATATCATAATGGAATATGATGGGTATTTTAGATGCATAAGGTATGAATAAATGTATCTTCCACCCAACCTTTCTCTAAATACTATTTATGGAACAATTTTCATAAAAGATGTAGAGAAAATCTGAGAAAAAAAATAGAACAGGGAAAGGCGAGGGTGGTAGAAAAAAGAAAATGAGGAGAAAATGCAGTTATAATATTCAATCTATATCTAAGGAAACTAGAAAAATTGAGGGGAGGGGGTGGGCTGGGAAGATGGGTGAGAATGATGAAAGGCATCCATCAGGATGCATTGTACTTATAAACAGATTTGTTGAATAAGTTTAAATTGTTAACTCTTTTGTACAACTAAAGATAATAAAAATGTAATTTAAACAAAACTGAGTTTTAATCTAACCATTAGTATGGCTATCTGGAGAAAAAAACTTAAAAGACTTCCCAAGTCTATACTTTAGTGTCTACTGAAAGGAAAGGGGTTGATAACACTTCCTCTACCTCCTCCATAGAATTGCTGTCACAAAATCAAATAGAAACACATTTAGAGTTATAAAAAAAGCAAGTAATTTATTTATAGGAGCTGCTTTTGAAGTCTCATTTAGGCATTGTGTGAGTTCATGTGTATCATTGATACCAAGTTCAGAAAAGCTGAAAATAAATTAAATTCATCTTCAGATACCTAAAAAAGGTCAATTATGAATTTCAATTATGAATGATTAAAGAGCCATTATCTAAAAGCTCAAATTATTGCCCTCTCTCTGGCTGGATAAATATACTTTCTGGTTAAAAAATAATGATGAATTTGGCTTACAACTTTAATCTCCTGCCTTGTCTTCCTCTCCTTCCTACTTCTCGCTCTATTTTTTTTTTTTTTTTGCCTTTCCTCCTCTCACTATGTTTGCATGGCCTGAAGCCACAGTCTCGCACAAGTCCTTTATGCAGATCTTTACACTTATCTATGTATTATTCTCTATTTTGCATAGTGTTCTTCTCTAGCAAAACAATCAGAAAGTTTACTTCAAAATACAAATTTAGGTAATGTCTATTTCTTGAAATTACACACAGGCACAGAAACACCTATACACACACAAAGTGTTGGGCTTTGAACCTAGATCTCATATTTTGACAGCACTCTACTATTAATCTAGATCCACTGTAAACTTAATTGGAAGAAAACAGCTTGTCTTTGGTCAATGCACCTATTTCTTGATCTATATTACACAAATCATTTGTAAGGAATCTCTCATTGTAGCAATGGATTTTGATGTACACCTGTCTTGTATTTTTTCAGTTTTTGCCTTATATATTTTGAGTGTATATTGTTAAGCGTATGCAGGTTCAACAACAGTTGAACCATATTTCTGTTGAACCATTCCTTTCATCCTTATGCAATGGAACTCTTTAGGCCTTTTCTTGCACAACTAACTACTCTGGTATTCATAAATTCACATTAATTTCAATACCCACATGCCCCCCTGGGGTTCTCTAGTATTTTCCCAATGGAATTTAGGGGCTACAGTGCTAGGTCAGTCCCTATCTGTAAATTTGACCTCCTGTACTTTCGGGAGCATGGTATGAGCTCCCAGCATGGGCCTGGCTTACTTGGCCCCTGTTTCCATCCACAGAGGTACCATGATCCTTGACACTCTTGATGCTGTGAGAGCAGCTCACAAAACCCCCACATACAGCTCTCTCCATGTTATTTCCCTTCCCATCTTACTTAACCTCTCATATTAGTGACTACAAACAATCCCTGGAATGTTGAAGTCCCATCTGTGAGGGGCTAATTGATTTCCTTCCATCACTCCATATTTATTTTCTCTTTCCTCTCCTCCAGAAGCATACCCCATACCAAAGGCCATGGCAGCAGTGCCTGCTGGCAAAATTCTGCTTTTATTATTTCTTCCCTGGCAACACTTATTTATCCAGCTTGTCAAGCAACGGAGGACATCATGGCAACCATCTGTTTCCCTCTGTCTGACTCCTTTAATGTAGTTAGACTCCATTTTCAGGAGCAGCTCTCTGATGCTGCTTGCATTTCCCCACCCCCACCCCCATTTGCTTTAGCTAGCTTTGGCTGCTTTGCTTTACTGGTCTGGCATTTTTTGTTTCACACTTGTTCATTTGATTAGCACCCCCCTCTTTGTATTAACCGTGTAACTTCCACAGAGAGGGCTCTATTAGTATTCCCATAATCTTTCAAAGGGTTCTTTTTATCTTATGTGTGTGGATACCATGCCCTTGTAGAACCTAGGTCTGTTGGTTCAACCACCTAGGCAGTTCTTAGTATCCTCCACTCTCCTGGAGTGGCTTCTGTTCAAAGCTGTCATCTGCTGTTTGTTTGTTTCACCCCTGGAGGACAATACAAATGTCCCTCCTTAGGCCAGCCTGAGCTCTTGAAAAACACAAATGCCAAGTGATTTTCCTGGAACACGGTGGCACTACTTAAGCTTCCTCCAGGTCCACAAACTGCCTTGACCCATGATAGGCAATGTCTTTGAACATCTCTCCTCTGCTTTTTTCTCCAGTAGCATAATGTGTTACAGCCTCAGACTTTTTTCCTTCACTTGCAAAGCCTTCCACTAATTCTGAAAGAGTGCAGGGGTGACATTTTGCTCTCTAGAAGACATTTGGCAATTTCAGTGATTGTTACTACTGAGCAGGGGACAGAGGGATCCTACTAGCATCTAGCAGGCAGAGGACAAGGATAGGGCTCAAAATCCTACAATGCACACACGGCAACTTCACCCAGCAATGAATTATCCAGGCCAGAGTGCCAAGTATGGAGATGGAGGAACTCTGACAACTTACTGGGCATTCTCTAAATGTACCATGGCTTCTCATTCTTGAAAGTTTTACCCAAGATCAAAACAAAAGTTTTGATTTCTGAACATGATATAGGGCTTCCTGAGCCATTACAATGCATCTTATATGGAATCTACTAAGTATTAGCCTTATATTCACTTCTGAAATGAAAACAGAAAAATATTAATATAGGTGTGTACTTATAAAAGTAACAGCTCAGAATAGCAGAAAGTAGGAAACAATCAACCAAATAAATGCTGCCTTAAGTCCCCCTGACTGTCTTCTCTTTACATTAGAGGAGAAGTGGCCTTTGCTTCATTCATTCACAACTTTTTATGAGTCTCTCCTTGGCCAGGACAATGTTTTGATTCCACATTGCTTTTTCTTGAAAAACTCTGTTGAACAAATGCCTGTAATTCAAGTTCCTTGTATTTTCTTCCCAGCCATTTCTAACAAACTTTCTTTTTACCTCATCTCTTCCCATCCTTTGTACCCATGGGCATGCCACATTCGAGGTAATGTGTTCCATGGATTTTTTTCCACCCCCTATTCTAAAGCTGAGCTTTCCTTTTTGTATTAAGGCACAGCTCATACCATCACCTCTTCCTTGAAGGTTTTCAGAACCATTATTTTCACCACAGAAAGCTCACTCACAGAAGGGAGACCTCCCTCACAGAAGGCTCCTGTTTGTATCTTAGTCTCAGTAAAGAGAAATGGTGAAAGGTATCCTTTCTGGGTCTAACAGAGCTGGAGTTGCTTATTTTTTTTGTAATGTTCCATTTCTTCATCTGAACAATGAAATGATTTTGTGCCAATTCCATAGGTTTTGAAAATATTAAAGTAATCCATGTAAAATGGATTAAACACAGTTAAAGATTCAATAAATGTTAATGGTTATTTCTGTCTCTAAACATATTACAGACTATATAACTGATTGTATAGCTCTCTTCTTAACCATTAAAAAAGTTTATTTTATTTTTCATTGAAGTCTACAGGCAAGAAAATCTGAACAGTAGATGTGGATGAATGCTGGAGTCCAGACCCACATAGTCTCTCCTACAGCAATTTAACAAAATCTAACATTAATTGAGCACTTACTAGGTGAGTAAAGTGGGAAAATACCTTCAAAGATTGCCTTATTTTATATATATTTTTGGCAGTATTTGGGTTTGAACTCTGGACCACCTACTTGCTAGGCAGGTGCTCTGCCACTGAGACATGCTTCTAGTTTATGAAAGCTTCGCAGTTTCCCTATGTGACAGACTGATTCTACCCTATTATCATTATCATTCAGGTATTTTATGGTTGAGAAAAATCAGAGCACAGAGAGATAAGGAACTTATCCTACATTGTAAATTTCAGAGGTAGAGTCCAATTATTTTTCTTTTTATTTTAGTTAAATTAACTAACTAATTTACTTTTTAGAGTTCAAATTTAAATGCATGACATTGGATTCCAAATTTCAGATTTTTCTCTTACTTCAAGATTAAAAAACAACATTTGTTTCAAAAACTTACTGAAGGTAGTGGATATAGTAAATACACAAAAAGATTTTTGTTTAGAATTCAGTTGCCACAAAAAGGACTGATTTGTTTCCAGAGGTACCAAAATTATTTCAGGGTTCTGTAAGACATTTCCATTGAGAGTCAGTAGAATTTGGGGTTGGTGGGTGGAAGTCAGGATTGGGAGGTGTCTATCTCCTAAACTATCTCCTAAGCAAACAAGATATCTATATATGTACTGCTACTATACAATATATGCATGGTACATATATGCATTGCTGTCTCCAGTATGACATATGAAGTACATTAGAAATATACAAATGGAAGGGGATAGAAGTATAATGATGAATGGTACCCATCAGGAAGATTGAGAGTAAAAATATTTTATATGATGGAAAAAAACCCAAAGGGATGGTATTATCATTTATCTTTACAGGACATAGAATTTCTTGGTCTTTACTGGAGGTGAGGATGGGAAGTGTGAATGGAGGAATCTTAGCTTCCTGAGAAGTCAAAGGTGTTTTTAAAGCAGGGATTGGTCAACCATCACTCAGCTCTAAAGAGGACCCGAGGAATTCCTAAACTACTTGGACTGGTAGGCACATATTAAATTATCCATTTTAGCCAAATAAGAATTATCCCTACAGCCAAGTAGAGAGAATTTGAGTTTCTCAATTTCCTCTTAGAGAGTGCTGTAATTAATCCTGTGAAAAGTCACTGAGATGTGAAGCTTGCAATACAGAGGGAAAATGTTAGTAAAACTTTTAAGCTCGTCTCATGGAGGTATGATGCTACCTGCTCATTCTTACATATGGTTCATGGTCTGGCCTGTGACCCTGGCCTACAGGTAACACTATTCTAATTTTGTCTATCTTGGTGGCTAAGGAGAAAAAATACCTCAGATATTATATATGTATATATATATGTATAATTTATATATTGTATATTTATATACTTTAAATTTACATATGATTTATTCATTTGTTCCCATTCATTTTAGGTCTTTGATATTCAATTTTTATTGTAAAGTTGATTTTGGAGGGGTTTTAGTTACATAAGTCAGATAATGAGTACATATTTTTTGAACAGTGTCACCTCCTCCCTCACTTTCTCCCAGGTTTTTTCCCTCCTAACTACCCCCCTCCCAAGTTGTATAGTTCATTTCCAACATAATTTCCAGTGAGTATCACTGCTGCGTGGATTCACTCTTAGTCCACAGTTCAGAAGAGACAACTTTGGTGATGCATAATGCAAAGGCTGAATATCTCATTCTCCTATGAATGCCTTTTGTTTTATGCTCTTCGGCTTAAGGAAAGCATAGCACAGAGACCCCAGAAAACTAAATACAGTAGACATAATTCACAGCAAGCGGAAGTCAGAGGACAGCTAGACAGGATGGTAGAGATGAAGGAACAACACTTGGGTTATGAAGTTGAAAATAAAACACCTCAATTTCATTGACTTGTGGGGAAGATGTTATATATTGAAGAAGCAGCAAAAAGAAACCACTTGACTTGTAAATGATCCGAAGGGAAGAATAAGTACATTATTTGAGGATGCTATTCAATAGAACAGATACCAATAAAGTAGATAGTAGTTTTCTGCTCTTGGAAAGGAGAAGGGGTAGTTTCATGAAGATTAATTGGAGCACTATGCTCAATAGGGTGAAGACAGACTGAGCAGACAAGAGAAACAGTTTTAACTTGTAGAGACTATATCTATTGAATTATGCATATTGTTCAGAACATGACATTCAACAAACAAGCAACAAAACCCAATCTTAGCCTTGAATGTACATACAAATATTTATCTAACCAGAAAAAAATATTCAGAACATGGAAACAAACTGATGAGAACTTGATATCCTAGGTTTTATCATGTGCAAATATTTCTTAAGTATTTTTAAAATGAGGGATGAATTTCTTAAATTATTAGAAATGTTTCATCATTTAACAAAACCAGTATTTCTTTATTACAATGACCTATTTTATACATTTCTTATCACATACTTAAGTTTATTGGAAAATATACTATCCTAGTAATATACTATATGTGCCATATAATTCATGATGTATTACACAACATAACTAATAGTTATGTGTTTCTATATACATTTTATATGATGTATAAAAATTATATTGGAAAAGTACCGAAGCTGGGTGCTGGAGGCCTGCAGTCTTAGCTACTCAGGAGTCTGAGATCTAAGGATCACAGTTCAAAGCCAGAGCAGGCAGAAAAGTTCCCATGAGACTCATCTCCAATAAACCAAAAACATAAAAGCTGGAAGTGGCGCTGTGGCTCAAGTGGTAAGAGTACTAGCTTGGAGCAAAAAGAAGCCCAGGCCTTAATTCAAGCCCCACTGGCAAAAAAAAAAGGTACAAATAATAGAGATTTCTGGGGATAGAATTCTTTAGTTAGCAGAATTTTTGGTAAGAAAGTATAAATAAGGTTTGATTATTGCCAAATAAAAGGTACAGTGTAGAGGTAAGTACATTGAGTGACCAGAGTGTTTTGGAAAGGCAAATTAGCTCTAAGCCTTCCTCCTTGGTCCCTGTGATGCCTTAGAACCCAGTCCCTTCTCTGTCCATAGACTTACTCCAATGAGCAGCAGTTTCTCTTAACTTTGAGCCCAGCTATCCTTCATATTTCAGCTTGCTTTAGCTTCAGAGCTTGTCTCAACAAATGCTTTTCTCTGGAATACATTTTTTTCCCTTGCAAGTATGAACAAAAATGAATCAGCAATCAGAAAGCCAGCCAGAGTGTGATTAGCCAAAGTGCAATGAGTAAACAGCATTTTTTTGTTCCCTACATGTTGACAAAATGCACAATATTGCAAATTACAGAATTGACTCTGGGTTATTCAGGGGAAATTAAAATTAAATATTGTGTACCATGACTTTACTGCCCTCCTGGCCGGACGGGAAGCATCCAGATGGCATTGCTTCATTCATCTTGTGCAGCCCTTGACTGGGGACCAGACCCTAGTGCTGGCACTGGCAGTGGCACCTGGCTCCCATATCTATTTCCATGGTGCCCTGTGGTAGCCATACGACCCTGAAGTGAGATGGGGATGCTATCACAAGCACTCATACGGTACTTCAGTCCCTGAATTAAACCTCCAGATTGAGGCAGGGACCAGGGGAACAAACTGGGTGCAGTTGGATGGAACAGAATCCAGCGGGCAATCAGGCAGGCTCATCTGTCAGGAACGAGGCTGGAGTGGGAAAAAGGAAAGATAAAGGAGACAAGAGGGTTGCTGGCTTGTAAGGGAAGAAAAAGGAGAGCAAAAAGCAGAGATTTTAAATGGAGAGGGGAGATGGGGAGGGTGAAGAATGCCTTCAATGCTCCCACTAGAGAGGGATAGCAGATGGACAGTACTGAGCGCTAGGACAGCTTCAAGCTGTCCCACCCAATGGGGGAGGAGGTGCCCATCTGCACATGTGTGTTTGTGTGCCTGTACATAACACACACACCAGGCTGCTAGCAGGGTAGAAGAGCAGGCTGAGACTTCTGCGCTGGGCTGGTGGCGCTGGAACTAAGAATCTGTAAGCAAGGAAATAGTGAAAACAATAGTAAAGAAAATACACACCGCAAGATATCACAAGCCCAGCCCAAACAGATTGTACATGTTTTGGGAGAGAAATGGAAATGTGCAGAGGAGGTGGGAGGGGGTCTCTTAGTCTTCCTTGTGTTGTTATGAGTAAGAA
Source organism: Perognathus longimembris pacificus (assembly GCF_023159225.1). NCBI lineage: Eukaryota > Metazoa > Chordata > Mammalia > Rodentia > Heteromyidae > Perognathus > Perognathus longimembris. The sequence continues at coordinate 17,477,341 of NC_063172.1, forward strand.
CTGCAATGGCAGCATTTACTTGAGGTTGCTATTTTCCAGGCATGATACTGAGGGTTTTCCATACACCCTCTGCCAAGTCCCCATAATAACTCTGTGAAAACGCCCTCGTTTGTCAGAGGTAGACACTAGGAGATATTTAGCAGCTCATCCAAGTCACCCAAGAACAGGATGAAGAGATGGAAACAGCGAAGGGTCCTAGAAGAATGCAAGATCGTGTGTCAAAATCCACCCAGAAACTTCATCCTTACATATTAAGGTTTAGATCAAGACATTTTTTTCCTAACAAAAAGGGATTCTTAGCTAGACACATCTTACATCACTCACTAGACACCTCCTAAAATTCTTTCCTGCTGCCATGCAACTAATAAACAGTGCTGAGATTATTGGTTATCCACGAGTCTTTCTAAGGTATCTTACTTTTAAAATATTTCAATATTATGAGAGTGAGAAATACAACCAAACATCATAATACATAACAATGGCCACTTTTTAATATGCATTTTATATGTGTAGGCTATGATGAGAAAGACTACAGCGATGCTCTACAAAGAGTAGACTACAAGCAGTCCCTGTAGTGGGAAGCTTTTTGCCATGATGGGTCTGTTGCCTGAGAGAAGAAAAGAAACTTCTGGAAATGATTCAGGGAGTCAGGGTGGCTGTGAAAGTTGAGGTATCACTCTCACATCTTGCAGTTTTGATTATATCTAGCCTTCCCTAAATGTTGCAAACAACACCCAGCAGCAAAAGCATCCTGCCTACGATCAGACGTCAAAAGCATATGACATTGGTGCCCACAGCAGGCAACTGAGCCATTAGTCAGTACCACATCTTCATGACAGACACTCACAGAAGTGCAACCCAAGGCAATTCCTCTGTAATGCAGGTTCTTTCCTCCTGCAGGAGTGTTCCTTAATGGGAAGGGAGGAGCAATTTTGTAGAAGGTACTAGATAAAGGCTGGCAGGGGAGAAAAACTGAGGCTAAGTGGCTAAGAGAGAGAAACAGAGCAGGCAGACCCAGTGAGAGATTGAGAGGGGGAGGCACTTCTGTTTGGGGACTACCCTGAAGTCAGCCACTGTTAACTCTGCATCTCTCACAACACACACACACACACACACACACACACACACACACACACACACAGATGCCTTTTTATGTTTCTGTTTTGGGGTACCCTAAAGTCAGCCACTGTTAACTCTACATCCCTTACAATACTTAGTCCCACATACACATACAGATGCTTTCTGGATATTTCTGTTTGGGGGGTACCCTGAAGTTAGCCACTGTTAACTCTGCATCCTTTACAACACACACACACACACACACACACACACACACACACACACACACACACACAGTATACTATCCCCTTTTAAAATAGCACTTTATTCTGCTTCAAAGAAGGGCCACAGAAAGTCATAGCAAAACAACATAAAATCTCCTGTGTTCAACTTCCTGAACTTTTCATGGGGACTACTCACAAATCTCTTCTCCCAGATCTCTCCTCTGGGTTTTCACGATGCCACACAATCACTCAGCCATTTGTTTTCTTAGCTATCTTTTCATTTTTTTACATTTCTCCAAAGCCCTGTTGGGGTGGCCATATTGTTAACTAATGGCTATAACCACCACCTAGAAAGTACAGTTCAGGTAGATCTCTCACACCTGTCTGGAGCAGCCCCTGAAGTTGTGGGAAATATTATTTTTAACCACATTATAGAAAGAAGGGAAGAAAATAACATGGAAATGAAAAGAACAAGACTTGAAATCTTTGGAGAATTAACAAGTAAAAGAGAAAAGACAGATTAGGGTTAAATGTTACACAGATGAGTGAATAATTTAATGAGTGACTTATCTGGAATTTTTAAGAGATAAGGCCAAGAGAAACAGAGAGGTAGAGAAACAGAGAGTGAGACAGAGACAAGAATAGGACCAGGTTAGGATAATTTCAACAAAATAAGGGGAAAATAGGTACTCAAATTAATGACTTCTTATTTGTGATTCATTTCTCTTGATACATTAAATGAAATGACTAAGATCTTACATAATATGGAATATGAAATGTAAACATTCCTAATATCAAATGGAAAAAACATTTCAGCAAAAATGCCATTGGCAGAATGCAAAAGGTTGGCTCCGCAATTTGCTGTCTTTGAGAGAGATTTTAAGGAACTAATAGGACAATTATCAGCAAGGGGTACTCTTTGCAGCAGAGGATGAGGCCATGTCCCTGTAAGTACTTCTTCCTTCTTCCCTCCCTCCCATTCCTGCTGAATGGAAATCAGACACATGTGTCAAGGGCACCGTGTCACTCCATCTGCATATTAACTATTGTGTTAAGATTTGCTGCGAAAATAGACAGTCTATTAAAGTTTTGCCTCTGAAGAGGGAAAGGAGTAAAAATAAATGATCAGCTGAAGGACATTTTGGGAGGCACTATATAAGTTATTCATTATTACTGTTTAAGACTAATAAAAATCAATTGTTCCAGTGCCTCAACTCCTGTTTCAATTGTGCCCTTGGGTAAGTTTTACTTCTTCTAACATCTAGGTCAACAAACAAGGCTCTGATTTGTTACCTCTGTAAAAAGATATGAGAGACCTCCATAAGATAATCCAGTCTCAAAACACTGTTCAGTGGAATACAGAATCAGTGTACACTCCCTTTTATGGAAGAAGTTTGAAGGGGAGGAATCTTGGCATGACATTCATGGAGATATAACATGGTCAGGTTAATGCTATGTGAAACTGGGCATCTATTTTGAGACTGCCTATACATAATGTCAACTAGATGGGAGACTTTATACTTTTTATCATTCTCCACACAAAAACACAGCCCAGTATCTGCACTTACTATACTTTCTGTCTAAGTGTCCCATTCTTATTCTGCTATACAGATGGATTTTTTTTCCTAATATGCAGTCATTAGGAAAACTTAAGAACTTAGGCCACAGGAACATAGCATTGTGCCTAAAACCCCTCACATTAATCCTTTCTTGAGTTATAGCTTCAAAGGCAGCTCTCCAATGACAATGTTTCCTATTATTTATAATTAATTGAAGTTGAATCCCACTTAAATTAATCATAGGAAAAATTAAGATGCCAAGATAAAGGCCATAGGAAGTATCTGCTTTCATAGGAAATTAGAGGAAGAAGTAGAAAGATGTGATAGCAGCAAGAATAAGAGGTTGCAACAGCATGAGTCAGGATCAGAGGTTTGGAGTTTGAGTCTTCTTTTTTTTTCATATTAATTCCATGACCTTGGACAAGCCTTTGGTAATTGTAGAATTTCAATTTTCTCATGATAAAAGTAATATGATATTTTTTCTGAATACTTTATAGAACTTATCGTGATTATTATCCAGGTTCTATAAAGCTTAAAACTCTTTAAATTTTGCAAAATGTCTTTGAGAAAGCAGATTGCAAAAATGTAGAAAGAAAACTAACTCTAGCAATTCTGAATAAGGAAAGATCATAATACATTGTGAAAAATATATTCTCTCTCCTCCACAAAAACCACACCAAAATTAACACCCCCCCCCCCAAATGTAGTCTCAATTCAAATTTATCTTGAGCTATAAGCATGGTCAATCTATAATCAGTAGAGAAACATAACAGAGAGGAAGTTGGAGTAAAGAGAGAATGGTCTTGATGAATTGTAATTAAAATAATTTACTCTTGCACATTGCACAAAATCAGAACCCATGGCTTGTTCCACCGAGGAACCCGGAAGTGAAAGCTTCCTTAACTTCATGGTAAATCAGTTCTTGAGCTGATGTTTGTTGAATGTCATTGTGGACTGTGAAGTCCATTATAAATGGACTCTATCTCAAGTCATCACCAGATGTAAAGTATATTAAACAGGCTGCTATTCTAGCACCTACGAAAGTTGGTGCAAATTTGAGCTTAGGATATTTCTAACACAGCTACAATGTAAATTATTCAATTGAATAATCACTTAAATTTCAAGTCTCAGAATAAAACCATAACTTGAATTTCTAGTCTCAGAATATGTATTTATAAATATATATATATATATTATATTCTGGTTGCAGAATATATACATATATCAAAATACATACACAGATACACACATACACACACACACACACACACACACACACACACACACAAAACCCCTGCCCAGTTACATGTACAAAGCAGGTTTCAAGTTTGTAAATGAATACTTCAGTTTCTACTGTGCTTAAACCACATCTTTGAATCTGTAGTATTACATTTTTGGTTGCTATCTAACAAGTCACTCCAAAACTTCGTGGCTGAAGACACTCATGTTTTTCATGCATTTTCTTTCAGATATTGAGAGGCTTTCATGAACTTGTTGGTTCTATGAGTGGGCTACCTCATTAGGAGGCTTATTTCAGGCTGGAAAATGTCCTTCAAAGGAGCTCACTTGCATTGTTGGCTGTTGACCTACATGGCCCAGTTCTCCTTCAAGTAGAATGTGTGAGTTGCTTGAGTGTCTTCACAGAATGAACACTGGCTGCTCAAGACAAGCTTTTCCTCTCGTTAGAGGAAATGTACGCATCTAATAAAAAGCCATCTTTCTATTTATGGTCACCATAACCAAAAGGCAGTGTCACTTCTTTGGCAGTCTGTCAGTCCAGCAAGTACCAAGTCAGTCCAGATGGAAAAGGGGGACTTAGCAATATTACATGATAAAAGATGGGGTAGAATAGTATATCCATTGATGTAAACACCTTTGGACAAGATAATCTGTCATGGGCTTTATAAATATTTGGGAGATCATTCAGGAAATATTTGTATGTTCCTTCATCAAAATGAAGAACTTCAAATAATTTTATCTGAAAGGAGATCAATGTGCTCGGGCTTAAATCCACCCTCTAAATCTTCTCTGAGTCCTGATGGGAAAAGTTAGCCTCTCAGAATATAGTTTGCCTTATCTATTAACTCCCATACAATATGCTTCCCATAAGGCTTAAGTAAAGTCTCTAAGGGCACCAGCCTAGAGATTGGTACCTAAAGGGCAGGTGCATATAAACAGAAACATTACATGATTACTTTTAAAATAATTTTTCAAGGTAACACAAATGCTTTAACCTAAAATCCAACAGTTTCTTCATAATAACAAGCCATTGAATATTGCATTCATACAGTAAATAAATAACCAGTCATTTGTATGTGTGCCCCACATGTTACTTGTCTCACAATTCGATTATAAACAAAAGCCCTTTCTTAATGTGACTTCAAATACCAACTGGAAAGCTATGCTCTCCAAGTTCCAAGTGCCATTATTTATTTGGGGATGATAAATGTGATCTGTGTTACTTATTATGCCAACAGTGAACTTATGAATTACTTTTTAATTATTCAATCTGATAGGATACAAAGTATTTATAATTAATAGGAGCCTAGAATTGAGAGCAATTTTCTTTTTTTCCCGTTTAGTTAAGAAACTTGATATAAGCAATAATATAGCTGAGTTTAGCACACAGAAAAGTACAATCATAATTTCAAATTGTTATGCATATAACTAAATGAGCTTCTTTTCCTCATTTTAAAGATGATTAAGGGGTTTTGTTTACCTAAAATTATTGGAGCCATATCTGCTGGGAGGCTGACATTCCAGGTTAGCAGAAAGTGTTCATGCACTAAGCATACATATCAGGTTTCCATAATTCATCAGCTCCATTTTTGCACTTCCTATGCACTTACAGAGACAGCATACATTATCCAGTGATGGATGGGATGCTGATTAAATAAAATTTGTTGCTCTGGCCCAGAATACATATATTTTCACATTGATTTAAGAACTTCTAAATGGTGTCCTTAAAACCGATTGCAGGTTTATACCAGAACTGAACACCAGGAGTTGTTAGGAATTTGATAAGCCAAAAGGTTGCTTTTCCTTGACTTTGAAGAGAATACTCTTCACTTTGGCCAGTCAAAGAGAGATAGAGGAGAGAGAAAACTGGAACTTGGCACTATTTCAGACCTTCAGTAGTTCTTGAGATCCACATGGTGTTCAAAATACTGTGCCAGACAAGACTATTCTTTATTTTCAAGGAAGTCAATGATGCAGAAAAAAACTAACCTTTTCAAACATCCCTTATGAGAACCACTAGGTACTATCACACCGTAAAAGGTCTAAGAACACAAAAATTCTTTTAGATGACTTTAGCTCCATCTCTCTCAATTATACTTAGACAGGAAGTTCTTTTTCTTTCCCCTCAAAGATATAGGTTGACACTTCATAGCCCCTTATCCTCTTGTAAGATTTGTCCATTCTCTATTCCAAAGGGTATGGAGAAAATCATTTGATCTACCAAAGTTCCTAATGACAGACATTTTTATTTTGGAACAATCTTTGTATCGCAAATTATAACATATAACCATTATTGTCTTTATATGTGCTCTTATATCTAGGATGTATGGTTGACCTAATATTGATAGAAGCATCTACCAATTTCCAAATCTGTTCCATGGAGATGAAAGTGCTACAAACTGTGTTTCACAGTAGAAGTCTTACCATTTCTCTGTAGTAACAATTAGAGCAAGAGATGCTAATGTTAGGACACGAAGCTCCATCTGCTGTATTTCTATAGAAGCCAGCCTTCTGTTTTGCCCTGATCACATTCTAGATCTGGGTATACATTCCCATCAAGTGTAAAGTCTGCTGCGAAAGCAGCAAGAGACCCTCTGGCTTTCTAGCCCTGAAACTGTGGGAAGAAGTCTGCAGTTATTCTGAGTTGCATTCAGACAGACCAAGGAATGGTGGAGCAATTATGCAAACTACCAAGTGCTCTTTCTTCTACATTTTCCACTGCCTTTTAGTCATGTGTTTGCTTGTTTGTTTGTTTATCTGTTTGGATTTTGGCTTATTGCATGAAGCACAAAGTTCTCCAAAGTCCATCTGTTTCTTGGTCATGGTTCATGCAATTTGAAAAAACTCTAAGTCTATTCAGTTTTCATGATGACTATGATGATATTTGCATAAATCATTTCCTACATATATTAGCACATACTTTACCAGAACAAATTCCCTTTTGTTAAGTGTTACTGGGTCTGAACAACAAAGCATGTCTGAATGTGCCTTCTCGGTGCTCTAGAATTTAAACTATTCCAATCGCTCCATTTTATGTTGATTAACTCTGAGATGAGGTCTTACTTTATGCCCAGGTCAGCCTGGACCACAATCTTTTTGTTTGGGCTTTCTCATTTTTCTAAAATTACGGGAATATGCTTATGACATGTAGTCAGAAAATAAAGATTATTTCCAAACATTTCTTGAGATATTGCTATCTTCCAACACTCTTTCTAGGTTCTGAAATTAATCAGTAAGATAGGTACAGTCCCTGCTCTCATGAAGCAAATGCACTGAAGATCTTTTACTCTTGAGAAACTTGAATCCAACCTTGAAAACAGAGAGGGAAAAGAAATATGAGTGACCATTTGGAATTCTGGATGTAAAATATATGCATCACTTATTTTATGTAGACATGCTAGTACGTGGCTGCATAAAATGAGGCTTTTTATTATTCTTTTATGGATTGACCCTAGACTGTGCAATACAAGTGAGATATAAAAGAATAATGGAAAAGACGAGACCTGACTAAATAAATATCTTGAAATCATTTTTAAAAATACTCTGCCATGAGAATAAATTCCTCTTGCACTGTTTTTTTTTTGCTTCTGATCTTTTATAGGTCACCAGAAAGAGGACTATATTAGCAGAATAGTAAGTGCATTAAAAATCTTTACAATACTTCTGAGTCAACACTAGACCTTAAAAACAGAAAGGAAATCCTCAAAATGAATACATTGTGAGAAGGGCACTGAATAGCTTTGGGGAAAGCTGAAAGTCTCTATTCATTTATCTAGGCTGATGGCTATTGCTGTAATAAGAAACTGAAGCCAAATAAATTATAAGACCATTTCAATCAACAGTTTTCAGACTCTAATCAAGCATACTGTGAACACATAGTAAGTATTAGGTAACCCGTGTGATGAAGGATTTGGATTTGTGAGCTGTTTTGCAGTATAAATAAAATGAAGGGGATATGGCAATGCAATATTTACTGTGGGATTTGAGCTGTTATATAATGAAACAACAAGCTACAAATGTGCCCTTTCTAGAATATGATATAAAATAGCTCCGTTGTTAGAAATTACCAAGTCATCGAGAATGATAGATGAATGATTGGGAAGTAGAATCAGAACACTATGATAAAAATGAGGTATTGATTCCTTGAGATTTTAATTTAGATTAGCTCACTCAGAAAAAGTAATAAATTGAAATGTACTCAACACGGCATACATTCAAAATAACTTATCAGGATTCCAAAATGAAATCTTGGGCAAGCAATAATTTTAACTGTAGCACTCAGCCAGGTTATCCATACTAAATTATAGCATCTTTGAAAATAATTTGGACAAGAATGAGACACATAGTATATCTCCGAGTGATGAATGAGAGCCTGAGCTTCCATGCCAGAAGAAAAGATGTGGAAAGATCTGCAAGTGAGTATCTGGCTATAATAAATTAGAAAGACAAATATCTGAACTATTAGAAAAGTGATTCAATGTAAGCCATGCCACATATATTTGTCCAATGCTTATTTCAACTGGTGGTTTCAGGCAGTCAAAGGAAAGGAATTATCTTTCAGTGAAATATGGGATTGTATCTTGCTTTTTGTATCTAGATTTCTCATGAGTTTAATTTGTTGGTGCTTAACTTTCATCTAAAGAATTTTTCATGCAGCCTTCTTAGAGGTTTTTGTAAGCAACTAAATCAAATAGTGCATACCAATTTGCTAACACAAAGCTTGGTTGACACTAAGATGATGATACAATAATTATAATCGCTACAGTGATTATTCACAGGTTTTGAGTTTTTATTATAAATTAGGCACTGGCGTAAAAAAATCTTATAATTAGATATAACATTGAATTCAGTATTAAGTCCCCTTGCTCGCAGTTGTATCATTTAGTTTTATTTTGTCTATACTAAATCCATGATCACAAACCAGGGTTTTAGTAATTGATTTTCAGGCTGTTAATAAATATACCTGCACTGTCTTACCACCTTTTCTACCAATTTATATTACCCAGGATGATTTGTTTCTCTCTCTCTCTCTCTCTCTCTCTCTCTCTCTCTCTCTCTCTCTCTCTCTCTCTCTCTCACACACACACACACACACACACACACACACAATGTCCCTAGGAGGATTCCCAATTTAATTAGCTTTCCTTTTCTGCCCCATTTTGGGAAACTGACCTTTAAAGATTCAGATTTTTTTTAACAGCTGACCATTAGTAAGTGATTTTTCTGGTGTTCACAGTCTGCAGTATTCATCTTTAAAATTGTTCACTGCTCTTAGTAAAGGATGACTTAGTGTCTGTGCTGGCTCCTTCATTACAGCTCAGTTTTCTAATTTTCACTTGAAAGATTTTCTCTTTTGTTGGTTCAATGCTTACCCTTTTAAAAGCATGTTCTTTGTTAAAGGTGTAGCTTCTGTAGCATCCTGGAATGCTTCAGAGGGCCATTGAGCTTAATGAGTTAACCATTTCTTTTCCAAAGTGTATGTAAGGTACCTACTAAAGATAACTTTTACAGGTTCTCCTGACTGATTACAACAAAAGTCTCTTTTCAACAAAAGCTTTCATAATGAACTTTCATGCTAGTCTGAGAGGAGCAAACTTTTGGTCTCAACTACTGCATAATACATCACATGCCATTTCTGTATTCTTAGACTATTATATAACCATGCTATCTGTTACATCAAAGCTTGTCTTCCAGAATAAAGATGCATTGACAATAGATAAATTCCCTTTCTCTCCAATTGGAGGGCTTTTTTTTTTCTCTTACAGAGCTCCACTGAATGAAGATCACATTTTCTTCTTTGAAATGAGATTTTTAACTTTCACACATATTTATAAAAGAAAAAGCCAAAGAGAAATAGGTAATTTTAACATAAAGGTGTTTTTCTTTCTTCCATGGAATGTGTAAAAAGACTAACCCCATGGAAAGATCAGAGGACTTTTTCAGAAAACAAGGCTTCAAAGCGGTTTTCTTTTTAGCCTTCGCGTGCCCACTTGACAATAGAGGAAAGTCTACAGTCCCTTCCACCCTGCCCATGCTATTTGAACGGTCAAAGGGAACTCCGGACCAGAGGAAGAGGAGGAAAATGTAAAGTCACCAGAAAATAAGGAAGAGGCCTTGCTGGCCTGCTAGTCAGAGCAGCAGGGGAGCTGCAGCTCATGAAGGAAGAGAATTGGTGTCATCCCTTTCCTTTCACTTCTACAACAGGGGAGCAGGGGCTCACAGGCTGCAATGGACACAAGAACCTCCGTCCATCATTCTTCTCTGATTCTAACTCAAATATTTCAGGAACTATAGGGCCAAGCATGAAATAATGTTTTTTGTTACTCTTTTTTGTTTCCTTTTTGTCTTGTTTTTTCATTTATCTGTCTCTGGAAGGGCAACGGAACATAGAAATGGGGGGACAAAGGGTAACAAAATACAACAATGGCACTCACTAGACACTAGGCTGAAAATGAACTATACAACGTGGGGACAGGAGGGAAAACCTGGGAGAGAAAAGAAATGTACTTCTGTGACTTGACTTCTGTGACTGTAAACCCTCTATAAATCACCCTATAGTAACAATATTTTTAAATGAGTTATAAAGGAAGATCCTCTTTGTACAGCGTATGTACTGTGGAAAATTAGTTACAGAAATGGAATTTAGAACTTAAATTTTAACCACTTTGATAAAAACAAACCCTGTAGAATTATTTCACACTAGTAATGTTTTCAAAACCTTCTGGAAAGAACTTATTCTTAAACATGTCTTGAAAGTACCAGGCTCAAAAGCCACCTGTCAACATTGGTTTGCCAATATCAGATAGTTAAGAAACAAATGTTTCTGAAAACAGCAGCTGCCAAGTATTTCTGAAGGAATGCCAGGGTGTTCTGATGACTGCAGAGTGAGAACCACTTCCCTTCTCGAAATGCCATATTATCTCCCCTCAGCCATTCGTTCACCCAGAACACTCTCCTGACTAACTTCTACTTCTCTGTGCTCCTACCTGCCATTTCCCCTTGGACCCTTTGTTGATTCTTCAGGATACCTGTTGATTCCTTTCTGTGTACAGGGCACCTCATTTACACAGCAGGGGATGCCTATAATTTTCAGTCCGTTGTCTACATCTTCTTTGTGATATTTCATGAAAGAGAGTCCTAGAAACAGAAGGTTTCAGGAAGTTATAAATCACACCTTATTTATCCTATAATCCAGCTTGGACTAATTCTGCTAATAATTATCTGATAAAGTTACCATGATTGAGTCATGGTACTATGAAATAGCCTCAATCTCCTTTCAAAAGCACAAAGTACCTCTATTTAAAGATCTAGGTCTTACACTACCTTCTTTATAGACCTTCAAAGTTTCTCATATTAAATAAGACTATTTAAAATCTGGTTTTGACCATCCCAATATTGTTCCTGAAGGGCAATTTCATAATGCCCAAGCAATTCTGGGACTTCTGATCTGCATCTGGACAAAAGTTAGGAGCGCATCTGCCTGCCTGCCTGCCTGCCTGCCTTCTTCCTTCCTCTTTTCCTTCTGCTTTCTTTCTTCCCTCAAGTAATTGGTCATTCTAAACCTCAATTCTGAGTGGTTAGGGAAACCATTGTGGATATAGTCTGACTCCTTTTCTTATATAGCCATATAGTTTCCAGAAACACATCTGATCAAAACTCCCCTTGCATTTCTCTACTTTTCTGCCAAATCTTTTATGTCTATACCAACCAGTGCATGAATTTGGAACAGTAGACCAAATACAAATCACATTTAGAGTCCCAGTGGAAAAAGGAATCAGCTACAAAACAATCCAAAGTCCACTTAACATGCAGATGATGCTAAATGTTTAATATAAAATAAGCAAGTTCGTTACCAAGTTCCACCAATCATTTCAAGATCTGTGCAGAAGATAAAGGAGCTCAACCCGATAATGCCTTACAAGCTGAGCTTGCCAAAAAAAAAATCTGGCTCTTAGATAAACTACAAAATCTCAAATTTGGCTTAAGAATAAGCTTCAAGTCACATGCCAATATTTACCTGTCAAATTTATCTGCCTATCAGACATTTTCTTTAAAATAAAATCTAGCCCCTCAAATAGGCAATTTTAGACACAGATACCAACAAATATGTACTAGATGTGGTGAAAATCATTAGCCCTTAATACTAATGAAGAAAGCAAAATTAAATTATATTGCCAGCTTTAACATAATTAGTGCTGATTTTCATATTTATAGAATGTCATTTCCAAAGTAGATGTGGTCAGTATTGTTGTCTATTGTTCCTCTAGAACAACAGGGGCAGAAGGGAGAATGACAGCTTTCTAACAATATTGTAAGCAGACAACTATTTGTGGAACTATTGAATGATCCCAAGGCTGGAAATAGATGCTCATGAAGCCCATAAATTCAAAACACTCTTATTTTGTGGCAAATAGCAATGGCTTTTATGAAGCAAAAGACCATAGTTCAAAGAAATAATGTTGAAATTAAAGTAACTGTGAGATGTGGTAATAAATTTACACAGTTAAGATAGGCTATGCAAGCATTTTCTGAAATTTTGGAGATATTTGTCTGCTGTTTATCCGCTCTCTGCTTTGCATTTTGCGCAGGTTTGTGGAAACATGTCGAGGTCTGGATTTAGAATATGTCTCAGGAAATAGATTTGGCATTTATTTTTGCCCCAAACTCCAGTTTAACTCACTTAGAACTATTCTTTTTTTAATATAATAAGCCTAACTTATTGGCATATTAATTGTATTTGAGTTTGCCCAGCTGCAGACTAATAATAATAATAAAAATAATAATTTTTAATCAAAACAAATTTCAAAAAGAAGAGTTTGAAATTACCTCACACTCATTATACAGCTCACTTGGAGGCAGGCAAACTCTCAGTGAGTCCTATATTATTGTCAATTGTGTTTAAATCTTTGTGTGATGTGCTAAGTGTTCCTTGCCCTTGATTTTCTGAAAATATCCTTTCCAGAGAGTACATGGTGCCCTTAAAAACAGTCAAAGTGAATGTGCTTAAGTGAAAGGATAATGTGAAAATTTTACATATGTTGAAAGGTAACATGTCTTTAGCTGAAGTTGGGTATCATTAGAGGAAAATGAGTCAAATTTCTTCAGTACAGTATTGAATCTGCATTGTGAGCATGAGTGGATTTTCCTGAATGTCTCTTTGGAATCATATATACACAAATACCAATCATATATCCACAGATACTCAATTCAACTGGGTATTTCCTTGAAAATACAGATGGTGCAGACGCAGACTTCAAATCTTTGTGGTTGCCTACATTGACATGATCTTTCCCCATCCACTTCCAGCTAAAAAGCAAAACAATTCTTTCATCTTTTCAGCATCATGGATCAATATTTATTCTCCACCCTTTCAGCCAGGTTGCAGCATTTGATTTTCAGTCCTAAATCACGTTGCATGAAAGTTTGCCCATCATTAAGTGCCTCCTGACCCTGCATGGATATTGAATCGTGTCCACTTAAAACTTGTAGATCTTCCCTAAGGCCAATCCCCAAGTGCAACTGTCAAATCTTTCAGCTTCTTGGCAGCTCCTAGAAATCTATGTTTTCTTATGAGTCCAACTTGCGTAGCTTAAAATTTGTTGTTTCCCAGTTTTTGGATGTTGTGCTAGAAGGGTTTTGGGTTTATCTAGTCCACCACAATACCAAATATGAAACTTCACTGAAGCCATTATACATACTTAAAACAAAATGAAATTGAAATACACCAACCCGATATCCCGCCTAATTTTTGCTCATTAATGTGTATTTTTATATTTATTATTTCCCAAAGCCTAACCGTTGCTATAAAAATTGTTTTATTTATACAGTCAGAAAACTCAATCTGATATTATATGTTTAAAATGAAAAGAACTTATAATGACTTATAATGGAATAAGAAATTAAAAAATAAATCTGTGCTAGACATATGTTTAAGCACATGTTTGCTTACAAAGAATATAGAATATATACATACATAAAATATATTTGTATATATCCTTCTGGTACTATATATCTGCATGTATATATAATAAAACTTCATGGAATTATGTCATATATTTTAAGAAAATGGTTTGTCTTCTGTCTAACAGCTCTACTAATTGCTGAGAGAAGTATGTTGAAATACTCAGCTACATTTTTGGTCTGTCTATTTCCTTTCAGTTTTGTCAAATATTTTGAAGCTTTGTTGTTTTGCATGTGACTATCTACTAGAGTAGATACATTTTAACATTGTAACATACTCCTTTATTCCCCTTATTTTAACTCTACATTAATAATATTAACACTAATTTTTTAATCTATTGTCTGTACATTTCATCTTTTCTAAATTTTCTTTTTTCAATTTTTGATTAGGACATAATGTCTTTACATTTTATAGGATAAAATGTTTACCCATGTGTGCAGAATATGCTGATCATGTCAAGGTCAATTAGAATTTACATTATCCTCATTGCCTCTTTATGTCAGGAGGCTTCAAGCTCATCTTCACAAAAGAGTAGGTTGATCATAGGTCATTTTCTATTTCTATTGTTAACCTCACTGTTTCTGAGGTCAATCAGGTTTCTCTTAAGTGGTCAGGTGGCAAGTATATATATGTATGGCTTATGTGTGCTCTCTGACAACTACTCACTTCTCCCATGATAGCATGAAAGTAACCATAATGGATACACAGGTGAATGGGCATGTCTGTTCCAATGAGTTTTTACTTAATCCTAATAGCTGGTCCATGGACTGTTACTTACTCACCCCTAATCTGTGCTATTACATCTGCAACTAGTTTCCTAGGTATAACATATAAGACAGTGGTAGAAACTGAGGCTTTTGGGGAAATAACTATATTACCGTATAAACAGCCCATGACTCTATTGTAAAGCTGTAGTCATAGTTGAAATATATTGATCCTTTATCACTACCTAATAAAGACAGCAGCCTATCATTACACTTCCCAATTCCTCCCACCCATGATCCACCCTCAGGAAACCACTGATCTGTTTTTACACTCAAGGCCAGCACTCTATCACTATTGAGCCACAACTTCACTTCTAGTTTTCTGGTGGTTAATTGGAGGTAAGAGTCTCATGGGCTTTCTTGCCTAGGATGGCTTTGAACCACTATCCTCAGATCTCAGCCTCCTGAATGACTAGGATTATAAGCATGAACCACCAGCACCCAGCCATCGGATATGTTCTTTTTGTCTGACTTTTCCACTCACATAATTTGTTTTAAAGTTTAACTATGTTGATGAACATATCAATAGCCCATTCCATTTTATTTCTGATGAGCATTATTTGTAAGAATATGGCAATTTGTTCATGTATTTTCTTATTAATGGCCCCATTTGGGGGCTATTTGAAATAAGTTTACTTTAATAGTTTCTGAAATATTTGAATTTTATTTTTCATTTTTTATTTATTTATTTTCAAAGTGATGTACAGAGAGGTTACAGTTTCATACGTTAGGCTTTGGGTACATTTCTTGTACTCTTTGTTACCTCCTCCCTCATTCCTTAGTATTTGAATTTTAATCATTTCGCTTATGTGTTCTCATTTATGCCTATCAATTTTTTTTTTTTTTTTTTTTTTGGCCAGTCCTGGGCCTTGGACTCAGGGCCTGAGCACTGTCCCTGGCTTCCTTTTGCTCAAGGCTAGCACTCTGCCACTTGAGCCACAGCGCCACTTCTGGCCGTTTTCTGTATATGTGGTGCTGGGGAATCGAACCCAGGGCCTCATGTATACGAGGCAGGCTCTCTTGCCACTAGGCCATATCCCCAGCCCCGCCTATCAATGTTTTAAGCAATTGTTCTTTATTTGTTTTCTCTTTTATTTACTGAGATATCATATATTTGGTTTTGACTTTTTCAGAGATTACTATTAAATTTTTAACACTGTCATATCTAATCAAATTATAAAGAAAAACAATATGCTTCTCCTGTATGCATATGATTCTCTCTTAAGATTAAAAAATTGTTGTTTATTATTTCTCAAGTATTTATCCCTTGGTCTTGTGTATCTGGGTTACTTATTATCTTTTATTGTTGAATGAAGACCAAATTGATTTAGATCTTAACTTACCCATGTCATAACTTTAACTTCACAATCAAATGAGAAATTGTGTAAACAGAATCTAGTATGTGATTGAACTATATGCAAATGCATTTTGCAGCTATAAAGTGTAACCAGCAGTTTCACATGGTCTAAACTAACCAGTTATCAATTTTTTTTACATCAAAGGTCATTTGACTTTTCTTTCATTTGTCATACTTTTGTCTATCAAATGTTATTCATTTCTCTTCTATTGCTATTTAGAAATTCTACTTAGTCTTAGGCAGTTTCATTCTAATTTTGAATTTTTAGATGCCTTTCATTCATTATTTTTGAAAAGTTAGTAGCCATTTTTTAGACATTTGCACTCTCTTACTCTTTTTAGTGATTCTACTTAGAATTCCTGTTAATGTTGGACATTCTGTTTCCATTGTTTCATACTATTGTTTTGTTGTGTTCAATCGCTTATCATTTATGATACATTATTGTTTTCTTCTTAGCTACAAGTTTCTGCCCACTAATCCCATCTAACTGTGTTATATGATTAAGCATATCTGTTGTATTCTTAGATCCACTGGTTATAATTTTTGCTTCTTAAAGTTTTATATACTTTTCCACATTTTGTACTTTTAGGTAATGTCTTGTGTTTATGTATGTGATAGTTATTACAGCCCTTTTTGTTTTATCTTTTTTTTTACCATTTGTAATATGAATACCTTAAATGTGCCATCAATTCTGCATTATATTGTGTTTTGACTTGAAACCATTTAAATTGATTCCTCTTTGTTGTTGTTATTATTATTATTATTATTATTATTATTATTATTATTCCAGTACTGAGGTTTGAACTCAGAGTGTGAGCACTGTCCCTGAGCAACTTTTGCTCAAAGCTAGCACTCTACCAATTGAGCCACAGTGCCACTTCAGGCTTTTTCTGTTTATGTGGTGCTAAAGAATCAAACCCAGGGCTTCATGCATGCTAGGCAAGCACTCTATTGCTAAGCCATATTCCCAGCCCCTTGGTTACTCACGTTCAGCTGGCATCATTTGTTTGTGGGGCCTTGAGTATTTTGTTTGGCACATAATTTGGACACTTTTTAAAGAGTTTTCATTTATTT
Source organism: Perognathus longimembris pacificus (assembly GCF_023159225.1). Taxonomy (NCBI): domain Eukaryota; kingdom Metazoa; phylum Chordata; class Mammalia; order Rodentia; family Heteromyidae; genus Perognathus; species Perognathus longimembris. The sequence continues at coordinate 17,494,578 of NC_063172.1, forward strand.
ATGACAGGAAATGACTAAAGCCAATTTTTATGTTGAAAAATTTGGTTGAAGTTCCAACCTACATGGGCAGTGCAAAATTTAAAATCCCATAAAACATTTAATCAATTAGGTTTCGCAGATTTTAGAAAATTGTGTTCCTTGAAAAATATTCCTTCAATTAAAATATAATCCACTGACTAAGAGAATATATCTATAATATATAACAAAAGACTTAGATTCCAAACCCCTAACAATGTTCTTTAATAAAATGATAGAAATAGCCATAAGACCTGAACAAACTTCACAAAAGATGATAAACATTAGACAGGTGAAATGATACTCAAAATCATTAGTCAATAATGAATTGCTAAGTCAAGTGAAACAGAGATCTTATATCAACTAGAATTCTTACATGTGGCTGGCAGAAATGTAAAGTGGGACAGCTTCTTTGGAAACATGATTATCAGTATCTAATATCATTAAACATACTTGCCATATAATTCAACAATTCTACTCTGATTATTTTTAGCAAACAGAAACATATGTAGTCACACAAAACCTTGAATTACAGCATTCATGACAACTTCATTCAGAGAAGTCAAAACAAAAGAACAAACCACAGATTCACGTGACTGAATAACATAATAAAAGGGATGAATCTGAAAGAAAATATTACTCCACAATAAAAATATTTAGAAAAAAACTTAGACATTTGTATGAAATTTCACAGCAGTTAAAACTGATTAGAATATTTGAGTGGTTTCCTGGGGAGGAAAAAGTCACTGCAAAGTGGTTTGGGGGAATGTTTCATGGTAATAGACTATCCTATGGTGGGTAGTTGCATAATGTGTATGTTTGTGAAAACTCCTAAAACAATATACTTGAGATGAGTGTCTTTTAGTGAATATGAGTTGTAGATTAATAATTCTGATTTAAAACTATGGATCAAAATGACTTGCTAACTATGCCAGTTGGTCACACAACCAAGAGATTCTAGCAACAAGACCATTGACACTGATGATGGTGATGTTGGGTTTGTTGGCATAAGATTCCATTTTCGTTTGCTTGCAATTCAGTGAAGTAGTTTATAAATACAGTGTATCTTGATTGATATCACCCTTTTTAACATCTCACTCATCCCTCCCAACCTACCACTTCCCTTGTTTTTCTTAATTTTGTAGGACATACATTGAGTTTTTGATTGCATTCTCTTCTTCTCTTCCTTGTCTACTTCTCTTTCTTTGATCCCCACCCTACCCTTTCCAACTATACATTTTCCAGTTCCTATTTTGTTGACCTTTATTTTGCTTTTCTAATGAATTACAGTCAGAGTTCTTCCCTGAATCTACCCTATTTCAATTAATGCATTTGTATACTATTGCATACTACCCACTATATTTACTTATACATTTATAAACTAATTCTGGCTTCCACAGTTGAGAGGAAATATGTAATCTTTGCCTCTCTGGGATTCCATAACTCCCTATGGCTAGGAAGACTTTATCCTTAGAGTCTGAGGAGTTAGAGCCCCACACAAGTCTGATGTGTAAAACTAGACAGGTTATGGCTTTTTTTCAGTTTCCACTAGGCTAGATTCAAGTCTAGGACAAAGTTAAAATTATGAAACCTCAAGCATGGAAATTACAAAAATGAAAACAGAGTCCTGTCCTTAGTAGCTTAGACAAATTCTCTATTGCAAAATACTCTTCATTTCTGTTTCTTCACTTAGTAGCAATTTCTTAGAAGATTATCAAAATAGCTCTCTTCTTCCCGTATCTTTACATCTGTTTGACACTTATTTGTCTCTGGCTCACTAATAACTGGGCTGTTGAATTTCTTGTTACAGAGTCTGAACCAGATACTAAGTTTCAGGCTTTTGTGTGGGCATCTAAGTGGAAGTTGCCAATTTTTCTTAAACAGCCAGATAGTAAATGTTTTAGGGCCCAGAAGAAAAAGTAAGAACATCACATAACTATGTTTGTAACCATTAAAAAATATAGCTATTTAAATATGCAATTTCGATATCCAATTTAGCCAAGAAGTGTTCAGATGAGCTCTGTAAACTAAGCTCAAAGAGCTGCTAACACTCATAGCTAGCTGACTGGTAACAATACCGTATTTTTAGAACCAGTGAAGTGTAAATTCAGAGGCAAGATAAGCCTGCACAAGCCTGTTATATTCTCTAGACTCCATAAGCTGTTTTGTAACCAGGGCAATTAGCACCAAATGAGCAAAATCTACAGTGCATTCAGTTTTTTTCCCCCTCACTCTTCTGAGTCCTTCAGAAAATAAGACTCTAAATCTTAAATAGCATCATCACTATCCTAGCATAAAAGTGCTATCCAGTTTCTCATAGTATTATAGTGAAAGAGCATTCAACCCTTTTATTGTCAAAGATGTCTGTCAACCTCCTCTCCAGTACACGCTTCTACTGCTGGACCTTATTATCTTCCTTACCATTGTGGAAAGAGTGCAGGCCTCCATCAGAGCCTTCTCAGGGGGTTGGTAGCTTCTGCCATGGAGATTAGAGTGGCAGCTTGATGCCTCTGTGTGAAATAACATGTCAGTATCCAACCTTGTTCAGCAATGAGATGTGGCACTTCTAGAAGCTCAAATTCTCCAGAGCCACTGCCTTCTGTGGAGAGTGGATAAATGTAGAGATGAAAAGTGCCTTTATCGCTTCTATTCCCTATCTATCTGATTGCATATTGTGTTGTTTTGATTTACAACTCACTCTTGAAATTCCTGGTTTGATGGTATCTATTATCTGTGCTTGTCACTTGCAAGAATTGAACTTCATTTTCTTTATTGCTTCTATGTACCTGTGGTGGATGAGCAATGGCCTTCTCTGGGCCTTCATTTTCACAGACTGTCCATAAAAAGGTTGACAGTGAAGTCCTCAAATGCACATATGGCATGTGTGTCACAAACAAAAACAATAAGCCTGAAAGATAAAAGTAAATAAATAAAAATAACAAATATGCCATGGGCACTGAAATAAAAGAAGTCATATTTCATAGTTAGGAAAAAGATTAAATAATTCAAAACAGAATATCAAGTTATGTGGGTCTCAGGCTGTCATTCTTTAAGTTAAGTAATATTTCAGAAATGAGTATTTTCATCTTTAAGGTAAATCAATTAACATTTCAGAAGTGAACATTTTATTAAAATTCCTATACCACAGCTTTGTTTCAAAGAATAAATCAGATGTTATTCAGCACTTGGCACTTTGAAAGAACCTCTATCCTCTTTGTGTAGGTAATACACAAACAGCATGTTCAAACTGAATTATTTGAGAATGTCACTGTCTAGTTGTTGAGCACAGGTGATGTAACATAGAAAGCTTGTATCCACTTTATATTACTATAACAAAATGCCATTGAAATTAACTTATCAAAAGAAAAAGGATTATTTAGCTTATGGTTTTACAGGTTCTGGTCCCAAGATGTGGTTTCCCCATTGCTTTGGGCCTCTGGTGATGATGGTGTCATGATAGGAACCTATATAGGCGAAACAAATCATTCCTATCAGTGGCTAGGAAGCCAAAACAACAACAACAAAAATGAGGCTGAGACCAGCTCCCACAATTCCCTTTAACACCACACCACCAGGAACCAAACAACATGCCACTAGGCCCCACTTCTGTGTCCATAGCACCTCCCAATAGTGTTACTCCAGGGACCTCAGTTGGACACCTAGATCTGTAGGGAATGCTATCCATATTCAGATAATAGCAAATGGGGAGCTGTTATTACCCTTAGACTTGAATGGTGAGAGGTAGTTACCACTCCTGATAGTAGATGTGGATAGGATCACCAGTGAGGAGCTAGGTGTCATTGAGAATCTACTCATCCTGTGCCATCCTAGCAGGGAGATAAGCAAGAAATCCACAAATACCCCAAACTCACTCTGGCTGTCCCCTAATCTCCAGCTTATGACTCATGACTACTTCTACTGCTAGACCTAATTACCAGAGAAGCCAGAAAGCAAGGCAGCAACAGTGCAGAGAAAAGACTGGATCAGAAGGAACAAGCAAGGTTTGGGTAGTAGTTGTACAAAGCACAAATGTGATCATATCATTGGACACCCTATATGATATGTCCACGCCAACGTCTTGAGTTTTACCTAGATCACTCTCCTCCTGCACACTCAAATCATATCTTATACCATCTCTTCTCTTTTTTTTACCCATTTTCCCCCTTTATTGTCAAATTGGAGTACAGAGGAGTTAGTTTCACATGTAAGGCAATAAGTACATTTCTTTTTCAACTTGTTGTCTCTTCCCTCATCCCCCGCCCCCCACCTCCCCCCCCCCCCCCCCCCCCCCGTCTCCCTTTCCCTCCCTTCCCCACCATGAGATGTACAATTGGTTTATACCAAATGGTATTGCAAGTATTGGCTTTGGAATGGTTTGTTTTTTTATCCTTTGTCTCTTGATTTTGGTATTCTTTTTCCCCTCCCTAGTTCTAATACTGTATCCAGGGTACTAAGATCAGATACTTGTATCTACTTGTATCTACTCTATGAACTTTGTTATTGCCACCATGCCCATGTTTTTCCTAGAGCTGTTCAAATCTCTCTTTCCTTATCCCTCAGACTGTGTCTCAAATGTTCTCTCTGCTGAAAATCATTCATAACTCTCCACTCCAAAATAACCTTCATTTAACTGAAGTATAATAGATCCCATAATGATGTCAAATCATATTTTTTTTCAGAAAAACTAGATTAGAGCACAACAAAATAAGCACTAGGAAAGTGGTACATGCAAGGCCAAGGAAAGAAGGGTCTATGAATGAAGGGGAAGCAGAAAAAGAGTGCAATCAAGAATTCATTGTATGTGCCACAAAATTAAGAAACGTAAGAGAAGGGTTGAGTCAAAGAGAGGTAAGAATGGTGAAGGGTGTGACACTCATCAAGATTCATTGTGTTCCTAAACTGCTTGGTTAAATGGTACTTCATTCATACAACTACTTAAAGATAATAAAAATTTAAAAACAATGTGTAGTTTGTAAAACTAAAATAAAGAATAGAATAATCCTCATAGCAGACACTATTGATTTCAACTTAATATCTAATCCTCTTCTTCAAATTAACACCGTGTCTACAGTTTCAGACACACTGTTATCTAATTGAAAGGCTACACTTTGCAACTCTTACAGGCGTGTAGAATTTAACTCCAACTAATGAGATAGGAGCTATGAGTCATGTAGGAATGAGGATGTTTACAGCATGGATGTGACATCTAGAACTCTACTCCTCTTGAGCCGCTTTGAGGACAATAGCAATAGCTTGAGGGCAAATTAAATACTAAATAGTTGGAAAGATGAAAGATCACTGCTTAGCAATTTTGAAATTCCACACTGACATTTTACTCAATAAATTTAAAACATTGCTGCGCACATCCTTCTTTTCATTCTTCTGCTATATCTTCGGTTTCTAAACATTCCCTTGTAACTCTTCCCAATATTTCTTCATTTATTTCTTTCACAGGGCTTATTATGATCTTATGTCACAATTTTTCCATTTATATTTGTTTTCTATTATATTTGTGCAGTTCTATATTATTTTATCTTATATAACTAATTGTGTATTAGTCATTTATAATTTTTTTCCTTTGGTCATGACTGCCTCATAACATTAAGAACCATTTTGAATAAATGGGTCAATTTATCTTGATTATACTATAGATGAAAATGTTTTCCTTTAGGCCATATATTCTTTATATATATATATTTGTTTATTTATTTTATTAGGAGAGAACACATGTAAAGAATTTTATGCCATATATTCTTAATAATTTTCTTATTCTCCACTGAAATATTTATAGAACACCAAAACCAGTAAAATTGTTTCTAAAGTATAGTGACTATATTTAATTCAATGCAAGGCCAGTATTTAGCTGAGAACCAAGATCTAAAGGTCTTGTAGGTGCTCTCATTGAATCAAAGACAAACTAAAATTAAATTGCTTTATTAAATTAGTCTTAACATTTTTAAAGGGGATCGATTTAGAGCTGTTTCCATCCAGCTTCCAGGAAGAAGCTTCTGTTAATGAAAATCTACAGGAACTGCTTGAAGGTCAATACACATGTATGTTCACGACTGAATCCTGCTGGGCTCTTTTACAATAATTAATACCGTGGGGAGTCTTTCCCCCAGATAAAACATTTGTACCACTTGATGAGTACACAGTGAAGCTGGTCTACATGTGGTCTTTCCACTCTGCAGCAGCAGATTGACCTCTGATGGTGTTCTCTCTTCTTGTAACTACAAGGGAAGGAATATGCAGTTTCCTTTTTCTGAGTTACCAATCTTGGATTATTTGAATTGCTTTAGGATGATTTGATTTTATAAAATTTGTTCCCATTAGTAAAAGAAGATATTGACAGAAGGTGTTTGGGATGTGGGCTTGTGAATTTGACTTTCTTCTCTAAATCTCTCTAGGAAAACAGAATTTAAGATAGTTAAAAATGAGCTACTTATAATAATGATGGTAATAAATAATAGCCAACATTGGTTTTAGCATGTAAGAGAAACTCTTCTAAACCTACTGCATTCATTAAAAAAATTTTATTGTAAAGGTGATGTACAGAGGGATTACAGTTACATAAGTCAGTTTATGAGTACATTTCTTTTTTAACAGTGTCACCCATTCCTCACTTACTCCCAGTTTTTTCCCTCCCTATCCCCATCCTCCCAAGTTGTATAGCTTATTTCAGTTCATTTAGTTTCATCATTATATTATCTGTATAATGAAGTGTTATAATTATATCTCAAAGCTGTAATGAAAATATAAAACTACTTAAAGCACAAAAATGCTGATATTGACTCATGGTTTCAGAGAGGTCAGTCTCTTACAGTGAAGAGTGTGGTAATACTGAGGATCACATCTTAATGGCCAGGAAGCAGACTACCGGAATCAAGAGGCCAGGGCAAGATACAGCCCCTGAGGACACATCCCAGTGGCCCATTCCCTCCTACTACGCCCCACTTCCTACCTTTCTCTATTTCCCAATGATATCACAATATAGCTGAAACAAATATAGAGAAATATAGAGAAAACAAAGGGCTAATCCACTCAGTATGTTAAAGGCTTCATGGTCTGATTGTCCCTGGGAGTTTCATCACAGACATCCCCAGACACATGTTTTTTTACTCTCCAAGGCCTTTCTCAATCCAATCAAGTTGACATTTAAGATTGTCCATCCCAGATATAGAACAGGATTTCTCTGTCTCAGTGCTATTAATATTTGGGTGGAGATAATTTTTCATTATGAGGGGCTATTCTGGTGCCTCATCAGATGTTTGGCAACATGCCAGGTCTCTCCCCCTTAGATATCAGTAGTATAGGCCTTCACTCTTTCATCTCTCAGCTATAACAACCAAAATATCTGCAGACATTTCTAAGTATTATATGCTGGGTAGACTGTCCCTCAGAAAAGAACTCACTATCTATTTTACATTACTTTTGCAGGTAGTAAAGATAGTTGATGCAAAATGGTCAGTACACAGCAGGGCTCCAGTGAATGTGAACTACTATTGATTATATTTTATTTTATCTCATTCTTAGATTAGCATTCTCTCCAGGCCAGAACATATATCACTTTCCTAGATTTTTGGTGGGATCCAATGAGCTAATATATATGAAAATGATCGCACATTGCTCAAAATCCATGTCCCTAGTGGAACCATATCACACTCTGTTGTGTAATAAATAAAGCATTTCTTTCTTTGCAAGTCAGTAGTCAATATTGCAGTGATCTAAAGGTGTAGGAAGTCTAGAATCCACTCAGCTCCAACCTAATTCTCTAGTTCATGGATAGGCACAAATGTTGACTCTGCACAGTTCCCTGTTAGTTTCAATCATAGCTAGAACACTTTCCAATTATCAAGGTTTTGAGTTCAGTGGAACCAGAAATTCTTGGTAACTTTTTCAAGTACATTAGGAGATCTTCCTTCACTGAGTACTTTGGCCTCCAATGTATTTTTGATCTTTGCACGATTTCTGCCCAAGGCAGTTGCACATTATTGACCCTGGGCTAGCTATTTCTAGTCTTCCATTTCTGCCAGAAATTGAGTAAAATAAAGAAGAGCATTTTGTGTCAGGAAAGTAAAAGGAGAAGTTACCTACCTTTTCTTGGCAGAAATATTAAAATGTTTTGAGTAGATTTTTTTCTTTCACTGAATGGTATATAACACATAGTAAAATTCTCAGAAAATAGTTGTTGAAAGAATACAGAATCAGAGGAGAATTAGCTCTCAAAAAAGCTACAGTATAGAAAGTACTTTATACTACAAAGGAATATTATTCCAATGGAATTGAAGAAACAGAACCAAATAAAAATAAGAATTTAATACATGACCCGTTTTTAGTCAGTGGGAGAGAATATGTATAATTCAGTACAATGTTGAGGAGCAAAATTTTAAAAATAAGATAGGATCTTGACTCCTTAATTTAAAATAAACACAAAAAAATCTCCAAGTTCTCCAAGCACTATGAAACGTAAATATGCTATGGTAATTTCGGCTAAGCTGAGAAAAAGTATGAGTATGAGTAACAGAAAAGTAAGCTCGCAACAATAATCATAAGAATAATAAGCCTTCCAGAGATGCAGGGAAATTTCCAGAACAGCAATGGAGGACATTCAGAGCTCTCAAAAACAAGACTGATAAAACTACCAAGTGTGCAAAGGGGATGGATTTTGAATTTCTGAGGGGAGGAGAAATAGGCAGCTAATGAGATCTTATTCACTTCTTCATTTTTTCATCTTTACTGAGGTACTTTTGTCTAGTGAAAATGTATGTATATTTAAGGGAGACAATTTGATTGTTTAATGATTACCACAATCACACTAATGAACATATCCATCACACACTGGCCATTCATGTGGTCAACAATTGCTACTTTTTAAATGTAAGTATGTATCACTGAACTAGTAACTACAGTCACTGTTGTGTAATTATAACTCTAGACCTGATTCCTAGCTGGAATGATTTTTAGGTACCAAAGCCTTGGCTAAAAAGTTTAATAATGCTCTATCTAACTACAACTCATAACAGATTCTGACAGCAGTTTAGAAATTATGTGTGGAAATAAATATCCTTAATCCACAAATGGTCATCACTGAACAGAACAACTCCTTTATCTCTGTGCAAAAACAAATGTTTTTTTAACAAACATACTAAGAACTAGTCATTCTCGATTACTGGTCAGCAGAATGAAGTCAATTTCCCATTACTGAAGTTGAAGCCACTCAAGGGGAAACACAAACACTATAGCTTCTGGCCTTCTTGGAGAATCAAAAGAATATCCTGGCTTTTTAGTGTTGTGTTAATGTCAGTAACCTTGACTGCTGTGCAAGTGGCAAACAATTCAATTAGCTTGGTGCAGAGCATGGCCTCTGTGCTATCACATAGAGATAGACTTCTGAGAATTACCAAATGAGCTCCCTACGTGAAAAGCAGTGATTCTGAAAGGATTCCAGGCAGATGTAGCTCCTAATTCTGGTCTTAATGTATTCAATTGGTCTGTGATTATAGGTGGGCAGTTACCTATCCCACAGGGGTTCTGAAAATATCAAGCAAAATTGAATATTTATATGTAGACACTTTATTTAGTTCCCAATATTTATTTGCCTGTTTGGTGCTGGGAACAAGTGATTGAGAACAGAAGAATTTGAAATGAATAGGACAATGCGCCAAATGTTCACTGGTGAGATGTGGTAAGAATGTCACTTCATATAGTACGAGCTTAACTATGGAGAAACCAATTCTAAGAAGGAAAAGCAGACACATTTTAAGGGGAAAAAAGCAATGAGTGCAAAGATGCCTTGGGGAGGAAAGAGACTTCTACACCAGAGAAAGACATGTGTCTGAAAGGTGAGGAGTGAGGCAGACTGTGTGTGACATACAGGTGGACACTACTTGCCTCCCATTCTACCCCTGTTCACTGCTAGCAACATCCTGATTTTGTTTAGAGCAAGAGCAGATTAACTTGGATATGAGTGGCCATATCATACAGCTCTGGCCAATGAGATGAGGTCTATTTCCCTGGGGAGAGCCTCTTTTACTTAAGTTAAAGAGAATACTGCATGCATCACAATCCATGAGCATTTGCCCTGGCACCATGTGCTTCTTCTGGCCTCAAATAATGGCTCCATCTATGCTGTTGAGGCAGCCATCTTGTGGCCACAAGAACCACAATGCCATAGTCAGGAGTAGAAGAAAGTATTCTAGATTCTTCGATAACTTTCTTCATCAGCAGCTGGGAATTTTTACTTTTGGAAAGCTGCTATAAAAATTGAGTTCCTTCCTTTTGCTGATCTATTTGAGTTGATTTTTCTTTTTAATAAATTCAAACCACAGCTCCGAACTGATATAGTTGTAGAGGTCCAAAGAAAGCTGGCCAGGTAGGGCTTTATAAAATACAGAAGAGACCCAAAAACTTAAGGATTATGAAACAACCAATTGAAATGAATGGTACACTTGGAGTTTTTAATAAACAGATAATAACACTGTCAAAATAGCAATATTCACATATTAATTGTTGGTCTAGAAACAAAAACATAGGTTAGATCTGCCTACTGCTTCAGTTTCTTTCCTGAAATATATTGTTTTCCTATCCAAAGTAACAATCTCAGAAAATTGCCCAAAGTGTACTTTGGGTCAACACTGGTATATCATGCTACATTAGGTGCCAATGATTAAACCCTCACCACCTGGATAGAAAGTGTTGACTTTTCCTAATATCAAAAGAGCAATGACAGCAGAAGCTATATTCAATGTCCTGGAAAATTCTAAGGTTCAACCCACTGAAGGCTATGGGAGATTTGAGAATGCATGATCCCAGAAGGCAGAGATTACTCAAAGGCCATAAATTGTCCAGTGAGCCTGAAGGAACATGAGCATGGAGAAAACAGCATAGGGCCCAAGGTAACCAGGTTCCTGTGGATGGAAGTGGGAAAATCACTTTATCATCACTGCCTTGCCCAAGAAAGAAAATGTAAACTTGAAACCAGCCTTCCAGGATGAAGGCCACACATGAGCCTTATTCCCTTGAAATTCCCTAGAGACCCATTGGCCATCAGCTCATCTGCCAGTGGCATAAATTGCTTCTTATGCTTCCCCACCTTCAGACAGCTGGGGCAGGTGAGCAGGGATAATCATTACCTGCACAGATGTCCTCTCCTTTGTCCTTCTTTGTCCTCTACCATCACAAGAAGCCCTGGTACAGAGTTGTTCAGTGATCATAGGCAGTAACTTTCAAAATAAAACTTGCCAAAGGAGCCTAGATACTAGTATATCAGGATAGATTGTGTATGGATTTATATACATTGTGCCATAACTATTATGAATATAGAGCATATGTAAAGCCAAAAAAACAATCTTACTTCATACAGACTTGCAAGTTAGTACAGCTTGGCTGTTTAGAAATCTAAAGAAGCAAACTAATTTGCGAAAATGGATAACAAGGGCTTCCTTGTGATTCTCAAGTAGAACTTTCAATTTACAAGTCTTTTATCTGTCCTTGCTTTTCATCTGCCCTTCTTCCCTTCAGCATCATTTAAACCTCAGTAGCTGCATCAGCATGAAGGTTTTGAAGAATTGCCTAAAGGCTTCCCAGAAGACTACAAGACAGTCTACTTGGATATTTTCAGGTTTTTCAGATGTAAGACAATGGTCTCTGGATATCTGCCATAGGTCATATGGATTGGTGAAATTTAATCAGCTCAGGGCTAACCTATAAAAACAATAATAACTTGCAGCAGCAGCAGCAGTAGTGACTGTATTGGTAGCACAGTTTTATTCAGCCTGTTGATCACTGTACATACAACCTTTGTCTCTGATATTTTTTACCTCCTCTGAGCTACTCTTTTAAAAAGCAAAGAATCTAGTTAATATTGACCGAAACCACCCAGTCCATATATATCAGAGACAGATTGACCACAGACCACTGCAATCCAACGTTCATGCAAGTCTTAACTATCTTTCCATGTTGTTTCTAGAGATACTAAATTGTGCTAACTCGTATGTTGCACAATAGCTATGCTGAAGCTGTAGAACAGAATTATAGGTGGCATTACATACAGATGCTCAAGCCACATCTTGTAAGAGACCAATAGTATTCAGGGCAAATTGAGCCACTGAAAGAGAACCCATGCTGACAAACTGAAGCAGGATGGTTCAGTGGAGACACACACTAACAAAGACATGTTGCAGTTTGTTATGACCTGAGATTGGTTGATTCTGTGCAGAAATCATTTGGACAGCAATGGGGCCAAGGAACAAAACAAAATGACAAGAGGCATCTGGCAGTAGGCAGAACTGTTTCTCTGTAATATAACACAGACAGCCCAGGTGCTGTGCTCAGAACCCTGGGCAGTATCAGCACACAAATAACTGTAAAGCAATAACCTCCCTGAAATGTCAACTTTGAGGTGAGTTCCTACTATTATGAACACACTTACACTAGTCAATAGTTACTGTTCACAAGGCCAGGTACTGGAGTAGAATCAAACATATTTGTCTTTTGATTATCATAACTACTCTCTACAGAGTTTATGTTAAAGTCAATATGTTTCAACCCTTGGCTTCTTTCTTACAGGACTATGGGATCTAATGGGAAGAGGCTTATAAGAAACAATGTAGGTCTATGGAAAAGCACCCTGGTATTGACTAATAAGATTTATAATAAATATCAGCGCCATATTGATATGCTTGAAACTACACTTATCATTGTGCAACCCAATTTGCCAGCAACAGCAAGAGAGGAGGTCTGCCTTCAGTTATTGATATAGTCGTTTATTCAGCCAGTAATTCTTCAGCATCCATTAATGTTATTCCTGTACATAGATATGGTGGAAGCAACCATTAAATGCAGGAATATATGTCTAATCACAACATGACTAGAGTTACAAAGATCAAAACTAAGCTTCACGCTGGGTCTAAATCAAGACTTGAATGGAAATGTGCCCCTTGTTCTGTAAGGGAGAAGGTGAGACTCATCTAGGTAGAAAGATAATATTTGCAAAGTTCTTGAAGGAGAATGTTGAGACATCTGATGAATGCTGAGGTTACTAGAGTAAGAACAGATGAAGGAAAAGAGATCCAAGTGAGTCTGGAGAGATGGACCACAAGAAAGGACCTGCGTTGGGCTGGGGATATGGCCTAGTGGCAAGAGTGCTCGCCTCGTATACAGGAGGTCCTAGGTTCAATTCCCCAGCACCACATATACAGAAAATGGCCAGAAGTGGCGCTGTGGCTCAAGTGGCAGAGTGCTAGCCTTGAGCAAAAACAAGCCAGGGACAGTGCTCAGTCCCTGAGTCTAAAGCCCAGGACTGGCCAAAAAAAAAAAAAAAAAAAGAGAGAGAGAGAGAAAGAAAGGACCTGAGGACCTCATTCTAGGAGCATGGAAAGTCACAGGAGGAAATTTAATCTAGAGTTTGATGTAGTCACAAAAAGCTAGGAATCCTTCTAAATCTCCACAGTCATTAACTGTACAACACTACCAGACAGATAATTTAATCATCCCTATTGGCAAGATGAGAGCTTTAGCTTTCACCATGACAAAATTTTAATAATGGATGTCAGACAAACAGCAAAAGGCTGACCTGGGATTCATAGCCAAGGCAATCTGGCCTCAGAATCCAACTGACATCACCTCTAACAAGCAGCTTGGTGTCTCAGGGGAGGTTGCATTGGTAGGCATGATCTATTCATTTTTCTTCACTAGGATGTCAGTGAATGAGAGTAGACTAGGAATTCGAGACGAAATCACTGGACATCTATCTGCCTTGGGTGTGTACAGCTGCAGGAGGCCTTTTGACAAATGTGAGCAGAAGTACTTTCTGCACCTATTAGACACTTTGCACTTAAGAGGCTGTGCAAAGGTAGGAGATGGTCCATATTTCAGCACCTTCCATTAAGCTGTCATATGCCTTTCCCACAGCTCCTCCTGTATAGCAAGCCAAGGATTAATAAAATCTTTACTTCCTGAAAGTTTTCTCCTCTCACTTACCCACAGTCTACATTCTGCTTCTGATGGCACCGTATAATAATTTTAATGTGAGATGCCCAAGGTCAAAACCAGCTCTTGGGTGGTTGTGAATCGCTTAGCAGCTGCAGCCAAACTTTAATGAAGGGTGGAAACATCCTGAGCTTTTGCTTCCTTTGGAACACCTACTACTTCCCTTGCAGGTGATCAGTGATAATCATCTCCATGCAAATGTCTCCTTTTTGAAATTTGATATTAAACATTGCTCCATACAATTTCCAAGTGAGAGAAACAAGGGAAATAGAATAGCAAAGCCCGTTAATTCATTGTATTTTGTATCTGTTTGTACATAGAAAACTTTTGTGCATAGGAAACCTGGGGATTGTAGACCTTTAATTGTATCTTAACTAAGCACCTTATTAAACTCTTGAAAGTAATTGTTTTTTGAAGATTATTTTAAAATAAGTAGTCTACTCACAATGCAAATACAAATTCTTATACTGCTCACAAAAAATCACATACAAACACAAATATACAAAGGTACATATACATATATGAAGTGTATATACATAGGTACAAATATGTATATACAAATACATGGGTGTATGGAGAGTAAATCTTCTCTCTTTAATTTACTGATCTACCGGTAACATTCTCCAAACAGATAATTCTGTATTTTCTTACATGCATTCCTTTCTTGCATTTACTTCTAGAGATCCTGGAGATTTACACACAAAATTCAGCCTTACACACACTGTTCCACAGTGTCTAATTTGCATACAATATGTAAATATTAAAAGGTTTTCTTTTTAAAGTATCATATGTAACTGTTAAGCATTTGGCTAGTGTAAGTGACTTATTTCAACTTTCTGTCACTAAAACAAAATACTTGAGATAATCACTTTATAAAGGGTAAAGGTTTGTTGTGGCTTATTGCACTGAGGGTTCCTGTCCATGATCAGTGGGCCCATTGCTCTGTGTTTGTAGTAAGGAAATACCTCATGGCAGGAGCTTGTAGTGGACCAAAACTCCTCAAATCATGACTGGGAACTGAAAGCATGAAGAGAGGCCAGAGTTCCACAATTCTCTTCAAACTCATAATAGCAATAACCTAAAGACCTCCACTAAGCCCCACCACCTCCCAATAGAAACATCCCAAGAACAAAGCCTTTTAATACATAAGTCTTTAGGGGCTATTCAGTATCCAAACTATAACAATAACTGAAGAAGATACTGGTTTTTAATAGCTGTTTTGAAATATTACTTTTATAATGCACAATTGGCTTTTATAAAGTATACAATTTGGTGTTTTGAGTATTTCCTTTCAAAGAATTTTATGACATAGCTACAATCTAATTTTAGAATGAAATGAAACCTAATATACATGAGCAGTCATTTCTTGCTCCCCAAACTCCTCTTCCTTAGTTCTAAAAAATACTAATACATACACAATATCCCCATAGATTTGCTGTTTTTTGACCTTCAATTTCAAGGGAGTCACACTGTGTGGTCTTTTGTGACAAGGTTACGTTACTGACTATAATGTTTTCAAGATCCATGTATGTTGTAGCATGAATTGGTATTTAATTATGTTATTGATATATAATATTCCAATATATAGCTCTCTCTATATTTTATGATGAATATTTAGGCTGCATTATAATTTGAACATGAATTGTTTCCCCGTAAGTTCACATGTTGGAGGCTTGGTTTTCCTTTCAAATATTTCTTAGTCGTTTGTCACAAGGACAAATGTCTGTTCAACACAGCTTGTGTCTAATTTTTGGCTAATATAAATAATACTGATATGAAAATTTGTGTCCAGTATTCAATCTAGAAATATTCATTTCTCTTAGGGATAACATATACAAACAGCCACACATGAGTAGAATTGTTAAGTCATTTGAATTACTCTATGTTGAACATTGTGAGGGATGACAAATTGCTTCCCAAAATATCTGCTCTCACAAGCAATATATGATGTTTCCAGTTTCTTTATATACTAACCAAGAGTTGTTATTTTCTCTCTTTGTGCTTATAGCTGGCACACCTATTGTTTATATCTCTCACCTCCTTGGTTGTTTATTCCTATGTAGTTTCTAGAGGCTATTGTGAATGTAACTGTTGTGGTGTTTTTTTTTTTTTTTATCTCCAGCTTGTTTATTGCTATTGTATTGAAAAAGCTAGTGGGTTTTTTTTTGTAAAATTATTTTATATCTTCATACATTGCTAAAATGTTCATCAGATCTTGGATATTTTTGATAGCATCATTAATATCTTTGAAGTATAAAATTATGCTATCCGCAAAATTGATCATTTGATTTCTCCCTTCTCTGTCTGGATTCCTTCATTGGCTAGAAATCACAGACCTCTACTGAATAAAAAAAATGGGAAAAATAGACACTTGTTTTCCTTTCTGACTTTAGCAGAAATGATTTCAATTTTTTCTCAACTAGCATACTGCTGTCCATGAATTTTTCATATTATTATTATATTGAAATATATTTCTTCTATTCCTACTATCTCAAGAGCTTTTTATAGTAAAAGGATATTGAATTTTTTCAAAGGTTTTCTCTATCAATTTATGTGCTGTATTATATTTACTGATTTTTATATGTTGAGCAATCCTTTCATTACTATAATGAAATCAACTTGATCATTATATATATATATATATAGAGAGAGAGAGAGAGAGAGAGAGAGAGAGAGAGAGACTATATATATAGTCTGTTATGGGACTTGAACTCAGGGCCTGGGCACTTTTGCTGAGCCTCTTTGTGTTCAAAGCTATAGCTCTACCACTTGAGCCACAGCACCACTTTCTTTTTTTTTTAACTTTGTTGTCAAGGTGATGCACAGAGGGGTTACAGTTACATAGGTAAGATAGTGAGTCTATTTCTTGTCATATTTGTTGTCCCTCCCCCATTTTTCTCTCACTTTCCCTCCTCCCCAGTCACTCCAATCACTGTTGGGTTGGGGCCCTTTGTCCTTTGTTGCACAATTTTGAATTGTTAATTGGAAATAAGAGTCTCAAGGAGACTTTTCTGCCCTGTCTGGCTTCAAATTGCGATCTTCATATCTCACCCTCTTGAGTAGCTAGGATTACAGGTGTGAGCTGCTGCCACCTGTATTGTTGAATTCTGTTTGCAAGTGTTTTATTGAGAATTCTTTTTTTTTTTAATTGGGAATTCTTGTGCCTATGTTTCTTTAAGAGATTGGTCTAATGGGCTGGGGATATGGCCTAGTGGCAAGAGAGCTTGCCTCGTATACATGAGGCCCTGGGTTCGATTCCCCAGCACCACATATACAGAAAAAACGGCCAGAAGTGGCGCTGTGGCTCAAGTGGCGGAGTGCTAGCCTTGAGCAAAAAGGAAGCCAGGGACAGTGCTCAAAAAAGGAGATTGGTCTAAAATTTGCTTTTCTGATGGTATCCTTGTCTGGTTTTTAATTGAGTTTAATAATGTTCCTTCTCATTCTCTGTTATGGGAAACTTTGGATAGTATTACTGTTATGGTCTGGTAGAATTCATCAGTGAGTTCTTTAGGTACTGGCCCTTCTTTTTTGGAGATACGACTTGTTGTTGTTTTAATTTTATTGCTTAAGATCTATTCATGTGGTTTATGTCCTTTTGGTTCAGTATTAATAAGTCACAGACATTTAGATAGATTCCTTGTATTTTTCAGTTTGCTTAATATAGGTTTTTAACACAACACAATATATTGGAACTTAACTGTGCAACTCAGAGGGGGAAAGTACTGGGAGGGGAGAGAAGGTTGGAGAAAAATAAGGAAGGGGAAAACAAGTATGACTAGAAATGGACTCACTACCTTATGTAAGTAACTGTAACGCCTCTCTCTGTACATCACCTTTACAATAAAATTTTTTTAAAAAATGATTTTCTCCTGATCTTCTGGATTTCATTCTTATTTGTTGTACTATCCCCATTTTCATCTTTCATTTTTATTAATTTCGTACTTTTTATTTTAGAAATCCTTTTCATTGCTTAGTTTCTTGAGCTATAATGGCAGTATGATGTTGGCTAGAAGAGGTGAGAATAGATGTTCTTATCCCATTCATGATTGTCCTGAGGAAACATTGAGACATTTGCTGTGCACTATGTTTTTTTTTTTGTTTGTTTTTTTTTTGGCCAGTCCTGGGGCTTGGACTCAGGGCCTGAGCACTGTCCCTGGCTTCTTCTTGCTCAAGGCTAGCACTCTGCCACTTGAGCCACAGCGCCACTTCTGGCCATTTTCTGTATATGTGGTGCTGGGGAATTGAACCCAGGGCCTCATGTATACGAGGCAAGCACTCTTGCCACTAGGCCATATCCCCAGCCCTGCACTATGATTTTTAACTGTGAGGTGTTTTTTCCCCAGATTTCCTTGTTTTGGTTGAGGAATTCTATTATTTTTTAGTTTTCCAAACACCTTTAAATATGAAAGGATAATGGATTTTTGTCATCCTTTATTTGTTTTGATTAAGATGATCCCCATGTTGATAGAATTTAAAGCCTTGAATCTGGATTTTATGATCTGTGCTCTATTGGGACTCGGTCCTCCATTCTCCTCACATGCCCTCTGCTCAGCTTAAGCTAATGCTCAAAGCTGTATGCGTATACTAGAACCAAGGCATTCTATCTTATAGTGTGACTGAAAGTGGCATATAAAGAACTTCATTACTCTATTTAACTTATTCTGTTTCATCATTTAAAAGAGAATGTAAGATACTTTCCCAAATAAAGCCACTCAGTTCATAATTTCAATAATAGCTAATCAGGTATGCAAAATTCTAGTTTCTTATTTTTCTTTTTTAAAATTTAATGTTATTGTCAAGGTGAGGAACAAAGTGGTTACAGTTACATAGTAAGGTAATGAGTACATTTCCCGTCAAACATTGTTACCCCCCCCTTGTTTTTTTCCCATTTTCCCTCCCCCCCTAGGGCCCCTCCCAAAAAGTTGTACAGTTCATTTCCAACATATTGTCTTGACAAATATTTAAGACCTAGAAACTATTGCTAGGACATTTTCCCGAATATAGATATGAAAGTTGCAGTTACAATTTTATAACTAGTGAACTTTGGTAATATTTTGAGTATTATTTAACAGTTAGGAAAATTTTCTCTGAAGATATGTGGCCATCAGCCAAGAGACATATGAAAAGTGCTCTACATCACTGGCCATAAAAGAAATGCAAATCAAAACAACATTGAGATTCCATCTCACCCCAGTAAGAATGTCCTATATCAAGAAAACTAACGGGGCTGGGGATATGGCCTAGTGGCAAGAGTGCTTGCCTCGTATACATGAGGCTCTGGGTTCAATTCCCCAGTACCCACATATACAGAAAATGGCCAGAAGGGGCGCTGTAGCTCAAGTGGCAGAGTGTTAGCCTTGAGCAAAAAGAAGCCAGGACAGTGCTCAGGCCCTGAGTCCAGGTCCCAGGACTGGCAAAAAAAAAAAAAAAAAAAAAAAGAGGAAAACTAACAATAATAAATGTTGGAGTGAACGTGGTCAAAAGGGAACCCTACTGCATTGTTGGTGGGAATGTAAACTGGTTCAGCCACTCTGGAAAGTAGTATGGAGATTCCTCAGAAGGCTAAACATAGAGCTCCCCTACGACCCAGCAGCCCCACGTTTGGGCATCTACCCAAAAGACCACAGACAAGAACATACTAAAGCCACCAGCACAACAATGTTCATCGCAGCACAATTTGTCATAGCTAAAATATGGAACCAACCCAGATGCCCCTCAGTAGACAAATGGATCAGGAAAATGTGGTACATGTACACAATGGAATTTTATGCCTCTATCAGAAGAATGACATTGCCCCAGTCTTAAGGAAATGGAAGGACTTGGAAAAAAATTATACTAAGTGAAGTGAGCCAGACCCAAAGAAACATGGACTCTATGGTCTCCCTCATAGGGAATAATTAGCACAGGTTTAGGCTAGTCACAGCAGAGGATTAAAAAAGCCTAATAGTTATGCCCCTATGAATGCATAAGATAATGCTAAGTGAAATGAGCTACATGTTATGGAAACAAGTGATATATCACTATTGTAATTATTTTCAACATGCCATGTGAAACCGTAGCTTCTATTGTTGATGATCCTCTTGTATCCCCTTCCTGTAGTTGTACCTGCACTATCACTGTATATTATCTGAGTACATTGGAAACTGTATATACTGGTATTAGAACTAGGAAAGTGAAAGGGAATACCAAAATCAAGAGACACAGGATAAAAAGACAAACAAATATAAAAGCAATACTTGCAAAACTGTTTGGTATAAACCAACTGAACAACTCAGGGAGGAGAGGGAAAGGGGGAGGGGAGAATGAGGGAGGAGGTAACAAACAGTACAAGAAATGTATCCAATGCCTAATGTATGAAACTGTAACCTCTCTGTACATCAGTTTGACAATAAAAATAAATAAATAGATAAAGATATGTGGCCATCAATATATATCACCATTATTATTAGTTTAGTTGGCTTTTTCTTTTTTGACAGTCATGGGGCTTGAACTTAGAGCATGGCACTGTCCCTGAGTTGTTTTAACTCAAGGCTAGCACTCTGCCACTTTGAGCCATAGCACCACTTCTAGTTTTCTTGTGGTTAATTGGAGATAAGACTCTCATGGACTAGCCAGGGCTAGCTTTGAACCATGATCCTCAGATCTCAGACTACTGAGTAGCGAGGATTACAGGTATAAGCCACTGACACCCAGCTTGGCTTTCTTTTTTCTTTTTTTTTTTTTTCCTTTTTTGCCAGTCCTGGGCCTTGGACTCAAGGCCTGAGCACTGTTCCTGGCTTCTCTTTGCTCAAGGCTAGCACTCTGCCACTTGAGCCACAGTGCCACTTCTGGCCATTTTCTATATATGTGGTGCTGGGGAATCGAACCCAGGGCTTCATGTATACGAGTCAAGCACTCTTGCCACTAGGCCATATTCCCAGCCCCTGGCTTTCTTAAGTAAAGCAAAATTCATTATTCCTTGGAGCAGCGAAGTTGGAACAATTTGCAAAAAGAAAAAAAAAGAAAGAAAAAATCCTCAAGTTAATTTATTTTCTTTTTTTTTTCTAGCTGTTTGCTCCAGTCTCTAACACATTCATACCTCATTTTCCATTACTATTGGGGAATTTTGTTCAGTTGGACCAAATGAAGAATTTGAAAGTTTTCTCACGCTCTGCCCATCATTTTCCGTGTTCTTCAAATAGCAAAGAAAAGGACTGGAGAAGGAATATAAAATAATTTTTAGACCCTATGTTTTGAAATGATAGAAATCCAGGTTTGAATCTTAGCTTTATCATTCTCTCCCATCTGTAATATGGAAGTCATCATACAAATATCTTGAAGCTGTATTGACATTTAAATAATAGTGTTTAATGTCTTATTCCTGTGTCTGACACTTTGCCCATTGCTGTTATCATTATTACTAATGTTATATATTTATGTACATATATAATCTGATGTTATTATGACTGTCATCTATATTGAGCAAAAGTTAGGACTCTGTTCTTTTATTACAGCAGCTAGTTCAGTATCTCCTATCCCTTATCCAAGTCTTTTAATGAGATATGCCAAGCTCAAGCTGTTACTGCCATTTTGATGGTTTAATACCCTGAGCACTGAGATGATACAGTATTAGTGAGAACAAAGAAGAAGGTGGAGACATCCTCGCTCACTCTGAGTTGAGCAGAAAGCCTAGAGATGGCTGGATTGTGGCTGAGAAAGCACATCCAGAAATACCATCTGGACCAATGCAGCCAGGGATCCCAGGAAACCTGAGGGGCCTCTAACTAAACCCAGCTATTTGGTTTTTAATCAACTTAATATTAAAATTCTTCAAACTAATTTCTCCTCAGGCACATGATACCCAGAGTCCATACATCAATCAGGCTGTGTTTATTTTTTTTCTGCTTTCATCTCATTCAGATCTGCTGATTGATACAGTAGAAAGTATAGACTTCTGTTTACACACAGCAAAGCTCTAATTCGAATAAACATCCTGTTAAAACCTCACTTTAAGAGCTTTAAGCACACTTGGAGGCTTATGGTTTTGCCACCCAAGTAATATGATTTCCAGAATAGATGTCATGTTGCCTCTCTTTTTAGAAAGGTAGGAAAGCCTTTTCCTGGCAACTGTGCCTTAATGAATACCATCATCACTTCCTACCCACCTAAAAATTGTCCAGAGGCCAAGGGTGTCCTAAATTATGGGCATATCATTAGTACAGGAGCTATCTCCTCCCACAGGTTAATTCCTGATTAGA
Organism: Perognathus longimembris pacificus; assembly: GCF_023159225.1. NCBI lineage: Eukaryota > Metazoa > Chordata > Mammalia > Rodentia > Heteromyidae > Perognathus > Perognathus longimembris. Next base: position 17,516,819 of record NC_063172.1, read on the forward strand.
TTCCATTCACAGTCACAAAATGCACCCCTTAATTGCTTCCTTTACTTCATTACTTGCTTCAGTTCAGGTAAATAATGTTTGGAGACCTCTAACTGTGTCCATGTTTCCATAGTGAGTCAAGCTTGATCTTATTAAAACCCTATGCTATACACTTGACCTATTTTACCTACAGTGCTGAGTGAGACTTCAGTACATCCCTTCTGCTTCATCTTCTGTGGATTTACCTTGATATGGGCACAGGAAAGCTGTTCACTCTATGATTGCTGAACATAACAAACAGCTACAACTGTCAGAATCAATATTTAGCTTCCATAGATTTTTTTTGTTGTCAAGGTGATGTACTGAGGGGCTACATTTACATAGGTAAGGCAGCGAGTACATTTCTTGTCAAACTTGATACCTCCTCCCTCATTTTTCTCCAACATGCCCTCCTCCCTAATTCCCTTCCCCTTCCCCCTGGGTTGTAGAGTTAGTTTACAGTATATTGTCTTGTAAGTATTGCTGTTGGATTTGTTCACCTTTTACCCTTTGTCTCACCATTTTGATGTTCCCCTTCCTATCCCTAGTTCAGATAAATGTATATAAAATACCTCACTTTGGGGAATTTAACAAAAGATCACAAGCAAGACCATACTAAAGCTATCAGCACAATCATGTTCATTGCAGCACAATTTACCATAGCTAAAATATGGAACCAGCCAGATGCCCTTCCGTAGATGAATGACTCAAGAAATTTTGATATACGTATATACAAATGGAATTTTATGCTTCTATCAGAAAGAATGGCATTGCCCCAGTCGTAAGGAAATGGAAAGACTTGGAAAAATTCATACTAAGTGAAGTGAGCCAGACCCAAAGAAACATAGGTTCTATAGTTTCCCGCATTGGTAATAATTAGTATATGTCTAAGACAGTCCTAGCAGATGATCATAGTAGCTCAATAGCTATGTATGTATGATCTCATAAGATGATGCTAAGTGAAATGAACTCCAAGTTATGAAAATAAGTGGTTTATCATTGTTGTTGTTATTTTCAACCTACAATGTGAAATTATGCCTTTTGCTTTTGTTTTTCTTCCCTATGGTTTTACCCCTATTGTTACTATATTTGATTTTGGTACCCTGGGTATTTTATATATGTTTATCCATGATTTTTGTTTGCTCTTCTCCCTCCACTGGGGTTTATATCCATACCTCATAATTAAATATTATGGTAAGAAGATCTCAATAATCAAGTCTCTAGAATTAAGACAAGCAAATAAACATTAACCAGTCTAAATAGACCATTCAACCAAGCAAAAAGTCAATGCACCTAAACGTATCCATTTAAAACTTTTATTTTATTTAAATTTTCTTTATTTTTAATATCTTCTTATTTTTATTTTGGCAGTATTCAGGGCCTTGTAATTGCTACACAGACATACTGGCACTTGAGTCTCATCCCCAACCCTCAGTGTGTGTGTTCTAAATATGTTGGAGTTTGGAGATGGAAGGTTGTCTATACTCCCATGGAATGAGATAAATATATGTCTAAATATTTACACTATATATTGCTTTACATTAATCATCACAGTTAATAAGGATAATAATAATAACTGCTGATTATTCGATGTTTTGTTTATTAAAGCCTTTAGTCTATCCATCCCATTTGGTTTCCATCATGGGGGACTTCCGGGAAGACAGCAGAGGAGCTGCAGTGCACTAGCTCAGCTCCCTCCAGCATCACCGTTTTCTCACCCCATAGAAACTTTTACCACTAGAAAGACAACCAGTGTAAGTTGTAACAGTACAGGGATTCTGGCCAGGAAGGAAAAATCGACTTTGCACGTCTGAAAACACAGATTCGAGCTCTGGGCGGTATCCCACTGCCACGCCAGTGTCGGCGGCACTGGCACAGCGCCCGTGACAGCAACCCGCACTCCATGCAGGTAAAGCACACAGCGGAGACCAGGCGGCGGCTGAGCACGGACGACCTGAAATCGCAGAGAAAGCATGCTGGTAGACTGGCATCCCCAATTCAAATGGGCAGAAGAAACACAAGAAAGATGGCAAACAATGAAGTCTTATCCCCCACTCAAAACAAGCAGGAAGCAGAGCAGTCAATCAAAGACATAGAAGAGAACCCCCAAAAAGCTCTACAAAGTCTACTGATAAACATGATAAATGAAAAGTTTGAACCTCTTCAGTCAATTATTCTAGCGCGTGAGGAGGCAAAGCAAAAATTAATGGAGAATTTCATGGCATCCACAAATAGAAAGATAAATGAACTTCAAGAGTCAAATGAAAAGATAGCTAACCAGCTTAAAGATTTGAGAGACAACTCTCAAAACCAAAGTAATGAAGTTAATGAAGTAAAGAAGTCCATACAAGACCTAAGAAATGACATGGAAATTATCAGGAAAGACCAGTCAGAAGCAAAAGAGATTCGAAATCAAGTAGCTAGCCTACAGTACCGACTAACTGAAGCAGAGGATCGAATCTCAGGAGCTGAAGATTCCTTAGATTCTATGGAGAAAGATCAAAAATCAATACAAATCCAGTCCAATCAACAAAACAGATCGCTACAGGAGATTCAAGACACGATCAGGAAGCCCAATTTAAGGATAATAGGTATTGAAGAAAACTTGGAGAAAGAGGTTAATGGGATAGGCAACCTATTTAACAGAATATTAGCTGAGAACTTCCCAAATATCCAGAAGGAAAGGCCTATACAGATCCAAGAAACATTTAGAACCCCAAATCAACCAGACCAGAATAGGACATCCCACCAACACATTGTGATCAAAACAGGTTCAGTAGAGTGCAAGGAAAAAATACTCAAAGCTGTTAGGGCAAAGAAAACAATCACATATAAAGGAAAAGCAATCAGAATTACCCCAGACTTCTCAGCAGAGACCATGAAAGCAAGGAGAGCCTGGAATGAAGTATACCAAACTCTAAATAAAAATAACTATAAACCAAGAATTCTGTACCCAGCCAAACTCTCCTTCATAGCTGAAGGTCAAATAAAAGTCTTCCACAGTAAGGAAAAACTGAAACAATATATCTCCACCAAACCAGCTTTACAGAAAGTCTTCAAAGATGTACTATACAGGGATAATAAAGATCCCAATACAGACAGAGAAATGAACCCTAATTGGTAAACATCAGATCAAGAAATGGGAAGACACAGCTTTAAACAAGATAGTGATAATGAAAGGAACAAACGATCATCTCTCAATCCTAACTGTCAACATTAATGGACTTAATTCTCCAATCAAACGACATAGGCTCATAAGTTGGATCAAAAATCAAGATCCATCTTTCTGCTGCCTCCAAGAGACACATCTATCCAGCAAAAGTAAACATCTTCTAAAAGTGAAAGGCTGGAAACAAATCTATCAAGCAAATGGCCCCCATAAGCAGGCTGGAGTTGCAATCCTAGTATCAGACAAAATTGACTTCAAATTAAAAAAGGTAAGAAGAGACAAAGAAGGCTACTACATACTAGTAAAGGGATCTCTCCTACAGGAAGAAATAACCATTCTAAATATCTACACACCAAATGCAGGAGCACCCAACTTCATCAAACAAACACTACTGACTCTAAAAACACTCATAGACCCAAACACATTGATAGTTGGGGACTTTAACACTCCTCTATCACCTCTGGACAGATCAACACGCCAAAAACTGAACAAAGAAACCACAGAACTAAACAATTGCATAGACCAACTAGACTTAATCGACATCTACAGAATATTCCACCCAGCAAGGACAGAATACACATTCTTTTCGGCAGCACATGGAACATTCTCCAAAATAGATCACATCATAGGGCACAAAGAAAATCTGTACAAATTCAGAAGTATCAAAACCATTCCCTGCATTCTCTCAGAACACAATGGAATAAAATTAGAGCTCAACTCAAACAGCCACCACAGAAAATCCTACACTTCATGGAGACTAAACAACACACTGCTGAACCGTCAGAGGGTCATTGAAGAAATTAAAACGGAAATTCAAATGTTTATGGAATTCAACCAAGTTGAGGACACAAAGAACCAGCTCCTTTGGGACACAGCAAAGGCAGTACTCAGAGGAAAATTTATATCTCTGAGTGCATACATCAACAAACTGGAGAAACAGCAACTCAATAATTTAAGGAAGCACCTTAATTTCCTTGAGAGAGAACAACAAGCCAAACCCCAAATCAATAGATGGAAGCAAATAATTAAAATCAAATCAGAATTAAATCAATTAGAGACGAAAAAAACCATTGAAAGAATCAACAAAACAAAGAGTTGGTTCTTTGAAAAAATCAACAAGATAGACAGACCCCTGGCAAACCTGACCAAAAAACAAAGGCAGCATGCTCAAATAAACAAGATAAGAGATAAAACAGGTAACATCACGACAGAAATAACCAAAATTCAGAAAATAATAAGGGACTATTTTGCAAACCTTTATGCCAACAAATTCGAGAACTTGGAAGAAATGGATGATTTCCTAGAAAAAATTCATATCCCCAAACTGAACCATGAAGATTTAAACCTCCTAAACAGACCCATATCCAGTATTGAAATAGAAACGGCAATAAATGATCTCCCATCCAAGAAAAGCCCAGGTCCAGACGGATCCACTGCAGAATTTTTTTTTAATTTTTTTTATTATTAATTGAACATAAAATTTTTTTTTACAAGGTGTTGTGCAAAGAGGGTGCAGTTACATAGTAGGGCAGTGTGTACATTTCTTGTGATATCTTACAACCTGTTTTTCCATCCCTTGTCTAGGTCAGGTAGACCCATATGCAATATACAATGTATCGAGCACATATACAGTGTTCACAGACTTGGTCTCTACTGTCTCTCCATCTCCCTTTGTTAACAGTCATATATCAGGGAGATCATGCCCCTTTGTTTTCTGTGTTCTAGGCTTGTCTCACTCAACATTATTTGTTCGAGTTCTGACCATTTCCCTGCGAATAACAATATTTCACCATTCCTAATCGCTATGTAGTATTCCATTGTGTATAAGTACCATATTTTTTGGATCCATTCATCTGTGGAGGGGCATCTGGGTTGTTTCCAAATTTTGGCTATTGTGAATTGTGCCGCGATAAACATGGAAGTACAAATGTCCTTTTGATATCTTGGGTTTTGCTGTTTAGGATAGATGCCTAGGAGTGGTATGGCTGGGTCATAGGGTAGGACTATATTGAGCTTTTTGAGAAACCTCCATACTGTTCTCTAAAGTGGTTGTACTAATTTGCACTCCCACCAACAATGGAGAAGGGTTCCTCTTTCCCCACAGCCCCTCCAGCATTTGTTGTTTCCTGAGTTCAGAGTATAGGCCATTCTAACTGGGGTGAGGTGGTATCTCAGGGTTGTTTTTATTTGCATTTCCTTTACTACCACTGCAGAATTTTACAAGGCCTTCAAAACAGAACTCACACCAATATTTCTCAAACTCTTCAATGAAATTGAAAGAGAACGTTCACTTCCAGACTCATTCTATGAAGCCAGTATAACCCTCATCCCCAAACCAGGCAGGGACTCATCACGGAAAGAGGACTGTAGACCGATCTCCCTGATGTACATAGACGCAAAAATTCTCAACAAAATTCTGGCCAATCGACTTCAACAGGTCATCAAAAAAATCATATACCACGATCAAACTGGATTCATCCCAGGGATGCAAAGTTGGTTTAATATACGCAAGTCAATTAATGTAATCCACCACATCAACTGGAGCAAGATAAAGAACCACATGGTTTTATCTCTGGATGTGGAAAAAGTGTTTGATAAAATCCAGCATCCATTCATGCTGAAAGCCCTGGAAAAACTGGGATTCCAGGGAACATTCCTGAATATAATCAAGGCAGTTTATGACAAACCAACAGCAAGCATAACTCTAAATGGTGAAAAACTAAAGCCATTCCCTTTAAAATCAGGAACAAGGCAGGGATGTCCACTCTCTCCCCTGCTCTTCAACATAGTACTAGAATTCCTAGCCAGAGCAATCAGGCAAGAAGAAAATATAAAGGGGATCCAAGTAGGTAAAGATGAAGTTAAACTTTCTCTCTTCGCAGATGACATGATCCTATACCTAAAGAATCCCATAGACTCTTCCCCCAAGCTACTAGAGCTGATCCAAAATTTGGCAAAGTTGCAGGATATAAAATAAACCTTCAAAAATCAATGGTTTCCATCATGACTCTGCTTCCCATTTTACCTTTGCAGAAATACTTCTCATTGTCAACCATGAGCAAGAAGATGCATTGACAGAACTGGCTTTGTTGACATCTATCTGTTTACACTTCCCTGCCACCTCTTTCCTGCTACTTGACACCCCACTTCTTTAAGGGTTCAATCAAGGAAGACTAAATTTGCTTCTATATTCTAAAAAGTTGTCACATTGTATAATTTTTTATTCAACAAACTAGTAATTATCTGAATTCTAGGAGTCATGATGGATTCTGGGGAATGAGGAAACACAAAATCAAAATGACTGCTTTGAAACTCTCAAAATAATGATTAGAAGGTAAACATAAATACATATTCATTTAGGATGCTATAAGTGTATATAAAATGTTAAATAAGGAACAAAGAAAAAAATGAACTTTTCTGAAAATTGACATGTGAAAATCCACAGAAAGAGTAGATCTTTAACAAGTCCCAAAGGATGAATAGACATTTTAAAGAAGGCAAGAGAGGAGATGATATTTCAGGAGAAAGAAATGAGCAAAGGCCCAGAGCCATGAACAAATGTGGCCTACTTATGAAAAGAATTGCAGCTCAGTAGGTTTCAATAAAGGATATTTGGAGAAAGTGATAAGACTGAAATTAAAATGCAGCCCAACTGCACCTTACTGAAAAAAAAAATCTAGGTTTGTTCATGTACATTAACTGAAAGAAAAATCAGTGAATTTCAGTATTCTATCTTCATACATGTATATAAGGTACTCAGTTCATATTTCCCCACCCCCTCTATTATCCACACTTATTTCTCTACACTGGTCCCTTTGGCATTTCCTAAGACTTCCTGCTGATTTTTCTTTTTTTTTTTTTTTAAGGATTCCACATATGACAGAAAATGTGACATTTGCCTTTCAAGGCCTGGCATATTTTGTTCAACATGATGTCCTCCAGTTCTATGTATTTTCCCGCTAATAACATAAGGCACTCCATTGTGTACCTATGACACATTTCATTCATCTACAATGGGCACCTAAGCTGATTTCATGACTTGGCTATTGTGAAGAGTGCTGCAGTAAACATGAACATGCAGGTGGCTCTATTGTAGAATACTTTCAATTCTTTGCGTATGTTCCCAGGAGTGGTATAACCATGGTTACTAGTCAAACACCACAAAAGAACCTGGTATTTAATCTTATGTTATGAATATTTTCAGGCTATAATTTTCTTAAAGAAACCAAGTCTGTTAATAAGCTTTGCATCTAAGTACTTGTTTAATAAACATTAAAATTCCTTCTCAGGAAGGACTCCAAGCCTGTTTCAGGACAAATAAAGAATTTGGATCTTAGGTATGGAGAGATGGTCTGGGCACCTTGGCTTTTCCTTGGTGGGTATGCGAAAGGAAAGGGATACTGAAGGCTGATTGCTGGAGGGGACTGCCATGAAGCTCAGTGCAGACCTTTGAAGAAAAAGAATAGCTCTTGCTCTCTGGGGAGAAGTGATGAGGTTGACTGTGTCAGTGTTGGTCAAACCCAAAGAAGAAAGTCATGACTGGAAAAGGAAAATAAATGAAAACTTAAAGCTGGGTATCAGTGAGTGGTGCATTTCAGTAACTTAGAGAAAAGATTGACCAGGCATTTATCCTCACATCCTCTGACTGACACTGACTATGAGTTACGTTCTTTGCTTCCTCCCATCCCACAACAAATATTAGAGGATAAATAGTAAATGAACTGTTTCTCTACAAGGAGTTTTGGGGTACATGGTAAATCTCTAATGAATTTATTTAATTGTGTTTTTTTTCCAAAACAACTGGAACAGTGAAAGACTTGCAGCATGCCGAGAACCTGCTGTGGTTTTCCTTCTATGCAGTAGAGAGCTTTGCATTTACAATTAAATTCCTATAGGGCTTAACTTGGCCTACAGGATTTTAACACATTCCAGCCCAATTTAGTGCACTTTTTTTCCCCTCAAGCCTTGTTCAGCATGCTTAGGCATGAACAGCTATCTTCCTTTTTTTCATAGATGCGAAGTACTTCCTGCCTTGGGTAAATACTGTCTTACCTTTTTCTCCATCTTCTTTCATGGCTAGTTCCTTTGCCTCCACTGCTTTGTAAGGCTGGATTTCCCTAACATTTAGGCCCAATCTGTTACTGTATATAGAGCTGCTTCCCCTTGTCCTACCCCATCTTTACCATAATATTTTCTTCTTAGTGATTGTCACTCTCTGAAAATACATCACCTGAGTCATTTTTGTCTATTGTCTAATGGAGAAGGTGAATGCTGTCATCACTCTCGAATCATCAAGCTTACCACAGGGCTTTGCACAATATAGACAGTCATTAAATGCTCACTAAATAAACAAGATGGACAGTTTGAGACGATTTAAATGGTACTCTACATTGCTGATAGTATTTCATGTACCTCAATTTTCCCTCCAGGTATGGAGGGAAATGGACCTAGGTTATTATTCCCAACCTATTCTCCATCCCATGTCACTTTGCTGGATATTCTGTATCTGTACCAGACAAGGAAGGAATTTACCATTTTCAAAGTGGCAGAGCCTTCCTTACTATAGACTCCTGAGTGGTTGTCTAGAATCACTTGAAAAAAATGGCTATAGTTTATAACTTTAGCTGAGACTTTTGAGCTACACACTAATAAAAACAAATGTGTGTTTAAAATTGTGTTTCCTTAACAACTAACTTATCTCATACTAAACTCCTAATACTGTCCTACCCACTTTTCCCAGCTCTATTTCTGAGCTCTATCCCAACACCAACATCCCAGGCCTAATATGAACACTCATCTTATCATTCAAGAGTTGCTTCAGACATTGATATCCCAGTAAAGGATAAGAAAAGCAAATTGAGATATTTCATCAAGTTCTAGGAGAAAAAGGAAAAAATGCCTCAGGAAATGTGGCTGATTTCAAGGGAAAGAACCTCAGTAATACCTTTATGAAATACATTTTTTTCAAGGGAGAAACAATAAAGAAAATTTATTTCTGCAAGATGATATGCAGCACATCAAATTAGGCTTTTTACAGAACCTGTAGATTTTAGCAATTCTGGATTTTATAAGTCTTTGTTACAAATACACGTCTTCTGGGCTAATATAAGCTTGCCTAAGCCCTTGTGCATTTATACCCTAATACTGTATTGCATATGTAGTTGAACAAATATTAGTAAAATTTGCTAAATAAGTGAATGAATGAATGGTCTTAGAGTATGGGATTAGAGGTTTTCTTCCAAGTACTATATTGTTTCAGTGTCTCTATTGTGTATGTCTTTATACTCAGGTAAAAAGACCTCCATGATTGAGGAATAGGTGGCAAATCTAGGACACAGAAAAAAGTCACCACAATAGTAACACTAAAAATAATGTGAAATCCTCATCAGCTTTGGTGGATCACAATGTCTAGTTTTGGACTCTTTTTTCAGTCCACCTGAACAATAATCCACAACAAGATAATTCAAACTATTCTTTCCCTATCCAAATTGAAATAAGATGATGAATTCTATGAATAGGTAGAGGAAAGAGGTAGAAGACAAAAGGGGCATCCTTTCCTTAGGGTCATTAATTATGCATAAGAAGTATTCATACTCTTCTAATCGTAGACTTTCCACCATGTAAGAGGCAATTTTGAAGTGTAGAATAAGACAGGAAGTGATTTCTGTTCTTTCATCAGATGTTTATGCCAATAAAGTCCCTTTCTCTATCTGGAAAAGTAGAGAAGGGGATGAAAAAGGAATAGGAGACTGGTTTATTATATTTTTACTGCCATCCATTTGAAGAAGTGGTAGCTTAATTTCACATGAGACCCCAAATTCACAACTGATCCTAATTCCATTGTGCAGGTTGACTAGTCCTGGTTTGTAGTATGTTTAATAGAGCTAGTACCTCTTCCTCTTCTTTATTTACAGAATCTCAAAAAAGTGTGCTAAACTCTATACATCCAGATTCAACAGCATCTGATGATACTATTAGGCTGTGTACAACCATTATCTAGTTTTTTTTTTTTAATTTTCAAGGTGATGTACAGAGGGGTTACAGTCACATACATACAGCAGCGAGTACATTTCTTGTCAAACTTGTTACCTCCTCCCTCATTTTTCTCCCACCTTCCCTCCTCCCCAGGTCCTTCCCCCCACTCCCGAGTTGTACAGTTGGTTCACAGCACCCTGTCTTGTAAGTAATGGTACTGCACTGGTTTGCCTTTTATTCTTTGTCTCACCATTTTCCCTTTCCCTTCCCTATGTCAGATAAATGTATATACAATACTCAGGGTACCAAAATCAAATACAGTAACAATAGGGGTAAAACCATAGGGAAGAAAATCAAAAGAAAAGGCATAATTTCACATTGTAGTTGAAAATAACAATAATGATAAACTACTTGTTTCCATAACTTGGAGTTCATTTCACTTAGCATCACCTTACATGAGTATATGTTTATAGCTATTGAGCTATTATGATCATCTTCTAGGACTGTCCTAGGCATATACTAATTATTACCAATGAGGGAAACCATAGAGTCTATGTTTCTTTGGGTCTGGCTCACTTCACTTAGTATGATTTTTCCCAAGTCCTTCCATTTCCTTTTGAATGGGGCAATGTCATTCTTTCTGATAGAAGCATAGAATTCCATTGTGTATATATACCGCAATTTCTTGATCCACTCATCTACTGAGGGGCACCTGGGTTGATTCAGTATTTTAGCACCTAGTTTTAATGGCTTTAAATAGGACAATTATGTATTTAGCAATTGGATACCTCTTTGAAGAGAGGAACTAAAGGGCACTTAGGTTGGTACTTTGTCTCCAGGGCTTGACTGACACCCCTGAAAGGGGTACAATTTAGCTTGACATCATTCATCACTTCCTGGTCTTTATGGTAGAAGAAGCACAAGTTTGGTTTTTACAACTACCAAAGGCTACAACTGTCTAGGCCATCTCCTCCTCGCACATGCTCATGGTCAGAATGATTTCAAAGGGCCTCTGGTTCTTAGCTTACCTCTTTGTCTCCTAAGTAAAACTGCTGCCCAAATGGCTTCTTTCCTTCAATAAAAAGGTTGAAAGTGAAGGAGTACAGTTTCTACTATGAATTAAAAAGCAAACCACCAAAAAAAAAATGACTTAACCTGAGCCCTCTTTTTCATGATTTTATTCTAAACAACATACATTAACGTTTTAAAATAGAATTTAAACAGGTGTCCAGTAACAGAATGACAAGCATGAAGTGTGAAATCTAAAAGTTAAGAAACTCAACCACATATGGTCATCTTTTTTTTTTTTTAACATCCTCCTGGCCTGTTAAGTGGCCTCATCACTGTCAAGCCAAGCAAGACTTGTAAAACTTGGGAAGTAGGTATTCAAAGACAACATTTGCTGGGTGCCTTTAATGGCTTCTGTAATTAGTCTTTTAAACAGATTGCCCTGTGATCCACAAGAAGGAATGTAGGGAGATGAGCTGATAAAATCATTTCCTGGGGAAACTAAAGAGCTAATTGTGGAAAATGAGGCTTGTCCTGTGCAGAGATTTCTGGATCATATTTCACTAAATAAACATGGAGCTAGAGAGAACATTCTCCAGGGAGCTATAAAATGTCTACACCTAGGAACATTTGTTTTTAACACAAAAGTGCTAAAGGTCTGCTTGGCTTGCAAAGTTTAACAGATATGAAGTGATAAAGTTTTGCCCTTAAGAGCTTAGAAACCAGGAGGGGAAAAAATGGACTGTGTTAAAATGGCTTGAGGCAGAGAGAGAGAGAGAGAGAGAGAGAGAGAGAGAGAGAGAGAGAGAGAGAGAGAGAGATTGGTACCAAGATATTGTGTATTTCACGCTAATAGAGTAATGCCTGGAAGAGATGTAATGTTATCTTTGTCATCAAACTGGCCTGTTGTGTTAATACATATATTTGGAGTCCCTCATTTAGAATTTACTTCAAAGACAAGAGTAGAAGTTTTCAGAGACTATCAGAAAGGTACAATACTATACTATTTCAATTAATCACTCTCCATCTCTCTGTAAATACCTTTACCTCACCAAGTTTCAAATCACTCCATCTCAGAGAAAAGGCTAATTAATTCCATGAATAATTTTGGGGCTGATGACCAAAAACTCCTAATAGTATGATTTAAAATTCTGTGCCTAAGGACATAGCTTGCAAGATAAACAGAAAGCCCACAGACTGGGAGAAGATCTTTACCGGCCATTCAACAGACAAAGACCTCATATCTAAAATATATGCAGAACTAAAAAAATTACTTTCCTCCAAAACAAAACCGCAAAGAACTAATAGCCCCCTCATCAAGTGGGCTAAAGACCTACAAAGAGACTTCTCTGATGAGGAAATGAGAATGGCCAAGAGACATATGAAAAAGTGCTCTACATCACTGGCCATAAAGGAAATGCAAATCAAAACAACATTGAGATTCCATCTCACCCCAGTAAGAATGTCATATATCAAGAAAACTAACAATAACAGTTGTTGGAGGGGATGTGGCCAAAAGGGAACCCTACTTCATTGTTGGTGGGAATGTAAACTGGTTCAGCCACTCTGGCAAGCAGTATGGAGAGTCCTCAGAAGGCTAAATGTAGAACTCCCCTACGACCCAGCAACCCCACTTTTGGGTATTTATCCAAAAAACTACAAACAAAATCAAAGTAAAGCCACCAGCACAATTGCAGCGCAATTTGTCATAGCGAGAATCTGGAACCAACCCAGATGCCCCTCCATAGACGAATGACATTGCCCCATTTGTAAGGAAATGGAAGGACTTGGAAAAAATTATACTAAGTGAAGTGAGCCAAACCCAAAGAAACATGGACTCTATGGTCTCCCTTATTGGGAATAATTAGCACAGGTTTAGGCAAGTCACAGCAGAGGATCACAAGAGCCCAATAGCTATACCCTTATGATCCCATAAGATGATGCTAAGTGAAATGAACTCCATTTTATGAAAATGATTGTTATATCAGAGTTGTAACTACTTTCAACATCCCATGTGTATCTGTAGTTTCTACTATTGATGGTGTTCATGTATCACCTTGTGATTGTATCTACACTATCTCTGTAATCTTATCTGAGTGTATGGGAAACAGTGTGTACTGGTATTAGAATTAGTAAATTCAAAGGGAATACCAAAATTGAGAGGCAAAGGGTAAAATACGAGAAACAACAACAAAAGCAATACTTGCAAAACTGTTTGGTGTAAGTGAACTGAACACCTCAGGGGGGGACAGAGGGAGGGGAGAGGGGGGTATGAGGGACAAGGTAACAAACAGTACAAGAAATGTATCCATTGCCTAACGTGTGAAACTGTAACCTCTCTGTACATCAGTTTTATAATAAAAACTTAAAAAAATAAAATAAAATTCTGTGCCTGTTCCATGAACATACACACACATTTTTGTATATCACATAACATAGCATGTATTATGTGCTAACTCTATGCTATGCATAGGCCTAATCTCTCTAAGTGTCCTAAGGTATTATTACATACTCATTCACCTGAATAGCGAGGTGTTATTGCTTAGGAAATAGAAGACCAATGCATGACCTCAAGTTATCAGCTTGAGGTCACAGAACTAATAAACAGAAGAACAAAGATTCAAAATCAGGCAATCTAACTTCAGAACTGATTTTCAGTGTATAAACACTGTTTCTTTCATGTCCTTCTGAATTCCCATTTCCCATCTGTAACCAAACATATGGAACACATAAATTTCTTTTATGGATCCTAGCATCATCATAGAGCCCTAGATGAATGTTAACTGGGTGCTGGATGATGGGGAAACATATGAAGGATGGAGGTGGCAGTGAACTTGACCTAGTTTCAGAACTCAGAAGAATGAGGCATATTACTTTAAAACCATGAAAGGTCCTTAATGTTTTGTTATCTGGGAGGATGCAATGCCTCAAAGTAAAGAATTCGAGTACACTATCCCACTGACTTCGGTTTCCCAGAGTTCTGACCAGGCCAAGAAAGTGAGGCTGAACTTCAAAAACTGATGGATGGCATATAAAGTCCCTCAGTAGTTTCTGATTTTTCATCTTAAGGTCCTTACAATCCTCATTGTCAACCGCCTTGTACTTCATCATGCAGACTTTGCAGCCTAGCTCACTAAGAAGTAAGATCTCAGAGAAATAGCAGAATTAGCTAGAAGTTTCAGGGTAATTCTTTCAGTTGACAAACTAATCTCCCTCTCACTCACCCAGCATTCAGTGAATATTTGACATAAAATCAAATCTAAAGATGATTTCTTAAAGGCAGCAAAATAAAACAATTATACTAGAACCTGTGTGTTTACCAGGTCATCTGGTCTTTCAAGACCCTGTCAGGCATAAAATATGAAAAGGCAGAACCATTCATTAGCCCTGGAAAGAGAAGAAAATATTTTGCATCAACTGTCTCCTTTTGAGATCCAGATGTAGCAAAAGACATTAGGAACCTTAGCAGCTCAAATGCTAGTTGCCTAGCCGTGCTTACTGAGGTGGGCGACAAATCTATTTGTTTCCATAGAACAGCGCCAGCCATCAGCAGAATGCTAAGTAGCACTTCCGTGAGACTGAGTGATTTACAGAGATAGCATGCATGTGAGCTCCTGTGTCAAAGTCAACATTTTCTTGGCCCTCAGAGTTTCAGAAACTATAAATGTAAATGAAAAATAATGGCAAGAGCTACCTCTAGCCACAGTCATTGACTCAACAATTATTAAGGTCTGCTAGCTTGCCAGCATCCTGCTAGAGACCAATGGTACAGAAAAATCGTCTAAGGTGTAAGTTCTGCTTTCTACAGTAATAATAAGTGTTACAAAAATAGCATGGTTTGAAGAATCACAGAGTTGGGAGTTTCCTCTTCCATGCAGACTTCACTTTTCAAAATAAAAATATATTTGATGAGTGTGCCCACTTATTATCTTCCCATGGTCGAGAATGCCCTGTTCATCTGCTTACAGAACCTCCACATATAATTCAAAGTGCATGATGACATGAGGCCTCAGCAGTCAGGCCCACTCAGCAAGCCTCATCACTGTCACTTTATATCCCGACATACCCTCACAATTTAAGATGCTGCTGCTGTTATCTAGGTATGTACCTGCCTCTTTTCCTTGGTATCCTCCGTGGTTCATGATTCTTCTAGATTCTAGCTTTTCTTTGGAATCATCTCTAGATACCTTAGACCCATTTTCAAATGCTGAATCTGAAACTCAGAGAAGTAGAAGCCTTTCAAGGCTCAAGATCTGAAAGCATATAGAATGGGGTCGAAAACCTATTCTAAATGTCTCTCATGTTCATTTCCCACCATAGTTTTCTAATTTACCTCTTCCACTCAATTCCAATAGTATAATCCAAGAGCTACAGCTTTTTTCAATTAGTTTAGGTTTCCTCTTTTTTATTGTCAAAATGATGTACAGAGGGGTTAGTTACATACTTAGGGTAGTGAATACATATATATTTCTTATCATACTTGTTATCCCTTCCTCATTTTTCTCCCTCCTTCCTTCCCCGCAACCATCCCTTTGCTTTCTTCATTAAAAAAAAATCTTCCCATTGAAGGACATTGTCATTTTAGTCTACAATGTTTATGACCTCTATGATTATTAACAATAAAACAATTCCTTCCAGATCAGGTGATATATACATATACATTTCTTTCTTTTTTCTTAGTGTAATCTGCTCCTTCTTTTTCTCTCATTTCTTCCTTCCTCCCCACTGCCCTTGAGTTGCTTTTGAGTTGCTTAGTTTGCTCTCATCAGTGTCCAAGAAATGGGAGGAGGGGGAATACAGTAGGTTTCCTCTTTTTAAAAAAGTATTTTATTTATTGTAAAGGTGAGATACAGAGGGATTACATTTACCTAACTAAGGTAATTAATACATTTCACTTTTCTTAGCTGGGCTCTTGTATATAGGATGGAGTTAAGTGCTACCTATGGACCTGTGGACCTGTGTATTCAGTGATAGAATATATCAAGGGAGTACTGACAGTCCTTTGCTTTTAACTCAACATTTTATTCATTCTGTTCTCTGAAGAATGATGACTCATCTTTTATATGAGCTTCTGAAATAATGACTGATTTTTAGCACAAATGCTTTGGTCCAAAAAAGTAAGAGAAAAAAAGCAGTTCAAAGAGGTGGGCACTAGGATACAACAGATCTATCTTTTTAATCTGGCCTTGCTTCTAGCTCTTACTTCATGTCTCTCATGGTCTTTAGCTCATCTTCTCACTTGACCCTTTGGCCGCAAGGCCTTCCACAATTTTTAAACGCATCAATTCTTCAGGGCTGCTCTCGTGTTCTCGCTCTGCCTAGAACTTTATTATTGCTACAGTTCACTTGGCTAACAAATATTTTGTTTCTATCTCAATTTAAATGCTGCTTCCTCATAAAATCTTCACTGACCTACCTCCATCTAAATCAGCCTCTTTTCTTTCACACCATTTGTTACCCTTTGCCATACATCTCAGGCGTGTTTATCGGCACAATACCTGTGTCCTCTGACTAAAGAAGTAGATCTTCATGAGGGAAAAAGCTTAGTTCATTGTCAGGGTTTGAATAACCACATAGAAATTTGTGTTGATGTTTAACCTCTCTTGAGAGGTACCAAAAATTCAAAAACTTAATCTGACAATGGTATTTGTGGGTGAGACCTTTGGGAAATAATTGAGATTAAATTGAGACCATAAAAGCAGGGCCCTGATCAATGAAAATGCAGCTTTATAGGAAGATGGGGGAAGACTGAGCTAAGATGCTCAGTACCTCTGACCATATGATGCTACATGCTGTCTTAGGACTCTACAGATACTACATCAGAGAAAAAAACCTTCACCAGATGCACTCTCCTGATTTCACACTTCCCAGCATTTAGAACTATGGAGTAAATAAACCTTCTTTCTTTGAAATTGTGTGTAGAATTCAGTTACAGCAGGAAACAAACTTAAGACAGTCATCCTACAGTCAACATCTACACACACCTCTCTGAATGAATGACTAAATAACATTGGTTAAGTTACTTAACTTCTTTGAGCCTTATGGCCTATCTATACCATAATGGCATTAATTCCAACCTTCAAATTTGTTAGCATAAAATAAAGTGGCAAGTCTGGGTAATAATCAAATACTAGTGCTCCATAAATGTTATCTAGAATCTGAGTTCTTATCTCATTTCTTTGACCAAACAATTTTCCATGTGACATGAGTTAAGTACTAACCCTCTCTCTGTGCCTCCACATTTTCTTACATTATTAAGTTACAAGTTATGAAAACCCTTACAAAAGCAGAAATTGCATACTCTTTCTTTTTCCCAGGACTTTTATGCAGAAAATAAAATTAAATTCGGCAGTTTTATACAACAACATCACTTACATGCAGGATTGACAAAGTAAATCTCTATTTAGTGAATAGTAATGATGATGACAAGTGGATATCACTTCAAGGAACACTTAGGATGGCATAATCACGTTTTATTGACTCTGATGAAGCACTTGATAACCTTTATTTCTTGTGCTTTGGAGAACTTTTGTAATTCTTTGTAATTGCCACTGAATTGCTGAGAAGACTATCCTGAGTTCAACTTTATCCATTCATTCTCAGAATGGAAGTTAAAGGAAGGAGAATCTGTTATTGCCTGTGTTTACAAATAGCTATATTGGGCTGGGAATATGGCCTAGTGGCAAGAGTGCTCGCCTCATATACATGAAGCCCTGGGTTCAATTCCCCAGCACCACATATATAGAAAACATCCAGAAGTGGTGCTGTGGCTCAAGTGGCAGAGTGCTAGCCTTGATCAAAAAGAAGCCAGGGACAGTGCTCAGGCCCTGAGTCCAAGGCCCAGGATGGCAAAAAAAAAAAAAAAAAAGTAGAAGAAGAAGCAAATAGCTATTATTTCAGTTCCAGTTAGAAATAATCTCTACACACATTTCCATAACTTCACACAGCTACTGGTGAGTGTACAACCCAATTGAATGATGGATCTAATTGAATCTTCATTCTGGATGGAGCTGAATAACAAAGAAGCAAATATACATTGTTCTGAATCATGACTCTCTAACATTCTCCCTTTGCCTATTACCTAAGTACCAGAAATTGTAGAACAGCTTGCTACTCTACAATATAACTGAGCTAGTCCTGGGGGTCTTCACAGAAAAGGCAATTGGGATCCTGGTCAACTGGAGATTCCATCTGAATGGTGAGTGTGTGCATGGTGCAGGTACTTTGTAGGGCTTGAGCAATCTTCTTCTGCACAGTCTGGCTGTTCTGGCTGGCCTCTGTTGACAAAAGACCACAGGGAGATCAGCACTGGTTGCACTCTAGGGGGAGGATAGCTCACTTCAGTTCTCAGTGTTTTGTTTTAGGCCTGTGGAGGACACAGGCATTGCACTCAGAAGACACAATACTGGCTCTGACAGCTACAGGGGACACTGAGGTAGTTGAGACCTTTCACTAAGGGGACATTCATGCTCACACGTATCTCTGGTTCTTTGTACATCTTGGAGCTGGGTATTGAACGAGATATGAGCCCTAGAAAGTGCCAAAGAAAAACTATTGTTTCAGAGCTGGACACCAGTGACTTATGCCTGTAATCCTAGCTACTCAGGAAGCTGAGACTTGAGGATGGGAGTTCAAAACCATCCCGGGCAGGAAAGCCTATGAGACTCTTATCTCCAATTTAACACCAGAAAACCAGAAGTGGCACAGTAGTTCAAGGGATAGAGCACTAGCATTAAGCTGAAGAGCTCAGAGACAGTGCCCAGCCCCAGAGTTCAAGCCCCATGACCAACCAAAAAAATTCTATTATTTCATATACACCCCTGCTCACCAATCTCAGGGATCTCAGATTGCAATCTTTGGACTTAAGTAGAATTTATATCAAGGGGAAGTGACAAGCTCAGAGAGCATTTAGAGTTCCCTGCAGATTTTTCTTAAACCAGAAACCCTCAATGCCATCCTTCCTCCTGTCCGAACTGGTATCTGGGGTCTGGAACAGCCCCTCCATTGTAACCCGATTGTTGACTATATGCTTGCATTTGTGGTGAAACATGAGTGTAGAAGATGCTGTAAATTCCCTGAAACCAGATCTGAACCCCCGAAGACGAGGATGTCTGAGAAAATACAGCTCTCAAATGACTGTCACCAGCTCTTCTGTCTCCTGCCTCTCAGTAACTTCTTTAGCAGACTAACATCATCCTTGCTTGGCATGAAGTCTCTCTTAAGTACTGAAAGATCATCTACTTTCCACTCTTCCAGCCCTAGGACATAACAGGGACAAAATTGTTTCCTATTTGTAAGAAACAGGAAGTATCTTGGTATAAACCAATAGCCTAAGATATTTTTCACATGGGTGCTAACCACTCACTGAAGGACCTGCTATAATTTTTGCCAGCACATCTGGTAGCTTGTTAGAACTTCAAAGGGAAGGCCTGTGTATTTCCTCTTCCTATATTTAGTGTGCGTCTTAGGCATAGGAAATAGTCAAGATTTATTCTGGTATTCTTATTTTTGACCAAGAGAGCACCAAGCCCAACAGGTGAAGTTGACCTTTTAGAGTCTAATCCCTGTACCTGGGGAAACATTTAGCCCTTGGTGCTGTCTCCTCTCTACTTTCTGCGATCAGCCCTGAAGGAGAGTGCCATCTGGATCACTGTTACTATGACAACATTGATAAGTGGGTTGGATTTCAAAGGCCCTGGGCAGTGCAAAATACTTGACAGTTGTTTTGACAGGCCATAGACAATAAGGGCAGCTCTACAAAGGAAAAAGAAATTACTGACTTTTCAGGACAAGGACTGGATCTTGTCCAGAGTGTTTACAATATTCACTGACCTGCAGCAACATGGGCTGAGAGAATCACTTGGTTTGTTGTTAAAGACCAGATGTGCAGGCTATGCACTGACACCACACCCTCCACTGCTAAGAGAAGCTCTTTCATGCCATTGTAACTCAGGCCCTTTGGTACACCTGGAAAAAGTAAGAGCAGGAGGCTGTTTTTACTCAGCTGCATATAGTTCACCGAGATGGCTAAACAGACCGCAAAGTCCTAACCCAAATGCCAACTTGCCCCTATATTTTTAGCTTCATACTTCAAGTATTTACAAATCAAGCTATTTTAAAGGGTTTACCATTAATCAAAAGTTCACAAACAGAATACTTGTAGAATTTACTACGCAATAGCCAACGATAGCAATCATCCTTATTACATTATTTTTTAAGCCTTAAGCCTTATTACATTATTAAAATAATTATGCTTTTCTTATTAATCTTTTCACACATGCTGGAAAACAAAATGGAACATATTGGCGTTAGGTAACAATAAATTCTGGGTTAGCATTCTGAAGGCAACTATTGTGAGATTGCTCAAATTGTAAAAATTCTCTGATTCTAGCATATTTATAATAAAATAAGAAGGATAAAATTATGTGTCCATTGCAGCTTTGAGAAGGAATTCAGAAAATATCTGTTCTTAGTTAATTATAATGTTCTACAGAGTTGGTTATTCAGCCACTTACTTAAAGAACAGTATTAAAAGAGGTCTCTAACATTGATAAGTACACTACTAAGTTCTTAGGGCTACTAAATGACACAATCATTGTAAATAAAATGTTTAGGAGAAATCTTACACACGGAGAGTGCTCAGTAAAGATTTGTGGTTGCTATTGTTACTAGAACACAACAACTTCACTTCGTACACATTCTGTGACTATCATTAAATAACTTTAATCTGCTTCTAGTATTGTGACTCTTCTGCTGCTCAAAGTTTCTTCCATGAAGCAATATGAACTGTGATCAAAACTAAACCCAAACTGTAGGGAATTTTTAATTATTCCTGACAGAAAAAAATTCTTCAAGGCTTAAATCATGAAAAAGGAGGGTTACAAATTCTCTGTTTCTTTCTCTTTTTTAAAACTATTTTCTTTATTGTCAAAGGGTGGTACAGAGGGGTTACAGATTCATATGTAAGGCAATGAGTACATTTCTTGTCCAACTTGTTACCTCCTTCCTCATTTCCCCCCTCCCCCTCCCCCTTTCCCTCTCTCCCCAAGAGTTGTGCAGTTGGTTTACAACAAATGGTTTTGTAAGTATTGCTTTTGCAATGGTTTGTCTTGGGGAAAAAAAAATCATACTAAGTGAAGTGAGCTAGACCCAAAGAAACATGGACACTTTGGTTTCCCTCATAGGGAACAATTAGTACATGTCTAGGATAGTCCTAGCAGAAGATCACAATAGCCCAATAGCTATGCCCATATAAACACATAAGATGATGCTATGTGAAATGAGCTCCAAGTTATGGAAACAAGTGGTATATCATTGTTGTAATTATTTTCAACATGCCATGTGAAGCCATATCCTTTTTTTTCTCTCATATTCCTTTCCCATGGTTTTACCCCTGCTATCACTGTATCTGATCTTATTACCCTGGATACTGTATATACGTGTATTGGAACTAGGGAAGGGAAAGGGAATACCAAAATGGAGAGAGAACGGATAAAAAGGCAAACCATTGCAAAAGCAATATTTACAAAACCACTTGGTGTTACTCTCCTTTGAGTACATTATCTAGCAGTCAGATCCAGTAAACACTTGCTGGATAAATAAATAAAAGGTCACCCTAGTGATTTTTCAATTTAATTTTATTGTCAAGGTGATGTACATTCTGGTTACAGTTACATATGTAAGGTAGTGAGTACATTACTTGTCATATTTGTTACCCTCTCCCTCATTTTTCTCCCACCTTCTTGTCCCCTAACTTCCCCCCACCAAGTTGTACAATTAATTTCTAACATATTGTCTTGTGAGTATCACTAACCCTGGTGTTTTTGTACTTTAAAATGTGATCATTTTCAACATGCCATGTGAATTCGTACTTTTTTTCCTTTTTCCTTTTCTGTTTGTTTGTTTCATTGGTTTGTTTAGTTTTGTTTCTCTTGTATTCCCTTCTTGTGGTTGTACCCCCACTACCACTGTATCTCATCTGAGTACCCTAGATACTGTTTATACAGGTATTAGAACTGGGGAAGGGAGAGGGAATACCAAAAACGAGAGCTAAAAAACAAAAAGACAAACCATTCAAAAAGCAGCACTTGCAAAACCATTTGGTGTAAACCAACTGCACAACTCTTGGGGAGAGAGGGAAAGGGGGAGCAGGAGGGGGGGGAATGAGGGAGGAGGTAATAAGTAGAACAAGAAATGTACTCACTGCCTTTCATATGAATCTATAACCCCTCTGTACTACACTTTGACAATAAAGAAAAAATTAAATATAAATAAATAAAATGTGATTAGATTCAGATATTCAGTTATCATGCTACCTGAGAGGTTTCTTGTTTTTCTTAGATCTTTTACAATTACACCCAGCAAAGATATATAATTTTGCAATATTTCTTTCCAGTGTTATATTTATAATTTTCATTTGGTGTTCTTTTATACCATGAGATATCATTTAACAGTTGCTAAAGTTGTAAACAAGCCAATTCACTTTTAATTGGTTCCATGTAAATAAAACATTTGCATAAAAATCCCTAATCAGTTTTAATTTCATCTATTAAAGAAATTAGCAAAGGCTACACCTTACAGTCATTTCCCTTTGTGGTTAAAGGAAAGAAAATCATTGATCCTAGGAGTATTAATGAAATCACTCATACCTTCCATAAGCAAGATGCAGAGGTCTTTTAAGATCATGAGGGTACTGGCCAAAACCATGATGGAAAAAATAAACGTGAAAATTGGGTCAGCAATTTTGTAGTCTGGCTGAAAATTAGAGCAAATGAGGTTAAGAGATTTTATACTTCCTATCAAGGAAACCTGATTAATGACGCAAATCGTCTTCCCTGGTTTTCTCCTTTCTTGGTCATTTATTTATCCATCTTGCCCTTAGAATCCAAATGAAGAAAGTATGCTCTTCTTAAAGATTCAGTTCTTCCTTTTAGCATTAAATTATAAATAGCTAAAAATTGGAGATAACTGGACGTGCTTCCTCTCTAAGTTAAGTACTAAAGTGAGACCTTAAGCAGTGACACATACCTGTAATCCAACAGCCAGAGGCAAGAGACCTCTGAGCTATATAGGAAATAAATAAATAAATAAATAAATAAATAAATAAATAAATAAATAAATGTGAGATATAGTCACGTTAGTGTTCTCTCAAAAGACCCAGTTCAACATTTCTCAAGTAAATGAAGTCAAGTGTCCGGGACGAAAATATACAACACTACCCAGATTATTCAATGTCTTTTGTAGCTATGGTGAGAGAATGAAAGAGTGTGATTATGTAGAAGTATGCCCTTGATATTGACTGACTGGGGTTAGCTTTTCTTTTCCTCTACAGTATGATGCATACTTGAGGCATGCATTTTGATGTAGTCCTAATGGTATAAGCCAAGGTGTCATCCTTCTTTTTTTTTTTCACTGATGCCATGGATATCTGGGAGAAATACCTGCTGTTCTGCCTTTAATGGGGTTCAATGCCAAGGAAAAATCCATGCTCCTTTGTCTCAAAGAAACTCAGCATCAAATTCTATCATCATGTAAGATACTCTCAAATTCCAATAACCTTTATAATTTTAAACTGGTTTATTTTTTGCCTTAGAATTCAAACTTTCAAAGAGCCTTCTGTCTACCTGACTTCAAATATGTCATTGTCACTTACACCTTTTTACATGTTAATAAAAATGAAAAAAGGAAAGCCTCTGAAAGTTGAACAATCATGATGCAAAAAGAAAGAACTGGTCAGCTATAGTAACTGGAGCTTATAATCTGAGCTACTTGGAAGGTGTAGTTCGGGACTGTAGTTGAAGTTCAGCCCAGGCATAGAGTTTGTGAGAACACTTTTCAATTAATAAGTTTGTGCCATGGCATGTCCTGACAGCCAGCTAAGTGGGACATAGAAATAGGAGAATGACGGTTCAGATCAGCCTTGAAATAAACACAAGAACCTCAATGACAACCAAAACAAAAGGTCTGAAGACATGATTCAAGTAGTATGGAACCTGCCTAACAAGTACAAAGCAATGAGTTCCAACCCAACTGTAACATAAAAGAAAACAAAATGTTATTTTCCTTCTTTGCCCTACCTACCACACCTACTTGCTTCTGTTCGTGATATTGCAAGGTAGAGATGGGTAGTTAATTTATTGTTCAGGATCAGAATCCCAACTCAATTTGTACTTTGTACCTAACACTGGTTTGGGGAAAACAAGTGACTCCCTTTGACACTTTCCCAACCAAGTAACAAGTATGAAACCCAAACTAGGTCAATTAGACTTTTCTTCCCAGAAATGTCAATCTTTAGCAATGACAAGAACAGGAAAAAAATTGTTGAGCTAATATCTATTTTAGTATGGTGCGTAGATTAAAGTTACATAGTCTTCTTTAATCTAGATAACTCAAGTTTTCCTTATTTCTAGCCTGAGCTCAATACTTGAATACATTCAATAAATTCCAGCCAGTAATTCTACAGTGATGGGAAGGAGTAATGGGGGAGGACAACAAAATGAGTGACACTGATCAAGATGCATTGTACTACTTATGGAATCATTACCGCTTTGAACAACTATTTAATAATACAAAAATTAAAGTATACATTTTGCTTAAATGAGTCAGAAATGGCTTCTGTTGCTAACAACCAGAGGACCTTAAGGTGTTCATAGTTTCATGACTTCCCATCTTAATTAACATCATGACAAAAGGAATTACTGTCTTCAAAAACCAGCAGCCTCAACGCTAAAGCCAACTGTTCTTAGGAATTGAGGAAAGAGGAAGGTTTCAGGCTTTGAGTGTTGCTTTACTCTTGCACAGTAGTTTGTTTGTACAGGTAAACACAGGTTGTTTATATTAATAATATTGGAGGATTGGCAACTGTATGATCTAGTCCATGTATTTATGATGATGGTGGGTAAACAAGCATACTCACCTTAAAGTAGATGATAAGGGCACTGATAAGCACACTGGCGCTCTGAAATACATCGCCTAGGGCATGCAAAAAAGCTACCTTCACACTGGCATTTGCTTGTCCTTCCCTGAAAGGAGAGCCAAGGCATCTCTGGTGCAAAACCACAGCGAGTCTGCAAGAGAGCACAATGTTCTGAACACACAGAAGATTAACTTTTAAAATCCTGTGCAGCACACTGAAGGAGCTGGCAACACCGTATTTTCCAAAATGGCAAATGGCTAGATAATTGTGTTTGATACTTGAATATAAATGCATCCGAGAATTTTTAAATTTTCACACAAAAAGTTGCCTCAGTTTTCTAATTCATTCACCTAATGCTACTCTGTTTCTGTGGAAACCAGAAGGCATTGTTTCTCTGATGAAAACCATGCATTGGACAGTGAAAAGGGGGTAAGATCTCATTCATTTGCTAAATGTCAGGCACTGAGCTGGGCTTAAAGTAGAACTTTGTGAAATTTAAATGTATTAGTTTCAAATGCACAAGGCATTAGGATGGAGTAAATAAGCAATAAATTGTAGCAAGGTTTGGTTTGTAACTATTTAAATTTATTCATCCCCATGAGTATTTGAGTGATTGCCTAATGTCCCATGATGAAAGTCCTGTGTATGTTGTTATACCCAAAGACAGAAATACATTCATTTATTATAATAGCACCAATACATGTACCTGCACATATACATCACATTGTAAAGTTTAACATCTCTTTTCCAAGTCAAGATGAGAGAGTAACATGCTCTGTAAATTTTGCATCTGATTTTATTTAGCTACAACTTAAAGGGGATGGAGGAGGGGGGTTAGACCAAAGGCAAAATGAGAACTGTTTCACAAATGACCAGCAAGGAATATTTTGGCTGTAATCTCTTTCTAACATTTTTAAACAAAGATTTTAAAGCCCAGACATATTGTTTGGCATACCATGTATCCCAGTCTTTTTGCATCAAAATATCTATTAACTCTGAATCCATCACCAGAAAGCAACATAACTGTTGTCTACCAAGATCCCTTTATTCCAGCAGACAGTTCTCAGATTGTCAGTGTTCGGGTAGAAATTTATTCTTGACTACATATGAGCCAAGTCCCCTAATATCCCACTAAGACTTTCAGTTAATATCCCTTCTTCCATATCTGTTATGTTTGCTTATCACATTGCCAATTGTTCTTTAACACAGATTATTTAAAAATAAAGGAAAACATACTTGGGAATTCATATGCCACACATTGTGAAAGGCTGGAACCATAAAGTGAGTGCAAATAGATGTGTAGCTCAGTAGGGTTTTGTGATAAAGACAAGGATCACACACACACACACACACACACACACACACACACACAGAGAGAGAGAGAGAGAGAGAGATCCTTAATTATGCTGTCTCTAAGAGCTGGTACTATGGTATCACACAAAGGTGTTTGACTTAGAGAAATAGATAAACTTAGCTGAAATCAAAAGGTTATGCTAGAGTTAAACAGGCTGAGGGGAGAGAACGTTTTAGAAAGAAACACAACAACAAAACCCTAGCGTGCTTTTAATTAGCACAGGTTTAGGCAAGTCACAGCAGAGGATCACAAGAGCCCAATAGCTATACCCTTATGATCACATAAGATGATGCTGAGTGAAATGAACTCCATGTTATGGAAACGATTGTTATATCACTGTTGTAACTACTGTCACGTACTATGTGTAACTGTAGCCTCTATTATTGCTGATCCTCTTGTATCCCCTTCCTGTGGTTGTACCTACACCAACTCTGTATCTTATCTGAGTACATTGGAAACCATGTATACTGGTAAACAGTGGTATATAGGGTAAAAAAAAAAATACAAACAACTCCAAAAGCAATACTTGCAAAACTGTTTGGTGTAAATGAACTGAACAACTCATGGAACTCATGGGGGGAAAGGGAAAGGGGGAGGGCGAGGAGGGAATGAGGGATGAGGTAACAAACAGTACAAGAAATATATGCCTAACGTATGAAACTGTAACCTCTCTGTACATCAGTTTTATAATAAAAATTTGGAAAAAAAAAAACGTAGTGTGCAATAAATTGCCTTAGGGCTCTGTCTGCAACTTTTGTCACAACTTCTACTGGAACTATCTGTCCCGATATTGGGTCCCCAGGGAGCTGATTGTAGCTCTGATATCTCTGTATTCAGATAGTACAGTCTTTAGTAACACTGGAAACCCACAATCTCAGATCTTTAAGGAAGCATTCTAGTCACTTAGTGCCTTCATCCATATGTAACTACCTCCTTGAGCAGGGAAGGCAGGACTTTTCACTCTCTTTCTAAGTGTGCAAAATACTAGCAATGTTACCATCAATGTTCAGCAGCAGGCGCACTAGAACAAAGAAAGAAAGAAAGAAAAATTGGATGTTATCAATTTGGAAAGTCAGGCTGCATCATTAAGGTCGCAGATTAATGTGGTCGTTGACTAGGTTGTTCGTTCATCTTTGTGTAGCATCGACACCATCTCTGCGACATAATCCTTGCAGGAAATTATTAATACTTTAGTTCTTCCTACTTCTCTGAAGACATATTGTTCTCCTTATACAAAGATGATGTTATTGACCCCCAGTCCGCAGGACGTGGGCTCTGGAGCATTTATCAACTAGAAATGATAGATTTACATTGCTCTGCCCACATTCTTTCTTCCAGTGCCAAGGTAAAGCTCAGTTTCAAGTTAACTGGTAGGAGATAGGATCTAGTTTGTGACAGAGGATCAACTAACATCCTTTATATAGTTTACCGGAGGGATTTTAAGTAATTTTCCACATACTAAAAGATGAGGAGTTGCAGTGTCACAAGGTAAGACTCTTAGAGTGATGTAAGGGGAAAATTTCAAACTGTCCATGCTGGCATGTCCTCTGATTGGAGAAATTCCATCACATCCTTTGTTAAAATTCACTTCTATTACTGCTGTCTTCGTTTTCACATAAAACAAAACTCCCAGCATAAAGCAAGCTTCTCTGAATGATAGGCAAATGATAACTAGGTGGTAGAGGGTGAATATTCCTTGGTGCTTGATATCTAGAGAGTTTTCTTTTTGTTCTAAAATATTTTTGTAGTCTTTATCAGTTAAGCATGCCTAATCTGAAAATTCAAAATTCTCCAAATTCCTAAACTTGGAGTCACACATTCACACTCCAAAAATGTATATAGTTATATGACCATTTTTAGTGAAGATATTACAAAAGAATTCAAAATCAAAAGGGAAACCGAAGTACATAAACTCTAACATCGCTTCCAAGTTAGCTCTGTGAAAACTCATAGTCTGTTCACCTACTAAACTGAACAGGTGAAAGTTACATCTCATACGGAGACATAAACATGCATTAACAGAGGATATTTCCCAGGAACTTGATATTGAGAAAATGAATTTTGATTCAAATCCTGGTTGTACACTACCCAATATATTTAACCTCACTGAACTTCAGTTTCCTACTCTGTAAAGTTGGAGTGTTGTGAGCATTTGACCTAACAGTATATCCAAGGATCCCAGCCAATTCTCCTGCACACTGGAAACTATGAGAACTGATAAACACTGAATGCCAATATTTTAAATCCTTTGGTGTAATTTAGAATGAACAAAGTTACTTTTATTTTTTTACCATTTTTTGTTTTCATAAGTTTTGTAATTATCTTTATGTAGTTGTACAAAGGAGTCGACATTTAACAAAACAGTTTATGAACATACTGTGTCTTGACCAATGTCGCCCCTTTCAACATTCTCACCCACCTCTTTCTTACCCACCCTTTCCCTTACTCTTCTTAATTTTGTACGATATACATTGGATTCTTGACTGCATTCTCACCCATCTTCTCTTCATTCATCTACCTCTTTCCCCTTTACCCAACCCCACCTCTTTCAAGGACCCACTTCCAGGTATTTGGGATATTTAACGTATATTTTATTTTGTTGTTGTTGGTTTTGAACTTGGGCTTTGCCTTTCTAAGGAATTACACTATTTGGTTTTCATTTGAATCAACACCATTTCAGTCAATACATTTGTATACACTCGCATACCAACCCAACATATTTACTTACAAGTTTAGAAGCTAAATCTAGCTTCCACATATAAGAAAAATGATGCTTTGGGGCCTGACTTTTAGTCTTAGATATTGGAACTATGAGTTAGGTCTGTAGCCTCTTCCTGAGTAGAGCAATTCCTTTTTAATATCCTTGTCCAGATAGAGATGAAGATGAGTCAGCCAGGCACTTAGTACAGAGATAACTTACACAACATTGGCCACCACTGCACAACTTGAAACGATGATCATGATGGTTGCCTGGATCTGGTAATCAGGGTACCTCAGGCGCTCACAAGCCATGTACAGCAACACACCCGTCACCACCCAGATGCAAAGGACTGACAGCAGGGCACCGAGGATCTCTAGAGATTCAAGGGCATAAACACAGCCACACTCAAAAACAAAAAAAAACAAAAACAAAAAAATCCCAAACCTCTGACACATCACCTACTCCCCACAAGAACCTAAACACATTTTTCTTTTGCCCTCAGAAAAGAGGTTGTAAAGTAATTCAATCAACATTTCACAAAGAAAAAGTGTGGATGGATTTGAGAACCAAGATGAAGCACTTTAAGGTTGCATGCATGAAAAAAAAAAGTGTCTGAGTTCATTATGTTCCTTATTTCTAAGTAATTTCCAGCAAATTTTTAGAACAGATTAATTGCTGTCTGCCCTCACTGTTTTCCTTGGGGATTTTAATTTAAACAGGTGCTAAAATGATCGAAACCTATTAGGAGATGAAATAATGAGACACAAGGAGGAAAATGTGTTTAGAAACTCTTAATTTCCCCATAAAACATTTATGACTTGCCAGTAACAGCACCTTTAGTGGAATAAAATAGTAAAGAGGGAAGGCTTCTGAGGATACTTGATGAAAATAAGTTGCATTTGCCAGCCCAACATATTGTCAACACAGAGGAAGCTCTGGGGCTTATCTATACTCTAAATGCCTTCTGGGAGCAACAGGAAGGCAAAGAAACATCAGTATGGATACATTTGCATTAATATTTGAAGTTAACGTAGTGCTCAATCTGTCCATTGAGGAAAGTGTCTTTGCTCAGTTACTGTTCCTTAATGCCTCAGTCTCACAGGTAGATTCTAAAACTCCACACAGGTGTGAAAGCATTCTGGGAGTCACGGGTCAGCCACATGCCATATTGCTGTCTTTACCCCCTTTAAATTAGTGCCAGACACGGGTCTTTTTTCAAGCAGCACTCCTATTATTTGACTATTGCTTTCAGACTAGTCACTCACACATTCTTCGTGATTTTTTTTTGCCATGTTCGTATGCTACCTTTCTTAGCAATTTCACATTTTCTTCAAACAGATTTACTGCACATATCTGTCTTCTTCCTAAACAGAGTGACCTATGAAATTACAAATTTGATTTGCTTATTTATTTTCTATTGCACATCATGATGTGTAATTCATGTTCATATGACACTAAAAATCATCTGACTTGCCAGGAGAGGAACTTATTCTCACATTATTGAAATGGCTGGGGCAAATGTTTAGGTCATGAGTTAAAGTGTCAGACCTATATGACCTGCAAGTCACTAACTATATGATTTTATCCAAGTAATATAACCCATCTGAGCTTGAGTTTCTTTACCTGTAACCTATGTATAATAACAGCCTACCTGTACAACAAGTTGACTTATGTTATTGGTTGAATTGTGTCCCTCCAAAATTCCTATATGGAAATGTTCATCATAAAGCCTCAAATTTTAATGTTATTTGAAAATAGAACTCCTAGGGGCTGGGGATATGGCCTAGTGACAAGAGTGCTTGCCTCGTATACATGAGGCCCTGGGTTCGATTCCCCAGCACCACATATATGGAAAATGGCCAGAAGTGGCGCTGTGCTCAAGTGGCAGAGTGCTAGCCTTGAGCAAGAAGAAGCCAGGGACAGTGCTCAGGCCCTGAGTCCAAGCCCCGGACTGGCCAAAAAAAAAAAAAAAAAAAAGAAAAGAAAAGAAAATAGAACTCCTAGGCAGGCAGACTTGTGGCTCTTGTAGTACAGTGCATGCCTAGCAAGGATAAGGCCATGAGTTCAAACTTAAAAAAAAAATAGAATAGAACAGAAACTAGGATTCTTGCAGATATAATTAGTTAAGATAGAATAAGGAGATTCCATAATCCTGTAAGGCAGGTATTCTGAGGGGAAATCTAGATTTCCACGTGCCCCCTGAGAGTGCCATGTAAATATTAAAGCAGGGATCTATAAACAAAGTACAATGAAGAATGTCAGCAAGCCACTAGGGATAAGAAGGAGGGATGGCACCCCTTCACATCGATTTCTCCATCAGTGGGAAAACAGAACTGCAACTATGGTTCCCCTGAGGCACAGAAAATTCAGGCAAAATTTCTTCCAGCTGATATAAGGAATAACAGAGGCAAAGAGTTGCTTTGGATATCTGTGTTGGAATGTGTGTGTGCATGAAAAGTAGACAAAATTAAAACACAATCCCAACGACTAAACCCTTATTGTGACCTTGGGCTACCACTTACACAAGAGCAAATAGGTCCTGTAGTAAAAGAAATAACTCCAAGAAAGGAGCTCATCCTCCTTCTCTCTCTTTCTTGGGGTTGATATTGAGTGAACATATAGTCATCTGTGCTATGCACTCACAGAATGGCTATTTTAGTACATTTTCTGCTGGCATATCAGAATACACTAGACTGGATAATTTATAAAGGAAAATGTATTACTCATAGTTCTAGAGTCTGGGAAGCACCAAGGTGACAGCTCCTGGCAAAGGCAATGTACATGCCACATGATAACATGGTGAAAGGCAAGGAAGCACACACAAAGTATGGAGGAAATTGAGCCAAACTCATTTGTTCTATCAGAATCCTACTCCCCCAATAATAACATTAATCTATTAATGAGAACACAGCCCTCATAACCTAATCACCTGCCAAAAGGTCCTATCTTTTAGTATCATCAGAATGGCAATGAATTTCCACATGAGTTTGGGAAGCAACACTCAAACCATAGGAATGACTGCTATATATGCCTAGGAAAGCCCATATGCCATTGCTAGCACCTTATGAAAAATGCTCAGTCTCTACAACTCTCTTGGGCTCTGTGGGCCTTATTTCACAACATGGCAAGAACTTTAATCAATTCTCTCTTTCAAGGATGCAGACTAATTTAGTGAATAAGCACTGAAACCTAAGAGATGATGCTGCTGCTAACGTGATGCACATCTTCCCTTTGTTCCATGGGAGAAGTGGTAGCACCATTAATCTGGCTGTTTGCTGAATAAGTATCAAGAACAGTGATTCTTATATTCATGTTTGTTTTACCCTGTGCATCAGAGTCATTCCCTTAGAAGGAATTTCTTGTTCCTAACCTGTACCCTCAGTCTAACTCTGAGGAACTATCTTGTCACTATTGTTAAATAGATTTATACCTGCTCGGTGCCACCCAAATGTCAGCCGTTTGGAAGGGGGCCTTGATGACAACCACAAGGAAAAGAGACTGAGCAAGAAACTGGTCAGGTCAATTAAGAGATGGGCAGCATCAGTGATGACAGCCAAACTCCCAGCAAGATGTCCACCTATGGGATACAAAGCATAACACACTGACTTAAAGGGTCCAGAATGTAACTAGATTCATATGCAGACTATCCAGAGTTAATGAAAATACTATAGGCTCAACAACTTCAGAAGAGAGAGCATTTTTTTTCAAACTGATTTAGTCTACTTGGGCTTCCCAATGTGCCAAAGAAACAGACCCAGAAAGAGATTGGGTATTGAACTTGGAAAAATGAACTTCTAAAATGAAACAGTTCTTGAGGGAAGAAAGATTGGAAAGTATGGTGCATGTATGGAAGACATCCCCTTAGACTTGGCCATCAAGATTCAGAAAAGGGTTACAACAGAAGATAAGGTAGAGAGGTGTAGATCAGATCCAAAGAGTGGTATATTCTAGGCAGACAGTCTAACTTCTGTATGTAAACCAGAGGTTGCAAACTTTCTTGTTAATTGACATGTAACTTTAGCATAGGCTTTCCTGTTTCCATGGCTGTACTAATTTCTATTATCTACCTCAGTATAAGATCACTGTATAAATAGTGGGGAGAGAAAAGGAAATGGGCACAATGCTTTTCAAAAGGGCATGTGGAATGTAACAACAAGCCAATAAAGAATGAGAATAAAACCCAAGCCACATGAGCTCAGTCTTGCTTTTCTCTCCATTTAATGTGTTTCCTCTTTCTTCTAATTCTCCTTTGAAAAGACCCCCAGCATCTAAAATAGAAATTGAAGAGAAAAACCTTGTCCTTTTCTTCCTGAGTGGACTCCTTGTTTGAGAGCAATAACCTTTATTGCTCCCACTACATCTTCCCAGCAAAGAGCTTCTGCTGACTGATTAGCCCTTCCTGCGACTGTTTATTGCCTTGTGTACTACAAAGCAACCAAGACTGTCAGTCATCAGCTCCTCCATCATCTGACTCACCTTGTCTTGCCTAATGATAAAAAAAAATTACATAGATGGCTCATAATTGCAATAATCCCCACAGACTTTGGCTCTAGCTGTAGTTAATAACTGGTTTGTCAAAGTTTAATGGTCTGAAGCAAAGTAGTCTTCAAGCTTGTTACTGAGCTGTCAGTGCAAAAATCAGAATGATTCATTAGGCAAAAGGCAACATTTTGCTAACAAATCAGCTGTCCTTCCAATTATCCACTAATGTTGCTCTATCTGCCAAACTCCATTCTGATAATAAAGCTGTGTTAATAATTCATTATTTCTTTCCTGGAGAATGACTAGATGCAGATAAGCTACGTGCTGCAATCTCAGCAGTGAATGATGATTCTGTGCTATACTGGAAATGTGGCTATGTCAAGGAAAAGACGTCTTATGGGAACACTTCAACAGGCTCAGCTGAAATCAGGACGCAACTGAGAAAGAAATAGGGCTTGCTTTAGAAGAATCACATGATCATGGAGAACTGGGACCCCACAATCATTTTTTCAACCATCAAAATTCATCTTAAGAACCATCCAGAAATCCGTGCCTACTGCAGAATGCTATAGAGCAAATGGTTTGCAAGAGGTGGTTTTGGTTGCACTTGCATTTGCTTCTATAGGCACGGGGTATTATTGACAATTAACTCAATCATGAAGTGAGTCTTTACTGAGTCCTTGCTGTGCATGGTAACAGGAACAGGTAACATAAAGATAAACAAATTATAGTCCTTCTATTCAGTGATTTCCTAGCACTCATTGCTGTGAGGCCCCACTAATACTCTAAGGAACAGAGAATAATGGGGGAAACAAAGAAAACAGTAGTATGAATTAGAAAGAAAAAAGGTTTGGGGTTTTTTTTCCCTCAAGAATAGGAACAAAGAAAAAAGGAAGAACTCGTTACCTTTCTGGAAGAGCAGAAAGTAGAGTGTGTAGGGCTGGGAATGTGGCTTAGTGGTAGAGTGCTTGCCTTGCATGCATGAAGCCCTGGGTTTGATTCCTCAGCATCACATAAACAAAGCCAGAAGTGACTCTGTGGCTCATGAGGTAGAGTATTAGCCTTGAGCAAAAAGAAGCCAAGGGCAGTGCTCAGGCCCTGAGTCCAAGCCCCAAGACTGCCCCCCCCCACAAAAAAAGGAAGGAAGGAAGGAAGGAAGGAAGGAAGGAAGGAAGGAAGGAAGGAAGGAAGGAAGGAAGGAAGGAAGGAAGGAAGGAAGGAAGGAAGGAAGGAAAGAAGGAAGGAAGGAAGGAAGGGAAGGAAGGGAAAGAAGAAAGAAAGAGTGTGTACGAGGAAAAATTGGAAATGAGAGTGGAAAAGGGGGCTGAGACATTTGTGGAAAGCAGTCTATGTCAAGTCCTAATTCACCATGGATTAAGAGGGTCTATTTAAAATTCAGACTCAAGGTTGTGTCATGTGCCGTTTGTATTTGAGGGAAGTCTTTGTAAAGGATGATTTGGAAGGAGGCGAAGCTAAGAGCTAAATGTAACTTAAAGGTAAAAGAAATCAGGGCAACTGCATTAACTAAGGCAGTAGTGATCATATTTGTGGATTATTCAACAACAAGGCAGGAATGACACAGGTAGGATTCAGTACTAGAAATAGACTCTACTTAGCGTTTATGGGGTAAAGGTGGCTGCAGGAGAGCATTGGACTCAAATTTAGCCAGTTGGCATTCAATCCCCATAACATTTTCCATGGACACTAGAGGACAGGACTGAAAAGAAAAGTGTTCTCTAACAATAATACCTTGCATCCTTCACTGCGCAAA
Organism: Perognathus longimembris pacificus; assembly: GCF_023159225.1. Taxonomy (NCBI): domain Eukaryota; kingdom Metazoa; phylum Chordata; class Mammalia; order Rodentia; family Heteromyidae; genus Perognathus; species Perognathus longimembris. Next base: position 17,552,212 of record NC_063172.1, read on the forward strand.
TGCATGCATGCAGTGTTTCTTGATCAGACTCATGCTCTTCTTCAGTCTCCCTTATCCCCCTTTCCACTTCCCAACCCAAGTTCAACAAGTTTCATTGTTTTATTTTCATACATGTACATGATTGATGACAATATGTGTCCTTCTCTACCCTCTCTATTCACCTACTCACTTTCTACTATTATCCATACCCAAGATGAAACATGTTTCATTATTCTAATATTCATTTTACTAAAGAGTGTTAATTATTCAAATGAGCTTCCCCATGATACACATGCCCATACTGAACTTTAATCAGATTGATCCACTTGCTTTCTGGCTTTTCTACAATGAGGAATTTTTGCAAACAATCAGAGGCATTCCCAACTCAATAGGTTCAAAAGCCAATGGAAGAAAACTGGACACACTAAGATTGTATCTTTCTACCTTAGTTCTTCCTCCTCTTTGCACTCAATTTTGTGGCAGTTATCACCCTGAATATGGCTTAGTGACCTGTAGCCAGAACAATCAGGCAAGGGAAAGAAATAAAGGGGATCCATGTAGAGAAGGAAGAAGTCAGATTATCCCTAGTTTCTGATTATATGATCCCATTCCTAAAGGACCATAAAGATTCCATCCTCAAACTCTCAGATTTAATAAACACTTTGGCAATACAAGCTCCCAGGGAGCTCAAAAACCTAAACTTTCAAAGAAACAACAACCCAATTAATAAGTGAGCAGATAACTGAACAAACACTTGGCCAAAGAAGTACAAATGGCCAGTAAATAAATGAAGAGATCCTCAACATTTCTAGTCATAAAGGAAATGCAAATCAAAAGGACATTGAGAGTTCTTCTCATGTAAGTCAGGACAGCCATCATCAAGAGCAAAAATAATAGCAATTGCTGGCAAATATATAGGAGAAAGGGAGCCCTTCCATATTCTTGACAAGACTGTACACTAGTGCAACCACTAGGGAAATCAGTATGGAGGTACATAAATGGACATGTCAAAGTGAAATTGAGGGCTGGGAATATGGCTTAGGGGTATAATGTTTGCCTTGCATGCACAAAGCCCTGGGTTTGATTCCTCAGCATCACATAAAACAGAAAAAGCTGGAAGTGGCACTATGGCTCAGGTAGCTAGTTTACATACTAGCCTTGAGTGAAAAGAAGCCAGGGACAGTGCTCAGGCCCTGAGTCCTTGGCCCAAGACTGGCCAAAAAAAAAAAAATGAAATTGAGGCTAATAAAAAACAAAAGAAGTGAATAAATGATTAAAATATATCAAATGACAATGGGGAAATAATTGTGTCACAAATGATGCTGAAAAGTTGGCTAGTTATTTAGAGAAAAAGTTTTCAATTCTTAGAGCATATACTGCATTTCATTTCATACTGATATAAAAATTAAATGAAAAGTTTAAGCAACTAAAAAAGCACTTATCTTTTTGGTAGATGAAGAGAAGATTGCTAAGTGCTAAAATAATAAAAGAGTAATGAAAGAAATTTTATCAAAATGCAAAGGTTTATACATTAACCTATATAAAGCCTAAAACATCTCAAAGCCAAAACAAAAATTAAAAGTTAACTGGAGAACTACTAGAAATGCTTTAACACTCTACTAAACACCATAGATAAATATATGGACTTAGAAAATTCTCTGAAATCCAGTGATCAATAGATACTAAGAGAGAAGCTGTACATTCATAGCAGAAGGAAATACATACCAATAACAAGCATGTAAAAATGTTCTGAGTAACAATTAAAGAAATGAATATTAAAATTAAATATTCAGTGTACATTAACAAGGTTTTTAGATCATTAAAATGTGTTTATATGAATATTTGAATCACCTTCCTGTAGATGCAGACATGCAAATCATATCAAGATTTTTGGATAGCAGTTTGGCAATATGAGGAAGTAAGAAAAATATCCATGTCCATCAAGCATTGTTTCTAGTTTTAGAAATCTTTTAGAATGGGTGAACCAGAAAGACCAGTTTTTAACTGGTCAAAAGCATTTAGTATATTTTTAATTAGGTTTAAAAACCTGTGAGCCATACATAGAAAATATATTGTATAAAATATCTCGTAATGTTACTGGAGATTATCACTGAAATGTAGGCTAGTAATAGAATTTGTTCTTTCTATTTATGTGCACTGAGCATTTTGTTACTTTATACATACAGAGAATATTAACACTTTTAAGTAAGTGTTTTTAGAACTTAAGTAACCCTCCCATAATGACATATGGTTTATTTGTGTGTCAATACTTCTTGGACAATACTGTGAGAAAAGCACCTTTTCTATCAAAGTAGTGTGCTTCCTTTCTATTAATCTTATGAGACTATGTTTTCCTGAATAGTTGCCTTAGTCATTTTATTTACATCCCTTTCCTGCTGCACTTTAATTAAGACATCCTGTTAGAAGCTCCTTGAATTTTACTTACATCCTATTAATTAAGCCACACCCTTTTGCAGACTGTGAACCTGAACTCAGCCAATGGGAGCAGAGGGTCAAGGCTTGCTGAGTTAGAGATGGAAAGGGAGCAGCCTGCTTTGTGTGCCTGCTTGCCAGATTTTTGGCTGATGGTGCACCCTTCTGCAGAAGTAAACTTTGCCTTGCTGAGTTCTTTTCAAGTTGATGTCCTTCCTATGCAACACCCAAAAATCCCAAGCTATTTCTAATAATACTCACCCACAACTTCTGCAATCATGAAAACAAAACATACTGCAGAGGCAGCACAAAGTTTCCACTTGGTATGCACTTGCTCCTGTGCCCTGTTTTCTGTGGCCTTTGAGTTGCTGTGGCAATGATAGATGCCCTCTGTTTCCAGCTCTTCTTCCCTTTCTCCAGGACACTGATCTTTATTCACAGGTTTGTGTTGAAGCTCCACACTATTGACAAGTTTGGTAGGAGCAAGGAATGGACATAGTTACAAGCAAACAACTTACTGATGGTACTATCTATTCACAGAACCACTGTTAATGACTTTTGCTAATTTGTTAGCGTCATCATTCACAGCTCTGCTACAAGAAGTACCAAGTGTAAGGAACAAATAAAAATATTCCTTCTAAATTCACAACTACTACAAGCTTAACTTTCATTTGGCCAAGTGTGTATCCAGTCAATATCATCTGATGATTGATAGCTGACAAAGTGATCAAAGAGATATCAAAGAGACGGGAGAAAATAGCAAAGTAATGCAAGACCTTCCCAGGTATTTTACTTGGAAAATATTGAGACACTGTGTAATAAAATAACCAGGTGATGTTGTAAAATATTTTTCATAAGGCAATGATTCCAGTTTAGATGAAGGTCATTATAAGATCACTGAACATGTTCATGCTAAGTCCTTGTGAACTGTCAGGGACCTTTCTTACCCTGGTTCAGGCAATCTCTACCACTCAGTGTTACCATGAGATTTGAAACCCTATAGTTTCCAAAGTAGGCAAAGACTAGCAGTCTATCATATAGAAAGCATAACTCAGAACAATTTATAGACTCCTAGAATTTCACAGATGGAAATATTGTAGATAACAATCAGCCTAACTGCAGTTTCTTAGCTGTAACTAAGGTCCAGACAGTTAAAGCCATTATCTGAGTGACATCAAATCCCCAGGAAACAAGAGGGCAGGATTGTAGACACACTGTTTTCCCACCTGATCACATACAGCCTTCCTTTCTCAGTGTCAGCACACTCAAAACCAATATTTAGTTGTTGTAGATGTCAAAGTCCACAGATGGTGAAGTAATCAGATTTCTAAAAATTGGTTAACTTGTTTGTATTGATGAGATTTCTTGGAATTAAAAATTTTGCATTTCTGGCTTTGGAAGCTTAAGAACACAATAAATTAGCTTCTGCTTGAGGAGTTATTTCATTTGGTTTATCATCATTGGGAATTAACAGTCATGGTTTGGGCTTAGCTGATGAGTATTATTATGACAAATTATATTTTCATTTTTTCTGAATAAATCCATATATATATATTCATTACAGAAAATCTAGAATTGCATAAAAGCACAAAGGAGAAAAGAGTCATACTTCTAAGAGATAACCATTGTTGCTATCTTATTACATAGCTTTGTGATAGACAAATATACATCTTGACATAACTGGGTCTATACTCTGTTAGAATGTTTTTGTTTGCAAGAATAGAAAACAAAAATTGTGTTGTAGAAATAATCAAATGGAAACTCTTAGTTTTATGACTGAAAGCATCTAAAGTGTACAAGGTTTGGGCACTGTTTGGAGAGGACTATTGATCCATTTCTCTGTTGTTCACAGCCATGCTTTAAGTTCAGGCTTATTTTCTTCATTGGAGTGGAAAGGTTGACAGATGGAATCAGACTGTGTTCTTCTTTTCTCATGTAGGAGAGTATCTCCTCTTATGAATGCTATACAGGACTCTATAGGTGCATCCCAATATGGAGAAATGAAAACCAACTAGTGTAGCTGTAAGAATATGAATGAGCCAGTTGGCTTAGGCCATTCATTCAGACACATGGCTAAATCCAACCATGCCGACTCCTAGAACTGAAAACGAGGTCACTTCTATGCAAGCTATGGTCACAAGTCTGGGAAAGGACTGCAATTGATATGAATCAGACTACAGTGTCACAGCAGAATTCTACAGGAGATACCGCTTCAGAACCTGATTCCTAGAAGCAAGAATTTACTTAATTTCTTACATCTCAAATATAATTATTTCCATACACATAGAAAAATGTATTTAATCTAAATATGCCATAGCATAGTTAACTGATTTTCTATTTTTCAGCAATTCTCTTTTCTAATTATTTGCTCATATAAGCATAGCTATGATTCATATTCTTACGGTTCATCTTTGCTCAATATTTTATTATTTCTTAATAAGTAATCTTAGAAAGGGAATTACTTGGTCCAAAGGCACTTATCTTCCTATGATTTTGATTTTATTTTATCAAATTAGTTTTGGAAGGCTTCTATGAAGGTTAATAGCACTTTGGATTTTGAGAAGATCTATATAATCTTTGTGAGAAAAAGAATCATTTGGAAAAAATGACAGAGTGCTTATATCTCTAAAAAGTTACTTTTTGCCTTTGTACTGTAATGTGCACCTTTTTTGAGCATACTACTCAACAAACACAGAATGCTGTGGTCACTAGGGGCTGTTAACTCAGAGGAGCCACGGCAGCATGGCAAGCATGGCAAAGGTGTCCTCTCCTTGAGCCAAGAGGCAGGATGACCAAGGCAGGTGCATTCCCATGCTGTGACACTGTCTCATCATATAAAGCTAAGCTTTATTTCATGTTGTTCATGGATCTTCTGACTGGAAAGAAATAGCAAGAAGAAAGTATAGAGAACAACACCAAGAGAAGTGTGGAAAGCACAGGCAATGGTTGCTTTTGGATGCAGGTTTTCTTTTATTTTTTTTTTCATTCTTAGGCTCTAATATTAACCTGTATGGGTACCCTCTGAGCTGAATTTGCTCCTTGAAGCAAACACTAAGGCAGAAATCCAAAAGGTAGCCACAGGCAGTTCACTGAAATTAGATACTTGTTTAGGGTCTGAGCATGGTGCCTCATGCCTATAATCCCAACTGTGCTGCAAACAGAGGTAAGAGGAGCATGCAGAGAAAAAGTGAGACCCTATCCATAAACTAAACAGAAAACAAAAGGCTGCGATATAACCCAAGCAGCGGAGCACTTGCCTAGCAAGAATAAGGCACTGAATTTCAACCATAACATACATAAAAAGAAAGAAATTTGCTATATTCTTATATGTACGTATGTTTGTATCTTATGATGTGGACAAGAGCCCACCATTTTCTCTGGGCTCACAAAAGAATCTATGACTCTGAAAGTAGTTGTAAACCAAAGCTAAACTACATTCCTCATCTTTTCATTACAGCAAAGTGATCTAAGTGTCTCTAGATGCCTAAGAGGCTCTTGATCTGAAAAATGATGTGAATTCTAAGAAGTACTATTTGAACAAGTGGGTTATAAAACGTGAATGCCACGATGCATCACAAAACGAAGTATGAATTTACAATTGATGAATAAATCTCAATAAATTCCCAGGCCTTCAAGGATGATGAAAGCATTGAAGAATAGGAAAGAGAGACTGAATCACACAATAAAAGAATAAAGGAAGAGATAAAGAACAAATAACAACAACAAAAAAAAAACAGAGCAAGGTTTTTTAAGAACCTTATGCAAATAGCCTACAACTTGGAGTTCATCTGCAAAAATAGAACCTAGAAAATGACTTTATTTTTGTAACCTTACAGAAACTTTTTTTTCACTTTGGTTGGTTAAGGTCTATTTTTGTTTTTGTGTTTTGTCAGTTATGGGACTTGAACTCAGAGCCTTGACACTGTCCCTGAGCGCTTCAGCTCAAGGCTAGCTATAGTGCTTTACCACTTGATCCACAGTGCCACTTCCAGTTAAGCTCTGTTGTTTCCCTGTTTTCACAATAGTACTGATGATATTTTTATTTTTACCTTTTATTCCATGTAGACTATATTTGACATGACAGTACTGTTTTTGCTTTCATATTACCTTCCTCAAGAAATTCAAATCACCAGTCTCATGAAAAGAAGGGTCAAAAACTGAGGTTTCACCAAATATTTCCAAGACTCTACTCATTCATTTAATGAATATATTTTGCATACTTGAAACATTCCTACTCTCTCACATGTGCGAAGGTTGCTGTGTTTTAAGACAAAGAAATCTAAGAAAGAAGTAAGCAGTTTAATCTAAGAAAGAAATAACCAATCACTTAGTCAATATTAACAGAAATTATAGTAAAATAAATTGGGAGAGGACATTAGAAGATGCTTTATCCTTAATTAAATCAATTTAACGGATACATAAAAATTATGCCTATGAATGCCATTGGATGTTTCAATACATGTATGTGTTGTGCTGTGTTTAAGTCAAGCAAAACATATTTGTCTTCTCAAATTTTTGTTATCTCTGTATATTGAAAACATTCTGCTAGGGTTTTGAACTATGTTGTGCATGCATGAGATTGCATAGAATTGTTATCTATAGTCACAATGCTATAATGACGTTAACTTAGGAGGTAGGAGAACACTTTTCTGAAGAGTCAGTATTTCAGCAACTAAAGGCTGAGCAGAAGACCTGTGAGTGAAGAACCTCGTGACATAGGGCATTGTTGATTCAGAAGTCCAAAGCCAAGGAAGATATTCTCTTGCACAAGAGATTGTTTTGAACAGAGAAGAAATTATATTAATGGCACACATTCTTAAATTATAATTTTATAAATGTTAGTTTCTCTCTTAAATAATCTAGGGAAGATTCTAGGAAATCTGGGAAGCTGGGAAATCTGGGAATAATCTAGGAAAGAGAAAAATAAGCATACTAGATTGGATATGTCTATTTTATCTAAGAAAAGCTACCAAAGGGAAGAAAAAGGACAGGAAAAAAAGAAAAGCTACAGAAGTAAAACACCTTAATAAAATGCTTTCTTTATGCATTTACATTTAAGAAATAAAACCAATTTATATAGAGTACTGCATTTTTCAGGATATAAATTATACAAATCAGCGGATCACTTCTAAAATGTCTCAAATCACCCTCAATTTTCAGAGCAGAACTTTACCATTTATCAGCAATAAAATATGGGGGTTTATTGAATACTTAAAGCAGAATAAAATGAAGAAGCAGACACAGATGCCTGTTACCTGTCCAGTGTGAAGGTATACATCTTGGCAGCTTTGTCATTCACAAGGTAAGTTCTTTCAAGAAACTCCATGATGTCTGGAATGGCTGGAAGCTGTTGAGCTCACGGTCCAGTTTTGGAAGCAAAGTAGCACAGAAATGATTCACACGCTTTCCAAAGAAAATATACATAAGCTGCTAGAACTTAAATTAATGAGCCTCCTTCATCCGTGTTCTTAGTAGGTCTACTAAAATTACCTCCTCTTGGAATACCACCTAGCCTCATTCTTTCACCCACAGTAACTGCTTTCCTAGGACACTTGTAGGTATAATACTAGTGTGTGTCTATGTCTGTGTGATTTGATTGCACTTTCTAAAGGGTAAAGGAGTTCAAACGTTTTTCTACTAAATGCTGATGTAGCAGTTTGACCTTTACAATACACACACCTGAATGAGTAGCAAATAGCTGTCCATCTGCCCTTTATAAAGTTGCTCTCTCGCTTGCTCCCTGTCTCTCTCTCTCTCTCTTCCCCCGCCCCTCCCCTGCCCATACCCCTCTTTCTGATTTAGTTCTGAGATGATCTCTAAACAGCTGTCAAGATGTGCTTCTCCTCCCGTAGGACTATTTGGGGGTTTCGTACTGAAGGAGAGACGAAAAGGATCATTAGTTAGTTACTGCACACTGTGCTCTAAGCCTGTTTCCCACAGCTTTGAAACACTTTTGACAGGCTATAGGAAGGACAGACTGTCCTTATGGGTGACAACAGGTCCCCTCCCTTGTATAAGAAATAGGAGAGTGAACTGTGTTCTCCTTCACTGAGATCCCCTCTGCTGAGGATTAAGACTCACTCCAGGAAACTCTGTCAGGCTCACCTATCATGCTCTCAGGAATAAAGTCTTCCAAGTTGCTCCTTAGAGACCCGCAATTCACATACTCCCAGGAACTGACATATTATTTCTGAAGCACTTTTTTTCCACATAAAAGAGGGCACAGAAAATCTTGATCATATAGCAGGTATTGTATGTGGACCAAAGATCTACAAAGATTTAATAGATGGATGACTGGGGGCAGAGCAGAGAACAGAGGTGAGCTCCAGACCACAGAATTCTCATTGCCTCTGCATTCCCTCTGATGAAAACTCAGAGTGGTTTTGTCTCAGAATAATTCAGTGTCCCAGTGTCATGAGACTTTCTCCATCTTGTTGACAAGTGATTTCTGATAATGGCCTAATAAAGTAAATCTCATCCTTGCAGGGAGAATGAGGTCAATAACAATGGGAGTAGGCAGTTTGTCGGGAAAGAGAATAAAAGACTTCAAGCATTTGGTCTATAAAATAATCCTAAAGGCTCTCCATAGGACCCCACCCTTGGCTAACTTCCAGCTTCTCAGTGAGGAACCAGAGAAATAGTACTGGGTAGGCTTTGGATTTTTTAGCCTAATGTTAGTATAACAAAACTAAAAATATTTCCATTTCCTATATCTTGACATAACTTTGCAAAATTAACTTTTCAAAAATAATAGTCTTTTCTGTGGTGGAAAGTTAGTAAACAAGAACATAATTGCTAATCTACTCGTGCATGACAAGTGTCCAAAAAAACAAGGAAACTATTCAAAGAGAAGAAAGAAGAAAAGATAAACAATATTCAAATTCAGAAAAGGAGAATATTTGGCTAGAGATGTTAACAAGACTAACAACTCATGAGTCTGAGATTCAATTGTACAAGCTTTTGTATGGACAAAGATGTGCAGATATACCCAGGATTCTAGAGTGGAGTGTTACATCCTATGTTGCAATATGGTTTTACTGTGGAGCAAGGAGAGTGTGAATTAGGTCTGATATAGGACAGCATGAGGTAGAGACGAGAAAATAGGGAAAAGGAGAAAGAAAAGACAGCATAAAAATATATCCTAAATTTCTTTCAATTTGTTTATAAGTTCAACTACACAAAATGATCATTTTTATACTCTATGAACCAGTAATTTCACATGGTTTTACCTAATTGTAAATGAAAACACCTATAAAATATATGTATGGCTATGGTATATTTAAAAGTTAAGTGTGCACATTTTAAAAACATTGAAAAATTAGGTACCATTTTTATCAAGAATGTATAAATTTCCAAGCACTACTCTTTAAAATAACTACCATCAATGAAAGCTTCTGATACAAGTATCACAAGAGTAGGGAACAGTGGATTACAGAAAGTTAAAATCACATGTAAAGCACAAAAGTTTAGTTTTGCAGCAATAAATTCAGATAACAATCATTTCTTTTACAATTTTTTGAAAATTTGCCTTTATGCTGTGCTATAGAAAACAATCATATTTATTACCTTTTCCTGTTATAAGCTCATTTTAACTGTACTGTAATTCTCTCCCCCTCCCCCAGAAAACTCCCTCCAAATACTTAGCATTGTGGTTTTTTTGGTTTGTTTTTTTTAAAGCTGCCTATCTTTCCTGAGTAACCTATGGCCCATGTGCGCATGTGCTACGCACCGAGGGCTAAGAGGCCCGCGGGATCAAACTCCACGCAATGCACGGGTTATATATTTGGAAAGCAACTAGGTTCAAAAAAAGAATATCCCCTCTTACTGACAGTTGGTTTTGCTGGGCATTCTGTAGCTCATCTCCGTTTCCTAGGTAACCGGCTTCCCAACCATCCTGAATTACAGGTTGTCCCCATCGCCCACTCTCCATCACAAACTTGTAGCAACTGCAGGAGCAAAATGCAATTTATAAGAGTTACCTCTGGGAATAAATATTCCATCAGCTCCGAGAACATCACTCACATAACTGAAGAACAGAGTTGGCTCCCCACTGCCAGCTAATATCAGCTATAATTTTAATATCGTTTTACAAACAACAGCAAAAAAAAAAAAAACATTTACACAAGCATCTTACATATTGTTTGGTACTTCTCTTGCGGAAAGGATGTGTGTACTTGTGCAAAGCCAGAATGCTCATCCCTTCACACACAGGTACCAATTTTTCACAATTTATGTGCCCCAAATTTAAATAGAATACTTCATGATATGGTTGTTTACATGCAACTGTCTTTTAAAATAAGACACAAAAAGGAGACAAATTTTCTAATAATCAATATGGTCTTTCACCTTACATGGTTTCTTTTCCCCACTACTGTGGCAAAGGACAGTAGCAAAGTAATTTAATATGTGAGCTTGCAATCTTGACTTAGAGCTTGTGGTTTGACCACTTCCTAAAACATGTGGTCTTGAAAAACTTGTGTGACCTCTACACTCCACACAATTTTGTCTGTAAAATAATAACACTAGTAAAATCTATCTTACAGAGTTTCATGATGGGAAAAAGAAATAATACATATTTTAGAAACATCTGGTTACAATCTCTTGTATATAACTAGTTTTATACAGCTTCCCATTGCTATGTAGATGGGCTATGTCTAAGTAAAATGTCTTGGCTATTCCTAAAACAACTGGACTCAGTCTTATCAGAAGGCCAGAGTACCCATGAGTAAATGAATCCACCAGTGATTTGGAATCCGCCATCAATTATACTACTTAGGAAGATCTCTCAAGCTTTGTGGGATCAACTTTTTCAAATTGTAGGTATATGCCTGCCTCCTACTATCCCCTGAACAATAGAATGCCATTCAGAATGGTCCGTCATAAAGATTTCTTCCACCACTGGAGAAAAAATTCATACTCAGTATTATAATCTCAGACTAAAGAGTCTAAATTTGAGTATTCACACACTGACAATAACAATATTATTATTTCCAAGTTATGTAGCATTGCCTTTGCAAGGTGGTTTTTATGGTTCGTTATTACAGTATAAGTTTGTCAAAAGTTCTATCCCAAAACATGACAAGAAAGACATTGAAATTTTAATTGGGTTGTATTTTAGACTGCATTATGAAATTTTCATCTTAATATGAAGCTAATATAATATAAAACAAACCATTTCCAATATTCTATGCACTACTGGAAATAGATTGAAAACCACCATCTGACTTTATTTTCTTCTTTATAAATTAAATCATATAACTTTTTTTACCATTTTTATTTCTAAAGAGGTTGAACGATAGAAATATTCAAACAAAAGTACAGTTTGTATTTATTAAGAAAAGAGATGATAAAATATTGATGTTAAAACAATAAGGGAAATATTTTATTAATTCTCATAGATGAAAAATACAAGAATGAAATAGCTGTGTTTCATAAGGAAGCTAGCTGGTTGATATATTTATGCAGTTCATATTTTATCAATTAGGCTCATCCATCACACTTTCTTTCCTAAGCTCCATAAAAATTTGAATTAATGAACCCTTAAAATCATCCTGTAGTACAAATATGGCTGATTATGTCTCAAGAATTTCAAATCAATGGTCTACTCTCTTTTAGCTTCACAATCTCACATTTCTCTACATATCTCTTCTTGATTTTATTTATATAGACAAATGAGAGATATCGTAGAGACCTAAGCCATGGTTTTAAGGCAATAGACAATAAAGTTAGACAAATATATACTTTCTAATAGTCAGCTTCTTTTTCAACAAGTGCACATAAGAGTCACTGAAAACTGAAGTTCTCAGTTCCTGAAATTAAAAAAAAAATAGTAATAAAACCCTCTTGCCTACATCAAGTAGGCACTATTTAACTTGCATGATTACTCTGCTTTCCTTTAGTGGAAAATTTTCAGAGCTCATAATTTGTCTTAAGGAGAGGGATTTTTCACCGAGAGCCTCAGCTGAATGCCAAGAGAGCAACTCACAGCTCGTCTTGTCTTCTGAATCTTAAAACCTGGATTTATTTGACTCCTGGCTGACAGGCCTGTCTCTCAGGAGATAGGCCAGAGGACAAGACAAAAGCCTCCTTGGAGCTTTTCCCAGAAAGACTGAGCCTTTTCTTTTCACCTAGGATCCAAAATACATCAAGGGATAGAAGCTGTCTTTTCTGCTTGGACGCACAACCACAAGGCATTGCAGCTAATTCGTCTCTTCTTTGGGTATTAGTAAATTTGCTTCCAGTGATTCCACATTTGTTTAAAAAAAATGCTGCTAATCCAACTGCAGCAACCCTCGCTACCACCATCAGATGGTTTCCTTGAATTTACACATATCACAGCCAAGTGAAGCAGCCTATCACCTTCTGAACCACTAAGTTCTCTACACAATCACCCAGCTATTGGCCAGTGGAGCAAAAGGCAAGAACTACCATTTCTAACAATTGTTGGAGGGGATGTGGCCAAAAGGGAACCCTACTTCATTGCTGGTGGGAATGTAAACTGGTTCAGCCACTCTGGCAAGCAGTATGGAGATTCCTCAGAAAGCTAAACATAGAACTCCCCTATGACCCAGCAGCCCCCGTTTTGGGTATCTATCCAAAAGACCACAAACAAAATCACACTAAAGCCACCAGCACAACAGTGTTCATCACAGCCCAATTTGTCATAGCTAGAATCTGGAACCAACCCAGATGTCCCTCAATAGACAAATGGATCAGGAAAATGTGGTACATATACACAATGGAATTTTATGCCTCTATCAGAAAGAATGACATTGCCCCATTTGTAAGGAAATGGAAGGACCTGGAAAAAAAAAGTTATACTAAGTGAAGTGAGCCAGACCCAAAGAAACATGGACTCTATGGTCTCCCTTATAGGGAATAATTAGCACAGGTTTAGGCAAGTCACAGCAGAGGATCACAGGAGCGCAATAGCTATACCCTTACATAAGATGATGCTAAGTGAAATGAACTCCATGTTATGGAAACGATTGTTGTAACTACTTTCAACGTGCCATATGTAACTGTAGCCTCTATTATTGATGATCTTCTTGTATCACCTTCCTGTGTTTGTACCTACACTATCTCTGTATCTTATCTGAGTATATTGGAAACTGGGTATACTGGTATTAGAACTAGGAAATTGAAAGGGAATACCAAAATCGAGAGACACAGGGTAAAAAAAGACAAACAACTCTAAAAGCAATACTTGCAAAACTGTTTGGTGTAAATGAACTGAACAACTCATGGGGGGAAAAGGGAAAGGGGGAGAGGGGGAATGAGGGAGGAGATAAGAAATAGTACAAGAAATATATCCAATGCCTAATGTATGAAACTGTAACCTCTCTGTAATTCAGTTTGATAATAAAAACTTAAAATAAAAAAAGAACTACCATTTCTTTGTAGACAGATAACTCTGGAAAAGGAGAAAATATTTATTTAATTATAATAAGCATATACAAAGTCTGATTGAAAATGTTATGCATGGCAACAGACTATTTTGACTAGTCTCATGTGCCTTACATGATGTTCCTTTTAGCCCTGCATAATCTAAAATAAGATTATTCAGAATCTTCATCAAAAATATGATAGTTCATCAGTTAGAAGATCAAAGTTCCATTTTAAACATTATAAATGTTCATATTAAAGTGTTATGAAAGAGTATTCATGACAAAATGACAACATTCTTTGTGTGTGTATGCCTGTCCTGGGTTTTGAACTTCAGTCCTGGGTGCTATCCCTGAGCTTTTTGCTTAAGGCTAGCCCTCTACTACTTGAGCCATAGTTCCATTTCAGGCTTTTGGGTGGTTAATTCAACAAGTGGGGAATCATTCATTTTAGTACAGTTTATAATAAACACTTCTTTCTCCTTAATTTTTAATCAATCTCAGGCCTTTCAAGAAAAATCAAAGAGCATACTGATTAGTCCTAAAGTCTAAGCACAATGGAGCCACTATCTGTCCAAATACACATTTTGCTCAGCTGACTGGTCATATTAAAAGCTGTAAACCTGTCTACTCTCATTAATGGGATCAGTAGCTACCAACTCAAACTCATTTTTGAGTTTATATGATTACCTAATTTCTACCCAACGGTTTGTTACACTCTGCTCTGATGATAGTTCTTGGGACTTATATATTTGATACTTAAACCCAGTGAATCATTCTTTGAAGAAGTGAACATGTTTTTCTTTTGAAAACAGTCAGTTAATCTGGAGGCTAGGTTCTAGCTCTGACTTTCAGTATACAAATAAATATAAGGAAGTTGCCTTTTTTCTGCTCCAGATGCCTAACCAGAAAAAAATAAATGAACGACAACAGACACCTATGAAGAGTGTTGTCAGTAAATAATCTCCTTTCTTATTCAAACTGAAAAAAACACATCCAAGTATTTAGTTGCATTAAAAATTCACAATAAATATTGATAAGTAAGTTATTGATAAGTAAACAAAATATATCATCAGATAAATACAAATTTTAACTTTGGTTGTTTAAAAAAACATCAACAGACTCTGAAAAACCTAAAAGTAGAAAATCCTCCTCTTACTTAAGATGATAGATAGGCTAAGATCTAGAGAATAAATCAATTTTTAAAAGATTCTCTGATATCTTCACAGATTCTTTGTACATTTATGGACACCTACACACATTTTAAAACAAGATTTGTCAGATATTTTGAAACGTCTAGCTGGTTACAACCACGGTTACATCAATAATGAAAACTATTTTCTTTCCTTGGGACTGTTGTGTGGGAGATTCCAGATCTGTTCTTTGCCTTATGACCAGGAGAATTCAATGTTGTGGCTAATGCTCTAGAGCCTGTGCGAGTCTAAAAGCAAAATGTCATTTCCTACCATGTCTTCATTACCAGCAAATTGAACAGTCCCCACCAATGTAGCATTGCACTGAGCAAAAAAGAAAGAAGAAATGAACCTTTGGAGCCAACTGAGTTCACTTCTAACCCCAACAACTGCCATTCCATCCCCAGACCTCTCTTCCCTCCCAAGTCTTAGGGAATTCCTCTATCTAAAGTTCAGATTCCATACCCACAGTGAGCTTTATCAGTTTAGACAGGTGTAGCTTGTGATCTCTGAGGACTTACTTAAGAAAATTAACCTTGCAAAACAGCATATTCAGTAATGGGTGATTATCTAATAACCATCACACAGTAGAAAACTTGCCCGACTACAGTCAACATTATATACTTAAAGTTTATGATATCCATTCACAAAACCTCAATAAAGAATGAAGAAGGAAATTTAATAACACCAGCTCAGTTACCTTTAGTGTCAACACTAAAAATTAGAAACTCTTATTTTTAGCCCTTTGAGTTATTGAACCTAACTTTTCCAATGATAAAACAGTATCACACATCATAGATTATCTTTCTCATGGCTTAAAAAAAAATCTCAATTTCAGTAAGTCAGCCAAAGAGAGACAAAGGATGCATGTTTTCTCTCTTGTGTGGCATAGATCAAATTTATAAGTGTATATATAAACACATATTTATGTATATGTAATATACATACACATATATGTATATATGTATACACACACAAGCTTATTAACTGAAGTATAGCATATGCAGGGGTATATCCAATGGGTAACTCCTTTGAACAACTAAGAGTCTAACAAATTTAACAGCAGGAAGCCAAAACTTGAGATGTTAAGGGTGAAGGAGAACGTTAAAGGGAGAGAGTAAAGGGAGAGAGAAAGGGCAAGAAAATGCAGTCACCATATTCAATGTGCATCTGTGTAAATAGAACTAGGAAAATTGAGTGAATGTGTGGGGGGGAGAGGAGGGAAAGAAGGATGAAAGGGATGACATTAAGATGCTCTTAGAAGGGCATGTTGAACAGAAACTCCTTTCCACAACTACTTAAACATGACACAAATAAATCAATAATACAGTCTCACTTTCTTTTTTGTGTGTTTGTTTATGTTTAATAAAGATAGGGTCTCCCTAGAGAGCCCAGGTTGGCCTTAAACTTCCTGTGTAGCTCCACCTATTCTCAAAATTGTGACTTTTCTGCCTCTGCCTCCCAAGTGTTCTCCAGTCTTACTTTCTAAAACCTAAAGTTACAGTCATGGAGAGGTACAACATGGTTCTGAAGAGTAAACTGGATTAAAATGAAGCATGTACATTATTGCATGCATGAAAATATTTTCCTGTCATGCAGAGAAATGTTACAAGAAGGTGAATCTTTTCTGTCTTAATCTAATTGTGGGAGTAATGATAGCACACAAGAAATGATGTCTTCCAACACCCTGAGGGCAAAATTCTCCTGCTGCTCTGCATTGAAGACCTCGTTTACTTGAAGAGCTCCAGTTATTACTCTTCAGCTCCATGTTTACAAACACTCAGCAACTTATTATTCAGCAGATGAGAGGAAATGGGAAGGCAACCAAAAAAAGTAATTTAAGTAAGACATTAACAAATGTGAAAAAGACTAATTAGAAGTGTGATTTGCCTATCATTTTCTCCAAAGAACTTTTACCTGAGAAATTGCTTCTTTCTAGGTGTCAAGAATAAATGTGGTGCATATAATAATTCAATTTTAAGAGTTTCTTAGCTAGGATGACCACCTGCAGATCTAACAGTGGCCTCATTTGACTTAGTAAAATCCTGAGGGTCCTGTCCAGTGGTGTCTCTTTGTTCTTATTTTAACTTTTCAGTGTTGAGAATCAAACCCAGATCTCTGAATGCTCCTACAGCCATAGCCTCATATATATGCTTGTATATGTATATCTACATACACATACATGCACATACATACACATACATACATATATATATAACTGCAACATATATGTATTATAACACACATACATATACTACAACACATGTATATGTTGTATTCATTATAGACAATTTCATTGAGCTGGTTCCCATATTTTTAAAGTTGGCACTAAAATAGTAAACTGCAGTTGTCTATGAGATCCCTGCAATAATGCCAGGTCCTCTCTCGGGCGTTACACATGGATCTGGTCTTGAGTCCTGTCAGGCAGTACCTTCTCTCAGATTCCTACTCAGCTCCTCCTATAAGAAGGAAGTAGAATGATCTCAATGCCTCCGAACTTTCCTACTTCACAGTGTACTTTATTTCTTTCAGCTTTTATCACTGTCTCTTACCCTTTTTAGTTCCGTTTGTTTGCATGTTTCTCCTGTCATCTGCCCCTGCAAGAATGTAAGCTCTTGGTAGGCAGAAGAATTGGCTATTTTCATACTGTTGTATCTCAAGTTCTTCATTTTTCTCAACTATAGCGAGTGAACAAAATGTTTTTCAGAAATCAATAAATGGATGGATGGATGGATGTTGGAACATATTAGCAAAAACCCCTATTGTGTGGGGATTTAAAATAAAACTTTGGGTGTCAGGAAGACTTGGATATCATAATCTCGTTTTTCAAAATCTTTCTAAGTCTGTGTTCTTATCTGTAAAGTGAATGAGATTTAGATTTTTCTCTAATCTTAATTTCTCTAGGACTACTACAAAATGAAATATTTAGATAAAGTTCATTTCACTTATTAAGCAGATAGAAACTGGTCAAAAATAAATGATAATCAAATTAATACTTGTGTTATATGGACAATCTGTCTCATGTACTACAGGAGAAAAATCATGACATATATTTCAGATCTAGTTGTCAGTAACATAAAGAAAAATCCACATTATATTAGACTTTTCTGTCTTTTAAAAAGCATAATAATATTTGAAGTTGTCAGGGATATTAAGCTTGAATTGCCCTGTTAACTGAAACCTTTTATTTCTGTGCTTCTTTGAAGTGCAAAAAGGCAGATAAGAAAAGGAGATCATTGAAGTTGATGCATTTTGGAAGTACAAAAATATAACCCTGTCATCTACCAAGTAAATTATTACACATACATATTCTATTTTCATTATTTTGTATTCTTAGATTTCAGATTTTACTGTCTTACCTCATTTACTATAACATGATATACTTTATTTCTATGCTACTTAAACTTCTCCTGAGTACATTTGTATAGTAAACATGCATTTTAAAATACATATGGAAATAGTTGATTCACTATAAGACATGAGAAGTTCTACATTATTTCTCATTGGTGCAAAACTAATTGGCTTTTTCAGTCATTGCACAAATATTTATTTTTCCATTTTATCTTCATTATAGCTGCAGTCAAGTTTAGCCACGAGCACAACCACCTAGCATGCCCTAAAGTAGGAAGGTTTTTATTTCCAAGTATTCTAGCCACATTGATTTTCCAAGCTTGGAGAGCAGTAGCTAATAAGAAACATTATTCACCACAGCTCCATCCTACCAATAGCACATATTCTTCAAGCACCCTTTTATTCCAAGCAATATTCGTTAATATTTTTTAGCAGAAAAGAAATTAAAATGTATATCATGTCTGAGGCTCACAGGAACTAGGAATGAAAGGTGGTGGCATAAACTCTTTTTTTCTCCACTCGTCACATTAGAGCCATGCAAATCTAAGCCGGCATCTCTTCCTGTGAAATACAGAAGAAAGAACAGATAGTATAAAAGAGTAGTCTTAAGGGGGAGGAGGGGAAATGAGGGAGGAGGTAACAAGTAGAGCGAAAAATGTACTCACTGCCTTTCATAAGAATCTGTTAACCCCTCTGTATCACACTTCTACAATAAAGAAAAAAAAGAACAGGCTTACTTCACTCAATATGATTTTTTTCCAAATATTTGTATCCCCTTAGGAGTGGATGATGTCATTCTTTCTAGTGGAAGCATAGAATTCCACTGTGTATGTGTATATGTACCACATTTTCTTGATCCACTCATCTACTGAGAGGCATCTAGGTTGGTTCCATATTTTAGCAATGACAAATTGTGCTGCAATGAACATAGTTGTGCTGGTGGCTTTCATGTAGTCTTGTTCGTAATCTTTTGGGTAGATGCCCAAAACTGGAGTTGCTGGGTACTAGGAAGCTCTATGTTTAGCCTTCTGAGGACCCTCCATACGACTTTGCAAAGTGGCTGAACAAGTTTACATTCCTACCAACAGTGTAGTAGGGTTCCTTTTTGGCCACATCCTCACCAGCATCTGTTATAAGTGGGGTTTTTTTTTATAGTAGCCATTCTAACTGGTATGATTTGGAATCTCAATGTTGTTTTGATTTGCATTTCTTTCATGGCCAGAGATGTTGAACATTTCTTCATGTGTCTATTGGCCACTCTAATTTCCACTTCAGAGACGTCTCAGTCTTTAGTCCATTTATGGTGGTTGTTTCAGTAAGGCAGACCCAAAGAAATAGGCTGCCAGGTCTCCCTCATACGTAATAATTAGTATATGTCTAGGATAGTCCTTGTAGAGGATCATAATAGCTCAATAGCTATATACGTATGACCTTATAAAATGAAGCTAATTGAACTAAACTACAAGATATGAAAACACAGAGTTTTTTTCTTAGTGTATTGTACACAGTTATTTCTTTGTTCTTTTATTTTTCCTTTGGTTTACCCCATGGTGTCACTGTATTTTTTTTATTTCGGCACCTTTTGTATTGAATATAATTTTGTTTAATGTGAGGATTGGAAGGTGAATCACAGAAATGGTGAGATAAAGGGAAAAGGTGAACCAATGCAACAGTTATACTAGACATTACATTGGAAATGAACTTTACAACTTGGGTCAGGGAGGGGGAGGTATGACAGGAGGAGAAAACGAGAGAGGGTAACAATGTTCAATAAAAATTGTACTCATTTCCTTACTTGTGTAACTGTAACCCCTCTGTACAACACCTTCACAATAAAAAAAATAGGATTTTTATTTTGTTTTGTTTTGTTTTGCCAGTCCTGGCTTGGACTCAGGACCTGAGCACTGTCCCTGGCTTCTTTTTGCTCAAGGCTAACACTCTGCCAACTTGAGCCATAGCCACTTCTGGCCTTTTCTATGTATGTGGTTCTCAGGAATTGAACCCAGGGCTTCATGTATGCAAGGCAAGCACTCTTGCCACTAGGCCATATTCCCAGGCTTTCAAAACAGGATTTTTTTTTAAGGAACAAAACTCTGTAAAAATTTTGGATAGTTTCTTTATGCATCTTTAACCCTAAGTTCTGTAGTCAGTTGAAATCCAAGGCCTTCTCTGTAGTTCAACAGTTTCTGCGTGGGCAGGTGAGGTGGAGAAAAAGTTGCAAGAGGTAGGCAAGGGGTAGGCTGGTGCTCTTTAACACAATGGTCTGCTTCATTTAGCTGGTCTGCATTTCATGATGTATTAAAGCAAGACAGATACTCACTTCCATTGCTCCACAAAAAAGAAATCTGGGTATATGGTGCATTGATGAATGTAGTCAACTTTACAGAAGATCAGAACAAAGATAGTTCACTTGCAGCCAGGTGAACAATCGCAGCCATGTGCAATGGAAACATAGACATCACTGTTATGAAAAAGGACTTCAGGCACTTCACCAGTGTGTTTGAGGTTTCCCATGTCTTTCCTCAGTCCCACCATCTTGCAATAGCTAACTCTTCATCCAGAGTTTAAAAAAAAATCTCTCCTTTTTCTCTTATAGTCATACCAAATTCTTAAATTTAGACATTTAGGATACTCACTGATAATGTTCTGCTCTCCTGTTTGTTCTCAATGAAAAGAGTTCTCTCTTCATTCTCATGCTAGAATTCTGGTACCTAAATTTCAGTTTTTACTCATTTTATTGAAGAGCTGTCATATATGTAACAATCTTTACTGCTACTCACTGACCAATGTCTTTTTCTTTATGGATACAAGAGGACTTCTCTGCCTGCCTTAAAATTGGAAGTTAGATGTGTTCATGTTTCTAATTCTGCCTGGTGTGTTGAGATTCAGTGTCAAATGAATGACTTTCTGGTTGAGGTATGTAAATGCCACTTTGAGATCCTGCAGCAGTGATTTCATCCTGCGGTGGCAACCTTGATCCATGTGTAGAAACTGAGCCTGCTTCATCCTGGTGCCTGGAGGAGATGGATAAATCATCAAAGCCTCTGGACTGACCTCCACAGGAGAACAAATCTATTTTGCCATAAGCATCTCAGATCTGTGGCACAAATTTGCCTTTTCAACTAACATAGTATTCTTGTAAAAGATATACATATATATGCTATATATACATCATTATGGTATATCTAGACAATAAATATATTTCACATTATCGTCAGTGTCCTTCCTATGACTTATTAGCAAATTTAAAATTTAAAGTAAGCAGTTATCTTATGAGTCACACTAAGAATGGCATTATTGTGTTCTACAAATATAATTTAGTGAACTCACTAACTCACAATTCTATGAAGTTACTACATTTATTTTAATTTTACATTTAAAACAAGTGAAATTTGTAGCATGTAAATTATACAACGAAAAAGCTATTAAAATGAAGCCCTGGGTTTGATTCCTCAGTACCACATACACAGAAAAGAAAAAGCTATTAAATAACTAAATATATGATTCCTTTAAAATTGAGTGTAACTGGAGCTGGGAATATGGCCTAGTGGCAAAAGTGTATACGTGAGGCCCTGGGTTCGATTCCTCAGCACCACGTATACAGAAAACAGCCAGAAGTGGCGCTGTGGCTCAAGTGGCAGAGTGCTAGCCTTGAGCAAAAAGAAGCCAGGGACAGTGCTCAGGCCCCGAGTTCAAGGACTGGCAAAAAAAAATGAGCATAACTTTCAAAATAAAATTTTTCTGTGTATTATGAACTTACCATATTATTCTGCATACAAAAGGTAGCTAATAAGCTTTGATTTAAGTATTTCAACAAGTATGGTCATGTTCCCGGGTTATTAATGGCTGATAATGAAATTAGTTCAGGTCTCTAATTAATGTTACCTTTAAAGGTTCCATCATGCTCTTTTAATATTGATAACCTGTTTATGCAAATGTCATCCATTAGTCCAATTCTGATGTCTGTTTATGCATTGCATAAAATCAACAGGGTCACATTTTTCAAACATGAGCTCATCTAGTAAGGGAATCGACCTTTAGTCTCTGTGTCATCTGAATAAATGAGAAAGTTTAAATGTCGACACATTCTGTTTTCATGTAGACCCAGAAAAGGATGGTTAATTTCTGAGTAGCAAGGAACAAATGGCAAAAGAGATGAAGGCTGTTCCAACGTCTAACTTGAGACAATGGAGACACTTCCCATGAATTTACTCAACATATTTGCTCTATGCCTACTCTGTGCTGAGTGATCTGCTCAGTACCAAAGCCACACTGCTAATTAAATCCAGCAGGTCTCTCTGCTCTGGAGTATATCTTGGTGGTGTGCAAGAATACCCAGTTCCATGTCAAAACCCCTGACAAGCTTCATCACCATAGAAAGGAACAATTTACTCAAGGACTTCTAAACAAAGGAGCAGATTTACAGAGCAAATAGAGACTAAACTCGTAAAATAAATATCTACAGGGAAGAGTATCATTATCAATGAGGACATGAAAGACACACAAACCTCTATTCCTACTTCTTAATTATCAGAATAGGGACTTAGTCTCCAATGAGGTCTCTTGATTGCCCAGAATCCAAGTGTAGTGTGGGGCCTATTAATATGCTCAACTGAATGAGTCTATGTTCCCAGACTCCTGAACTATAAGAAATAAAGTTCTATTGTCTATAGCTACCACAGTTTTTGGTACTTGTTATGATAGCCCAAACAGTCTAAGCAGGATTTACTTCTTTTAATAGTTGAGAACTATTTCATGGTACTCATATACCATATTATTCCTATCCATTTATCAATTGATAAAGATTTAGGTTGTTCCACATCTTAGCTATTGTGAATATGCTGTGGACCTAACAATGTGAATATCTCTGAGCTCCTGATTCCAATTTTTAAAATAAATACCTAGAATAGGACTGCTGGATAATGAGGCATTTCTATTTCTTATTTATTGAAGATGGTTCATATTGTTTTCCATAGTGGCTGTTCCACTTTACCATCTCACTAATGGAGAACAAAAGTTTCTATTTCACCACAGAAGTTTCAATCATGGTTTTTGGGGGAGTTTTGTTGTAGGATAACCATCCTAATGGGTGTCAAGTGATACTGAGGTTTTGATTGGCATTCCTGATGATTAGTGATATTGAGAATCTGTATCTGCCAAATGTTTAAATGTCTTTTTTATTTATATATATAATTATTATCAAACTGAATTACAGAGAGGTTACAATTTCATACATTAGGCATCGGATACATTTCTTGTACTGTTTCTTATCTCCTCCCTCATTCCCCGCTCCCCCTCCCCCTTTCTCTCCCCCCCCCCCCGCATGAGTTATTCAGTTCATTTATACCAAACAGTTTTGTAAGTATTGCTTTTGGAGTTGTTTCTCGTTTTTAACCCTGTGTCTCTCGATTTTGGTATTCCCTTTCAATTTCCTAGTTCTAATACCAGTATACTCCGGTTTCCAATATACTCAGATAAGATACAGAGATAGTGTAGGTACAAACACAGGAAGGTGATACAAGAAGATCATCAATAATAGGGGCTACAGTTACATATGGCACGTTGAAAATAGTTACAACAATTGTTTCCATAACATAGAGTTCATTTCACTTAGCATCATCTTATGTGTTCGTAAGGGTATAGCTATTGCGCTCCTGTGATCCTCTGCTGTGACTTGCCTAAACCTGGGCTAATTATTCCCAATCAGGGAGACCATAGAGTCCATGTTTCTTTGGGTCTGGCTCACTTCACTTAGTATAACTTTTTCCAGGTCCTTCCATTTCCTTACAAATGGGGCAATGTCATTCTTTCTGATAGAGGTATAAAATTCCATTGTGTATATGTACCACATTTTCCTGATCCATTCTTCTACTGAGGGGCATCTGGGTTGGTTCCAGATTCTATCTATGACAAATTGTGCTGTGATGAACATTGTTGTGCTGGTGGCTTTAGTGTGACTATGTTTGTGGTCTTTTGGACAGATACCCAAAACTGGGGCTGCTGGGTCATAGGGGAGTTCTATGTTTAGCCTTCTGTCTTTTTTGAAGAACAACCTATTTAAATCCTTTGTCTATTGCTTAATCAAGGATTTGGATTGGAGGGGGGTGCATTGTTTTGTTGGGTTGTAGGAATCCCTATATATTTGAATATTAAGCCCTCATCAAACCTATGGTGTTCAAATATTTTCTCCTATTCCATCATTTGCCTTTCTATTTTGTTGAGATTTTTCATACAGCGCAGAAGCTTTTTGATTTGATGTAGTTTCATTTGTCTATTTGTGTGTTCGTTGTCTATATTTTAGTATCATATCTGAGAAATCATTGTTAATAACCACATTATAAAGGTTTCATTTTTTTGTTATGGTTATGGTACAGCTTTAGATCTTATGATCAGTTTTTTCATCCATTGTGAGTTGGATTTTGTGCAAGATACAAGGTAAAGGTGTCATTTCACTCTGCTGCATGGTTTACCAAGCTTTCCCAGCACTACTTGCTGACAAATCTATCCTTTATCCACCTTGCATTCTTGGCATCCTTTCAAAGATCCATTGGTTATATATGCATGGGTTTATTTGTCATTATCTTCATGCATTTCATTGGTCTATATGTCTGGTTTATGCAAGTACTACTTGGTTTTCATTTAAATAATGGCAAAATAGGTCTTAAAATAAAAAAGTCTGATGTCTTCATTTGTTCTGCCTTCCTGATGTTATTTACGGTTTTTGGTGTTCTCTATAGATCCAGACAAATTTTACGATTATTATTCTACTAATTATTCTGTTTTTGTAAAGAATGTGATTGGAATTTTAGCAAGGAAATACATTGAGTCTGGAGATAGTTTTGAGTCATGGAACACTTGAACAATACTGAATGTGCTTACCCATTTATTTTTTGGTCTTTCTTTCCTCGGTGATTTTTGTGGCTTTATGTGTGTGATTCCCTGCATCTCTTTCATTACATCTATTCCTAAGTATTTTAATGCTGTCATGAATGGGATTGTTTTATTTTCTTCTCAGATAATTCACTGTCACAGTGTAGAAATACAACTGAGTTTGTCTGTCAATTTCATAAACTGACAACTTGCTGAATCAATTTATTAAAATTACTGTAATTTTAAATGTAACATAGCACTGCATCCCCTCGGTGGAACCACTTCTACCAGCTGCCAAATCTCTAGTGTTCCTGTGGAACAGAATGTGATACAATGGGAGAGTAGATATTGCAAAACAAAGGAACTATAGCTGAATCGATGGTCAAGGAAAAATGATAGACTATTTTTTAATATTTTTTTCTCATTCCCCTGAGCATCCTCTTGAGTAAGGTTAATGAGGCAGAGGAGAGACATCACAACAGCCAAACCCTGGCATTGGCCAAGAGTTTCTTTCCCTTTCTTTCCTCTTTGGAAACTCAATCTAAATTACAAAGGGGAAAAGGATACATGAGCTAACTTTCAAGGGAATTCCAGCCTAGGGCTGCTTTCAAATCTTCCCAACAGGGCTGGGGATATAGCCTAGTGGCAAGAGTGCCTGCCTCGGATACACGAGGCCCTAGGTTCGATTCCCCAGCACCACATATACAGAAAACGGCCAGAAGCGGCGCTGTGGCTCAAGTGGCAGTGTGCTAGCCTTGAGCGGGAAGAAGCCAGGGACAGTGCTCAGGCCCTGAGTCCAAGGCCCAGGACTGGCCAAAAAAAAAAAAAAAAAAAAATCTTCCCAACACACAGTGGACGACTCACTTGGTGAAAATAGATGATTTGGGGGAACCAAACCCAGCTGCTGACCTCATCAATTATCAGCATCACATTCAAGGTTATCTTAGCCTCTAGAGCCTACCTAAACTTCTTCCAGACACTGTACTGTTCGGATATAGGTCATCAAAATTTGTACTTGAACTTTTACTGAAATTAGATGTTCTGTATTCTTGGGCTTGGGAGCCAAATTGAAAGGGTCTGCTGTGATTGAGTCCCACCAAATCTAAAGTCAATGGATGTCATATCTGTCTCAGTGGCTCAGAGTCATTGTCCTTATTCCAAAACCACAACCTTAAGTGAGTTTCATTATTAACTGGATCCTTTACACTATATTTTCTACAAATTCAGCAGCATTTTAAAAGTAGCTGACAATGATGCAGAGATGTTACAAACTATCCCTCAGGTAATAAAACACCAGATGGATGAACTAGTTTGTATAATCCAAAGAAAATGATCATATTTTCAAGAGAGGAAGTATGCTAAGAGAAGGAATTAGATATTAAGAGAAATATTTAGAAATGAAATGACGGATAGTTTAAATACATTCGTGCCAAACCTAAAGGAAAATTTAGGTTTGGTGGTGCCACTCTGTAATTCCAGCCATCAGGAGGCAGAAGGAGGAAGATCATAGTTTGAAGTTACCCTAAATTACACAGTGAAATACAGGCCAACCTGGGCTTTAGAGTAAGACCCCAGGTTAAAAAAAAAAAAAAAAGAAGAAGAATTAAAAATAAAAATGTTCTGCTGTAAAACATTTCACGAAACCGACGTTAATCTGCCAGAGTCTTTCAAATTCTAAGAGTATGACTTATCTGACCTATTAAGAATACTCTGTGGTTTAAAAAGTGAGCTATTGATTTCAGGAGATTTTAATTTAGATTAGTTCACTTAAAAGTGGAATAAGTGGTAGAGCTCACATGTTGAACCACAAAAGCAGCAATTATTTTGAGAGTTTAAGTCCTCTGTACTTTCAATTTAATACTTCATAGAGTCTGTAGACAGTATTTGAAATAACCATATAACTTGTCTGTGAAAAGTTGTTTTGAGCTGTATGTCAAAAGTTAAGGAGAAATTAGAAAGACAACATGTGGTTTTAACAGACCAAGGATGACAGATGGACAGAAGCTTTTATTTTATCTATGAGCAACTGTTGTTTTTTAAGACTTGCTTTTTGTTGCTGCTGTTGCTGTTGGTTGTTTTTTGTTGTTTTGTTTTTTTGAAACAGTGAGAGAGTAAAGGTAAAGCATCTGAACTGGAAAAAATAACTTTAAAATATTCAAGTTATGGGCTCCTTGGCGCAGGATGGAACTTCCTGAACAAAGACCCAGAAAGGCTACAAATCAAAGAAAGGTTGGACAAATGGGACTGCATCAAACTGCAGAGCTTCTGCACGGCAAAGGACATAGCTTGCAAGATAAACAGAAAGCCCACACACTGGGAGAAGATCTTACCGGCCATTCAACGGACAAAGGCCTCATATCTAAAATATATGCAGAACTAAAAAAATTACCTTCCTCCAAAACAAAACTGCAAAGAACTAATAGCCCACTCATCAAGTGGGCTAGAGACCTACAAAGAGACTTCTCTGATGAGGAAATGAGAATGGCCAAGAGACATATGAAAATGTACTCTACATCACTGGCCATAAAGGAAATGCAAATCAAAACAACATTGAGATTCCATCTCACCCCAGTAAGAATGTCATATATCAAGAAAACTAACAATAACAGTTGTTGGAGGGGATGTGGCCAAAAGGGAACCCTACTTCATTGTTGGTGGGAATGTAAACTGGTTCAGCCACTCTGGCAAGCAGTATGGAGATTCCTCAGAAGGCTAAACATAGAACTTCCCTGTGACCCAGCAACCCCACTTTTGGTATTTACCCAAAAAACCACAAACAAAATCACAGTAAAGCCACCAGCACAACAATGTTCATTGCAGCGCAATTTGTCATAGTGAGAATCTGGAACCAACCCAGATGCCCCTCCGTAGATGAATGGATCAGGAAAATGTGGTACATATACACAATGGAATTTTATGCCTCTATCAGAAAGAATGACATTGCCCCATTTGTAAGGAAATGAAAGGACTTGGAAAAAATTATACTAAGTGAAGTGAGCCAGATCCAAAGAAACATGGACTCTATGGTCTCCCTTATTGGGAATAATTAGCACAGGTTTAGGCAAGTCACAGCAGAGGATCACAAGATCCCAATAGCTATACCCTTATGATCACATAAGATGATGCTAAGTGAAATGAACTCCATTTTATGGAAATGATTGTTATATCACAGTTGTAACTACTTTCAACATCCCATGTGTATCTGTAGTTTCTACTATTGATGATTTTCGTGTATCACCTTCTTGTGATTGTATCTACACTAACTCTGTAATCTTATCTGAGTGAATGGGAAACAGTGTGTACTGGTATTTGAATTAGGAAATTGAAAGGGAATACCAAAATTGAGAGACACAGGGTAAAATAAGAGAAACAACAACAAAAGCAATACTTGCAAAACTGTTTGGTGTAAGTGAACTGAACACCGCGGGGGGGGAAAAGGGGAGGGGGGAGGCGGGTATGAGGGACAAGGTAACAAACAGTACAAGAAAAGTATCCAATGCCTAAAGTATGAAACTGTAACCTCTCTGTACATCAGTTTTATAATAAAAAATTTAAAAAAATAAAATAAAATATTCAAGTTAAATTTCCAATAGTTTTTAAGCAGTTAAGGTCAGAGCTCAGCATAGTGTTTTATATCTGTAATCCCTATACTCCTAGCTGTGTGATAGGCATAGGCACCACCATCTGAGGAAGGCCAAGGCAAAAAAAAGCACAAAACCTTGAAAAATCACTAAAGCAAAAAGGGCTGGGCATGTGGCTCAAGTGGTAGAGTACCTTCTTAGCCAGCAGAAAACCCTGGGTTCAAGGCCCTTGTACGACCACAAAGAAGTTATGATGAGAGCAATTAAATAATTTTTGTTGATTTCTAGCAAATGAATTCTTGTTTATCTTTACAAATGCCATGAAGGAAAAAAAAAAGATAGACGACCTTGCTGTCACATTAACTTGCAATTTTTTACCAGGGAAGCGACATAACTTATTCCAAAAGGTCTTTTACCTCTGATCTTTTCATGTTTCCCCAAAGATTTCATCACGCTAGACCTTGATATACTACTGAGTCCCTGCTGAGGTGAAGTCAGCCTGTATCTCTGGAGCAGGAACCATGAGAGGCCTCCTTTAAATCTTTTGTGACATCTGTACATAAAGCAACATAAGACATTTTAATATAAATTGCATCCAAGGGAATTCATTTCAACTGCTATTTCACTGTTTAATAATTAAAATTTGAAAACCTTCCATAGCTTCGCAGCAATCTCTAACAAGAATACATTTTCTTGACACAACGTCTTCCTTCCCAACAGTGAATGCCCTTGGCATGTTCTTCAAAATGAGTTTAGTGGTTTATAAATTGCATCCCATGGGACCTGGCTCGATACTTGAAGCTTTTATTAAGGCAATGTTACACGTCTAGAGTTTCTGACTTATCCACATATTTACAAGTGTGTGAGTTTAGCATGGGTATCTCTTTTGTGTTGTTTATGAAATGAGCTGAGACAGCAAAAATACTACTAAACAAGGGCTGTTGCAAACATCAAGTAAGTGAACACCATAAAAATGCTCACAAGATAGGCTGGTACACAGAAAACAGTACTTAAACCCATTGTGATCATTATCATCTTTATGTTATCCAAAAAAGTCATTTTTCTTCACATGAGTGAGAAACTCTTCCAGAGAAGCCCTTCTTCAAAGGACAAAATTGCTGGTAGCTACAAAAGACTTTAAAGTACATTTGGGGTCTCACGCGTTTCTACAGTGTCACAGCATGCATTTGTAGGAGTCTAGGTACCACATCTTGGAGGAGGAAACTGTATTTAAAACAGGATTATGGACAGCACAGTAAAAAATGAAAAAGATCTAGGTGGGGTAGCTTCAGAGTTCTACAAAGGACATTGACCTATTGGTCTCCTAGGACTCTGGTTTGTGTTTAATTCACCCATATGCAAGTGTTTCCTAACACTGAAACCATTGCCCTTATTCAAGTACCCAGATTTGAGGAATAAAAATCACAATAAGTCACTTTTTCTTATAAACAAGTCAGTGTAAACTAAACTATCAGAACACTTCCAACTTTACTGGGATGGTTATCTGAGAAGAGAATTTTGATGATGGAAAGAAGAATGATCTAGGAGATATCCAGTGTACCTCTCTATGAGGAATGCAGTGAGAAACGGTAAATAAATAATTCTTATTCTAACTTTCATGTAAAAACAAAAACTAAGGCAGTCAGAGAGCGTACTTGGCAAAGATGTCCTTTAGCTAGTTATAATTTTGTCTCTTCACATGCTAAGTAGAGCAGTGTCTCTTGCTGATTCCCCATGTGGAAAAATAAAGAAGGTGATTATCTTGAAGAGCCTCAAGTATAATTCTGATCTCCTTGTTGTGCCTTCGCCTCTACAGCTGCCAGGGGTTGGTGGGGCCGTTTCCACACTGTTATGAAGGACTCAATGGCTGCAGAAGCACACCCCAGCAGGGTAACTTCTGTCATCTCCCACCGGCCCCTCTAGCCTCCAGTGTCTAGATCTCACATAGCTAAGATTCTGCTGAATGCAAAGTAGGAAATCATGAGCCTCTGGCTTGCTAAGAAGCCAATTAGTTCACACTTAAAAATAAAACACTGTGTAATAGGATGGCTAAGGATTCAAAGCTGGGGGTGGTCAGTTTTACCTCTGATGAGAGAGAATTTACTCTAGCGATTACCCCAGTGCTTCAGTGTTCAGCAGTAAAACTTAACTCCTCCAGATTGATTTTTCCACTTCCTTTCTCCACAAATTGTTGCTTCACCACAAGGTATAGTCCTTCCTGTTTATAAACTCCGAGTTATTTGAATAGCAATTCAGAGTACAAGAAAGGCGGAGGCATATGGTAGATACAGGAATGCATGAGTTCAGCTCTAGTTCCTGTCAGATGAACATCAGCACTATTTTTCTCATACAAAACTTTATCAAATTCCATCCAACTATTAATGGCACTGTAGGCATAAATTAAAATTTATATCAATACATCAAACAGCACATTTGTAGAGAAACTCCATAGATGGTGGAGCGAACAAAAGTTGCTGCTCCAACGTAATATGTCTAAATCCTCTGCATTCAGAGTTATTTATGATGAGGTGTGTGCTCCCACCTGAAGCTCAGAGCATCAATCCCTAGTGAACTAGGGACAGTTTTCACTAACACTAGTGGCAGTCTTAGGGCATATCTGCACCATGAATTTGCTAAAGAAGCAGTGACTTTAAGAAAAAGTAGTCTAATGAATCCATCATGTTCTTGGATTACAAATTTTCTATTAAACATATCTATCCACATCTTCATCTATTGTTTTGCACCAGATGTAGCACACCAATATTTCTGTACAGTGAATAATATTTTTATATGTTCCATCAACCATTCTAAATGCTATATAAGACCAGGAACTAAGCCTTCCATATGCAATATTTTTTCCCATGGGGTAAAATCTTTGTATGTTTTACCGTATTGAGTTGAATATATAAAGTTTCTGCCACAACCGTTTCTGTAAACTTACAGTTAAGAAGCACTGGCACTTTTGCGAGCCAGTTCTTCACATCCCTGAAAGGTAGAGATACAAACTTCTTAATGAAGAAGCAAAATGCAGGCAAGTATTAAAGTTAGAATCAAATCCCAGTTCCTGGGTAATACAGCCAGACTTGATATGTAGGAGCTGCTCCAAATCTGAAATATTACAGTTAACAATGTCTTGCTTTTGGATGGTACTAACAATTTTACAACTCTTTTCTCATCTGATCTTCAAAATAGCTCATGAAGGAGGAATAGCAGATATTATTACCTCTATTTTGAAGATAAGATTGAGTCATGACATAGATAAGTGACTTTTTTCAATTCCATCCAAGCATCAGAGCAGAAGCAGCCAAGCCTCAAAACCACCAGTTCATTCATTTCCACAAAACTACAGTGGGCTATAAGCCTTCTTAGAGCTGGCATTCTCAAACTTCCATGTGCATACAAATTGCCTGGAGATGTTATTAATATGCAAATTCTGCTTCAGCTTGTCTGAGATGGAGCTGCAAGTGTGTGTTTGTCTAGCAAACTCTGGTTGATGCTGATGCTTCTGGACCATGGAATACAATTTGAGTAGCAAGTCTGCGGAGGGCAGGGACCATGACTAATCCACCTTTCCATCCCCGCTGTTTGGCATGTAATAGGTGCTCAAAAAAGTGTGTGTTGACTTAATGAAAGACCAGCCATGCTTGACCCACTTTTATATTGCTAATGCTGAGCAAAACAAATAAGCAGGGAACTGATGGATTCCTCCACAGTCAATGAAACAAAGAAAGCACTGACTATGCAGAACTGCATATGAGCATACTCAATGAGAGAA
Organism: Perognathus longimembris pacificus; assembly: GCF_023159225.1. NCBI lineage: Eukaryota > Metazoa > Chordata > Mammalia > Rodentia > Heteromyidae > Perognathus > Perognathus longimembris. Next base: position 17,584,778 of record NC_063172.1, read on the forward strand.
ACAAAGGATTGTAGCTAGGCATGATAGTGCACATCTGTAATCCCGACACTTGGGAGACAGAAAAGGAGGATCATGAGTTGGAAGCTTGAACTACATATTAGGAGACTCTGTCTTAAAGAAAGAGAGGAATTGTGGAATAGGAAAGCCCTTGTGACACACTCCAGAGTTCTCCTATTAGTGCTCATCCCAGTGCAACATAGTTTCCCTGTATGATTTACATCCATCAAGTATTCTTGGGGATGGGAATATGGCCTAGTGGCAAGAGTGCTTGCCTCGTATACATGAAGCCCTGGGTTCGATTCCTCAGCACCACATGTATAGAAAAGGCCAGAAGTGGCACTGTGGCTCAAGTGACAAAGTGCTAGCCTTGAACAAAAAGAAGCCAGGGACAGTGCTCAGGCCCTGAGTTCAAGGCCCAGGACTGGCAAAAAAAAAAAAAAGTATTCATCATCCTACTAGGAAAGCAGTAACTTTTTCTTTGAATACCTTTTCTGCTTTACCCCTCCAGCACCTAGTGTTTTTAAATACTTCAAGAAATGTGCTAAACATGTTACATATTTAGTTTATCATCATGAACATCTATAAATATACTATTTGTCTTACTTCCATTGTTTAGCTAGAACAACTAGAGCTCTGAGGTAGGTAATATTCAGAAGCCAACATGACAGCTATAGAAAAACCAGAGTACAGAGTCTGTTTGCGAAATGAAGCCACTGATCATGTTTGCATTGTTTGTCTACATTTTCATGGACTTAACTACAATTAATATTTTAAGGCAAACCACATCCATCCTCTGATTTTAGCATCCCTGTGTGTAAACTTGAGAATTATGATCTGTCCTATCTGTCTATTTCATTAATCAGTGCTGCTTTGGGGATTTACTAAAGTAATGTACAAGTAGCATGATGGTTGTTCCTCATCTAATGAAGCAGAACAACAGATACAGATATAAAGCAGGATATAGAAACACCTGCAGCATGCCGCTTCCCATAGTCATTCATTTACATCTCTTGCCAATATCCTTTTCTATCAGTTCCCATATCCTCTCAGGGGCTTGGTATACTTTGTTCTAACAAGAGCAGAGATTCACTGAATGCTCTATGGATGCCTTGGGCTCCAGTGAGTTCAGAGCCCTCACTCTCAGCTTTATACATTACTACAATGTAAGTCTGATGGCTGACCCTAGGGAGAAGTATAGCCATTCTCTGAGTCACCATTTTCCACTCAGGTCACCATCGTATGTGATAACCTGTGCCATTGTCCCTGATCAATGGGTCTTTGGGGGAGACACTTACAGCCAAATCACTGGAAAGAAGTTCTCATCTCTCAATCAGAATAAGTGAGTGCAAGAATATGCTCTAATATTACTCCACTACTGTGGATCTACCATTTCTAAAATCCTTATAGAGTTCAAGATGTAGAAAGCATGTGAACATGCCTCAGTATCTCTCTCTAGGGCCAGCTCCAAATATCAAGAACATCATCACATCATTCATTATCATCTTAGGGGTGCTTATTTTTTTTAATTGGAAGACTCTTACCAGCTATACCTACCTCCCACAGACTCATGGAAATAAAAACAACTCAGAAGAGCTTCATTAAGTGAATGAAATGCTAGATACTTTCTTTTAGATTGTCAAAACAGAGACAGCTTAGGAAAGTTAAGGAAGAAGAAATAATTCAGAATAGAATGATTTGGGATCACTCTAACTGCTGAGCTGTCTCTTCTGAGCCATTTCCTGCTTAATATCCAGGGTGATCATTTTCTTAGATCACCCACTACAGAGAGTTTCTTTTTTGAATGTCTAGTATTTGTCCTTCATAGTACCAAAGGTCTCTGTTAAAGAACTTTTACTTAGAAGACAAAGTTGTAAAGCCTCTGAAACTATTGAGACTGTAAGTTTTCAGCATAATTCCAGTATGTCTCCAGCAGACATAAATACAAATGTTGCAGTTTAAATGGGCATTTTAGTATTTTCAAATAAGGGGTCATTCATTAAACATAAGTGAACAAACAACTTTCTAGACCAAACATATCCAGAGCTCTTGGGAATTTATAAAATCTGGTTATGTCCTTCTTGTGTTTTCTGGATGGATTTAAAAGGTGAATGGAATACTCCCTCTTTTTTATTTAAAGTATTTCTTTATTGTCAAAGTGATGTACAGAGAGGTTACAGTTTCATACATAAGGCAGTGTGTACATTTCTTATCCATTTCTAAAATACAAATTGTTATGACTTACCACTAAAAAAGTAGTATTTGTTTACTTACTTCCTCCTTTTGTCCCGATTAACAATATCACACTTTTCTCTGGAAAATTATTTTTTCCCAATTGTAATGAATTTTTCATTGGCTTGTCTCTACTGATTACTTTCAAGGCTTATGATACATAACCAATCCTTGTGAACCCTATGCTTGGTTTAGATGCAGCCATATAATGTGGATCAAACTCAACCTCAGAATTTTTACCAAAAACATTAGTAAAACTACCTTCTCTGGTTGTTTCCAGGCCCAGGAAGATAAAGGTTAGAACCATGGGATGCAACCTTATGGACCAAAGCCTGCTGTTGAGTAAAAATCAAAGAAAATTTTCAAATAAAAATCACATTGAATCCAGAAATACAGATTTGGGAATTTTGTTGGTAGCCAACAGCCTCTGCAATGCAGTTTTACAGAAGAGTTGCCCAGTCATGTTTTCTTAGCAAATTACATAGATCCTGTGTTGCTCAACTCTAAGAAATTCTACTGTTTGTAGGAAATTATTTATATTCCTATAGAGTAAACCATCAGGAAGAAAGACCAAAGGCTTACCCATCAGACTCCCAGGGATCTAAGCAATTTCTGGAAGCCTTTGTCTGCCACTAGGAAGCTGTATGAATGAAGAAGGCTGGATAACTTGGCTTCCTCGTTTGTGTGATGGTGATAAGGATGATTTCTTGAACCTTGTTTAGAGAGAAAATGGGTCATTTTCCACTCATCCGTTCAGACTAAGCATTACAAACATCTCTTCTGGGCTTTGCTCATTCCCTGTGAAAGCAGCACTGAAAATTCACTCTTTGGAGCCATTTCTGGAAAGAGTTTCTGTTCCATTATACTGGAAAAAAGCCTGATTGCGTACATTAGACCTGCCATGAGTGCTGTTACATATCACTATAAACAGCATTCTGCTATTCCTTCATCCAGGGACATTTGATTTTAATTTACTCATTTAAATACATATTGGTTTCTATAAATTTCTCATCCAGCAGTCCTGTGCAGGCAAAACTCCCATTAACTCGAATAAAATTTTTAAATATGAAATATTTTCAGGAGATGGCTGATATTTTATTCATACTACCGATGATTACTTTAAATGTTTTAATTGCCCATTGGTGCCATATGCATGGTTAAGGAAAAAACCTCATTTACTCATCAAAATAAGACACTATACAAACATAAAATGAAATTGATAAACAGAAACATTTCCCTAAAACTTATTTAAGAGCAAGTTGCTTTTAACTGAGTGGTAACTATGATGAGACTTATTTGGATCTGCTTGATTTTTCTGTATGTATTATAACTCATGAGGCTTTTCCTAAGGGCAAAGCAAAAATAATTATCCCAACCCAAAATTACTATCCTTGCTCTGTAATTGATTTTATAATGGCTTATCTTTATCCCATAGATTTTTTTCAATGTTAGTTATTGCTGCCTTTCAGCTAAGATTTGGAAGAGTTATCCTTATGGCCCAAATATCCATTCTAAATTTGATTCTCTGATGGCAATGGATGAATGACTCATCCCTCATAGAAATGATGGAATTTGGATTGTTGAGTCAATCAGAGATAGTGGATTGGACAGCTGGCCCAAATAATAAAGTTCTGCACCAAGAGATAGTATCATCTCCTTCACTTAAATAACAATCTTTTTTTCTAGCTCATATAAGAATTTCATCTTCAATAATTGATCAGTATGACAGAAAATCTGTTGTTGGCAAAGCATGTTTAAAATTATATTACTCGATAGGTTGCATCTCAGACACTTTACAACTGCCCCACAAATTCAAGGCACTTTGCAACACAGTGATTCCAGTCCTACCATGACTGGATTGCTCTTATTTTTATAATTTACTTTCTCTAAAAAGAGCAAAGGAAAAATTGCTTCCAATGTTTCATGGTCTATATTTTATATATTGATATTAAATTAAATGTAGAATCAATATATCTTATGTTTGTTAAAGTGCAGAATGGTTTGAAGCTGATTTGAACAAGGAGTGTCCTGGCAAAGGCTGACTTTCAATACAAATCTGTTTACAGTGTGGAAGTGTGGAAATGAGCAAAAGAAAGGTTTATAAGACAAGGACGGAAATCAATGGCCCTGTAAAAAAAAACAAACAAAACAAAAAAACAAAAACCTCTGACAAGGTTCTGTTCACACAGCTTCAGTCACCTCGAGATTTATTAAGGAAGTTGTCATGACAAAAATTTCATCTTGGGGGCCCAGTGACACTTTTCTCCAGAGAAAACATGACAAAACGCTAAGCAGATAAAATGATTTTATTTCTGCAATGAAGAATGTGTGGGTCATGCATGATTGGTAAGAACAACCCCATTAACATCGATGGAGAGTGATAGGTGCAGTACACGCCAACTGACTTCCTAAAAAGCAAACAGAGACTCTTCCATGGTGCCAGCAAACAAGATGGAATCTTGCTGAAACTATGCAGGGTTCAATTTTGGAAGCATTTGCTAATGGTAGTCAAAGTGGGCTGGGGATTTCAAGTGGAAAAATCAAATAGTCTAATTAGATGGGGATGTCATACAAGCTAAAGGAATAAATGCTCAATTGAGAGTTAATCAATGCAAACTCTGGGTCCTGCACAGCTGCTAACAAGCTCTGCCCTTCAGTGACTCAGTTGACCTCTGATTTCTCATCTATGTAAATATGGATTTGGAAGTCTCCTTTGGACTCTAGTATTTACTAAAATAGTAATAAGAATTCATTTTATTTCTATACCTTAGCAAAAGAAACCCAATAATTCAGAACTCATTAGTCTAACTCATTAGTCTCACTTAGGTATTAAAATGTAAATAAATAGATTACATTAAGCAAAAAATAAACATTCACCTGCCCAGTGACAGTAGCCATACTTACAGACCCCAATACCTACATGTGGCTACTGGATAGTATATTAACTAGACCAAATTATATTCCAGTCCTATTAGTGAAGAAAAGACTGACTTATGATGACTATTTTCTACTTCTTAGTGACCAGTGGCATTCTATAAATGTTTATGGAATAAATGAGAGAAAAAATAAACAAGTAAATAATGCTAACTCAAATCTCAGTCTGACTAACAGCGAGCTACAATAAAAAAAAACCTGAAAAGTTATAATGATTATTGAAAGTGAAAAGAAAACTTCTCTTCTTGGTGAAGTTATAAAGTTACAACTGGACTGTAACATACAGTTGACTCTGAAATTTGAAAGAAATGAGTTGAAAATGGAAAAGTAGAGAAAAGCACCTGTAATGGTTACCTTCTATGTCAGCTTAGATAGCCCATAGTACCTAGCTATTCAATCGAACACTAATCTAGGTACAGCTATAAAAGCATTTTGTAGATGTGTTTAACAGCTATAAAGTAAAGGAGATTACCCTTAGTAATTTGTATGGGCCTCATCCAACCATTTGAAAGGTCTCAGGAGCAAAAACTGAATGAACAGGAAAAAAAATTCCTTAAAACTGCAACATAGAAGTATAGCTCAAATAGCACAGTGATTACCTAGCACGAATGAGTGCTTGGCCCAATCTTTAGCACTGAACACACACACACAAACACACACACACACACAACTATAGCAAAGAAATTTTCTGAATTTTCAGCCTACCTTGTGGTCTTGTGGACACACTGGTTTGAGGATAAGGGAAGAAAATGGGAATTTTTTAATTGAAAGAAATTGCTTTGTTACCTAAGATTAAATTCTTTCTAGCAATTCCTAGCATAGCTTCACTTTCACTCTTTGAGTTCTGGACTACATCCTTTAAGTTCTGGTCTACAGAGAGGATTAGTTTTGAGTTTGCTGAAAAGCCATGTGCTTCATTCTGAGAAATGACTCCAAAGAACAAACTAGAGCTATGAAGAAGGTTTCTGTAGAGAATTAGAATATTAGAAAATGACATAGAAAATGACATAGGGTAACAACTTCATGAAATTGCCAAGTTATTCCACCCAGAGGAAACAGAACAATAAGACTAATCTAGGTTAAGTGAGCTCACTCAGTCCTTGAACAAATAGTGATAGTAAGCTTGTACTATGGAAGGTAATAACCTATTTTAGATCTCAGAGACTAAGCTGCAATCTAAAGCATAGGAAATAGACTCAACAATTGTCAGACCTCACTGTAGTGTCCTTAAGTGACATTGCTGTACAAAGTAGCTTCTTTTTCTCAGTACACGTTAGGGTTATATTGCCTACTCTAAAAGCAGCTATGCATGCTTCCTGGGCATGCATAGAGGCATAGCGTCAGAAGAGGCATTGAACAAAAGAGTTGCCATGTGAAACCGTAGCTTCTATTGTTGATGATCCTCTTGTATCCCCTTCCTGTGGTTGTACTTGTGCTATCACTTTATCTTATCTGAGTACACTGGAAACTGTATACACTGGTATTAGAACTAGTGAAGTGAAAGGGAATATTAAAATCGAGAGACAAAGGATAAAAAGACAAACAACTACAAAAGCAATACTTGCAAAACCATTTGGTGTAAACCAACCGATCAACTCATGGGGGGGAGAGGAAAAAGGGAAGGGGGAGGAGGGAATGAGGGAAGAGGTAACAAACAGTACAAAAAAATGTATCCAAGGCCTAACGTAGGAAACTGTAACCTCTCTGTACATCACTTTGACAATAAATAAGAAAAAAAAAGAGTTGAGAACATGCCTATGTTGGGATAGAAAGGCTCAAAAAGGAGTTAGGACAGGCCTCATTTCTAAAATATATGCAGAACTAAAGAAATTAAATTCCTCCAAACCAAAACCTCAAAGAACCAACAGCCCCTTCAACAAGTGGGCTAAAGACTTAAAAAGAGACTTCTCTGGTGAGGAAATGAGAATGGCCGGCCGAGAGACATTTGAAAAAGTGCTCTACATCACTGGCCATTAAAGAAATGCAAATCAAAACAACATTGAGATTCCACCTCACCCCAGTAAGAATGTCCATTATCAAGAAAATTAACAATAACAAATGTTGGAGGGGATGTGGCCAAAAGGGAACCGTACTTCATTGTTGATGGGAATGTAAACTGGTTCAGCCACTCTGGAAAGTGGTATGGAGATGCCTCAGAAAGCTAAACATAGAGCTCCCCTGTGACCCAGCAGCCCCACTTTTGAGCATATACCCAAAAGACTACAAACAAGAACACACTAAAGCCACCAGCACAACTTGTCATAGCTAAAATATGGAACCAACCCAGATGCCCCTCAGTAGATGAATAGATCAGGAAAATGTGGTACATATACACAATGGAATTTTATGCCTCTATCAGAAAGAATGACATTGCCCCATTTGTAAGGAAATGGAAGAACTTGGTAAAAATTATACTAAGTGAAATGATCCAGACCCAAAGAAACATGGACTCTATGGTCTCCCTCATAGGGAATAATTAGCACAGGTTTAGGCTAGTCACAGCAGAGGATCACAAGAGCCCAATAGCTATGCCCTTATGAACACATAAGATGATGCTAAGTGAAATGAACTCCATGTTATGGAAATGACTGTTATATCACTGTTGTAATTACTTTCAACATGCCATGTGAAACTAGCTTCTTTTCTTGATGATCCTCTTGTATCCCCTTCCTGTGGTTGTTCCCGCTCTATTACTTTATCTCATCTGAGTACTCTGGCTACTGTATATACTGGCATTAGAACTAGGGAAGTGAAAGGGAATATCAAAATCGAAAGACAAACAACTCCAAAAGCAATCCTTGCAAAACCATTTGGTGTAAACCAACTGAACAACTCATAGGGGGACAGGGGCAGAGGGCAGGGGAAGGGGGAATGTGGAAGGAGGTAATAAATAGTACAAGAAATGTACCCATGGCCTAACGTATGAAACTGTAACCCCTCTGTTTATCACTTTGACAATAAATAGGCAATTATTATTTTTAAAAAATAGGAGCTCTTTCCTCTTGCTTATATCAGTTGAATTGTTTATTGTTTTCATTGAAATGTCTATGTCTTATTGAAAAAAACTGTATCTTAATTCCACTGAAACCGGAAGGCTTAGATCTGGATTAACACATGGGGTGGTGTTTGTCAATTTACTAAACTATTCCAAGCTGTATTTTTAGAACAAAGGAAATGCAAATCAAAACAACTCTGAGATTCCATCTTACTCCAGTTAGATTGCTAACATCCTGAATTAGAACAACAAATGTTGGCAGAACTATGGGGGAAAGAAAGCCTATTGCACGGTTGGTAGGAATGTAAACTAGTACAACCACTCTGAATAGCAATCTGGAGGTTCCTCAGCAAACTAAACCTAGATCTTCAACTCAGCCATACCACTCCTGGGCATCTACCCAGAACATCATAAGCCAGGATACGATAAAGACACTTCCATATCTGTATTCATTGCAGCATTATTCACAACAGCCAAGTTGTGGAAACAGCCTTGATGCCCTAAAATAGATGAGTGGACCTCCCCCCACACACCAAATGTGGTCCCTATATACTATAGAATTTTACACAATCATCAGAAAGAATAATATTAGGTCATTTGCAGGAAAATGGCTGGACCTAGAACAAATCATGTTAAGTGAGGTAAGCCAAGCTCAGAGAGACAAATGCATGTTTTCTCTCATGTGCAGAACTAGATCTCAGGGCATGATAAATTTTACAGGACTCTAAACATTCATACACAGTGAGACCAAAGGAGGATATTCTTGGGAGAGGAACACAAAGGTACAATGCCTATGTGCCACTGATCATATAAAATAATATTTATCAAAATCAACTCCAGGAATTGGAACAAGAGTTTTTGTTTTTTTCTCTTCATTGGTTTTTCTTTTTCTTTTTGGTTTTATCTATTTGTTTATTGGTCTCTGGGAGGGTAATGGAAGACAGAGAAATGGAGGGAAAATGGTGAACAAACACAGCAGTGCTACTCCATGGACACTGTTGAAAATCAACTATACAACCTGTGAGTAGGAACAGAACGTAAAAAATGAGAGAGAGTGAGGGAAAGTGTGACATTGTCCAAAAAGAAAGGTGCACTTTGCCTGGCTTATGTAACTATAACCCCTGTGTACATCACCTTTATAATAATGATTAAAACATTTCAAAGAAAGAAATTACAACTAAAAATGGAAGATGACATTGTAGCTAAGGAATGACACATAAGTAATGTTAGGAAGCCAGCCATTTGAAGATCTTGGAGGGGAGAGAAGTCTGGTTATGATTAATCTAGATTTAAAAAAAAAAAGGGGGCTGGGGATATAGCCTAGTGGCAAGAGTGCCTGCCTCGGATACACGAGGCCCTAGGTTCGATTCCCCAGCACCACATATACAGAAAACGGCCAGAAGCGGCGCTGTGGCTCAAGTGGCAGAGTGCTAGCCTTGAGCGGGAAGAAGCCAGGGACAGTGCTCAGGCCCTGAGTCCAAGGCCCAGGACTGGCCAAAAAAAAAAAAAAAAAAAAAAAAAAGCAGGTGCAGAGCTTCTCCAGAAAGCACAAAGATTGTGCAAGAATAAAAGGATGATTTGGCTATAGGAATTCCATTCCATTGCTGAAAGCTTATTAAAAAAGATGTATCTTATACTTTACATTAAATTCATTCCTATTCCTAGCTGGGTGACTCAACTGACTAATAAGTTGATTCTCTCAGGCTAGAAGTTTCTCCCCAGTTTAAACTAGTTTCTGACATTCTTAACAATATGCAATCATTTTCCACAAAATCTTTGTACACCCTAGTAATTTCATCCCCCACTTGGTGGCTCTAGTTTCTAGCATTATAATGGGAAACTATTATGACAGCCCCTCCAATGTATTATAAAGCATCGCCTCTTTCCTCCCACAAGCCAATTATTTGTCCTATTCATTTCCCTGCTTAGAACTTCCCCTACTTCATCTCCCTCTTTCTTCCGCTTAGCTAACAGTAGAATGGCGTTTTATTAAGTAAAGTATTACCAAAGAACAGAAGAACAGTCTTCCCCACACTCTGTGATTCCATGTTTTCCTTGGTGCTCTGAAGAGTCTGTTTATTTTCAGTTGCTAGATACCATTGCAAAAACCAACCCCACTTTCTGTCTACTATTCTCATGCTGTTCTTGCATCAAGCTTTCCGGGATTTGTCTCACCCACTTAGAGTCTGTTTCAGATATCCTCTCTCCAGTTGGTGTGCTTTTTCTGAGCCAAATCTCAATTTCAACTCTGCCCATGCTTCTGGTCATTTTATGGCTAAAAGTGCTTCTCAATTAGTTCTGTATACAGTATTGTTTTAGGGAATCTAGCTCCTTATGAGCATCTAAACCTAAATGAACCTAATAAGAAATCCTTAACTGAGATATTCCCAGGACATAAATTCACAGGCAAGGCTACTTTTCCTGAGATGGAATCAAAACCAGGGGCAAAACATTTTGAACAGAGCTCTAAGTGTGTTAGACTGTGAGCTCAGCAGCCTGAATTGGGAATGAGACCCTACATTGTGTATGGACTTGAAATCAATTTGTTCTCTCTGGTGTTCAGTTTTATCTTCTATAATACAAATACTAAAACTATTTGTCATTTTCAAATGTATTTTAGGAATGAAATTTATATATATATATATATATATATATATATATATATACATGGTTTTGATTCTTGAGACAAAACCAAATGGCACTATTGGAATGTGGAATTGAATTCAACTTGTACATTGTGCAGCATTTCCACACTCCTCCATAGATTTCTAGGAAGCCTCAAATATAATTTATAAACTCTACTGGATGGCTCTGTAGGTCTCTTGCACTTCCCTAGTTCTTATTTGTGGTACTATGCCAGCCACTCTTCCCACAGAACAATACTGAGACATTTTGACCATCTTATTACCCTAGTGAACATAATTGTACAATGCTCTTGTTATTTTTTTCATAAATTCATCTCATATTTAGCTGGATAATGAGTGGTAAGTTTGTTGATTTCACACAAGACACACTTTACAAAAGCTGAGGACATGTTTCTAGAGAGAATGCAATCCTCAAATTTTAGTTCCTAGAGTTGATAAAAGTTATTGTAATAAGACAAATGATTGAGCAAATAAAACCCAGACTCCTAAGGCTAGTATAACTAGATCAGAGGGTAGTTCTATTTTTCAGTTTTTGAGGAATCTTCATACTGTTTTCCACAATGGTTGGACTAATTTACATTCCCACCAACAGTGTAATAGGGTTCCTTTTCCTCAGCATCATTGTCAGCTTTTTTGTTGTTCATATTTTTGACGATGACTATTATAACGTCAGTGAGATTGAATTTCAATGTTGCTCTGATTTGCATCTCCTATATGGCTAGGGATGTTGAGCATTTCTAGTAGCAATACTCTTGGAAATTTATCCTAAATATTTAAGTCAGAATACAGTTAAGACACCTGCACATGTATGTCCACTGATACACTATTCACCATAACCAACCTATGGGAAGAACCGACATGTCTTACAATGGATAAATAAAACCAGAAAATATGGACTATATGTATGTATGCATGCATTTACAATGGGATTTTATTTATCCACCAGAAAGAATAATAAGTCATTTTCAGGGAAATAGATGGACCTCTGGAAAATTACACTGAGTGAAGTAAGTCTGCCTCAGAGACATAAGGCATGTGATTTTTTTCTCTCATACATGAAAGCTAGCCTAATCATTTGAGACTGGGAAGAGAAGAGGGTATCTATCAAACTCAAGGAAGCAGAGTTTCACTACTGGTAAGACAGTGGCATCAGTGGCTGAATTCTTATCAGCCTGTGCTAAAGACAGATTCAGAAGGACTGGCATGAAATAATACCCCACTGCTTAATTTCCTTAGCTAACATAGGAGATATCTTGTATAATAACTCTCAGAAAAAGTAATATGACCAGTATTAGAGCAGAAAAAGATCAAGTAAACCACTTTGGCTGTGAAAGATGTTGTTTGGTTAGGTAAAGTGTCGTTAATTCTACTCCTGAGCAAAGTCAGTGCACAGATTTTCCATCAGCTCAAGAAGTATGCAATGGGAGCCTTTCTTTGCTGCTTCTCAGGGGCAGTCATGGCCAGAGCCTCCCCAGTTTACAGCAGATGCCTTCAAGGCACTTGTCTGTATCTGCTGCTTCCAGCTTTTTGTTCTCTATTTTTATTTTCTATTTTATCCCCCTTTTATTTTCTATTTTTGACTAGAGGTAAACTTTTCCATTGAATTTTTTCTTCATCTAACCTATCTCCCTAGATCTAGACACTAATGCCTACTCAGTCAATATTTGTCAAGCTAGTAAACTGTCATATCATCAGTCTGAGTTCAGGGCCAGATACATAATTTTCAAGGTTTACCCAAAATGTTGGGAAGGGCGACATTGTATTGCCTATGCCTTGTATTCATAAACTGCTTTGTTAAATAGTAACTTCTTTATATTAAAGATAATAAAGATAATTTTAAAAAGAAAATACCATATGTGTCCTCTTGTTTAGAGCTGTGAAAAAAAGTCTATGAAATAAGTGCAGCTACAGAGATACCATTTTTCCATGTCATGACTCTTGACTTGTCTTTCATGATATATTTTAAATTGCTGTTCCATTTGTTCTTTAGAAAAATTAAATATTTAAATGACTAGCATGAATCTTACTCTTCATACCATGCAATGACAGTTTTGCAAGCAAATGTGCAAGCACCTACTTTACAGAAGAATTACTGAAATTACATATTTTCATAAGAGTGCGGATATTTTGGTCTTACCAAAAACAGTTGAAATACTGTCTCATGCTAATGCATTTGTTCTTATTTCACTCTTGTCACGTTTCTACAAACACTCTCTGTCCCTTCAATTTACTGATGATATAAGATAAAATTTATTCTCAGGAAACTTAGAATAAATACCTATTGAATTGTCTTGCCTTTCACACTTTTTCTATGCCATCATTTTCAGCATAATCAATCAACAGGGAAGTAAATGAGTAAGAAATGATAAGATTGCATTTCTTTGTCTTCCACGATTTTTGAAATGCTATTGTTTGTCTTTGAGATTCATGGAGAGAACTATTGACTTTGCTCTACTAGAAAAGTCTAAGCCAAGTAAATTGTTTTCACACAGCCTATGGAAATAATTTAATGTTATTACATTATAAGATTTGTCTGCATGACTAAATGTAAAAAGGAGAAAGACAATGAGGATAACAATATAACAGGTGATTTCTGTGGTTCATGTTTATCCATCACATTTCTGGTTCCAAGAGTACTAAATTGATTAAGCATAAACAAAGCTCCTGACCACTGTGGCTTTGTATGACTCCACAGAGTTCATTTCCTTTACTACCAAAGTAATTCAATTCAACAAATATTTATTGACTTTTACCATATGCTTGCAATTACAGTACCAAATCGGCCAAGGAGATGAGACAGAAACTGAAAACTGACATGAAATCATTTCTTCCTGAGTACTTCATGGATATTTAGCAAACTGGAACAAAGGCCTTCAGAAAAGTCTGGTAAAATTCTATGCAGAAAACCATGCTGTATTGTGGACCAATGCAACAGCAATAGTTATAAGACAATATGCTGTAAACCAACTGTACAACTCAGGGGGAGAGGGTTAGGGAAGGGGAAAGGTGGGAAAAAATGATGGAGGAGGTTACAACTTTGATAAATATACTCACTGTCTTACAAAAGAAACTGTAACCCCTCTGTACATCACTTTGACAATTAATTAATTTTAAAAAACATGCTGCACAATTGGCTAACACACCTGAAGCTAGTTCTGATCATGCCTCTTTCAAGAAAAATTACAAAATGACATGCATTAAGAGAGCATTGGAAATGAAAAAATCTCCCAGGCTCCTGGATTAGGAGGATTAACATTATGAAAATGGCAATACTGCCAAAGGCTATCTACAAATTCAATGCAATACCCATCAATATCCCAACACCATTCTTCAATGAGATAGAAGAAGCAATCCAAAAATTCATATGGAACAAAAAGCCTAGAATTGCAAAAAAAAAAAAATCCTAAGCAGGAAGAAAAGTGCTGGAGGAATATCAATGCCAAACTTCAAACTCTATTACAAAGCTACAGTAATAAAAAACAGATTGATACTGGCACAAGAACAGGCCTAAGGACCAATGGAATAAAACTGAAGAACCAGAAATGAACCCACAGACCTATGGCCATTTAATCTTTGATAAGGGAGCCAAAAAAATAGGATGGAAGAAAGACAGCCTCTTCAACAAATGGTGCTGGCAAAATTGGTTAAGCACTTGTAACAAACTAAAGCTAGATCCTTATATATCACCCTGCACCAGAATCAATTCCACATGGATCAAAATCCTCGAAGTAAAAGCAGATATCCTGAAAACATAGCAGGAATGAATTAGAGAAACACTTGAGCTTCTTGGCACAGGACAGAACTTTCTCAATACAGGCCCTGCTTCTGGGCATTTACCCAAAGGATTACAAGCATTGTCACACTAAAGCTACCAGCACAACTATGTTTATCGCAGCACAATTTACCATCACTAAAATATGGACCAACCCAGAGGCCCCTCAGTAGATGAGTGGATCAAGAAAATGTGGTACATATACACAATGGAATTCTGTGCTTCCATCAGAAAAAATGACATGGCCCACCCAATTCGTGAGGAAATGGAAAGACTTGGGGAAAAAATCATAGTAAGTGAAGTGAGCCAGACCCAAAGAAACATAAACTCTATGGTTTCCCTCGTTGGAAATAATTACTACTTGTCTAGGATAGTCCTAGCAGATTATCACAGTAGCTCAATAGCTATGTACATATGAACACCTAAGATGATGCTAAGTGAAATGAACTCCAAGATTTAGAAATAGGTAGTTTATCTCTGTTGTTACTTTCAACATTCCATATGAAATTATGCCTTTTTCTTTTGTCTTTCTTCCCCATTGTTTTGCCCCTGGTGTCACTATAACTGACTTTGGTACCCTGGGTATTGTATTATGAACTAGGGAAGGGGAACACCAAAATGGAGAGAGAAAGGGTAAAAGGTGAACCAATGTAACAACAATACTTACAAGACAGTATGCTGCAAACCAACTGTACAACTTGGGGGAGGGTGGGGAGGGAACTGGGGAGGAGGGAAGGGGGGAGAAAAACAAAGGAGGAGGTAACAAGTTGGATAAGAAATGTACTCACTGCCTTATTTATGAAATATAACCTTGCTGTACATTACTATGACAATAACTAAATAAATTAATTTAAAAAAGAGTTTTGGCTTTGAGTCTCTTAAACTGGTCAGCAATAAAAAGGAAATATCAGAAAGAGCTTGCTTCAAATTCTAGAAGGAGATTGCTGTGGCAAGTGCTCAGGCTTCTGCCGGGATGAAGAGTACTTGTCAACCTAATTGCACAGAAAGGAAAATATATGTTTTCAGATTATGAATGTTTTCTTCCTGTTTCTATGATTCACGGGAGACAAAGGATTCCAGAAAAAAATGATTTCTTTATATTAAGTGCAGAAATATTTCCTGATCACCTATTCTCTATGTAAACCACTAAGAGGAATGTTACAAGAAAACAAGTAAGACATTAGTTGTTGATTTTTCTCTCAAAGGGGAGACATTAACATAAAGATCAAATACAATTTAATGTAACCAGCAGACAGAGTGAGGAATGGGTGATATGAGACATCTTAAAAACTGATACCAAGGATGAAGTCCAGGCATGTAGTAGATCTGCTAAAATCTTAATTCCTTTTTCTCCCCAGATTCATATAATGAAATCCTAACTCCCAATGTGGTAGTTGTTGATACTAGAATTTGGAATGATGGAGTGTGATTTAACCATTAGAGTAGAACCCTGATGAGTAAGATCCACGTCCTTAGAAAGAGACCCAAAAAATTTTCTAAGCAAAGAGATGGCTCTATATGAACCAGACTCAAGATGTTACCAGACACCAAATGTGCCTGTGTTTTGATGTAAGACTTTGCATCCTCTACAGGAAATAACTTTCTATTTCTTATAAGCCACCAGTGTATAGTAGTTTTTGTCTTAGCAGTCCAGACTTACCAAGGCAAACTTCTAGCACTGAATGAGTCTTCAGTAAATATTTGTAAATGAATGAATAAGGACAAGGCTTCTTAGTTGAGAGATAAGTTTAGTCATAAAATTTATTAGGGGCTAGGACTATAGCTCAGTGTTTGACTACATATCCTGAATGCACAAGGCCCTAAATTCAATCCCCAGAATTTCAAAAACAAATGAAAATTATAAAGTGTTGTCAATATTATTTTATGCAAAAGAAAAAATGTGCAAAGTTCCAAGCATAAGAGGTAGCTTAACATATCCAAGAAAGACTAAAGATATAGTATGGATCAACTGTGAAGTGTAAGAAGAGAAATGGTTAGAGGTGTGCCTGAAGAAGTGAACAGTCAAGTCAGAAGACATTTTAGATGTCACACCAGAGCAACTGAACTTTACATAATGGACAACATGGAGCCCCTGAAAAAGTGGGGAGAGGGAAGGGTATGATGAGAATCATATGTTAGGAAGTTCACTCTGGCTTCAGTGTTGAATATAGATTGCAGAGACTGATCTCTGCAGAGACCGAATGTAGAGGCAATAGCTAAACCATGCCATAATCTGGATTATCCTCAAAGAAAATGGCCTCCTATGGAGGAATGAAAAGAAGCAGAAATGCTTGAAAGATATTAAAGAAAAGATGCAATTATGTGAATGGTGATAGTTATGTGAATGAAACTACAGTCAGTATTCACATTCAGGCCATTAGTCAGTAATAGCACCATTTGCTTCTATAAAACTCAACCACACTATCACCACAAAAGAATGAGGCTTGAGGTGATTGGAGGTAGAAATTTCAGGGAATGGGAATGTGGAAATTTCAGGGGATGTGGCCATTTTCAGGATGCAAGGCAACTCTACACTGATGTATCTAGTGGTTAGTTGATTTACATGAGTTGGGAGCTGTGAAATTTTTTACTAGAAAAATAGATATTGTCGTTTCATAAATTTTAATGCCATAAAACTTCAAGAGCTAACCTGGACTGGTTATAAAAACCAAATATCTTAGGAAATACAATGGCAATAAAAAAAATATGGTGAAACAAATGAAATGTTTGTGTAAGAAAGTTAAGAATGTGATGTCACAGGAACCAAGAAAAAATTCCTCCCAGGAGAAAGAGAAGAATAGGTGAAATATGTGACAAGGAGTAACAAGAATAAGAATGTGCAACCACATTTTGCTTTCCTTGACTGGCACAGTTGTCAGAATCAACTTATCTACAAACATCAACATCTAATTCAGTCCAGTGAATGAGCTCTGTCTTAACATCTAGATTCATTGACAGGACTTAGTACCACCATCAGTGAAATAATTTATGAGGCACACATGCATACCAGGTACTTGGGAAAAGGAGTAGTTTACAGAAAGATATTGAAAGCATTCAGAAATTTATTTGAGCATAATAGTCTTGTCTTTTTCAGTAGGCAACAGGCAGGGAAACAAACTGTCCTTGTATATTCCAAAGGCTAAAGGTTTCTTCCTGTGGTTGTAGCTGGCATTTCTACTTTACAGAAGGATGGATTGAGGGAAGTGTGCATGTGGTTTTTGTTGTTATTCTGTTTTGTTTTGTCACCAGTCAAGAAGTTATAATAAAAAGTTTACACAGCAGAATCCCTCAGAAGGTAGTTGGGTCATAATTATGTATGGTTAGAATGTCACAGCTTTCTAATTTGAAAGAGATGTCTAAGGATAGGTAGTGGGGAAGGACTAACCTGGGTATCTGTGATTGGATATGCTCACAACCTCAGATATTTTCCAACTTATGGAATTATTATTCTTTGTTATTTCAACACATTCCCTTATATTTGTATAGCATGAGAAAAACTTCATAACAATCATAGGGCCTGAGAGCCTTTCAACAATGACTAAGTTATAGTCCAGCTAGCCACACAATTTTTCTCACCCTCCATAATATTTTCCTGGCTCTTTGATTCTCTGTCTCATTCAGTCTCTCTGATGTTTTCTCTTCTTCTTTCCTGCCATTCTTCTCCCTCATTCCTTTTCCCCTCCTTCTCTCCCTCCTTCAATCTAGACATCATGATATTTTCTTCTTCTCTTTCTTCACCACTCAACAAATGTATTCTCTCTTTCTCTATCTCTCTTTCTCTGTGTCTCCTCTCTCCTTTCTTGCTGGAACTAGTTATTTTAAGATGGATTCTCACTTTCTATCTGGGCCCCTCTTGGACCTAGTTTATATTTTCTACCATAACTGCAATGGCAGGCATTTGGCCCCACACCTCACTGCCTCCCTTGAGACCGTCTTATAAATGCTTGCTTGGGGTGGCTTAGAACCATGATCTTACCAATCTCAGCATCTTGCATAGATGGGATGTCAAACTTCTCATGAAATTTTTGTCTAAGTTGACCCTTAATTGTGATCTTTTCACTCTCTGAATCCAAAGTATCATGGATTATATGCATGAGCCACCAACACCCATCTTCTTTCTTCTCTTCTTCTTCCCCACCCACTGTTCATTCTCTTTCCCTACCTCTCCTGTCTACCCACCTCCTACTCATTATGATAAGTAAATATACAGGAAGAAGTAGATGACAGAAGTTACACATGTTATATTTAATAAGTTCAAGTATTAATAAAACACAAAAAAAAGTTTGTGTATGTGTGTAGAATTGGAACTGGGAAACATTGAGGAGGAAGAAAAAAAATTTCCAAAAAGTTTGGAATAGTAGAGACTTCCCTATTTTGAGTGTTCACTTGACCTTGAGACAGTGAAAATGTATGATTGAACATTAATTGCTAAGTATCGCATATAATGAGGTAGGAAATGTCACAGGTCCCCTAATCAGAAAGATTCAAGATGAGAGTTACAGAAATTCAATAGGGAGGACCAAATACAGCAAGACAAATGAGATACATCTGTAACAAGGGGGAATGCAGAACTTAATAAGAAATGAAACCACCTTGGAAGGTAGTATGAGAATATGCTGGCTTAGCTGGGGTTGCCTGAATATAGCAGAAAAAGGGAAGATAACACAAAAAAATAAAAATAAATGATTTTAAGACACTCAGTTTGAAGACAGAAAATAAATCTGTGTTCCAAGAACCTTTTCATGCTCATTGGTGTCCACACTATTGAACTCTGTACCTGAATTCTGCTTCAGAATTTACCCTCGTCTTTGAGATTTCCAATCTCTAGCTCCCTATTAATCAGTTCTTGATTCTCATAGTGTGAGTTTTTGTCATTGACTCCCTATTTGACAAAAACACATTTTCCTAGACTTTGGACAAATTGAATGTCAAATCACATACTGTTTTCCCTTTCTTCCTATAACCCTGGACTCTCTTCCTGAGAGTCTATGTTGGAATACACTTTCTATTGCATTTCTGTCTTATTATTGACCCTAAAGAGGAAAATCCCATGTGAAATGTCTATACACACACATAAAGTAATAAAGTAAATAAAAACAAAAACTTGATATAGTTGATTCATATCCAGACTAATTTTAATAATATCACCTCATTTTGATACTTTCTCCCCAACCCAAGTATTAATGCTAGGTTTAATAACATGAGTTGAAATCCTTCACCTATTTGGCATGCCACTCTGGCGGGACAGTATTTTTTACTGCCACTTCCCTTTACTCTTGGTTTGTGTGGCTTGGCTTGTCCAACACAATTTTAATTCTAAGTAAATATTAATTATACTGCTTGCATGTGTTATCTTGCCATCTTAAATTTCTATTTTTCTCCATGATAGGAATATGGTCTCAGATGTTTGTTAAGACAAGTGAGAGGCAAAAAAGAGCAGACTAGATCTCACTCTGCAGCTTAGAGTGAAGCTTCATTCAGCCCAGTCTCGAACAGCTAAGCCTCAGCCAGTTTACAAAGGCTGCAAGACGTTTTGTTGTTGTTGCTGTTGTTGCTTTTCAGAAGCCAGTGAAATCTGAGGCACTTTCCATGTACATGATTCCATAGTAGAGATATCTGACTAACATAATGTGAGATGACAAATTAAACCCACCTAGACTTTTAATACAGAGGTCTATTGACAGAGTTCAGTGATAAAAAATAAATTATATAATGTAGTTAACCAATATATTTCTCCTACCCTTGTATCTGAGATCTAGAAGATTTTTTGTGCAGTAGGGTGCTCACCTTCTCACATCAAAGTTGAACCTCTTGAGCCTTGCTGGGCACTCACTGATGCTACTAGTTCCCCCAAAGACATGAGAGAGCCATGGTGAGAGAGCTTGATGAGGAGATGCTAGGTTCTCTGAAGTTTCAGAGAGACAACAGGTTCACTCATCCAACAAAATTTTGGGTTATGGAATGGAGTGACTACTTAGAGTTAATTCTTTATTTTTGACATCATATATGGTGGGTACAATCAAAAGAGTCATCACCTGATTTTATTCATGTACAAGCAACAGAGCAGTTTCAGAGGGTGGTTGTACCCCTCATTCCTTATTCAAACTCCTCAGACTCAATTGAAATTACTTTGTTCTTTTTGCTTTTACACACACACACACACACACACACACACACACACACATCTTTTGTATGTATGAGAGAAGAACATTGTTTGTGACCTTCTTGGACAGTTATCCTAAATAGTCTCCTTCTGATTAAGGGAGCATACTTTGACTTACACTAACCAAGTTATTAGCTCTATAACTTTGGGCAAGATAATTAATTTCTTCAGTTCTCAGTTCCTTTCTCTGTGTAATAGAAGTATCATTTTTGCTTGCTAGGGTTATCTTGAGAATTAAATGGGTGGTTTTACTAGAGCTCTTTAGCACAATGACAGTCATGTATCAAGATTGCTAAAACTTGATGAGGGAAAATGATGAAAGGAGTGACTTTGATAAGATGCATTGTACTCATAAACTGAATTATAGATTTGAACCCCCTCTTTGTATAGCTACTTAATAAATTTTTAAAAGAAAATTAAAAATAATTCTTGATAGAAAATTATTACTGAAAATCATTCTGATATTAAAAATATCGAGGTGGAACTTTCCTATTCTCTTTTCTACTTTCTATATATGTTCATCTGGCCCCTAACATTCTAAAGATGGTGTTAATGTGGTTTGCTTCAAATTTGAGTAACTCTAATGGTATATCTTCATACAAACATCTTGGAATTCTATTCACTATACATATAAAAAATAAAATCTCTGAAAGATTAATTATTCCTATAATTCTATGTTTATTGGTGAGAGGATTGAATATAAGTCAGAAAATCCACGTTTATATGGTTTCCATGCTGAGTACTATTAAGAATAGAATGATTTTTACATACTAAATTCATCACTGGCTTTTCTCATCTTTGTTTTTGTTTTGTTTTGTTTTTGGCCAGTCCTGGGCATTGGACTCAGGGCCTGAGCACTGTCCCTGGCTTCTTTTTGCTCAAGGCTAGCACTCTGCCACTTGAGCCACAGCGCCACTTCTGGCCGTTTTCTGTATATGTGATGCTGGGGAATTGAACCCAGGGCCTCATGTATATGAGGCAAGCACTCTTGCCACTAGGCCATATCCCCAGCCACGGCTTTTCTCATCTTTATAAACAGAAATTGTCATGTGTACTTAATAACAAAGGAAATAATAACTTCCTGATGCATAGCATCTAGAGAATTTATCATATTTCTAGACTTACTAAAGAGCTAAGGGGAAAAATGGAGAGTGTATAGTCAAAGCTATTTTTCTTTCTCTATTAGGTTCATACCTCTTCCAGAAGAAACACAAATTCCCCAGATCTCATCTAAGCAAAGACTTAAGCATGAAAGTATCCATTTCTTTGGGGATGTTATCACTTTCTTCACATAGCTCAGAAACAATTTGCCTAATACAAACCTTCACAGTGTCACCAGGAAGGCTTCAAACACTCCTTGATCCAGTAATCCCAGAGCTATTATTTCTCAGTGAGATGAATCAATGTCATAGATTCACATCATAGCTCTCATTATTCCTGGTGGCAGTATGTGCTTGGGTTTAAGTGGCTCATCTAAGTCTCTGGTGGAGAGACTGCACTAGCATCAGAAAAGCTACTTAGGTGATATGACAGCCCCCACCTGCTCACTTTGGAGTGGCATCCATTCCTAAAAAAACAAAACAAAAAAAGAGACTAAAATTCACAGGTTAGGAAAAAGGCACAGAAGCAACAGATGATCCAAGACTGATGCCCATGAAAAGTAATGCTTCCTCAGGAGAAGAAAATTGAATTTCTAAAGCAGGCTACATGAGGCAGATTAAGGGCACCTAATTGAACCAAAGGATGATAGATTGCATCTCCCTAAAAGACTCTAGGGAACCTGCTAAGTCTTTCCTAATTTCTTTTGTACATAAAGCCATAGTCTCCCACCGATACGACTCAAGGACCTCTATTCAGTCCAATGGCAAAACTTGGAGAAAACTTACACATCTCCTGTTCAGCAAATGAGGCTCCAAAGCTGCTTTGGGAAGCTGCTCTACCAGGCTTCTCAAGCATGAGGTGTGAGGAGGCCAATCTCTAATCCTCTCTCCTCTTCCCTCTTCTCCATTCTTCCTCCCACCTCAATATATCTGGGGAGAATAACACAGTGCAAAACAGAAAAAGGAGCCCTGCTATACTCCATTGACCTGAAGTAGTCTCATTCATTAAATGAACCCTTATGTGGCTCTCAGACGAAATCATAGTCAAACATGTTTCAAGTCTTAGCAAAGTACTGGGCATATGAAAGCTCTATTATTTGATCTCTACAATCTCATCTTCTGACAGGGAATACCCAGTGGGGTCTTCTTTTTTTTTTTTTTTTTGCCAGTCCTGGGCCTTGAACTCAGGGCCTGAGCACTGTCCCTGGCTTCTTTTTGCTCAAGGCTAGCACTCTGCCACTTGAGCCACAGCGCCACTTCTGGCCGTTTTCTGTATATGTGGTGCTGGGGAATCGAACCCAGGGCCTCATGTATACAAGGCAAGCACTCTTGCCACTAGGCTATACCCCCAGCCCCTGATAATAAAATTTTTTAAAAAAGAAATGATACATTGATGTGCATGTAACATTGCACATCCGCGTTTATCACTGCATAGTTCACATAGCCAAGATATGGAAACAACCCAGATGCCCCACTGCAGATGAATGGATCCCCCAAAAATATGGTACCTGTACACAGTGGAATTCTACACAGCGATTAGAAATGATAAAAAATGGCATTCAAAATAAAGATGTATTTGGAAGACAAGACAATAAAATTGTTACCATATGTACTAAAAACTGGGCAATGTTAAATACGGATGAATAATTTTAAAACCGGGCAAAAGAAGACTATTAGAAGACTACATAAAAGACTATTCGAGCCATATAAATAAAACTTCTAGAAGAAATGAAAGATAGATAATCACAGTAAAATGTCACATTTATGTGATTTTAGTCTAAGTATTTTAAAGATGTCTATTCTATAGTAATAGTTTGTAGAACAGAGCAATTCCAATAAAAATTTCAATGTTCTTTGAATTGAAAAAAAATTAAAAAATAATGACATTCACAGAGAAATGGACGAGCCTTGAACGAATAAGTTGAGTGAGACAAGCCTAGTACATAGAGAACAATGGTGCATGATCTCCCTGATATATGGGTGTTAGAAATAAATAACAAAGAGACATGACAAAGAAAGCAGGACCCAAGGTACCAATTTACAGGGAGACCATAAAAAAGTCAGCCTTGGGAGAAAGGCACCCAAAAGTGAAACACAAACACTAATTCATATGTACAGAAATTCATATGTACATAATGTAATATCCAGGCTGTAAAGAACACCAAAAATAAGGAAGCAAAAAACTTCTTCATAATCAATCTTAGAGAGACTAAAGTACCCTATACACTTTACCTCACACAAGATGTACACAGATGCACATCTGAAAGAAGCTGAGAGGAGGGCACAGAATGAATGGAAAATGGCGGGGGGTGGGGGGGAATACAGTAGAAAGAGTCCAACAGTTGGAATGGGCACTGATGAAAACAAACTAAGAAGCTCAAGAGCGGGGGCGGGGGGGGGGCGGAATTAGAAAAAAGAAGGAACAGATTTCACGAGGCAAAAGAAAAGAGATGTATATGTATATATCACCCACTCTGGAAGGAATTGTTTTACATTTATTAATCATAGAGGACATAGTATTGTAGACTAGAGTGACAATGTACATTAAGGATAAGATTTTTTTTTTGGTTTTTGAAAAAATAATGAAGAAAGCAAGGGGGTGGGGTGAGGGGCAGGGGGAAGAAAAGAGGGAGAAAAATGAGGAAGAGGATAACAGATATGAAAGAAGTGGCATATTTAGAAAGGAATAGTCTTTTTTCCACAATGGAAAAGAGATTTTTCTTCAGAGACACACATTTCCATTGCTAATGGTGTTTGATTTTTATGATAGATTTTACACTTTACATCCAATGAGTTTGGCTGTGAGAAGATCCGATTGTGCTGAAAACTTTTTAGGCTCCTTTTCCTCCAAATGTAAGGCCGCATCCTCCTCTTGGCTCTTTGTCTTAAACCTGTCTAGACATCAAGATAAACCTCCTAGCTCTTCTTCTGCACTCCAGTTTAAAAACCAAACAACTATGCAACAGTGACAACCAAAGAAATACCACACAGAAATGGAAGGACAACGGGTGAACAAATGCAGCAGTGATACTCACTAGGGACTACGGTGAAAATGAACTTTACAACTTGTGGGCAGGGGGAGAGAGAAGAAGAAGAAACGGGTGACATTGTCCAAAAAGAAATGTACTCAATACCTGACCTATGAGCTATAACCCCTGCACATATCACCTTTATAATAACAATAAAAATTTTAAAAAGAAATACCAGTCTCATAACGTACAACTGACTGAGCTCTACATTATACCATCATTTCTCCCAGATGAAGAAAGTATTTTCCCCTATTAATTCTTTCCATTATTTCAGAATCCTAGACTCCAAGTTAGGGTAAAAAGTCCTATTACATGACATTCTGTTATTTTCTTTTTTTTTCTTTTTTTTTTTTTTTGCCAGTCCTGGGGCTTGGACTCAGGGCCTGAGCACTGTCCCTGGCTTCTTTTTGCTCAAGGCTAGCACTCTGCCACTTGAGCCACAGCGCCGCTTCTGGCCATTTTCTGTATATGTGGTGCTGGGGAATCGAACCCAGGGCCTCATGTATATGAGGCAGGCACTCTTGCCACTAGGCCATATCCCCAGCCCGACATTCGGTTATTTTCAAATTGCCTATTTTCTTGCATTGTATGTCATAATAAACATTCTTGTTTGAACAACTGGCAGGTATCTCTTATCTTCCAAACTGTTCTCTACCCACCCACTTATTTGAATTTCTGTTACTTGAAACCTTGTAGCCCTGGTGTTCATCCATGACCACTAAATCAGGCAAATGAAACAGACACTCAGCCCTTAAAGTTATTGAAAATGCATTCTCTCTGGTCAGCTATTTTTTTTTGTCTTTTAATCATTTGGTTCTTTATCGGTGTCCCTGTATATACACATTCCTTTTCATCATTAGGGAGTCATTACAGACTTCATCTAGATAGTGATCTGTGCAGTAAGGACCTAGACCAATTATAATTAAAGTCTTGTATGGATCACTGGATACATGGCATTAGTCCTTGGAAACTCAGTAGCTATTAACCTACTTTAATAATTGACTGCAGCTATTGATTCTTTAAATATAACTATATGTTTCCATCTTAGTGGAACCAATTACAGTTCATAAGTCTATTGGAAAAAAAAAAAAACAGCTGAGTTCCCAAAACTTGACTTACTCTATTTCAGGAACTCAGGACATAACCCATGACAACTCCATGACCTCTGACCCATGGCTTACTGAGGCTTGGTTACTATGTGAGTCCAACTTAATGACCTCATGAGGATTTACAGCCAACTATTACCTACAGATAGAGTAACAAGAACAGAAACACTAATGAGACAGACCATCATTGTAAATCTATAGGGCATTTGCCTAGCTAACCAACACTTCACAAACAGGCAACCTATCACAGCTCCTAATCTAAGGACCATTTTTTTTAAGTTGGAAGATTTCACTTATAAGTTTGTATGCCACTAGTAAATTAAACCTGACAATAGTGGGCCTTCCTTTCTTATGGCAGTAGTGAACGATGGCCAAGCATGTCAAGTAGTGACAGCTGTCCCTTAGAAGGGTGGGGTACTCATTCTCTACTTCACTAGTGTGCTATTTCCCACTGTTATGGACTGAATTGTAGTCCCACAAAATTCATATGTTGTATCTCCTACACCTAATATAACTACATTTGGAGAAAGATGCTAAAGAGAGGTCATTAAGTTCAATAAGGCTACTAACACTGAGCCATAATCAAAACTGCCTGGTGTCCTCATGAGAAAAGAACAAGAAACCATTGCAGTGATTCAAACGTATGACCCTAGCTATGTGACAGAGACCAAGGGATCATAGTTAAAGATCAACCCAAGCCTAAAAAATTCACAGAACTCCATCTCAAGGAATAAGTGGGAATAGTGGCACACACACACACACACACACACAGACACACACACACACACACTTGTCACCTCAGTGACTAGAAAGCACAAATACAAGAATGCAGTCCAGAAGTCCTTGACATAGAGAATAAAGCATGAACCTATCTCAGTGCAAAAAGGGACAGATAGAACGGCACAATTGGTAAGAGCACCTACTCAATAAGAGCGAGGCCTCAGTACTGCCCAGAATAAAAGAGGTAGAGACACTAAGGATATATATATATAGTACACAGAGAAAACTTACGGAAAGACAGTGAGAATATGGCCCTCTATCATGAAAAATCTTGTTTATCTCTTGAATTGAAAATTTGGGGTTAGTTAGAAATAAAGTCTTGAAGAGAAAAGCTTCAGAAACTTACAGCTTAAACCAGTTAAACTTTATAGTTTAGAGGGTGTCAATATCTGACATACACAATGCTGTGTCTCAGGATGCAAATAACTGTAGAATTCAAAACACTCCCTAAGCACTTCAACAGCCTTATAATTACCTGTCTACTTCAAGAAAATTTGGAAACATATAACACATCCAACCAAAGGATGTCATCAGAGGACTTCTCCTTTTTTAAATGTCAACATGCCCCTTCTAAAGAAAGTTTGGAAACCTCAAGATCATCTTTGATCATTTCTGCCACACATCATTAATTTAATTCATCTGTCGGTCAACAACCATCATTAAATTCCAACTCTTTGTCAGGCAATGTAACAGATGCTACTAAAAAAGAAAAATGGCTAGTACTTGACCCATCTCCTCAAAGAAATCAGAGTCTACTGGAGACTGATAAACAAAATGAGTGGAGCAGAAGGTAGCATGTAGTTAGATAGAAAGGTAGAGAAGGGGCAAAGAAGTAACTGAATACAACCTTGAGAACTGAAATGGTTATGTATTGGAATAAAAGCATCTTTCCCATAGTAAATTCCATACTGGATTCTACCTGAAAAGTCATACAGCATCTATGAAAGATAATCTTTACAATTTTCTTTGCTCCTCTAGGTAAGTAATTGCATCTCTCGGAATTCATGGTGGTTTAAGCTTCTGAAGACAAGAAGTGGCAGAGGGACCAATTCCATATTTAATTGCCTTTGATTTTGTCACTTTTCTGAAGGAGAGAAAAAAACAATAGATCTTCCATGTCAATAAGTTCAGGAAAAAAATAAAAGCTTTCCTTCCTCTTGGGAGATGCATTTAACCACACAAGTCCACAGGTGTTATGGAAGCTTTTGTAAGAAATATGTGAGATCAGTTTTGTTTGCATACCTAGCAAAATACAATAAAACTAAACAGTACCCTGTAAGCCAGGGGACTTAGGATGAGGAAAATAAAGAAATTTTTGTACTATTTTAGGATGCTATATGTTGTAAATTTTAGGACTCTAATAACTTTACAGAATTCAGAACACCCCAGTCGCTCTTCAAAAGACTTTTTTTGTACTATTTTTAAGTCTGAAATTGTTTTGAATATTTGTTACTTCAGAAGGAAGGGAAGAAGGGGGGAAAAAAGAAGTAATGGAGTGGAGAGAGAGGAAACAAGGAAGGAATTGAGTGAAGAGACTTCATTAGGGAGGAAAAGTTAAGAGGAGGTAGTTGAAGAGGGAATTCTAGATAAATGAACAGAGACAAATCCATGTGGTGTATTCAAATAACTACAAGGAGGACACCTGTAGACATATTTAAGAAAAAGATTTGCTTCCTGGTTAAGGAACAAGAAAAGAAAAAGACTGAGATGTCAAGTAAAGAGGCCAAGAGGACAGAGAAGAAACCCAACAGACATAACACAAGAGAGGCCCGATCATGAAGGAATTGATATGTGAGGCTAAGATTTCTCACTTGCATTTTGCTTTTACTGCAAGGCCTGTAGTCTCTGGAGACAAACAGGTAAGATTAATTTATAGACATATAAGTAAACACTCCAGAGTGTATTAATCAAAATATAGTTGATGCCAAGGGGAACTCAAATGTTTTAATTCTTTAGAAAGGCTAAATCACAGTTCAACAACATAGACACCAGGAAACAGGTATTCAAAGAGTGATGTGAGAACAAGAGGAGGAAGGGTAGATGAACAAAGGGAGGAAGGGAGGATATTGCCATCATAAAACACAATGCATGTCCTACAAAATTTAGAAATTGAGGGAAGGGGTAGGACTGGGAGAGAATGATGAAAATGGTGACCATTAATCAAGACGCATTGTAGTCATTAACTGCTTTGTTGAATAACAACTCCTTTGAAACTCCTTTGCTCTCTCTGAAAGGGTGACACATCTTTCACCTAGTGTTTGACATGAAAATCATTAGTATTCATATGGAAAAGGGAATTGGGACAGGTGAAGGGCAAGATTAAAAAGACCAATAAGAGGGCTGTTGGACTCATCCAGTATAAAAATGTATGGAAATATAAAGCCATATGCCCATCCAAACTTTGATTCAAACTTGATTAAAGGTGAGATGGAAATTGCAAAATCCATATCACAGTGACATTTTATGAGAATTCTCATGAGAAAGAAAGGATGACAGCATAAGAATCCTGAGATTCCAAAACACTGGGCTAGACATTAGGCTTTGTTATAAAAATACAAAAAAAAAATAGGGCTGGGGATATAGCCTAGTGGCAAGAGTGCCTGCCTCGGATACACGAGGCCCTAGGTTCGATTCCCCAGCACCACATATACAGAAAACAGCCAGAAGCGGCGCTGTGGCTCAAGTGGCAGAGTGCTAGCCTTGAGCCGGAAGAAGCCAGGGACAGTGCTCAGGCCCTGAGTCCAAGGCCCAGGACTGGCCAAAAAAAAAAATGAAGGATTATTTTCCTGTTCATTTCCATAAGAGCATGATAAACTAACTGGATGTATTAAACACCTAAACTTATACTATATTATAAACTTTTTCTAAAATTGAGATAGCCATTGCTGTCAAAGTGTCTCTTTTAAATACACACCCACATTTGCAATTGCAATTATCTTAGCATCTACTGGAATGTGAAGTTACATTCCATTTGACATGTCCTAATGATGTTCATTATTCTTTGTAACTGTCTTTTCTCCTGTACTGT
Source organism: Perognathus longimembris pacificus (assembly GCF_023159225.1). Lineage (NCBI taxonomy): Eukaryota > Metazoa > Chordata > Mammalia > Rodentia > Heteromyidae > Perognathus > Perognathus longimembris. Next base: position 17,614,559 of record NC_063172.1, read on the forward strand.
GGTCAATATTCTATATTCTATACTATGGTCGATATGGTCAATACAGTGATATTCTTTATCACTTGAAGCATATATCCATGATGACTATGACATCAATGTTAATTGAAATAATGATCAATCTCATTTGTATAGCAGCATCATTTTTCAAAGCACCATTACTCTACAGTAACTATCTTAGATGGGCAGCTCAAAATGACTAGTTTCACTTTACAGCTATAAACAGTATGGACAAGATATGTTAAAAAATGTATCCATGGGGCTGGGAATGTGGCTTAGCAGTAGAGTGCTTGCCTAGCATGCATGAAGCCCTGGGTTCGATACCTTAGCACCACATAAACAGAAAAATCCAGAAGTGGCGCTGTGGCTCAAGTGGTAGAGTGCTAGCCGTGAGCAAAAAGAAGCCAGGGACAGTGCTCAGGCCCTGAATCCAAGCCCAGGACTGGCAAAAAACAAAAAACAAAAACAGTATCCATTAAAGAAATTGCCCAAATTCCTGAGTTCACAGCAAAGTACGGATCTTCTGGCTCCCATACCAGGATTCTTTCTACTGTTCCACACAGACTCACATTGAAACCTTGGTGTGCAAAGTCCAGGAGAAAGACCATGGAGTTTATGTACCCTGTGTCTCCTGTTTGAGCATGCCTGTTAACTCAGAAACAAATTTCCGGTCCTCCACTGTAGTAACATCATGACATTTCAAGCATGCACAAATGTATAATGCTTCTCGTCCTGAACGTAGCTAATCCCTGACATTTACCTCCTTCACATTGTGCTCTTTGAAGTCTTTCACCTCCTGTCACAGAGGGGAAAAAAGCCACCCAATTAACCATGGATTATACTGCCTTCTACTTGCTGTCCTATAGGAAGAATTAAGTTGTCCTAGGCGATTTCTCTTAATTCATAAACAAACAGAGCAGACAGAAGTAGTACACTGCAGAATTTCTCAAGGGTACTTGTCAGGCACAACACCACAGAAGCACAATGCCATTCACTGTTCCATTCCAGTTTATCATCCAAGTAACTCAGACGAGAATACAAGTAGTCCTCTACATTTATGGGTTTCTCGTTCAGGCATTAAGCCAATTGAAGATGTTTTTAGATATCAAGAGCAAAAGTAGTACCTGTACTAAACAGGTACTAATGACAAGACTAGTTTGTTGTCACTGTTGCTTAGTTCAGAATAAGAGCTGTGTGTCTAGCACTTACATTGCCATGATATTATAATACTCTAGAGAGCATTAGAGTATATGGGAAGGGGTTATATGAAAATACTAGTATACCACTTTATAAAAGAAACTTGAAGATTTACAGATTTTGATAGCTATGAGGGTCCTGGAGAAAAACATCCCTGAAAACCATGAGATAATTATATTCTCTAAGATAAAGCATATATTTTAAGAAAGACTTAAGTAATAAGGAATCAATATTTGCATAGAGAAAGAACTTTAGCTATTTGAGGTAAAAAACAGTATTGAATGGGACAAACAGTATTTCAGAAGAAACTTTTAAAAGAATGTGGGCCTACGTAAAGGCAAGAAGCAATAGCTATTTGTAGATGAAGAAGTATTAAAGGAACCATAGAAGGAAACAAAAGCAATATGAACAAAAGTGCTAGTCTTGAAAGTAGTGTGTGCATTCAACCATGTAGAATTGTAACTACTTCAAAAAGGGCAAAAGGAACACTTTTCAAAGTAAAGCCACAATGGTGGCTATTGAAAGAAAGCAAAATGATGGGGAAATCAAAAGATATCAGGCAATCTCAGCAGCTGAAATAAAACTCCAGACACGACACTTCTCTCATATCTCACATAAATGTCAGACACAGATGCCATTAAATTTATGTCCACAGATGCCATTAAATTTAATGGCAATTTTACATGCACAAGGAATCTGGAATTTGGATACATGAAAATGAAGATTTGAATTGCTAATCCAAAAACCTGGTCAGGAGAATCCCTGTATCCTTGTACTGTTGGGGAATTGAGCAGGTTTGTTTTTTTCCTTTGGTAGGGGGTAGATTGCTATTGGTTTATTAGAATGTTCTCAGTTGGGCTTCATTTTTAATGTCCCTTTAGTGTAGAAACCAACAAAACAGCACATAGAGATGAATCAGTAAAACATCTGGGAATGAATGAGGAAAATAAAATCAAAGGTAAATGATGACTGTATAGTGAAAACAAAGTACTGTGTAGAAAAGAATAGAACATTGTGAACGACGTAAGAAAACAAAGGTCTTAAAATAAATAACAAACATAAATAACTAGGTGTTCTTATTGTGCTAAACTGATGACCTTAATTAAATGCTCAATATTAAAGAAGAAATACTGTCCCCCTTAAAAGTACAACAAAAGTACAAGAACATTCTGTCAATATCGTTAGAGGTAGCCGTTTAAAATCCATTCACTGTATCTGTATTTTCTAAATGAATATTATTAGTTTGTGATGGAAAAGTGACAAATTTTAAATATATGTAATAATTTTTCAATTAAAACTGTAAAATTGGGGCTGGGGATATAGCCTAGTGGCAAGAGTGCCTGCCTTGGATACACGAGGCCCTAGGTTCGATTCCCCAGCACCACATATACAGAAAACGGCCAAAAGCGGCGCTGTGGCTCAAGTGGCAGAGTGCTAGCCTTGAGCGGGAAGAAGCCAGGGACAGTGCTCAAGCCCTGAGTCCAAGGCCCAGGACTGGCCAAAAAAAAAAAAAAAACACTGTAAAATTTAGTCATCAGGTTTTATAAAAACTGTGCAACCAGGGCTGGGAATATGGCCTAGTGGCAAGAGAGCTTGCCTTGTATTCATGAAGCCCTGGGTTCGATTCCCCAGCACCACATATACAGAAAACGGCCAGAAGTGGCGCTGTGTCTCAAGTGGCAGAGTGCTAGCCTTGAGCAAAAGGAAGCCAGGGACAGTGCTCAGGCCCTGAGTCCAAGGCCCAGGACTGGAAAAAAAAAAAAAAAAAACTGTGCAACCACAACTTTTTCTGCAAAACATTAACATTGTAAAAAAAAAGTTAATTAAAAAAAAACTTGAATCAAAGTTAGAAAATTTAGATTTCAAGCTGGGTGCTGATGGTTCATGCCTATAATCCTAGTACTCAAGAGTCTGAGACATGGCCTCCTTTCTTCCAAGTCCAATTAACCAGCAAAAACCTGGACTGAAGACATGACTCAAGTGGTAAAATTCCAGCTACATGTGGAAAAGCTGGCTGAGAATGCAAAGCTCCGCAAAAAAGAAATATAGATTCCAGCTCCTATCAGCTATGATGATTAATAATTTTATGAGTATTTCATTTCTAAGAAATGCCTAGATAGATGTACATATGAAAAAATTTATTCTGTGCTTGTTTCATTGCCACAACTTACTTTCTATGACCATGCTTTGTTTCCATTAGCATATATTAATTGTACAGAGTAAGAGGTTTTAATATGTTCTTTTATATTCATATTATAAATGTATAGATAGTATTCCAATAAAAATATTAGCTTATAATACCTCATTGTTTCTTAACCATTAAATTATATTTTTACTATAACCTGCCATTGACATCTGGACTGAGTTATTTAAACTTGGTGAAACAGAAAAAAAAAACCTGTAGATTGAAGATCAGAAGCGTGTTTGTTGAAATAATCTAATTGTTACTGAGCAGGCAAACAAAAAAAGAACCTAAGATCCTCTAGAAGATTGTAAGAGCTTGATCACAGTATCTCACATCAACAAGTGCTACTTCCTCACCCCTTAAACCTGTCTGTGACCATAAATGAAGTGATGTCATGAGAATTTCACAGGCAGTAGTTTAGGAGATTTTGCAGTTTCTGCTTTTGCCCTTTTAGGGCTCTGCTTTGACTGGTCTAACCAACTAAGAAATCTGTTCTAGCTTGCTGGAGGCTAAGAGGCCACGGAGAGGAGAACTGGATGCCTTGATCGGTATGCTCAGCTCCAACACCCCCCTCCCCTCCCATCCCGAGACATAGATAACGCTGTGCTGCTCAGGATGGGAATATGGCCTAGTGGCAAGAGAGCTTGCCTTGTATACATGAAGCCCTGGGTTTGATTCCCCAGCACCACATATATAGAAAACGGCCAGAAGTGGAGCTGTGGCTCAAGTGGCAGAGTGCTAGCCTTGAGCGGGAAGAAGCCAGGGACAGTGCTCAGGCCCTGAGTCCAAGGCCCAGGACTGGCCAAAAAAAAAAAAAAAAAAAAAAACTGTAAAATTTAGTCATCAGGTTTTATAAAAACTGTGCAACCAGGGCTGGGAATATGGCCTAGTGGCAAGAGAGCTTGCCTTGTATTCATGAAGCCCTGGGTTCGATTCCCCAGCACCACATATACAGAAAACGGCCAGAAGTGGCGCTGTGTCTCAAGTGGCAGAGTGCTAGCCTTGAGCAAAAGGAAGCCAGGGACAGTGCTCAGGCCCTGAGTCCAAGGCCCAGGACTGGAAAAAAAAAAACAAAACTGTGCAACCACAACTTTTTCTGCAAAACATTAACATTGTAAAAAAAAAAGTTAATTAAAAAAAAACTTGAATCAAAGTTAGAAAATTTAGATTTCAAGCTGGGTGCTGATGGTTCATGCCTATAATCCTAGTACTCAAGAGTCTGAGACATGGCCTCCTTTCTTCCAAGTCCAATTAACCAGCAAAAACCTGGACTGAAGACATGACTCAAGTGGTAAAATTCCAGCTACATGTGGAAAAGCTGGCTAAGAATGCAAAGCTCCGCAAAAAAGAAATATAGATTCCAGCTCCTATCAGCTATGATGATTAATAATTTTATAAGTATTTCATTTCTAAGAAATGCCTAGATAGATGTACATATGAAAAAATTTATTCTGTGCTTGTTTCATTGCCACAACTTACTTTCTATGACCATGCTTTGTTTCCATTAGCATATATTAATTGTACAGAGTAAGAGGTTTTAATATGTTCTTTTATATTCATATTATAAATGTATAGATAGTATTCCAATAAAAATATTAGCTTATAATACCTCATTGTTTCTTAACCATTAAATTATATTTTTACTATAACCTGCCATTGACATCTGGACTGAGTTATTTAAACTTGTTGAAACAGAAAAAAACAACTGTAGATTGAAGATCAGAAGCGTGTTTGTTGAAATAATCTAATTGTTACTGAGCAGGCAAACAAAAAAAGAACCTAAGATCCTCTAGAAGATTGTAAGAGCTTGATCACAGTATCTCACATCAACAAGTGCTACTTCCTCACCCCTTAAACCTGTCTGTGACCATAAATGAAGTGATGTCATGAGAATTTCACAGTCAGTAGTTTAGGAGATTTTGCAGTTTCTGCTTTTGCCCTTTTAGGGCTCTGCTTTGACTGGTCTAACCAACTAAGAAATCTGTTCTAGCTTGCTGGAGGCTAAGAGGCCACGGAGAGGAGAACTGGATGCCTTGATCGGTATGCTCAGCTCCAACACCCCCCTCCCCTCCCATCCCGAGACATAGATAACGCTGTGCTGCTCAGGATGGGAATATGGCCTAGTGGCAAGAGAGCTTGCCTTGTATACATGAAGCCCTGGGTTTGATTCCCCAGCACCACATATATAGAAAACGGCCAGAAGTGGCGCTGTGGCTCAAGTGGCAGAGTGCTAGCCTTGAGCAAAAAGAAGCCAGGGACAGTGCTCAGGCCCTGAGTCCAAGCCCAGGACTGGCAAAAAAAAAAAAAAAAAAAAAAAAGCTGTGCTGGACTTTCCAGCCCAGAAAGCACTAACTTCAATTGCAACCCCACAAGTAAAGTGAAGAAAGCAGCACACAGGATCACAGTTACACCATGAAAATCCATCCCTGTATGTACTGCACTTTGGTCAGTTTGATAGTGCATATTGCCCTTGTATGTGTTTTATATATGTTTTTTTTATTTTTTATTATAAAGGTGATTGATGTGCAGAGGGGTTACAGTTGCATAAGTCGGGGAATGAGTACATTTCTTTTTGGACAATGTCACCCCATTTTCTCCCAGTCTATCCCCTCCCAACTCCCTAACTTATATAGTTAATTTCTAACATAGTGTCTAGTGGACACCACTGTTGAATTGGGTCACCATTTGTTCCACCATTTCTGTGCTTCCCCCTCTCCACCTCAAATCAGATAAATTTATATTCGAGGTAAAGGATACAACAATCAAAAATAATGACAAAAGGAAACAACCAAAAAAACCCACAAACTACAATAAAAAAAACTCTTGTTTCCATTTCTTGGAATTTATTTTGATAAGATCATTTTATATGATTATGCACATGGCTATTGAGCTATCCTCCTTTGGTCTCACTGTGTGACTGCTTAGAGTCTGGTTTACTTAATCATGCCCAAGTGTAATTTTTTGTCTTATACTATCCATTGGGTTTCCTTGTAGATTTGTAGGCACACTCTAATCATTATAAATGAGGGAGACTATGTAGCCTGTGTTTCTTTGGGTCTGTCTTACGTCGCTTAATACAAATTTTTTCCATGTCTTTCCATTTCCTTATGAATGGGGCAATGTCATTCTCTCTGACAGAAGCATAGAATTCCATTGTGTATATATATGCCATTTTCTTGATCAATTCATCCAATGTTTTTATTTTCTATCTAACTCCCACATATGAAAAGAAACCTACACCTTTCGAGTCTATGAGTCTGACTTAGGGCAACGTAATATTTTTCAGGTCCATCGATTTCCCTTCAAAAGCATAATATTATTCATCCATCAAGAAGAAAATTCTATGTGCATGTATATTCTGTTGGTCCACTTGTTGGTTTTCGGGCATCTTGGCTGTTTCCATCATTCAGCTCAGATGAATCAAGCAGCACTGAACATGAGTGTCTCAATGACTTTATTTTATCCTGACTTGCAATCTTGAAAATTCTCAAAAGTAATATGACTGGAACATAGAGTAGTTCTATTTTAAGTAAAATGTGATAGAGCTTTAAGCAGTTTTGTTTGCTTTTTATATTCTCATTTCTAATTCCTTTTTAATAAGAAACTGAAATGTGGAAATGATTACAACCATTTTCTAGTTTTCTTGTGTATATTCTCTTTTAAAAAATAATAGGTTCGTAGTGCTCTGCAATACAATTTTAAAAAGTGAAAAGAACCAACCAAGCAATACACAAAGCTATAAAAGTTTTCTATGCCTAATTCCTTGAGCCACAATGCAGCAAAATAAATATTTAAGACAAGGATAGATTTCAGGAATATTTAATAACCTCTGGAATGAGAGAAAAGGATGAGAGCAAGCTGAAACAAGGAATATTGAAGGGACTTGGCATTTCTTTGCATTTAAGCAGTTGGTAAGAGGTAGCATCACTCACTGAGATGGGGAACACTCATGGAGGGAGGCAGCTGAGAGGGTAGACATGATAATTAAGTATCTGAATGCTGCATATGGAGAAAACTCTTCTTAAAACCATAATCACCTCCATTTCCACTCCATACCCACTCCATTTACTCACTTAGAGTGCATGTATTTAGATCCAAAGGCATTTCTTGCTCTTGTTTTGCTTGACACTATTATTTTGCTAGCAAAAGCACCCTTTCCCCTGCTGCAATATCCAGGCTTAGAGGAGGTGCCTCTAAGCTAGAACTCCTGACAAAAACTGGGCTCCCGTCTGCTTGCTGCAGTGCTGCCTCTTAACGGATAGAAATGTAATATTCATTAAAAAGAATTCAGACTTCAATCATTCTAATGATCAGGGAACTTCTTTCATCGATGCATAATAGAACAAAAAGATTGATTTTCATTAGGAATGACTTTCAACATTTTTTCACTTTTATATTAAAAAATAAAGTTGCTCTAAGTCTTCCAAGGTACAAGAAATTTCTCATCTGCTTGACAACAGTAAGTAAGTTTTTATATTGTTTTCTTCTTTCCACCATCGTTGTCGATTTATGTATCCATTATCTGGTGAAATTTAGAAACCTAAAATTGCCTTCAACTGAGAAACTCTTCACTTCTCAGCAAAATGTCATTTTGAAAGGTACATTTAGTGTGCTAGGATGTTATGCAGCAACTTTTTCCTGAGAGGGGTTGTGAAAGAAATGAGGAGCAGATGATATTCAATAATATTATTTCACTGTTCATTTGTAGTCACAAAAAAAAAGTTGAAACAATTATTTAATATTGTCTGTGTATCAACAAAAGGGTGCAAAGCTTCATCAGACTGAGACCCTATCTACTATCATTACATTTACAGGGCATTTAAAAAGCAGGTGAGTCCTCTAGATCGATGGAGTAGACTTGCCTTGTACTGTTAAGAGAGATTCTTGCTAAATTTTGAAGCCAATATAATTATGCACCAGAAGAACGGAGTTAGAAAATCTCAAAGAAACCGAGAACTCGTGTGTTTAATTAGAGCATCACATTCTCCCTGCGGCAGTGATACATGGAACTTAAATCAGTGTTCCACGTGGAAGCCAAAGCTACCATCAGATCCGGTTTCTCCTTGTCTCCCCGCTGTGCCCCTCCTGCTTCGTGGCCTCACTCTTTCTGCTCCACAAAGTGATCTCTAAAAGTCTAGATCACCCCAGTCTTTCTTGATACAAGTCCAAGAAGAAAATAAAATTTGGGCAACTTTTCCAGAAATATTACCGCAAACTTCATTGAGTCACTGATGCTGTCTGGGTCATGTGACCAGTCTTCAGCCAATCACTCTGGCCCGGATATCTGACTGCTGTCATTGGCCTAGTCTGTATGTCACTTGTATGTAAGTCAGCAGAAGTCAACTCCACTAGAAACAAGTGGGGTAAGAATGAGCTCAGGTTAGTTCCCAGGAGGAGATCATCTTCCTTTTACCAAGATATTGGATGGTTAAAAAAACAAAAACAAAAAACCTACACACACTCAAAAAAAAAAAAAAGCAACAGTGAATGTAGCAATATCTGGAACACTAGAACTTTCACTTCAGGAAAGCAACTATTTCCAGTTCTTGCCTTAAAGCTTAAAAAATTCTCTGAACAAGTGTGGAGGAAGGGAAGATGGAATGAAAAACCTCTCTGACTGAACACCAAAACATTAGAATTTTCACCAGCTGGTTTTTTATCATTACAGCAACAGGGCATGGACAGGAGATAGGACCTCCTTGGAGGAACTGAGCAGCCTAGGTTTACCTGGGGTCTCTTCCTCCACCATCCTATTCTAAGGCTGAGAGTTTGCCATCCCACCAGCCAGTGAGAGTTAGAAAGAGAATGCTTTTCTCATCCTCAAGATAAAACCTTCCTGTGTTCTCTGTCTTCCACTTAGGTGGGGGGGGGGGGGGGTAGGAAGGAGGAAACACTAAGGAAGAGATTAACATAGCATTTCTCTTACTTTTTCTGAGGGCCGGCCAGCCAGGTTCAGCCAACTCTAGTTGTATTTATAATTGTAGGCTCCATCAACAGCCATGTAATTGTGAGCTCATCTGCTAACTTGATTTTAGGCCTATGCTAGCTGTTTAGACAGGACCAAACTCTCCCTTTCAAATATTCCTGGGCAAGAAACCAACTGTCCTACCAGACAATTGCTCCATCCAGCTGTAACTGGAGGGAGACATGAAGAAGAATATGATTGTTACCGTGGTAACAATATAAATCAAGAGAAGATGGTTTCAAAAAATGAGGTGATGGGAAGAAGAGTTGCCAAAGGTATCTACGTCCACAGCAATCCCACTGTCAGAGACTCCTTTTGTCTCCTTACTGCTCGGCTATTGGGGAAAACTCTAAATCTTAGGTCAGGGTTATACCAAGGCATTGTCAGGCTACTACCTAATGTTCATTCATTTATCTGACAACAAAAAGGAAATCTTGATATTTGGCAAAATTATTCTTCCTTGTGTTATATATCAAGAAGTATTTACATGTTTCGCTGATTTTTTTCAGTAAACACTCACAAATCCTAGACATACATTATCACCAATCATAGAACACATTGACATGCATATATGTACATAAGTATATGCTTTTAAACTTTGTTTCTAGACTTAATTTCTTTTCTCATTTTTCTGAAGTTCCTGGCTTCCAGTTTTTTTGTTGTAATTTTCTGAGCCAGATAAATGTCTTAGGAGATATATAAAAGTTCTCTCAAATTAGGTAATAAAGTAGAAAAATTAAACATAAAATGAGAGGTCAAAAGTAAATACATACTTGGGTGTGTAAAAGCATTGAGTTTCTTCTTCCAGATTAAAATTGTTCTTCCTCACAAGCCTTCACTTTATTGGATATTAAAGAGAAAATGTAAAATCAATTTTATCTATTAAACTTGGTCGAATTCACCATCTTGGTCAGGGGTGGGGTACCTTTGTATATTTATGTCATCATTTGTAGGCTATACAAAATTTTTGGTATAGACAGATGGCTTTGGGCAGGCTATGAGAACCATTGAGAAGCATACATATCTGTCCCATCATATTCCAAAGGCTTGGAGGGCCTTCTGTGGCACTCTCCACTCTTGTTCAGCTAACTATCATCTCCCATGAACATAGCCTCTTCCTCCCTTAGTGGCAGGTGACTGTTGAGGAGAGGAAGAAAGGTCCTCATAAGTGCTGGTCGTACAGCAAGAAGGGCTTATTCCCCTTAAGGTCCCACACATAGGACCCTGTGCTTCCCTCTGAACCTCCCCACCATCAACGGTAACATCCATGAACTGCCTGGTGATGAATAATCTTATTGGTGCCAAATAATAAATTCTATGGTGGGTCTTCTAACTGGGACCAGTAGCTGATGCTCCATCTGGTGTTCTACTATTCTTTGTCATTAACTAAAACCTCCTTAGCAATTGCTGATGCTTTGACTACCCCTCAAGATCCCTTCCATAATCCTCTAGGACCCCAAGGTGAAAGAGTCCAGTGGGATTCATCAGCTGTAGAGTCACTTCACTCCCTGGAGACAGCTGGTGAGCTCACCTTGGCCCTTTAGCTGCTTCCTGCATCTTACCACAGCATTCTTAAGAGTGCTTCCATCCCTCCAATCTTGTGGAGATGCAGTACTCTCTACATCAAACACCCTACATCAAGGCTCCCATCTGAGGGAGCCTTTACAGGTTTGTGGGGAAGGAGCCATCATGAAAGTTGGGCCTCTCCTCAGATCTCCTAAATGGAAAGATAAGCTAAAAGCGATTTATTTGGACTATCCCTCACCCCTCTAATACCCTCTAAGGGCTAGATTTCCACCCAGAAGGGGAAAGTCAGAGAATATGTATCTCGACTCCTGTTTTATATAACTTCCATTCCTTGGTCTTCTTGACAATCAAGTAGGAGGGAAAGAAGCAGTCGTTTCTAACTCCTTCAAAATGTTCTGTTTATTGTATCTTTTCTTATTTTCAAGGTAGAATTTCTTGTCCCACTTTCTCTGGCTCTGTGATATTAGCTATCTCCAAAAAGGAATAGGATATAGACGGAAGGGAAATCAAAAGCACACAATGTAACATTACAATATATTTTCCCACATATATTCATATGCACCAAAAAGAAGTCATGCTATTCAAGATGCCTTTTGCTCAGCTTGTGAAGTTGTTTCCCTTAGGAGATGGCCTGGTTTTCCTTGCCCTTCTGATGTGAAGTCACAGGTAGTCATGGATAAAAGAAGTATGTACAACATTTCTGATTTATCCCCATAGTATTTTCAGATCCTTTGTAAATGGATGCTAAAAGAAACCCTTGACTGACCCATGCTAATCTAACTCTGCTTGGACCAGGACTGCCCTATAAGAGAGATATTTAGAAACTGCAAAAGAAAAACCAATGAGACATTCTCCCTAGTGTAATTAAATGAGCTAGACGGGAATAAAAAGCAAGTGTTTTGGAAAGAAGGTAAGGATCCATCCAAAGCATTTCTGCCAAGTATAAATATTTATGGATTTGTATATCAATGGGGAGCTCTAGCTCCTGATTACATTCTGGCCTGTGTAGTCTCTAAATACTTACCAGGAATTCATATTGTTGAGCACAAAGTCATTAAACATTATGTCATGAACAGCTGTTGCCTGAAGACCTCTCCTGGTGTTATGTAGAAAAGGTCTCACACTGTGCCAAGGGAGGAAATTCATTTAAGTGAGGACTTTAATCAGGAAAAGATTATTTCTGCCAGAGGATCTTTAAATTTGTGCTAACAGCACCGCTGTGGACAAAAGCCATAAAAACCCAGAGAGAACAAGAACCATCAGCCCTGGGCTCACACACAGGGACATTATTACCTCACCACCTCTTGGGTTTCACCAAACTCTGCAGGCCACATGCATACCACCTCATCTCCCTGTGCTTTCTTATTTCTGATCTTCACTCCATAGACATGGGCCCATCCCATGCCATTCCTGCTACTGTTCTGCTAACTCCTTGCCTTGCTTTGGACCAAGAGTCCATCGGCACGTAAGCATCTACCTTCCTGGTCCTGCTTAAATAACTTTGTGGAAGAACTAATTGTTCTTAAGGTGAGGCCACTTTTTAATAGATGCTAATTTCTAAGGTTCATATAGCCATTTCAGGCACATGGAGAAAATAAGAAAGATTAGGCAAGGCCAAGAGAGTTGGGTCTTGTTCTTAACAACACAACTACCTGCCCCAGTAATCATATGACCTTGATAGTATTATTAGATGGTCCAGTATTCTGCACCATTCTGGTGGTTCTGTACCATGCACTCCAGTCTTCACTTAAGAGTATGAATGTGTAGTGTTGATTTTAATGAATGACATATCCACTGAATAGCCAACAACATGTGTACGAATTCAAACTGGTCAAGGGTAACTTATTCGTGCTGCTGGATATTCACATGCCTATAAATGGGAGTCCAAATTAAAGGAATTGTGAATGTTTATGAGCCGCATAGGCCTAGAGACTCCATGGTAGAGAGAGATTCACTGCTTCCATGAATGGGTTCAGAGAGTGAAGTTGGTTGAGAAGGTAGAAACCCACTCCTCCTCATAGCCTGTATCTGGTCATTCCTCTTCCTCTCAGTCATATTTTTCTGGTCCATCTGTGGGCTCTCTCTCCTGCTCATACTTGCCTACCTCCCATGATTCCATTATCAGCCCTGCTGGAACAACTCTCAGGAACTATAAAAGTGAAATGTCATGTGTTGATCCTGCTTTTCCAGACCTCAGACAAAGCTGGTGAGTAAATATACATCCAGGCTCTGCCAACTCTGCCCATCATGCCCAAGTGCAACCCACTACTTGTGCAGCACAGATCTGCCTTATACTTTATTCAGGATTCTGCTGGTCATTGCAATCTAGAAGAAGGTCATTGCTTGAATATTTTATTATTCAAGAAAGGAAAAATACTATTTCCATTTTAATGGAAAATGCCTAGTATTTGTTTTTACGAAGTGTGTAATGGTAGTTCTAAGATGCTCTTTGCTTTTTAGACATATTTATGTTATAGGATTAATAATCAGAAGATTAAAAAAAGTCAGGCCATGAGTCTTTTTCAATGCACCCATCTATCCATTATAAGAAAGATTATCTGGTATGTTGATATACATCTTGTCAGTGCTGTGACTGTGCATGTATGTGCACACAATATGTCAGTGTATGCATGTATACTGGTGCAGTGAACATATACAAATGCAAATGACAGGCAGTTAAAATTTTGCTGCAGGTTTTATCACTGAAATGTCAAACTAGATCCTCAATGAGAACTACTCGAAAAAGGACTTCAATCACGGAAAACACGATCTGATTTAATTGACCAGAAGGTTGATCAATTTCTGCTGGTCCACATATTGATTAATAACAAAACAACCCTAGGTTTCTGTCTGAGCAGGGAAGAAAGCTTGCTGAGAAAAAAAACACAGTAAGAAACACCAAAGATATCTTCCAATTCTTTACAGGCACAGACCCCCTCAATTATTGCTCAATATTAGGGGAAGAAAAAAAGCTGAAGGACACATAAAAAAATAATTATGAACATGTATTTCCCTGAAATATCTTCCTTTCCAAAACATATTTTAAACTAAATGAACAAAAAAAATGTCTTGAGAGACAGGGTTACCTGGGGAGAAACAAAACTGCTATAAACTACCTGGGGGGTTGCTAAAAGAAAAGAAATATTTTTCTTGAGAACATTTCTTTCTATTCTTTAGGAGGCTGGAAAGCATATGTGATAAAGAAAAGACGTAACCAAGTCGACAGGGGATTTAAGTCTAATCAGATTTAGGGAAAAGCCAAATTGTCTCTGGAGTAGAGAAATGGGAAACGGCAGTTTTATAGAGCACATTGGGAGAACATTATTTACTTCCTTCTGGAACACTGATAAGCTTGCAGGTAATGAAATTTTTATTGCAATATTTACCACAAATTGGCTTTGTTTTCTGCATCTGTACTTTGGCCCTGCTGCATCCTTTGGCTGAGCCACCCTGTGGCCTTGATGGCTTCCTCCAGTGCCATTCCTCCTGCCACTATTTCACTTTCAACACGAATCCCATTCCTTTTTTTCTTTCCCTTGGTTATCAAGCTTCTTCAGCTGGAACTCTGAAGTCTTCTCTGACTTTCCGGATGTCTCCAGCCCTCTTGCTTGCTTACTTGCTGTTGACATCAGAACTTGACACTGAAGCAGACCGCTCCTCCTTTCCCATGTAGCACAGTGATCTATTTGGGCTGTGGAAAAGCACTTCCATCCACTATTCCAACCACCCATGCTGCATGCACAGTCCTGCTGACAATCCAACCCAACAGGTCCACAACCAAGCTCATTATCTCTTTTCTACCCCAGTTCCTTCTAAATTCTAGACTTCCATTAATGGCATCTCAAGCTCAAAGCTCTCCATCAACTCCCACACCCTATCAATTGCTTCTGTGAACTCTCAGGTCTGATCCCTCATCCCTCTACCCACACATTACTTCAGAACCTCATTACTCTTTGCCTAGCCTACTGGGAAAACTATCCCATTGATCTCTCTGACTTCACCCACTCCAATCCATCCTACACACCGCTACTAGATTAATCCTCCTGAAACACAGCCCCAATCTTCTTGTCCACCTCCAGTCATAAAACTTTTAAATACCTCACTGTCTTTGGCATGAACCACAAATACTTCATCCTGCCACTCAAGTAACTTTTCAAATGAACTCAAACTCATCTATTACGACTTATCCACCACTCCTATCTATCATCCAACTAAACATGTGTGATGGAGATCTAGAATTGGGCTCTTACCTGGAAGTGTAGGCCTGCATATTATTCCTGATGAGGGGAGAAGGAAGATCAAAAAGTAGCCCAAAGCAAAGAATACTTTCCAAGACAAGTCCTTCCCACTGCACCTATCATTTCACAGCTCATTATTCTATAAATAGTAGGTACTCTGTAAATTCTTGCTAAGCAACTTGCTTTCCCTGCATTTTAAGCCAGGATTTTACATTTGGGCAAATCTGAATGAAAGATGTTTTGTTTCGCCTTTCTAAATCAATGTAGCTTTCTATTCTGTTTTTGTTGTTGTTAATATACACTTTGTCACAAATACAGTCCTCTGACTAGGGCTCATCTATATTTTTGAGGGGAGGAAACATTAACTTTTACTGAAGCTATGTTAGTAACAAATCCCTTTCTATTCATCTTCATTAACAATGAAATGTCTGCAGATTGGAGCTATCTGATCAGACTGTGGATATTCAGACTCCCATAGATGTGACTATAGTATAAAAATAATAATACTGGCACTAATAGTAATTTCCTAAAGTTATATAATACGCTACCATCATAGACTTTAAAGACTCTCATCTTGACAGTTATCTTGACAGTTAAAGAAGGTACAGAAGAGGGGTTAGCAATATTTTTCATTAGAAGATCAAGTAATAATTGTGTGGTTTTTTTTTTAATTTTCCATGCCACATAGTTTTTATTTCAACCACTCAACTCAACTTTGGCTTTGAACCACAAAATCAGCATTGGAAATTTTGTAAAGGAACAGTTCTATGTTCCAACATTAGAACATAGAATATGTTCCAATAAAGTGTTATTTGTGGACACTGACACTAAATTTCATCCAATTTTTTGTCTCAAAAATATTATTCTTTTGACTTTTTTCAATCACTTAAGAATGTAATAAAATATTCCAACTTCATAGACCATACAAAAAGAAGTGGTAGGCTGGATTTGGCCCACTGAGGTAGTTTTCCAATTCATATTTTATTCCTATTACTGCTGTGATCTATGTGTTCTTTCCATTCAAATTTTGAAATCTTAACTTCCAAAGTGATAATATTAGGAGGTAGGGTCTTTGTAAAGGTGATGAAGATAGTAAATACTGACTTTGGCAATAATTATTTTTTGGATAAATCACTAGAATCAGAGGCAACAAAAGCAAAAATAAACAAGCATTTTCATCAAACTAAAAGAGGTGGTACATGGGCTGGGAATGTGGTTTAATGGTAGAGTGTTTGCCTAGCATGTGTGAAGCCTTGGGTTTGATTCCTCATAAAGATGTAGTGACTGCTTTGTTGAATGGCAACTCTTTTGTACAACTAAAGATAATTTTTAAAGTCTCTGTACAGCAAATGAAATGATTAACAAAAGGCAATACACAGATTGGGAGAAAAATATATGCAAGCCATAAACTTAAAAATTTAATATCCAAAATGAACAAGAAATTCACACATAGCAAAGGAAAAAAAAAAACACAAAAAAGTGACCTGAATTAAAATGTGCAAAGGATCTAGACATCTTTTTCCAAAGAAGAAGACAAACAGATTTAAGAAGATTTCAGCATTACTAATCATCAGACAAAATCATATCAAATATTTCCTCTTGTATATATGGCTACAATTTTAACAAAAGAACTATGGGTAATAACAAGAGTTCACAAAAGCATGAGGAAAAGAGAATAGAGAAGGCTCATACCCTAATTTTGAATGTAGAAATGAGTGTGTTTTTTGTGGGAAGCAGTATGAGGTTATTTATAAATTAGCATAAAAGTAGAACTACCACATAACCATGCAATTCAACTTCAAGGTATTTCTCTCCAAAGAAAATTAATAGCTAAGATAGGAAAGCAACTATCTGAAGACAGATGAATGAATAAAAAAATACAATATGGTATATGAAGGACTGTCTGCCACAAGAAGAGAAAGAAATCTTGACATTGAAGACATATTGAACCTGGAAGACAACTGAATGGCAAATAGTGTATAATACTACTTATATGTGAACTCTTTTTTTTTTTTTTTTTTTTTTGGCTAGTCCTGGGCCTTGGACTCAGGGCCTGAGCACTGTCCCTGGCTTCTTCCCGCTCAAGGCTAGCACTCTGCCTCTTGAGCCACAGCACCGCTTCTGGCCGTTTTTTTTCTGTATATGTGGTGCTGGGGAATCGAACCTAGGGCCTCGTGTATCCGAGGCAGGCACTCTTGCCACTAGGCTATATCCCCAGCCCCGTGAACTCTTTTTTTTAAATCATACTGAAAGAAAGTAGAGTTGTTTCCAAAGGTCTGAAGGATGGCAGAAATGGGAAATGCTGATCAAAGGGTACAAATTTTCAATTATAAGTCAAGCATTTCTAGGGTCCCAACACACAGTGTGGCTGGTGATAGATGTGTTATTAATTTATGATAATCACTGCATATTGTATACCTTTAACAAGCCATCATACTAAATATAATATTTTTCTACTGATGTCTGAAAAATACTCCCAAAATAACCTAAAATTTTTTAAAATTATGTAGCCTGGGGGACTTCTTTGCCCTTTCCACTCTGTGAGGATAGTGAGAAGGCACCACCTATGAATCAAGAAACAGGTACTCACCAGACACACATCTGCTGGGACCTTGATCTTTGACTTCTCAGTCTCAAGAACTATGAGCATTAAATTCCTGTTGCTTTTAAATCAGCAAGTATATAGCATTTTGTCACTGAACCCCAAATGGAGAGAGACAAATGATATCCTTATTGTACAGGTGACTTTTTGTGGCTTGGGAGTTGACATAACTCTTGCTTAAAATCCTACAGGATTATGTCAGTGCTAGTGAAATGGAAGTATGCATCAGTAGACCAGAAATAAAGTCTTCTCATTAGACACCTGTGTCCCCCCACAGCTGTAAGCATCTAACAGTAGCTACCTATTTCTCTAAGCAATGAACACCACATCCTCCATGGAAATAGTATCTGGAATAAAAATCAGCACTTCAAATTTTCAATTTTAAGTGTTCACAAGGGACAGAAACCATTCTTTTCACAAACACAAGGAGGAGGAGGAAGAAGAGGAAGGGGAACCTGAAAAACAGTACTAATTTTACTGTCCTTGGCCATATGTTGCACAATAATGTGAAAATGTGCTTTGTAGCATCAGGAGAACACTGACCTTCTTCACTGAAGGGATAAAGCCAAAGGAAACAAAGCTAACTAGAGACCATTTGGCTCTACATAGGACAAACAGACTCTGACAGAGAAAATTAATTTCTTCAAACATGTGTGGCTCCACAAATGACTGCCATTTATGGACATGGAATTATTCTAAAAGTCGGAATCCATCAGATACACAAGAACATATAGATTTTCCAGATCTCTTCATTTGCTTCTGCCTTTGGTCATCTTCTCCATCCCAAGCTAATAATGGAAGAAGCTGCACTAAGCCATTTATCATTCACTCTTTATACTTCATTCAAACTGTCACAATATATTTAGAGGGCATCACAAGACTCATCTTTGTCTAGAATTTGTCTAAGAAATACACTGTTGTCCTTCTTAGAACCTAGCTTGGCATTTCCAGAGCTTGGAGAAAAACTTTTATCTTCCAAGAAACTATTCAAATAGGAAAGACAGTTTTCCAGAAACAGGCTTCCAGATACCATGCTCTGACCATTTGTGTTATAAGCCATCTACCCATATTTCAGTGAAAATGTTGTACCTAATAGCATGGTTATAAATTTTTGAAGTCCTTAAAGGAGATCCAAACAATAAAGACCTTAGTGACATTGAATGAGTACTATTCCATAGATAATAGTAATGTTGTTAGAGTGAGTAAAGAATGCTTAAATGTGTTGTGAGACTAAATGAGTGGGTTGGGTGTCCAGAGCTGTGTGTGTACGCATCTATTTCTGGGAGTTGTGATTATTAGAGATGGTATGATCCTTTTTTCATACCAAAGAGATCCTTTACCCTTGACTTGCCTTAATCTGTTCCCCCTAGACCTGACTTCTATTATTATCAACACATTTAGAAAACCAAAGTAATTGTTAAAATCCTAATTGTTAAAATCCTCTAGCTTTCTAGCACATGAAACTTTACATGATATATATGTACACAAACGTATTAACTAAAGTATCGTATGTGCAGGGAAGAATTCAACTGTGTAACTCCTCTGAATAACTAACTTACAGTCTAACAAAATGAATACAAGGAAACTGAAACTTAAGGTGTCAGGGAGAGTGAAGGGGAGGATAAGTAGTTGAATGAAGAGATGAAGGATAAAAGAATAACATCATAATATGCAATATATAAATGTGAAAATGGAGCTAGGAAAATTGAAGGGGTGCATGATGTTGGGAGAGAGCTAGGGAAGAATGATGAAAGGGGTACAATGATTGAGAAACATTGTACTCAGGAATGATGACATGAAATTTTTAGTACCACTATTTAGAGGCTTTTTAAAAAAGAGAAACCATATATGATATTGGTTTTCTCACTTCAATCCTTCATCTTTCTCTTGCCAGAGCTGTAGACTTGAACTTCATTTTCTGCCAATCACACTTGGGTCCAGAGCCTGTTTACCTCCCACCCACAGCTAGGAAAGGGTAGCACAGTCTTCTTTTCCCTCCATTGCATTCATTCACTAGCTCCTGCATCATCTCAGATTTTACAGTCCTCACCTTGGAGGCAATCTGTCTAAACTATCTTACCCCTCTAATGTATTGTGTTAGGGCAAACATCAGCCTTTTCAAGAAGAGGCTAGTACAGTAAATATTCAATAAATAAAAAAATAAGCTTACAACTTCATTGTGTTCAAATTCCTTTTGATAACTTGCCCGTGATGTCTGCCAGAAAAAGAAAAATCTGACTTCTACTTGTCCTACAGAAAAATAAAACACCACTAGAAAGACAAACTGAAAGGTTTTTAGAAGGTATGTGTGTGGAACCTATCATGTTAGCTGATCTACAATTAAGTACCCAACATATATATATGTGGGTGCTTATAGTTATATAATGCCTCTACTTAGCTTTCTAATATCTTAGTGCCCAGATCCCACCCTTCGCCCTTACTAGTATTCATGTGTACCATCTCTCTACAAACATTCATTATATTCATGCCCATGTACACATTTTCCACTGTTCTATCTCTTTAACTGCAATGTCAAATGACCAAAAGATGTATTGAGCTGAAACTTACACTGATGAATACATAAAGGCAGAATATCAAGAACATAATGAAGAAATCTTCACTAGCAAATGAGGAATGCAGATTTTAAGTGACAGTTGGAATCTAAATGAAAACAGTATTGTAAAAGGAGCTGGAGAGGTGACCCTGCTGGTCCTGTGATTGCCATGGCTGATATTAAAAAGCCATGCTATGGGCTGGGAATGTATAGTGGTAGAATGCTTGCCTAGCATGCATGAAGCCCTGGGTTTGATTCCTCGGCACCACATACACAGAAAAATCTAGAAGTGGCACTGTGGCTCAAGTGGTAGAATGCTAGTCTTGAGCAAAAAGAAGCCAGGGATAGTGCTCAGGCCCTGAGTCCCAAGCAAAAAAAAAAAAAAAGCCATGTTATGCAGCCCAAAAATTGCTGCTGTCTTTTGAAGACCCACTTTAAGACTTGCTTCAGTAGCTGTAATTTAAGAATAAGGACTTTGGGAGTTGAAACTGAGTGATCCACGATCATCTAAGCAAGATTTCTATCCCCATGGCAAAACATTTGAGCTCTTGCCACCACTTTTTGACTCTCTGTCATCTTTTTGCAATTAGAGAGCAGACCAAGTAGAAGGAAATGATCTCCCATAAGCCCTGTGTGAAAATTACCCACTCTGAGCCTGTGCGTTAGCTCTCAGAGCTTTCCTCCCTGGAGATTGACTGGTAACTGGGCATCTCCAAGCACCGATTGAAGCTCATTAGCACTAAAGTGATCCTGTAGTTCCATTTTATCCACCCCATTTCACAGATGGCCGAATTAAGGTCCACTGAGGTTCAATCACTGGCACAGTCCTGCAGCTAAGATCTTTCAGCTGGAGATCAAATATTTCTTGCTTAATACCAAAAGCCATTTTCTCTATCATCAAAATATTCTGAGAGACTTCCATATAATGTATACATGGTATCATATATATTTATAATCTTATACTTTGGCATGTCAGAAATTTGACATAGTTCTCACTGGGCAAGTGTCAGATTATCAGTAAAAAATTATATTTTCAAAAAAAAATTCTGAGAGAATCACAGAATTGAGGGGTGTGTGTAGTTTATAGTTTAGTGTTCTGAATAAAACACTCTGTGGATTCTACTTGAGATTTTGGAATCTGAATCTTTTGGTGAAAGTATAGAAAATAGATTCTTCTGGCTTTGGTTAGCTCTAGGATTAAAGTCTATTTTCCTTATCCTCTGAAATCTCATTTTCCTGGAATACTTCACATCAAAATAATATTTTGTATGCCTTTGGAAATTTTAACACTTCCCCGCTATTGTTAAAGTCTTTTCATGATGGAACCTGGCAGGAGTTTGGAGTGGGGAATTTTTGCCACTGCTAGAATTTTGTTAAGTAATGCTTAGAACCAAGCAAGAGATTTGTCTGTTTTCATACTGACAATGACAAGCTGGGTGTTATTATGAACAACCCATCATTTGATCTTATCAGACACCCTGGCTACAATACAGAATTAAGTTAGATGATATGTGTAAAAGATTTAATAGCCTAACTGGCATATATTAAATGTCTGTTAAGTGTTAGGTATTCTTTTTTATTTAATAATATCATTCATTTTTAGTAATTTTAGGGCAATATGAGGGAAAGAGCATAAAGGAAGAGTTAACCTAAGTTCTCTGCAGGCTTAGCATTTGTTTCTATGATTCTAAAAGACCTTCCTGTCTCTGACATGGGAACTGATAGTTATCTAGCCTTTTCAGGGTTATAGGAAGGATTGAATTGATTGTTTTCAGGTACATTTTAAAGCATATTCATAATGGTAGGTGTAATTTCTCAGGTGTCTTTCGTCATCACCTCATTGGTCTTATTGCCTTCATCTGTACACAAGATGTGGCATTGACAATGTAGCAAACACTGGCTTAAGATACCATGTGTTTCATCGCAGGCCACACACTCAAATTCCTCCTAGGGCTTTACTGTCCCCATCTGTTCCGTGGATCTCTTAAAGCCTATACTCATTGACATTCCTATCAAGAGTGGAGTTGGGCCTGAGGCTCAGATATTCCAGCATATGGATCTGGGCAATACAAACTGTTTTCTCCTATTATTATCTATTTGCATTTTTCACAGGGAAAACTTTAACCAAGTCTGTAAGTATGGTTTAAATATATAGTAGTCTCACTTACCATGATGGATATGCACCAAGACCTCCAGTGTGTGCCTTAAATTTCAAGCATTTATATATCTATATCTATCATCTACTTTTTATGTATCTATCTATATCTACACATCTTCTATCTAGCTAATGTTCTTCCAATATGTACATATGTATGATAAAGGTTGATTTTTGTAAATTAGGTACACTAAGAGATTAATAATAATTAATAATATATAACAATTACAGCAACAGAGTAGTGTCAAAATCACATGAATGTGGTCACTCTCTACTGCTATGGCCATAGGAATGGAATATACCATAAAGACACATTAGACAAAAGGATGGCTTATATCTCCCATGGGGGAAAAAAATCACCAAACTACTCAAAATGGTATTTTAAAAAGTATACATAGTTTATTTCTGGAATTTTCCATTTAATATTTTGAGGCTGAAGTTGACTACAGGTAAGTAAACCCACAGAAAGAGAAGCTGCAGATAAGAGAAGGACTAGTGTATACATACATAATTTGCTGAATAGATCAGGATGGATGGAAGTCAAATTATAGGAAAAGAATATTGGACCCTATGGGGAGAAAATTTTGAGTAAATGAAGAAGAACTATTACTAAGCACAACTGATCACTAGGAAAAAGAGCTTCCACACACATTTAATTTTTCTGAAATGAAATTCAGAGTTATCAGAACCTATATAAGTACTACTATTTTTAAAAGCCCAATTAAATAGCTTAACTATAAAATAAAGGAGAAATAAAAATAGAAGTAATTAATAAAATAAAATAAGTAAGAAGCATTTGGACATCAGAAAGTAAAGGCTGAGTGCCAATAACACTGGGAGATTTGATTAAATAAGCATATCTATAAAACAATTCCACAGCTGTAACTTAGCCAACTCATAACCCTGTAGTATTGGCAAGTCACACACCAGGAGTGGTGTTGCTATTGGTGACACAATTTTCTGAAACAAACAAATCCTGATTACCTTCTGGATAAAACAACAATGTACTATTCTCTGGATTCACATAGTAGCCACATATTTTAAAAATTCAGCATGTATTTTTTAAAAAGTTGAGAAAATCATCATTAGTTCCTAGGCTTACATAATGACAAATACACTTTGCTCATCTAATAACTTCCTAGGTAGACATTCAAAAGCTCAGTAGGTACAGAACAATTCATTTTTGGCAGAAACTATCTCACATATTAAAGAATTTCTAACATCTCTCTCTCAACCCACCAAGAGCTTCTCTATTTGTAATAAATGAAACAGCCCACATGAAAAAAAAAATTCCTCAGAGAACTACTGTCCCAATCTTTTTTTTTTTTTTTTTTTTTTGCCAGTCCTGGGCCTTGGACTCAGGGCCTGAGCACTGTCCCTGGCTTCCTTTAGCTCAAGGCTAGCACTCTGCCACCTGAGCCACAGCGCCACTTCTGGACGTTTTCTGTATATGTGGGGCTGGGGAATCGAACCCAGGGCTTCATGTATACGAGGCAAGCACTCTTGCCACTAGGGCATATTCCCAGCCCTACAGTCCCAATCTTAACAAAGCCATTAAATGATAGTAATAAAGTAACTTGCCACCATCCTCTCCTCTTGACTCTAGTGTCATTCCAAAAATCCTAAGGCAAATTCTGTCTCTACTTGTAAATCAAATTATCTTTTTAGAGTCCACTCTGGCCACATTGACTCTTGTTTGTCAAGGATGTTATGACTCCTGTCAGAATCTTTTGTCTTTCAGTCAGTATCAGAACCCAAGCCATCAGTAATTTTCATTCAATTTCACAGTGGGGGGGGGGGGGGAATGAATCAAATGAGTGGAGGCGACTCACTTAAGACAATCCCACCAACACCAACTGCCTACAGGGATGGATGCAATTCTGGGAATCCTAAGGCACCAAACCCTTTTGCTCTCCTCTATTTCTTAATTTCCTCTTTAGATCTGTGATTCCAATTCACCTTTGTTATAAGAATTGGACTGGCAGGTAAAAATTCAACTCCCTCTGTTTTATTCCTTATCTGTCCCTTTGAGAAGTCAGTGGATAGAAGAGGAGAACATGAAATTCTCCTCTTTGTATTACTGCATTTCCAATCATACAAATGTTCTGTCTCTGTCATTTGTATAATTAGTTACACTCTAGCCCTTAGAGAACCCACAGCTAAAGCTACTGTTCCCTGAGCACTAAGCCATCATTAAACCTGCTCAAGTATTTGAGCAATGATGACAAAGCAGGGTCAGTTAGTCAGGGGACAAGCCCCTCCCTGTGCTTGCTGTCTCTTTGTAGACATGTAGCAGGGTACGTAATCAGAAGTAATGATGTAGAAGTGAGTGTGCCGTACCTTGCAAGGGTCAAGTCAGTACAATGCGTACAAGGTCTTGACATGTTCGCTCTTTTTGAGTGCAGAAAAACTGAACAAAAGAAATGTAATGCCAAAAAGGAGACACAGCTAGGACACTTCTAATACTCTGCAATAGATCCCCTAGGAAGCGTCCCAATATAGCACAAAGATGGCTTCCCAGGAGGAAAGGCCTTGTGAGGACTGCCACACAGTGCCATTTCTGTGAGTAGCAGTGGCCTTGCTGCTCACCGGTGGCTGATCTCACGAGCAGCTGTGCAAAGCTCTCACTTGTGCAAAAGCCATTTTCTAATGGGGGCAGATGGGCTCTTGATGGCTGATAAGGAGAGTTATCATTTCATGAAAGGATCCCAAAGATTTATCCAGCGTTTCAAAGAGGAGGAAAGCATGGAGCCCACCTGGGGACATACATCAGGTAAGAAGGATGGCAGCATGTAAAAAACATTCTCAAAGCTTCCAACTGACAGATGTTTTCCTAAGGGCTCTGAAATGGCGAGTGGAACTCTGTAACATCAAAATGGTAATTCATAGCTGGAGCACTTGGGATGGGAAAAGCTTCTGCAAGGCTTGAATGCAGGTGTATTCAAATATGATCACCACCTAGATGGAGCCTAACACTTGACAGCAAAAGAAAGAGCATGTTGTCTAAGCCTAAGAAGGTCAAGTCTTCTCTTCATTGGTTTCTGTCATTAACATATACACTTATTCAGTTACCAGGAGAATTGTATTTATTAGTAATGATGAGCATGTAGGTAAAATTATTGAATTACCACCAGGAAAACTAGGACACGTTAGAAGCTGCTGCAGGGCAAGTAAAATAGAAATATCATTTTATGTATTTTAATTTGAAGAATGCAGAGAAATCCCACATACCCCCAAATCTCCTGGTAGGTTTCTCATTCTCCTTGATATTATTAACACTTTACATCTGTAGAGTGACCTCTCATTTACTAAGCTCTTGTTTTAATCTTATTTAACCCACTGTAAAATGTTGTGAAGTGTTACCTACTATGACACTATTGAATCAAACTGAGACATATGCTTTCAAAAGGCCCCTTTTGAATGTTTGTTAGGAATGCTAATGTTAGTGGAAATGTAACTATACCTTAAGAAGGCAGTGTACACACATCAACTATTTCCCTTATGTCCTCCTGTCAGTGAGCACCCAGTACAGAAACTGGAACTGAGATTGATTTTGTAATCCCCTCAAGAATGTGACAGGATAAAGAACTTAGAATAACACAAAAGTCTTATTTTTAGCAATGAATGTTATGGTTTTCAACTGAAGATTCATTGTGTCCTTTCATTCAACAAATGCTTGTTGAGTGCCTATTCCAGGCACTTTTCCAAGCAGTAGGGCCATCGTGGTCAATATTTTTGTTCAAATATATACAATATATTGAGCAATCCTACTAAGCCTGACATGGAAGAAAACCAGGAAAAAGCAAGGTCAAGCTACCTCAAAGATGCTGAAAATAAGCGAAATCGGTGCAATGCAGTGATGAATGAGGCAGTTGAGCAGAAGAACGGCAAGCAGAGAGGTTTTACCACTGGCAAGAACAAAGGAGGCACTTTTGAACAATTATGGCAAATAAAGCACTTGAAATAAAGATGCTAGAACATAGGAGAGGGACGTGAGTGAAAAAAAAATCTTCTTGTCCTTTTAGTCCTCACTCCTGTACCATTGCCCACCCCTCGCATTTTCTCTCCACTCCTTATTCAAATAATCATCCAGCTGATAGCGTCTTGACCTTGAATCTGGTAAATACACTCAATTCTTTCCAGTCCGTTCAATCACACAGAACATCATTCCCAGGACAGAATCATATCAATATCGAGAAGAACTGCGAGGAGCAGACTCACGCTCAGATCCTGACCCTTTTGACTTCTCCATTGTAAAGGCAATAAAGAACAGTTTGGAGCACTTCTCAGTGTCACCCGGCAGGTTGGCAATGAGAATTGGTGTCAATCAAAGCTGAAATGCCACCAAAATAACAGTTTGTCTGAGGAGTTGTGAGCCTCTGAATATCCTGGACCAGGTCGGACCCCCATGTATTTTTTCAAGTATTACTTACATACTATTCTTTCTAGTCTAGAGAGCAATTGAAGACAGAACTTCAATTTGGTACTGATAGTACAAGTCCATAACCTCTAACCCCAGGAGACTGAGGCAGTAAGATCATGAGTTCAAGGCTAGGGTGGTTAGAAGTCTGGCAAAGTGCGTTCTAGGCCACTCTGGGTACACAACAAGTTCCTGTCTCCTAAAACAAACAAGGAAACAAAAAAACAGCTGGGCACAGTGGCGCAAGCCTGTAGCTACTTAGGAAGGGAAGATTTCAGTTCAACTCAGCCCAGGTCCTTCACACCCCTGCCAAAAATAATGAGAATTCACAAGACTCCGTCTCAAGTAATGACTGCACGTAGTGCCACACACCTGTCAACTCTTGGGGACGCACAAAAGGAAGATCCAAATCCATGCTGGGGCATAAAGCAAGACTCTACCTCAAATATAACAAACGAACAAACAAGAAAAGACTTGGCAGAGTGGCTCAAGTGTAGAGCTCCTGATTACAAGAGTAAGAACCTTAAGTTTAAACCCCAGTACTTAAAACAGAAAGGAAAGAAAGAAAGAAAGAAAGGAAGAAAGAAAGAAAGAAAGAAAGAAAGAAAGAAAGAAAGAAAGAAAGAAAGAAAGAAAGAAAGAAAGAAGGAAGGAAGGAAGGAAGGAAGGAAGGAAGGAAGGAAGGAAGAAGGAAGGAAGGAAGGAAGGAAGGAAGGAAGGAAGACCACAGGGGCAATAAAAAAGGAGAACCAAATCAATATACACTGTATAGATCTACGATTTATTATATCGAGCCTTCCTGTACTATTAATGTATGCTAATAAAAATTAGTTTTTAAAAGACAATTCAATCCCTCTTGTGAGATCACCGAGGCCTGTATAAGGCATCTAGCAGTTTTCTAGACATGCTTATAGTCCCCATTTTCCTACATCCCCTCCAAAGGGAATGTTTCCCCACAATGTCTGCTGTCTAAATGTCTTGCTGGTCATCAGGGATTCTACCTGCCACTCATGCGCAATGATAAAAATACTCTAGTGACCTGAACAAAAGCAGATAATCCATTAGGCAGCCAGCAACCATGATCAACTAGCCCAGATCAAATGCAAACAAACAGGCAAGCTGGGCCCACAAGTTCTTCTTCCTGGAATTCACATTTAGAAAAAGGAGAGGCTGAGATGGTTGAGTATGAAGGAAAAAGCAAAAAAGAAGAAGAAGAAGAAGAAGAAGAAGAAGAAGAAGAAGAAGAAGAAGAAGAAGAAGAAGAAGAAGAAGAAGAAGAAGAAGAAGAGTAATGGCTGCCTTGGTACTATGGCAAGCTTATATCATGGGCAGGCATAATTTGTGAGCAAGCAGAAACTACATGGAGTGGAGACTGACATAGTCTATGGCAAAAGAGAACAGAGAAGATAATGCAGAAAGAAAAAAGAGAAAAACCTTCAGAATAGGACACAGATTCCTGTCAACTCTTGAGTATGCTCTCTCTCCTCCCCCCTCCCGCCCCTAAGAAGATCTTGACAACAATCCTTCTTTACTGAGAAAACTCAATGAACAACAAAGGGCTTGATTAAGCATGTGATAAATGTTAGTTCTCTTGCCTGATTTTGTAATGCTGTCAATTATTAATCTTATCACTTATTTTGCCACCTATTCTTTATTATTTTAAACAATTCTTGACTATACTCCTGGGCTGTCCTTCCTAGTGGCCTATTTGTCCTGAAGGCTTAAATTGTATCTTCTTAAATATGTGTGCACTGATCTGGGCAGTGGAGAGGGGAGGGAGTATTTAGGGAAAGAGCTGAAATTGCTTCTGAAGTGATCACCCTTCTAATTCTGGGCAGCCCCACCCAGAATTAGAGCCTTAGCCCTAGAAGGCAGAGTAAACCAGCAGTCTAAGGTCTGTGGTTGCCCCTTCATATATTCCTCTGCCCAGCCTCAGAGAGGAGCAGAGGCCCCCGGCTCTGCCCTGTGTCTCCAGAAATGTATTTCTTTGCTTCCTGATCCCTAAGACTTCCACATGTAATCTCATCATCAGTCACAGGGATGTTGACAGCACAGCATAAGCCTGATTCAATTCTATGGATTATGTTCTTCTGTCAGCTTAAAAAATAAAGAAATAAGTGGAAGGGCATGAGGAGTGCACAGTCTCTCTCCTTGACAAAAGGTAGAGAACTGGAAGCAGAAAGAGAACATCAGAAATCGTGGGACAGCTGGGTGTCTGAAGAGGTTTGCAATTTCAGGTTCACAATAGTGGCCAAGTGAGAAGCAAAGGATGGTCTGTCTCAGGATGTTTATTTGTATGCCAGCTCTGCATTGGCCATGTTTTAAACGAGCAACTGCTGAGAGCACAGCATACGCTGTGCTTTTATGCTGAAGTCAGCCCAGCTAGGTCAGGCACTCTAGCTCAGCTCTTCAGAGATGGGAGTGGGAGCCGGTAACCTGAGTCCCACTTTGCCAAAGCTCCACAAATGCTGCCTGTTCATCCACAATGAGAGTACAAAAGCTGCCAGGACTTCAAATCTCCTTGCTGGAGGCCGGAATGGCATTAACACAGCCTGGCTGGAGTTTTCAGTCCTTAATAACCACAAAGCAGAATTGGCAGTTCACGATCTGCCCTGATTCATATTCGTTGGGTCTGGGCAATTAATTCATTATTTAACCTTTGTCCTCTGTATGTCAATGAAGAGGGTCATTACATTAAGGTGGCTTGTTGAATGGTCAAAAACAAAAATCATTCAATTATAGGGGTGGCAATAAAACATGAGCCTGATAAGAAAAAAAAAATGGAAGTATTCTTCCCTGGCTTTAGTTCTAGAGCACTTCTGCTTTTCCTGCATTCAAGCTACATAAAATATGCTCAAGAGAGAGAGCCATTTCATACAAAGCATTAGGACCTTCTTTTAGGAGAAAAAGGTTAGTGATTCCGACGACAATCCTACAACGTGTTTTAAAAGGTTGAATTTTGGTTCAACCAATTCTGGGCTGACTCAGATCCCATCAATTCTGGTCAGTTTGCCAAAAGGATGAATTTTTTCTTTTTCTTTTTTTTTTTTAGGAAGCAAATGAAGAAGCCTCCTCAATGAATACTGTCCATAGGAAAGTTCATTGCAATAGGACACAAAGTGTTAAGTCCCCAGCTGGATTCGCATATTAAAGAACTATTTGTTTAATAATATCATTATCACTAACAGCAATAATTATTGCCATTTATTGCATTTTGAGGGAACCAAAACAGAAAAAAGAAAAAAAAAAAAAAAAAAGCTTGCAGCAGAAACCAGCAGCTGCCGGTTCTGGGCTGGAAGGAGCCTTCCTAACGCTAGGTGGCAGCACAAGCCTGTGTTTGGATGCACAGAGCTGCTGTAGCTCAGCAGTATTTTCCCCCACCGCCCAGGAGGATTTTATTCCCCAAATTTTAACCAATTGTGTTCTATCTTTTGTCTCCAGAAGGACAGAAATAGGTTTCCTCTTTCCTCCTAATTGATTTTAAGTTTCCTTTTGTTCAAGCTCTGCTAAAAAGAGGAGCGAATCCTATTTTTCAAGGGCCAACCTGCTTGAGACGTATATTAAGTGGGCCAAATAATTATACCCCAAAGACAGTTCTCTGAAAAACCACTCCTCAGTATTTGCTCTCAGAAGCAATATTAGTGCTCCGTTAACCCACTGACATGGCACAGAGGAGCAGCCTTACCTGGGGATGGCTTGATTTTCTCTTTAAACCAAATTGTTGGTTTACTAAATGAGAATCATCTGCTCTGACTGTCCTCTCGGGACTAGCTGGTACATCTAAAACGGTTATAAGTTTGCCCTTTGCTTCTATGTCCCATTTACCAGATGGATTCTCAATTACTCTTTTTTTTCAAGGTAATAGCATCACCTAATAAGACTCTAATGAGTATTCAGTCATTTGCTCAATAAATAAACAATATTACCATTTTCCTGGTTTTCCTTCCATACTGAGTCACTATTGCTTATGACAGCAGCTCTGAAAACAGTGATGAGTCCTTGACCGTGACTTTCTGTAACATCTGGGCCTTTGAGTAAGCTGCTGTTCCCTGCCCGAAGCTCTCTTCTCCATCTCTTCGTCTCTTTGCTTGGATGAAGCTCCTGCAGGTCTCAATTTGACTATCTCTTCCTTTGTTAACTGTTGAGGCCAAGTCTAAATGAGATGGGCCTCCCATGGCTCACACCACACCTTTTAAACAGACGTCATGAAAATCTTTTTCATACCAACTGGCAAGTACTAGTCTATGGATGAGCCAACACCTCCCAATGTCTACAAGCTCTCTATCTGACTTAATTTACCTAGTAGCCCAAAGCCTGAAATTACCTAATCAATAATTACAGAACTTTAAAAAATACTGAAACTTGTGAATTTACCTTTTCACATAACTGTGGATCCAATCTTACTATGATTGTGAGACATCCTAGAAAATGTAGAGAAACATGCCAATCTCTGAGTAACTCATGAGAATGCATCACAGTGCCATCTGTGTTGTGTTTTGCATACGGGAATAGGAAACAACGTGTGGGTATCACACATTGCTTACCTGAGTGCTTAGGAATCAAGTTATTCTAAAGCTTGATGTAATGAACTTAAACCACTGCCTTTGTCACGTGTCCACACTCTTCTCCTCTCATGCGTGTTCTTTCTGTTCCAGATGTATGCCAGTGCCTCTCTCCCCTTGGTGATTATTCTGATTCCTGGCTCCCAGGGAATCTCTGGCTCCGGCTCTCTGTGACTCTCTGCCCATCCAGTTTCCCCTGTGAGTCCTTGCTCTGGAAAGAAGTGTCGGTTAACTACAAAGCCTGTACTGATAGCACCTCACTCCAGCCTAGTGTCCCTAAGGAATTGTACCCAGGCCTATGATTTCTGAGCTCCAACTCTAACCTGGTAAAGATAGATTATGCAAGGAGCCCAGAACACAGGCTCTGTGCCAACTACAAGCTTAATGTATATGCTTTGATTAGCCTCCAATTATTTCCTTTCTGTAAACATTCCTTCTAATCAAAAAGGAATCTACTCAATGAACGTTTTATGCTATGTAACTTTGATATTTTCCAAGGCTTCTAATAGGATCTGAGACTCTCCAAATTGATGCACATAGAGTAGGCTATGACCAGCCAATAACCACAAACTGATACCAAAAAAAATGTATTATTTATCCAATTCCAAGTCTTAATAGCCTTGTTACAAGAATAGGGTTGGACCTACAAAGAAAGGAAACCTCAGGTCTCTTCCTGATACTTCTTGGTGTGGGCTAATGTGGTAATAGGGACTCAGTGTGTTTCTAAAGAGTGGAACAAAGACTTTCAAAGTGGGACTATAAAAACAAGTAATGAAACAGCCTGGGATCCTCGGGATCCAGCTCAGACAGCGACTGAAAATAAATTTCCTGTTGTGGCCTTACCTCGCACACATACCACATGCATGAGATTCTGCAATAATCCTGTCTGATTTAGACATCGGCCAAGTAACCATGCCTGTTAGTGTGAATTGCCACTTAATTATGCCCCATTTCCTGATCATTTGACCAAAGGAAGTTATAAAGGGTTGTGACTGTGCTTCTGCCCAGCTCACAAATGAAAACCCTTAAGGTTTTCCTGTGGTTTCTGAAACACAGCCAGGAGAGCTGATGGAAGAGTGATATTGTTCATACCTATTGGTGTTAGAACACTGTTGCTTTATTGCTAGTATCAGGGTAACATCATTTTTCATGAAGACACCATAATTGTCTTCGAATGTAATAAAGGTGAAATTCCTTCCTGTGGAAATTAAAAAGGACATTGCAATGCTTCTGTCAGAAAAAAAAAAGGCACTAATTGATACAGATGATAAAATGTACTGGCTTAAAATTTCTGTTCATAAACCAGGAGTGAAACTACAGAGAATTAGGCTGGAGATGAAGACAGTAATAACCTGAAATTAGTTTAGGCATTCCTTTAATCTCATTTTCTCATCGTATAGACCTATTCATTGGGAAATCTGTTTTCCTTCACCGGGCAATATTTTAGCTGTCTATTATGGAAATGAAAATACTAAATGGGGAGGAAGATGAGGAAATGATGGATGGGACGAAGATGCTAATTGTAATATAGCTCATTGGAGATGGCAGAGGTATTTCAGGGCTCACTAAAAGCTAAGATATAAAGCAAGCAATTGTAAAGTCTTTTGCTCCAAATAATTAGACTCTTGTCTGCTCAGTAGACAAGTATTCTTAAGGGCAAATCTTAAAATCCATTACATACAAATTCCTCTTCCTACCACCAAAGTGATGAAGCCTAGACAAGTACTGAGGAACTCCTTCCGGCTCTATGTCCAAATTTCTTCCTCCTCTACCCCCAGCTCAATGCAAGTCCCACAAGAAACTTCCACTGCTGCCAAAGCCTTAGAAACCCTTTACATTATTTATTTTGCCATGGATCTTTTGTGTTTTTGGAAGCCTCACAAGAACCTAGTGCAGGGGCCATAAAACAGTCAGAGCAAATGGCACAGTGTTCCCTCTGGCACCATGGAATCTGGCACACACTTGTGCATTCCTCTCTATGTGACTGGAAACTGCTCAAATCTGGCCCTCGGTTGATGTCACTTGGGAACCTGGTTGTTTGGTTACTTTGAGAGAAAGCCTACTAGCAGCAGTGCAACATTACGAGTCAGTGAATCTTCATCTTCACATCTACAAATGTTTCTTGGTGTCTTGCAATTATGATTATGTTATTCTACCCACATTTGTGGGTAGAATAACAGGCTCTGCATTTCTCCCCAACCCCCTTCTCTCTCTCAGTTTTGGGGATTGAACTCAGGACCTGGGTACTGCCCCTTAGCTTTTTCACTCAAGGCTTCTGTAGTGTGAGCCACAGCTCCACTTTTGGCTTTTTTCTGATTAATTGGAAACAAGAGTCTGATGGACTTTTCTGCCGAAGCTGGTTTTGAACTGAGATACACAAATTTCAGCCTTCTGAGTATCTGGGATGACAGGCTTGAGTCACGGTCACTCAGCCAGAGTCTACATTTCTAATGAGCCTTTAAATGATGGTGAAGATGCTGGTTTACGGATCATACTTAGAAATGAAAAGGATGAACCTGTTTGCCCAGTAGACAGAATTTCCTCCAATTCAGTCAGGGCTTGCATTCGACTTCCTTAAAATAACCTTGAAATTATGGGCTAGAGATGTGGCTCAAGTGGTAGAGAATGTCTGCCTAGCACGCATGATGTCTTGAGTTCAATTTCCAGTCCTGCCAGAGGTAAAAATATAAACAAATAAACTCGAAATTAACCTGATTCCCAGTATTTGTGTAAAATATCATTTTAATTTATTGCCATATTGGTCCAATATTTTCTTTTTTTTTTTTTTTTTTTGGCCAGTCCTGGGCCTTGGACTCAGGGCCTGAGCACTGTCCCTGGCTTCTTCCCGCTCAAGGCTAGCACTCTGCCACTTGAGCCACAGCGCCGCTTCTGGCCGTTTTCTGTATATGTGGTGCTGAGGAATCGAACCTAGGGCCTCGTGTATCCGAGGCAGGCACTCTTGCCACTAGGCTATATCCCCAGCCCAGTCCAATATTTTCTTAAGGGTAAATATATCTTAGTTAACCCAAGGAATGAGTAATAATTCTTGAATATGTAAATATTTTTCATTCTCACATTCCAATTGTATGTTTCAGTTTCTTGTCCAAATCAACTTGGGCCAATTTTATCTTGTAATTTCATTTAAAAGCCCATCTTAGCTAAGTACAAATCAGTACCCCAAAATGTCACTGTGGTGTGTGCATCGGCACAAGGATTAGACAGAGCAAAGTTTGGCATGGCTTGCTGTGTTCTGCTAACCCAAAAGGAATCTCGTGTTCAGTTCCAAGCCAGATGTCACTCGGGGTGATATTATATAGAAATTCCAGTAATTAAACTCACTAAACTATGCCCAGCTGGTGTTAACCCTCGTGTTAGGTCACAAATTGCTTTCTTCTCTAATATGAAGAGATAGCTAAGAGCTGTGTTCTGCTTTAGTCACATGTTTGCAGGAAAATGAACTCTGAAGACAGGAACTCAGCAAGGAGCAAGATCAGACAGAAGTATGTGTGTGTGTGTGTATTTGTGGGAATAATGTCGGTGGATATTTACACACACACACTACATTTGAAAGATTTTTTTTAAAAAATAAGGAAATCCTGAATTCAATATTATCATAGCTATATTAGCATGATTATCTAAAAGAAGTATCTTCTTCATGGTGGGGAGAAGGTAATTTACCAAAACTTCCAGAGATCTGAATAAGTTTCAAGCCATAAAATATGACACTGGAGAGTCTGCCTTGCATTTTAGATAGTACTTAAAAATCGGTGCTCATATATATACTTGCAAAACCATTTGGTGTAAACCAACAGAACAACTCATGGGGAGAGAGGGAAAGGGGGAGGGGGGAGGGATGAGGGAGGGAGAAGGTAACAAATAGTACAAGAAATGTACCCATGGCCTTACATATGAACCCCTCTGTACATCACTTTGACAATAAATAATTATTATTGAAAAAAGAAAAGGAAGGGAATGGGTGGGTCAAAGGGGAGGTAAGAATGTTGAAGAGGGTGACACTGAACAAGATGCATTTTATTCATAAACTGCTTTAATAAACGACACCTCCCTTGTAAAACTACTTAAAGATAATAAGTATCTT
This sequence comes from Perognathus longimembris pacificus, assembly GCF_023159225.1. Classification (NCBI taxonomy): domain Eukaryota; kingdom Metazoa; phylum Chordata; class Mammalia; order Rodentia; family Heteromyidae; genus Perognathus; species Perognathus longimembris. The sequence continues at coordinate 17,650,060 of NC_063172.1, forward strand.
TTTTAAAGAAAAAAATATGTGCTTATTAAGTACCTATACCATACGTGTGAGGCATACAGAAACAGACGAACCAAAAGCAGATAAAAGCAGTTCTAATACACTGCCTTCCACTGAAACAAAAACATGCCATCAGGGCCGTCTGAATTGACAAGAATGTGAAGGTGTCACCAATGTCCTTTCCTGCCTTCCAAGAGAGAACGCTCAATTGGGAGACACAAGTGAGAGATTGCAAGTTGTCAGAGGTACTGGGCATGTTTCAATACAGCTAAGATATCCGAAGGGATAAACAAAATGGGATTCGAGATCCATAGGCTGTGTAGAAGCAAAGAACAGCAGAGTTAGTCAAAATCATTTGTCCACGAAGACCAATAATAATAATAACCACCAAAGCAGCCCTAAGCAAAAATGAGAAATGCCAGTGATATCACAATACCTGACTCCAAACTATATTACAGAGTCATACTAAGAAAATCAGCATGGAGCTAGTACAAAAGCAGAAACATACATCCATGGAATCCAATAGAAGATCCAGAAATCAGCCCACAACAGCTAGAGACCATTTGATTTTTGGCAAAGGTTCCAAAAGCATACTGACGAGAAAGGACAGCCCCCTTCAAAAAGGCTGTTGGGCAAACTGAACATCCACATACAGAAGTCTAAAACTAGTCCTGACTCTTACTCTATGCAAAAGTTAAAATGGATCAAAGACCTTAACGTAAGACCTGGAACTTTGAAATTGCTATAGGAAAGCACGAGGAAAACACTGGAAGTTAAATGAATGGGCAACAACTTCCTGAATAGCTCAGAACATAAGAAAGGATTAATGAATGAGATTGCATCAAACGGAAAGGTTCCACACAGCAAGGAAACAAAGTAAGTATAAATCAACTTCCTCCTTGAGATGCAGGTCAGAAGTGAAAATGCCCACAAACACTCCTGTATCCCTCCCCCCTCATCTCCTACTTGGCACTTTTAGATGTTCAGCTGCTGATCGTTATTCCTGCTGTCCTGCCTTCTCTTCTTCCTCCTTGGTGATTTCTCACCATCAAACACCTCTCTTTAGGGGTCCTCAGAGCAAGGAAGAATTTCTATTGCTTCCCTTAGGGATCCTTTCGAACAGCCAGGACAAAAGGGCTTGATAAATGCTTAGCAGGTATGTAATTGCACCGACCTAAGAACCTGTTGCTTTTTAAAGTCATTTTATTGACTTTGCACGAAAGTGGCAGTGGGGAATATAGAAAATGAAGAAAGAGTATTCAGATTAATTAGGACAAAGTATTAAAAGTGCCAAAGGTGCAGGCCACGGGGCATTCTGAAGTGTGGTCCATAGGAGAAACACTTTATTCCACTCAATTAGAGTTCAACTTTACTGCACCTGTTACAAATTTAAATTCATGCACCTTTTAACCCGTGTCACTTCTAAATTGTTTCTCCAGTATCCCCATGTGCACAATGCTCTGTAGACAAAGGTATTCATTGCACCACTATTTGTGGAGGCAAAATCCTGAAAACAAAATAAATGTGTCTAACAACAAGAACTGTTAACTGAGCTCTGTGTATCCATCCAATAAATATAGTTAGAAAGAGAAAGCAGCCACCTCCATGACCTACTGTCCCATGGAAAATAAACGAAGGTACAGAACTTGATGGCTACAAAGGAATAGAACTTATCACAAGTGCATAAAATATACAATAGGCTAGAAACACTACTTAGCCACAGTAGAGGAAAAAATTGAATGCAACCAATTTGGGAGCATATAAAGTCGGCTGAATCATTTTTTTTTACCATGTTTCCACATTGGTTTTAAAGGGAGAAGAATAGATAAAATGACTGTTTAGAAAACCGTTCAGGGTTACTTGGATAGCTCAATAGGTGCCATATTGAACTGCAAAAGCCCTGCAGTGTTGCAGCCCCTGTTTCCAGAGGTCTGCCTGAGGATGGCAGTGTAGCTCTTTCAATGTTTCCTTACTCCAGGCAAAGCTCCATTTGGATTTCCTCTGAGCCTTCGCCAGATTCACCTCTGCATCTGCAGTGAATTCAATTATTAAGAAGCTACTTCCCCCAGAAGGAAGACTTTGGTTTTATTCTATTTAATCCACTTGATCTTTTTTTCTTTTCCAACTTTCTCTTTTAAACTCTCACCAGCACGATTCTGCTTTCCTACCATGGAAAGCACAGGCTAAAACAGAGTTTGCTCTTTTCCCGCTGGATGAGCAGCCGGTTTCCAGAACTTTCATTTCAGTGTTTCAGATGCATATGTCTTATTTCCTCATTACACTAAGTGGTGTTTGTAGTATATTCTCTTCTTAACTCCAGATTCCTCCAGTTCTACATATACTCCTACACCTACTATGGTGGGAATTTTTTTTCTCAGTAGAATATTTCATTCCAAGCCATGTTTGCAGACTATCTGGAGTATCAGTGTTGGTTTGTCTGGCTTCAGTGGTGATGGCTGGGGTTGCTGATCCACCTGCCTGCTTTTTCTTCTCACTGCTTGCTGATACCAAAGGACGCCTGCGTTGTTGAACAATTTGTCTCAAAGTCTCTGACTTACCACAAGAAAAGCTAGCAGTAAGGGAAACTCAAGCTCAAGTCAATATTTTCAGAATTAGACAATGTAATTATGGTTTAAAAATGGAGAAAGCATAGTTCTGTGATTCAAGCCTTCTACTTTGAACTTGGGGAATGCTTAAAAACAAATATTGGGTACCAGCCTTCCAGACAAACCATAAAACATTAGTTAGAAGGCAGCTGAACAAATTTCTGCCTGCCAAATCCTCCCCTACTATTTTTTTTTTTTTAGAAAAGAGAGAATACAAGGAGTTTTTCATCTTTATGATACCAAGAAACTATGTTACAAAACTGTGATGGTTTCCTACTTGCAAAACTGTTTGGTGTAAACCAACTGAACAACTCATGGGGGAGAGGAAAAGTGGGAGGGGGGAGGGGGGAATAAGGGAGGAAGTAACAAACAGTACAAGAAATGTACCCAAGGCCTAACGTATGAAACTGTAACCTCTCTGTACATCACTTTGACAATAAATAAGAGAAAAAATGGGGGAAAAATATTGAAACAGTTGTGTAAGTGGAAAATCTATAATGAAAGATACTGGCAGTTCTCCAAAGAATAATTTCCTGGTTTTGAAGAGAAGGACTGAAAGAGAGAAAAAGAATCTTCAAGATTTTTCAATTCAGATAGCTCAACAAACTTCTGCTTAAAAATAAAACAAATGAACTGTAACCCCTCTTTGACAATAAAGAAAAAAATAAACAGTTGAACAACCAAAAAAAAAAAACTGTGATGGGTGCATGGCATAGCAGCTTCCTAGAAAGTGTGAAGCCCCGAGTTCATAGTCCAGTAAAAGCTACCTTGAGATCCCATCTCCTCTACCCACAGTGGTTGGCATGAAGACAACATACAAAAAAAGTGTGGTGTAAATTACTCCAACAAAGTCTGTTTTTCTGACTGGAGACATTAAAGAAATTGATGTGCGAAGCAGTTACAAATGGATAAACTGAAGTATAATACACGCTGTGGAGAGCTCAAATTAAGTGTAGTTCCTTAGTATCTGGTAATGGCTACTTGCAAGAGTGGAAGTGGGGCCAAGAATAGAGGAGTAGAAGAACGAAAAGAGGGAGAAGAAGAATTCAGGTGAGGATTCATTGCACATACCATAGAATTTAGAAAAATAAGGGAAGGGGTAGGTGGAAGGGTGGTAAAGATGTTGAAGGGATGACACAGGTCAAGATGTATTATGCACATGAACTGCTTAGTTAAGTAGCAAAAAAAAACAGTGCATAGCCTAAAAGTTAAGAAAACTGAGGGAAGAGGTAGGGAGGGAGGGGGTGGGTGAATGTTAAAAGGTGTGACATTATATTCACAAACTGCTTTGTGGAATGGCAACTCCTTTGTACAACTACTTAAAGATAACAAAATATTCAAAGGAAAAAAATATTCAAAGGAAAAGAAATTGATGGGCTAGAAACTTTTATAATTTTTCAGCTCATAATCTCTGTATTCTCTGTTTTTCTCTCCCTCTCCATCTCTGTATCTCTATGTATGTCTCTTTCTTTCTGTCTCTCTCTCTCTCTCATACACACACACATACAGGCATGCATGCATGCACATACACATCCAAGCAGGATTAGGGCAGTCATGGGTTTTATTCTTTCAATCAATGTTTTCTTTTGGAGATAGAAAAGTTAAGACAAATATGTCAGGGTGTTGTAGCCCAACAAGGCTCAAATTCCCGTTTAGCCGTGAACTTGAGTGTTACTAAATCCTGCAGAGTTTCAGTTGATCCCTCGTAAAACCCACCTAATACCTACAAGCAAAGTGCTGGGCTACTCAACCATAAGATCTAAACAGAGACAGTTTGAGTTCAAATCCTAGTTCCAGAACCTTCTAGATATGTAAATGTTATGCAAGTCTTAACATCTTCATGCTTCCTTTTCCCCATCCATAAACTACAGAAAATACAAATACTTCTTTTAGTAAATCCTAAATAATTGTTAACCCTCAACCTCTGTTGAGAGTATTTAACAAAATTTTAGTGGCACCTGAAATAGATTTACTCAAGAAATAATTAATGAAGCAAAGTGTAAATTATTCATCAATATTCATATTGAACATTTGAAGAACTAACAGTTGCTATTATAAACTCTTCAGTCCTTTGTAAGTAACTTTTCATTATTGTTCACATACCTGCATTATTCTTTATTTGATAAATCAAAGTACTTTTTTAAATAAAGTCTAGAGTACTAGGTATGAAATTTTGGTCTAATTATTGGCTGGTCAAATCCTTCTGAGTCTGTCCCTTCTCTCCTAAAATGAGGACAATAATATCACTCCTTGTGTGTCCCTTCCTGTCTCTTTATTTCCAGAAGAAAACACTGTTTCCACTGAATCTGGGGCACTAAGTGGTGTGATTCAGGAAAGCCATGTTGTTGACCTTGGCCCAATTTTCATCACAATAGCACTAGAAGACCTGTGAAGTTATTTCCAGTCATGAAGAGGCCAAGGAATGACATTCTGTTACCTTTTTTCAGCTTAAAAAATTACAAATGTATTATACAGTTCTACAAGAAAGATGCCCAACAAAGTGTTATCAGGCTGAGCTGGAGGTGATGGCCAGGCTGTGTTCCTTTCTGAAGCCTCTAGAAGAGAAGAAATGTGATTACTTGCCTCTTCTGGAACCTTCTACATGCCCTCATTTCTTGTTTCTACCTCCTCACATCTTCAAGGTCAGTAGCCGCTGGCTGGGTCCTGGTCACATCCTATTTTCCTAACATCTTCTTCTACTTCTGTTTTTTCAATTCATTCCTTTTCATTTAGGAAAAAGCCATATAAACATAAAAGTATCATCTTTAAGCAAGCAGTTCAGTGATCGTTGGTTCCGTCACAATGTTGTGCACCTACCACTTCCTTCTAATTCTAAAATACTTCATTGTCCCCCAAGAAAGCCCCATAATCCCTAAACAGGAACTCTGATTTCCCACACTCCCTACTTTCTGGGAACCACCAATCTACTTCCTAATGTAAAGCTTTACAGTGTGTGACCTTTTGTGTCTGACGTCTTTTACTTAGTATATTGCTTCTGAGGCTCATTTTTGCTTTGACATACTCCTTTTTTTTCATTTCTTTATTATCAAAGTGATGTACAGAGGGGTTACAGTTTCATACGTAAGGCAGTGAATACATTCCTTATCCAACTTGTTACCTTTTGTGGACAAAAAACAGTATTCTACAGCATAGCTATGTCTCAATTTGTTTTCCTAGTGGAAATGTGGACTATTCTCATCTTTCAACTGTCTTGAAAAATATTATGACCATCCTTGTGAATGTGTTTTGAATGCCTATATAAAATTTTTGGCCAGTCCTTGGTCTTGAACTCGGGGCCTGAGAACTGTCCCTGAGCTGCTTTTGCTCAATTAGCCCTCTACCACCACATGAGCCACAGCACCACTTCTGGCTTTTTCTGTTTATATGGTACTGACAATCGAACTCAGGGCTTCATGCATTTTGGGTAAGCACTCTACCACTAAGCTACATACCCAGCCCTAAATTACTTTTGTTATACACCTAGGAATGGATGGCTGGATAACATTATTATTCTGTATTAACTATTTGAAGAATCATTGAACCCAGAATCATTTTCCCCAGAGGCTAAACCAAACCTTATTATTTATTTATGTTTTTATTTATTGTCTTTCTACCATCCCAGTCATTGAAAACAGGACCTCAGGCTTGTTAAGCTAGCTCCCCACCCCTTTAGTCACATCCCCAGTTCTTCATCTGTAATGTTAATACATCTCTAGAGTACTCCACTATCTCCTGTTCCACTGGTACCAAAAGCACTCAAGATGTGAGGAGTCCACTGACATAAACTATAACAAAAGGCCCATTTGAAGAACATCCCACACATGCAAGATTAACAGAAACACCTTGGAGAGTAGCAAAGCTTTGCAAAGACTTCTGAAATTTTAGAAACTGATAAAACTGTTCCATGACAGGCAGAGGCTGAAATGTTTGGAGATCTTTAGTAATTGTAAGAAATAGGTAAGAGCAAATCATTCAACTGGCTTTTAAAAGTTGAAAAGTAAAGCAAACTACAATCTCCCCCATCTTCACAAAGTGTTTCTTGATATCAAATTTTCTACTCACTTGGTAAAAGTGCATTCATTGACTGCCATGTGTCGAACAGTGTACACTGATTATACAACACAATCTCTGTTATCAGAGAACTCCTAATCTGGCAGGAAAACAGATGGCAAGCAAGTAAACAGGCAAAGAGGGCAACAAATTCTAAGGAGGATGTGTGCAACGTGTAAGGAGGTTGTGACAGATGAGTGAAGAGATTTATCATGCCTAACATGCTGAAAGAACAAAGAAAAAACATGAAGACTCTTAACTGGATTATAATTCTCTGGAAAGTGTATATCCATTAAAGATGAGATCAGCTGTTATAATTTAAGACTTGGTAGTCCACAGTTGTAGGAAATCATTAAGACATCCTTAATGTAGGTAGATATAATATAGGTGTGATGAGGGCTGCAACCAGGTGACACTATAATTAAAATATTTGTCTTATTACCTTTCAAAACTGAAGATGTCCTTCCAGCATGTATAAGAAGTATCCTTAGGGAATAGCCTACTCCCCAATAATGAGTGTGTTCTGGAGTACCAGGCTGGCTTGGTGTCAATATCAAGCATAAGCCAGAATGTGTGACTTACCTCATAAGACCTCACAGTGGGATTCTTCTGATTTTCTCTATAGGTTTGTTAGAATCATAGAAAACCCTATCACATGACATACCAACATATAAGCTTAGGAATTGAACTGCACTGGGTGACAATTTTTTATCTTTAAGCCATAGTCTTCTTGCCTTTAAGGAGTCTTAATAGTAGTATTTTCCTCATGTGATTGTGAGAGGATTAAATGCACAAAAGACGCTTAGTGTGCATTTATTAACACAGTGTCAAACACATGGCAAGTATATAAATGTAGGTATTAATCCTGATAAGAGGCTTTGTGGACTGAAACTATTAGGAACCTGGGGAAAACTATAGACAATAGCTCAGCTTTCTCTAATGAAAATTCCAGGTAAACGTCAAAATCTTTACCACCAAAATCCTAAGGAAGTTTAGATATTTGCTAGAAAGTTTGGGAGGAAAAAACACTATGATTTCCAATTCTTTGTAGATTTTTTTTTTTTTTTTTTGGCCAGTCCTGGGCCTTGGACTCAGGGCCTGAGCACTGTCCCTGGCTTCTTCCCGCTCAAGGCTAGCACTCTGCCACTTTGAGCCACAGCGCCGCTTCTGGCCATTTTCTGTATATGTGGTGCTGGGGAATCGAACCTAGGGCCTCGTGTATCCGAGGCAGGCACTCTTGCCACTAGGCTATATCCCCAGCCCCTTTGTAGATTCTTAAATGTATGGCTTCTCTTGAGAATTTCCTAGTATGTGTTCTTGTTGAGAAAACATAATTGTGATAATAGTCCTCCATATTTCTTATGAATATTCTTTAAATAAAAAGATTAAACTCAAGCTACCAACATCATTTCAAGTACATTACAGGAGTGTTTATTATTCAAGTCCTTATAAGTTTTCAAACATTTACATTCCTGACTATCCATGTAGCTCAGCCAAAGCTAAACCTACTTCACTGACCTCTCTTCTAAGGAGAATTAAAATTTAGAAAAATGAAACATTCTGGCATAACTTAAAATTATTTCTTGAAAAAACTATCATATTTAACAATTGTAGCCAAGAATAAATATATGTTTTAAAGAACAACACAGAGAAATGGACCGAGGAGGTCTACATCAGATATTGGACTTCTCTCAAAAAGTCCTCAAAAAGAACTTTATTAAGAACTCCAGAAATATTACAAAATGCATGCAAAGAAAAATATGGGAGCCAATATAAACAGATCATGGAAAACATGCCTAAGAGGTAATAAATAGGTTAGGCCTTAATTTAAGAGAGCAGAGTATATTGGATATTTTCACACATGGAGTATCTTTTCTTAAAGAAAGCTGGTATGTGCAGGGGAAAAATCAAATGTCATAATTCCTTTGAACAACTAACTTAGAGTCTAACAAAATGACTACCAGGAAGCTGGTACTTTAGGTATGCATGGAGGGAGGTCAAGGGGAAGAAGAAAACAAATGAAGAGAGAAAGAGAAAGTGGATGAATAAAATAATAATATCTGATATCTATGAAACTAGGAAAATTGATGGGTGGGTTTGGGAGGGATGGTGGAAAATGATGAAAGGAATGACATTGATCAAGATACATTGTGCTCATAAACTAACATGTTAACTGAAATCCCTTTGTACCACCAGTTAAAGATAACAAGAATATAATTAGAAAAAAAAAGTACGTTATTTGTCATTGTGTTACAAAAGCAAGAAGCAGCCACAATAACAGCAATATACAGCTCTCATTTTCACAACATCTGAAAATTTCTAAAACTACTAGCAATTTATTGGTGAGTAACTACATTTCCTCTGACAAACCAACAAACAATTTGGGATCTCTACTTCATTCTCCCTACTACTGTTTCTAGGCTATTCTTGGGGCTATAACCTGCAGGGAATTTCCTGTACTCAGAAAATGTCTCCAATCTTCCCTTATTAAAAGCTACATTTTTATCAAACTTACAAATGAGACACGTGTTTTTTAGTTTAAAAATGAACTTAGCAACTTCAGTACTTTAAATTTTGCCTGCTGTATTTGGGGGAAAAAATCATCCCTTTTCTGCTCTAATAATTGGTTTCCAAGTGACTGCTCAAAGGGCGAATTTTTCTTCAATGTCAAATACTCTGACATTGGACTTGATTAGTTTGAATTTGTTCACAGTGCGAGGTGACTCTCTGCAAACAAGAAAACTTGGTACAGAAGAAAAACTCTGTCTCAAAATTGGTTTTCTGACTCATTCTAATAATTCACTTGTTTATAATTCTCTTTCCATCACATTAGCTGTTTGTCTGTGTGAGAATCCTAGCTTCACATGCCATCATCATGAGCCAGGAGATGTGGAACTATTGATCCACTATCACAGCCCCTGAGTGCTAAGGGGGAGTTAGGATTATGGGCTGGCAAGTTCAAAAGCTTTCATTTTAGTTTTCAAAGTAAGTCAAAATTACTTGAACAAGTAGTTTCTGGAGTTGTCTTCCAATTTGAAAGATTTGCTCTGATGTTCCAACCTTGAAGGTTTGGCTCTGAAACTGAATTTCTGATCACGCTGTAACTCTCTTTAAAGAAAATTGTGCTAAACACTGAAATCACACATCTAGAAGGTGAATCAGTTACCTAAACAGTGTTGAATTTCTTAGGGCAATTGGAAGAGCCTGGATATCAAACACCCAGTCATGATAGGAAAATGGAAACATTAAATTACCTTGATTACGCCATGCTCCATAAATATGAATGACTATTATATGTTTCATACAGAATTATTTTTAGGGGTAGGTGTAGTGGAAAAATAATCCCATCTACATGTGAGGCAGAGTGAAGAGGGTCATGGCTCCAAGTCAGCCCAGGCAAAAGTTTATAATTTTTATCTTCCAAAAACAAAGTTGTCTAGATGACTCATGATGACACCTGTAGCCTCACCTACGTGGAAGGAGAGGTAATCACCATCACAAGCTAGCCCAGGCAAAAGAAGGAAATGCCATGTCAAAGACAAACCAGATCCAATAGGATTGGTAGCATGGCTCAACCTGTAAACCCCATCCCTGAGTTCAATCCCTGGCACTACCAAAAAAATAGTTTCTGAAAGGTGTTATGGAGTAATGCTAAATGCACTATACATTGTACCAAATTTACATACTGTATCCCTGGCACTACCAAAAAATTGTTTCTGAAAGGTGTTATGGAGTAATGCTAACTGCACTATACATTGTACCAAATTTACATACTATACTCCAAAAACTCACGCCACTATTAATAATTTTTTAAAGAATGTAGTTTGCCCACCCTTTTGCTAATGGGAAGATTCACAACAATTAACATGAGGGAGTCACTGGAAGAGCACTACCCATGAATAGATGGAAGAAAGAGTCTAGTCCTGGCATATAAAAATGAGTAAATTTGGTACTGATTGCAGTGCTTTCTTTTTTCTTTCTTTTTGCCCTTCCCCCATATGGTTTATTCCCTGTTGTCACTGTGTTTTATTTCTGTACCCTTTGTCTTTTTTTGGGGGGGGGCAGCCCTGGGGCTTGGACTCAGGGCCTGAGCACTGTCCCTGGCTTCTTTTTGCTCAAGGCTAGCACTCTGCCACTTGAGCCACAGCGCCACTTCTGGCCATTTTCTGTATATGTGGTGCTGGGGAATCGAACCCAGGGCCTCATGTATATGAGGCAGGCACTCTTGCCACTAGGCCATATCCCCAGCCCCTACCCTTTGTCTTTTATATACGTTTATCTGATTTGCGGAAGGGTAGAGGGATTGCAGATATGGTGAAGGATGGACCAATGCGACAGTGGTACTAACTAGACACTTGAAAATGAACTTGGGGGGAGGGAGAAAGTTGAGGGGGGAAATGGGAGAAAATGAGGGAGGGGGCAACTCTGTGCTCATTACCTTACTTGAGTAACTATAACCTTTCTGTACACCACCTTTTCAATAAAATATTTTTTTTTTTTTTTTTGGCCAGTCCTGGGCCTTGGACTCAGGGCCTGAGCACTGTCCCTGGCTTCTTCCCGCTCAAGGCTAGCACTCTGCCACTTGAGCCACAGCGCCGCTTCTGGCCGTTTTTTTTTTTTTCTGTATATGTGGTGCTGGGGAATCGAACCTAGGGCCTCGTGTATCCGAGGCAGGCACTCTTGCCACTAGGCTATATCCCCAGCCCTCAATAAAATATTTTTTAAATGGGCAAGTTTGGTACCATGGGCCAGGAGGCTATCCCAATTTAGAAGACAGTGGAAATAGTTATTTCACCCTTCATGGGGGCTTGTTATATAATTTCTTCTTAAATGAGCACATCTCCATGCCCACATTCACTTCTTCACCAAAGGCTATGTAGGATAAAATAAAATAATATTGATATTACTTTCTTACTAAAAAGCAATATGCCAGAGGAAATATAAATTTAGTCCTGATTTCTTTTTACAAGTTGAGACTCTGTTGATCTTTAACAATGTCTTTTATTTTCACCTTAGACAAAATATCAATCACTTGATAGCTGTTATCTATGGTCACATCCATCTAGGCAGAGAGAACAGTAAATACAAGTCACTTGAGGAAGGAAAAGATTTGATTTGTTAGAGGAAACAACAACAACAACAAAAACAAGCTGACCTAACCCTGTGATAATCAGGGTAGGTAAGAGAAAATGGTGTGGGTAGCTCGACGAAAAAAAATTCTTTGAGAGTAAATTAATTTTAATATTTTATTTGATTCAATGAACAATATGCTACATTTATCACTTCAATAATTCATAAGTGAAAAAGTCGATGCTTGACATTCCCATTATAGACATTGAGTATTATTTTTATTATATTTGAGTATCATTCTCCATTACATTTCAGTACTTCGTTGTATATTTTTTAACTAGAGAAAACCTCCCTTTGTTATATTATTCCTATTTCTTTGTTCCAAACTGTCAGATTTAATAACATATTCTTCTTTTTGTTTGTGCTATTTTCTCACCTCACTGTAATGCCATTTTATCATATGAAAAGTTTTTAAAAAGAATTTTTGTTCCTGGTGAACAATATCAAAACCGCATGAATGCACCAACATATACTATAAAATGATGAAATAACTCATTTGAGGAAAAAATAAAAATTTCTCCTCAAAAAATTAAAGAATCATGAAAATGACTCCATAAATCAGCATAAGATATCTCACAAAATACCGGTATGCTAATATATAAGTAATTCATAAAATAACATCACTAACACAATATGCTAAGCAAAAACCATGCCCTTATGTGGCATCTCCTTTGGAAAAACTTTAGTCTTTGTAATAAACGTTGCCTGGGCAACTTGGCTAGCAAACAATGGAATATTGTGAAGTTTGGCCACCACTCAGTAGTGGCTGCCCTGTCTAGCCTACACTTCCTCCTTCCTGGCCCCCATTATAACAAAGCCTGAGGAAAGGCCTGCCACCCAGTTGCCATGTCCCAAAGTACACAGGAGGACAGTTCTCTAGACAGTGGCGGCCAGCTCTTTAAATAGAAAATATTCCAAATGTGTCATTTCTACCAGTCTTGTAGAAGGGAGGGAGGCAGGGCCCCTGACCCAAGCCTGCGGGCTCTTGGTGGGGCTGGATGGCAGGTAGGAGCAGCACAGGAGGCTCTGCAGTGGGGTTCTCCAGGGGCCCAGGCGCCCCAGCCTCCGCAGGGACAGGCCCCAACTTTTTGTTAAGATTCATGGCTTCATGCTCTTGCTGTTCCTGTACAACTTCCATCTTGAGGGGGCCCGAGAGGTGTGAGGGGACCTCGGCAGCAGGGACCTGGGCGGCTGCCAGCATGTTGTCCTAGCACTCCGTGCCCTCCCCTGCAAGGCGCAGGAGCAGCTCCTTCAGCTCCTTCATCTTCCTCCTCCTCTCCTCTGACAGCTGGTTGACACACTTGTCTTTCTCATGACAAAGCTTCTCCAAGACATCCATCTGTTCTTTGTAGAACACGATGGTCTCTTCGATAGTGGCTAAGTGTTGGGACAGCTGGCTGCAGCGATGTTGCAGGTCATCCACTGGACTCTGGGCGTCCACCTTGTCAGCCAGGTCTTCAGGGAAGCAGATGTGCAGGTTCTTCTTAGGCTCCTGTATCTCCTGCTTCCGCCCGCCCACCAGGCCTTGGAGCCAGCGCTTGGGGGAGGCCTGGTGCTCCAGCTTGCTCTGGCACTGGGCTGCCAGCTGGCTCAGGACCCCACAGCGGGCCTGCTGTGCCTGCAGCTGCCGGCTGAGCCTCGCCTTCTTGCACTCTGCAATGGACAATGCTTCCATATAAAAATCCCACATGCTTTGTGGGTTGTCCACGTCCTCTGGGACAGTCCCAGTGGGGGGAGTCGACTCCTCACCCTTGTCTCCTTCTTGATTTAGGCCTTCCCCTTCGCTCGAGAAGGCCAGGGCGCTCAGCTGGGCCCGCAGCTGAGCATTCTCGCACCTTGTGGCTTCCAGACACTTCAGAGTGTCCTGGAACTTCTCTCTTTCCATCTGGGCCAGCAGCTTGTGCTGCCCCTGCTCCTGATTCAGCTGCTCCACCAGATGGCTCTGCTCCAGCAGGTGCTGCTGCAGGGCCTCCTTCTCGGAGGTCAGCTGCTGGTGGGAGGCCCTGTGCTGTTCGCGGGTGGCTATGACCTCCTGAACCTGGGCCAGGTACTTGTCACGCAGCTCCTGCAGGTCCTCAGCTGCTTGGCTCTTCAGCTCAGCCATCTCTTTGCCTTCTGACACCATCTTCTCCTCCAGCTCCTCCAGCTTCTCCCGCAGGTTTGTCTTCTCTTGCTGCTCGGAGCGCAGGAGGCTGGCAAGCTCCTCCTTCTCAGCGCTCAGCCTCTGCACAGCGTCCTGCAGCTGGGCTAGCTCCTCTTTCAGCTCTTGGTCGCGCACCAGTGTGCGCCTCTTGGTCTCCTGTTCCTTCGCCATCATCTCGACGATCTTCAGCCGAGCCTCAGCATGCTGGTCCCATTCCTCGGCCTTCTTCTCCAGGACCCCCAGCCGTTGCTGCTGCTCCAGGTTCTGGAGGCCAAGGCTCTGGTTCTCCTTCAACTGCATGTGCAGTTGCTCCTCCAGGCTCTTGAGCTCCTTCTGCAACTGCAGGGCCTGGGCCTGCAGCTGCTGCTCAGCTTCCGATGGCCCTGTGGGGGGTTGCGGGGGCTGCAGCTCTGCCAGCTGCGCTCTCAGCTCCACCAGGTTGTTCTCTAGCTCCCGCACCTGCCTCTCCCCCTTCTCTCTCTCCTCTCTCAGCTGGCTCACCTGATCTGAGAGCTGCTGCACCTTCTCCTTCCCCGAGGAGCTCTCCGCCCTCAGCTCCTCCTCAAAGGTGTCTCTCTCCGCCTTTAATGCTGTCACCAACTCTTTCATCTGGTTTAGTTGTCTTTGCAACTCTGCTTGCTCCACCAATGCCTCTTGGCCCTTGAGGATTTGGATCCTCATGTGAGCCTTCTGTGTCAGAAGCACTTCCAGCCTCTTGTGCAGCTTGGTGTTCTTGTCCTCCAGTTCTTCATAGCTTCTGGCCTTTTCCTGGAGCTGCAGCTGCACCAGGTTCAGGGCTTTCATGAGCTCTGTGTTGTTGTTCTCGGTCTCCTTCTGCATGGTGGACACCGCAGACAACTGGAGCTCGAGCTCTGTCACTCGCTGCTGGGCGGCCTGCAGGCAGCTGGTGAGAGCCTCTTGTTCCAGGGTGCTTTTACTGGCCACCTGCTGCGTGGGTTTTTCTGATGTCAACATCTGTATGGAGAGCCTGTGCTGCTCCAGATCGGCTTTCACTGCTTTGAACACACAGGCCTTCTTCTCATGTTCTTTCCCCTGTTGATGTTGCAGGTCTTTCTTTTCCTGCTTTAGCTGTTGGAGCTCACTGTACAGCTGCTGGTTGTGTCTTCTGCTGTGGTCCAGGGCAAGCATCAGGCGTTGGCAGTGCCTTTCCATGCCGTCGGTGTTATTGGGACCTGTGCCGCTCTGGACCCTGGCAGCTCTGACAGTGCTCAGGGGAGGGGGAGGCTCAGGGTCTTCGTGGTTCTTGGCTGCACCCTTGAGTACAGTACAGTCCCCAGCGGTGTTTGTCTTGGGGTTACCTCCCTCTTTCATCTTCTTCTTGCTCTTGGATTCTGCAGGTACAGTACTACTACTCTTGTGCTGGCATTCTTGCAGTAGTTTTCTTCCTGCAGCTAGTATTTTTTGTCTTTTTTGTTCAGACCCAGCACTGGGCTGGCGAAGGTGGGGGGGCCACATTCCCAGGCTCATTCTAATAGTCAATAATAACTCAGTCAATCTCCAACTATATCGCCAAACTCAACTCAATTCGCACATTCACCACTTACCACCTCTACCTCGCACAAGGGCTCTAGTGGTGTGAGCCAACAGAGAGAATCCCAGTGGTACTAGACAGTACAGAATATGGGCGTGGCCTCAATGCTTGTATCTCATTGGTCAGAGACACAGGAACACAGAGGGTGTGGCCAGAGTCTTGTGACTCAGGCAGAATGGATGGAGTCACTATGAGAGCTGCATCTGCAGACCCTCCCCCACACAGCTCTATGCAGGCTTTTTTTTTTTTTTTTACTTTCTGTGTATTTGAATTTTTTTTCTTTTTTTAATATATTTTTATTATCAAACTGAATTACAGAGAGGTTACAGTTTCATACATTAGGCTCGATGAAATCTTTAAGCAGAGTTTCATTCTTCTTTTCTATATCCAGGCTAGTATAAGGTGTGGCAATGTGGACAGTATTTCCCATTAAAGAAAACCCTGTACTTTTATTCTCAACCCTTCCTGTAGGATATCACTCTTAGTAACCACTCTGAGTGTTGCTCAGATAGTGCATCACATTTAGATTTTTATATTACTATGAGCTTTCAAGAATCTTTCTTCTCCTCCTCCACCACCACCTTGTCCTCCTCCTCCTCCTCCTCCTCCTCCTCCTCCTCCTCCTCCTCCTCCTCCTCCTCCTCCTCCTCCTCCTCCTCCTCCTCCTCCTCCTCCTCCTCCTCCTCCTCCTCCTCCTCCTCCTCCTCCTCCTCCTCCTCCTCCTCCTCCTCCTCCTCCTCCTCCTCCTCCTCCTCCTCCTCCTCCTCCTCCTCCTCCTCCTCCTCCTCCTCCTCCTCCTCCTCCTCCTCCTCCTCCTCCTCCTCCTCCTCCTCCTCCTCCTCCTCCTCCTCCTCCTCCTCCTCCTCCTCCTCCTCCTCCTCCTCCTCCTCCTCCTCCTCCTCCTCCTCCTCTTCCTCCTACCACATGGGTCTCAGGCTGGGAGGCAGCTACACCTGGACATCCATTAAAGTCTCCCTGCTTCACTACCTCTGTGGCCTCAGGACTAGTAGCATCATCTCTCCAAATCCTCACCTCCTATGTTTGAGATGGGTCCACCTGTGTCACTTCATGTGTTTCTAGAGGGTTAAGTGAGATAAAGTATGGAGCACGCATAGCACAAGGCCTGTGGGTCACATGTGTGTAAAACACATGCAAATGTCTTAACCATTTTCCCTCCCCATTCCCTGGATTCTTCAGGTTGG
Source organism: Perognathus longimembris pacificus (assembly GCF_023159225.1). Classification (NCBI taxonomy): domain Eukaryota; kingdom Metazoa; phylum Chordata; class Mammalia; order Rodentia; family Heteromyidae; genus Perognathus; species Perognathus longimembris. The sequence continues at coordinate 17,666,740 of NC_063172.1, forward strand.
GAAAGGAAGAATCAAAGAGATACATTGGTTTGTCAAAGACGGCACGTTTAAAAGGGGCCAGACCAAAACTATGGAGACTTCATCTAAGCGTTGGACTCACTCCACTGCAGTGCATCATTGCAAGGTGAAAGGAGGTTAATAAACTTGGTTCTGCCCTATGGGCGAGGCTATCATGTACAGCAAGAGGAAGGTCAATTTCTAGGAGCGTGGGATTCATTTAAGCATTGATCTAAAAACTCTTTACACCAGAATTTCTTAAGGGCATACTTGCTTTCCATGAAGCATTTCTCTTTGCTGTTTCTGCTGAGCCACAGAAGGAGCTCTATGCTTTCTTAAAAGCATAAAAACAAATGGAAGTTATGTGAGATTGTGTGGGTGCTCTTGACTTGTATTTATCCATCATCCAAAAATATTCCCATAGGGATGATAAATAACGTATTACACTCAGTGTTTAGTACTAAGTCCCCCAAAATGCTGACAAGTCACTAATCTAAATTTTAAAATATATATATGGAAGTTAATTATAACTTAAACCCACAAGAGTCAGCCCGGAGATTGCAATCCAGAGGATTCACTGAGGGAACACTTTGTTCTTTGCTGTGATGGGGACTCAGGGTTCCCTCCTTGGCTGCCTCCTACATCTCCCTCCTGCCTTGCCTTCAGAACTCCTAAGCACAGCTGCTTGCTATAAACAAATGTGCCGTGGCAATGAGAAAGAAAGGAGACAGTTTCATGGGCTTATGTCCAGAGAATCCTTCTAAAAGCCCCAAGGCAGCACATACCAGGTGCTATCTCTGCAACCTGCATCCAGAGGCTATTTGTGCCCACTGCCTTCTCCTAAGATCATCCATCAGGCACTACGCAGAGAAACGTCTTTCCCTGAAAGATGACTGGCTGCAAGGCCACAGCTGTTTGGGCAGGTACTGATTGCTAGTAAAGTCTCATTAGAAAGCTAGATAAGAGAGCTTAAGATATATGGGTTCTGAGAAAAAGTAGATGTTCTGCCCTGGAGACATTCCATCAGTCACCCCTGAATTAAAGAATTTGGTCAAAAAGGTAGGAATTGATGTATAGGTATTTGGACTTCTGCTATTACTTCTATTTGGCTTTGACTGGCTAGAAAATAAAAAGAGTGCTGCATGTTCCCTAGCTCACTAACTATTCACTTGTTCTTCATTCACTCACTCAAACTATATTTCGCATCATACTTGTATACAAAGGCCATGATCTTTCCAATGTGTAGCTCAGAAAACCTTATTTAACTGAGTCACTGAAACATCTATTTTTGTAATTCTAAAAGGAAATTTGAAAATACCGCTTACTACCATTTTCCATTAGGAGATTCACAAGGCATACTAAGTTCTACAGTCCAAAAGAGAAAACTAATTTTGCTTAACTCAGCATTCCTCAAACCTAATGAACCCTTTCCTTCTTTTCAACTGAATATGTTACAGACTCATGGGGATAATGTCTCATGAAGCACACACTACTAAAAGACACAACTTTGTAGCTATTCACCCTGAATTTATTTTTTTTAATTCTCTCAGTTCCATATGTACCACGATGTCTCTGTAGATTTCTGACGCATTGGTTTTCAGACTACTCTAAATGCCAAAATAAACATCTCACCTCTGTGGGCTTTGATAGAAAGGTAAAAATCATTTATTTCTATGACTGAGCATAATAATGATGGACAGGTACATACAAGGGAGGAAAGGAAATTTAGAGACTATGGATTTTTGCTCCTATCTGAGTGCAATACTCAAATAAGCCATCCTAGATAAAAAGAAACTTACATGTTTGTTTGACCTCTCAACAGTTGCTCAATGCTGTCTGTGTGTGCTTCATGGGGATATTAGAGATTGTGGAAAATCATAGAGGTCATTAGAGATCATTCCCATGTATCCTGGTTACTCTAGCAGAGGTGTTGTACATTAACAGTAAAAAAAAAAAAAAAAATCTATCACAAGGTAGCAAACAAAATAGCCGTAAGGAAGGCAAAGATTTCATGCAGTGCAAACTATCAGGAGAATCATGGAAGCCTTTGCAGAAGACATACGATTCTCAAAAGGAACTTAATTCAGCATATATTCAAAGTCAGGAGGTTCTTGAATTGTCATAGAACAAAGAATTAGCTAACACTATAAAAAATATTTACACTTACAAAACTATGTTAAAATATTATTTATCAAAATTATTTTACATTTAGAAAAAAAATCCAATTCCAGTGCAATGCAAGTGCTACAGATTTTGAAGCCTTTCTTTTGACTGTACATCTCAGTAATCTAACTGTAGGGAGTTCCACTTGACCATTTGCAGGAAGAGTTTAAGGTTTTTTTTTTTTTTTGCTATAAAGCCTTTTTTTCTCATCACAGTAGCAATGCATTTTGAATTTGAAGAAAGCCAGAAGGCAAATAAATAGCAAGAGGATAATGAAAAAGAAAAAGGGAAAAAATCCAATCTTTTTTGCATACTATAAGAGCAAGTGACATCACATAAAAGTCATTCTCTTTAGAAGAGCTACAATGACTTATTAAAGAAATAATATTGACCCAATAGCAGACTTGTTTTTTCACTAATATTGGCTACTTGAGCATGAGTGATGACTTGCTGATCACATCATTAGATATTTGCAAGTTCAGTCATGTTTCTGTTTTCCCATGATTGCGAAGCATAGCTAGAAAATGAAAGACAAATGTTTCAGAGTACTCTAATCGAACCAAACAAAAGAAAAATTAAAAAAACACCCCAAATCACCTGAAAATGCTGAAAAATGTTCACAGTAAATTAGATAATACTTCTGTTTTCAGTGATAATATATGAAATCACCTCTTTACAATTCGTCATAAAATCCACATAGGCTCTCTCACTTACAAATGGATATTAAAGGCTGACACTTCTGGCCATTTTTTTTTACCCCTGTTCTTCCACTTGAATCCCGTATGCACCACCCTAACTAATCTTCAGTTAGCTAACATTATGTTCTAATGTCAACACGGTTCACTTGTTAATCTCTCCCTTTATGAGTAGTGTTTTCGGATCTGCTTTAAAATCTTTGGCTATTTTAAGATTCTGAAAATTATGTTATATCCACTTTAACTTTTTTTAGCTTTCACATTCTCAGCAACAATTTATCTAGGATTCATATTTATTCTTTTTCCATATGACTATCCAACTGACCCACTACCTTTATTCAAAAAAATCAACTTTGTTCTGTGTTCCCTCTGCCATAAATTGAATAGCTATATGTGTGTGGGATTATTTCTGGACTCTCATTCTGCTCTGTTCATTAATTTTTCTATCTATGCACCATGACCACAGTCTTAATTACTGTCATTGCATAATAAATTCTGATAGATGATTGTGCCAGCTCCACAGCTTGGTTCTCCTTCAACATTACCTTGTGTTTTCTTGACCCTTTGCATTTGGACATAGATTTTAGAATAAGTGTGTCTGTTTCCATCGAAATTGCAATTACATGAATCGGCTTGGATTTTAGTTACTATTGCACTGATGAATTATGAAAATGTGTAGCTACCCAAAACAACCATCTTAGAAGCATGTGACTTGTGTCATATTCCTATTGGACAGCACTGGTCTAGCTCACTTCCTTGATGGTCAGAGTGTCATAGTCCAAGAGGAGCTCATTAAGTAAATAAATTTAAGAGGTATATCTCTTATACAGTCTCTCCTCTAGCCAAGAACATTCTCTGTGAGGTCTTCCCTGCAGCCAATGGCATGCCTCCATCTCCCCTTCTCTCACTCACTGTCATGACACCTTGCTTCATCTTCTCCACAGGCATTTCTGAAATTGTTACAATTTTTGCACTCTTTATTTACTCTTCTCTGCTTCCTTGGACAGGATGCCATGCCCACGTGCACAGGGCCCTTACCAACCTCTTACCAGCAGTTCCGCATCCAACTGGCTTGTGTCCATTTGGTTTGTGCCTTACTTCCATTGTATCTGAAATTGTGATAGGGGTGCAGTAAAAAAATATATAAACATGGAAAATACCGGCATTTGATAGCCCTGAGGAATCAAAGATAAAAGTTCAGTTTAAGAGTAATAGGTCTTTGTAGTCTAGGGTTATCCAGCAGTGTCTGAAACTAAAATCTAAAGTTTTAAGCAGCTTCATTTTAGAAGACAAAACCACACCAAACCTAGCCACTGACCTCCTAAGTCTATGCTCTTTAATAAAAGCTATAACAACCACAAGCATTGGTGCTTTGTTGCCTCTGTGTGTGTGTGTCCCTATATTATATTCTAAGATAGTCACTATTATTGTCTTCCTTTTGTAAATTCAATAGCTGATATACAAAAAATGAAGGGACTTACCCAAGGTCACAGAGATCATAAACTGTCAACCACTCTGTCATATATTAAACCTCAATGTTTGTCCGCTATTTTATTAGCTTTATCCTACTGAGAACAAGCCGGAAAGAATATTATATAACATAAATTAGAGACATAGATCTTTTGAGACGCTCACTAAACATGTATAAGACTCATTGCAATAATAAACTGTAAAACTTCAGACTAAATGGGGAAAGAAAAAATACTGTTCTTTCATTCTGTCTTAAATATCTACCTTCTGAGCAAGGAGGATATAAGGTGAGTATTTTCTGTGCAGCATTAAGCATGTTTGTACATTTTAATCACTCCTTGTGTATTCATCAGTCTCATCTTTCATTCATTGGCTGTAAACTTGACATGTCAACGTGTGGTAAGCATAGGTTCATTCGCCAGTCTCTAATAAGCTACCACTGTATCTCATCTGAGTACCCTGGATACTGTTTATACGAGTATTAGAACTGAGGAAAGGAAAGGGAATATCAAAATCGAGAGACAAAGGACAAAATGACAAACCATTCTAAAAGCAATACTTACAAAACCATTTGATGTAAACCAACTGTACAATTCTTGCGGGGAGAGGGAATGGGGGAGGGAGGAGGAGGGAAATGAGGGAGGAGGTAACAAGTTGAACAAGAAATGTACTCACTGCCTTACATATGAATCTGTAACCCCTCTGTACCACCCTTTGACAATAAAGAAAAAAGTTTAATAAAAAAATGACAATGTATCTGTTTTCAATGACAAAACAGGCAACAAAAGTGAGACTAAACTAGCAGTTATTGGAGAGCATCCCAGAGAAATGAGGCAGTGAGAGACTGATTTATCTACAGACACTTCAAATTGGGGTTGGTAGTGACTTTGTTCTCTGTTCCTCTCTCCCCCACCTCCCATGTAGTTATGTCAACCTGATTTCTTGCTCCTGTAGGAGTCTGGCACATCCACAGTCTAATATCATGTCTAACACTCAGCAGGAAAAGGAATGGATCTACCTAACTCAAAAGCCCTTTGATTAAATAATAGCTTCCATTCATTGCTAGTGCCCATTTGTTTAATGAGCATGCACTGAGGTTTTGCTGCAAACGTAACTGGACCAACACCTACAGTTTCATTTCCCCAAACAAATTTCTTTTTGTCTGTCAGTATCCCACTTTTGATTTCTGGTTTGTTGGATTTTTTTTTCTGGTCTTCACAGCGAACAGATCTCTCCTGGATTGGTTTATCTACTTTAATCTCCATTTCCCATATCGTCTTCTTCATCTTTCTTCTCTCTGACTAATGACTATGTTCTTTCTTATTCATATGCTTCCTTCTCCTTCCTCTTCTCCCAAACCACAGAGCACATTTTGTGTCAGAAGCTAGCCTATCCAGTAAGGACTTGAGAAGTATTGAATTTTCAGTGACTCACCCTATGGCAATGCTCAAAATATCAAGTCCTAAAGCATTAACTAATGAGAGCCACTTGAATATTAAAGCATAAACTAATGATAAAACTTGAATATTAAAACCTAAATATTAAATATTTCCTACTTAATGGAAAGGATTTTAGTCTAAGCTTAGATGCCCTTCAAAAAAATGTTCTGTGAAGGAGTTTGAATTTTGAATGCCTTTCTTGTTTCACCAAATGAAGTTGACCTAAGACTTCCTTTCTGTTTTGGGAGCTTTAGGTTGTTATTATTGTTTGTTTTGTTTATATAGAACCTCCATTAACATCCCCCACTGAACCTACTACAGGCTTTACAATTCTAAAGAGACAACCCTGTACCTCATATATTTTTCACCTTCCAAGGAAATTGGAATGGAGCACAGAGAAAGGTATACAGTATAAAATGAGAGTAATGGTGCAGGGGGTGTGCGTGTGCACATGCGTGTATATGTGTGTGTGTATGCACAAGGTTCAAATGAGAATGGTTTGGTTGCTGAGCTTTATTGAAAAGGATTGGAAAGACCTGTGTTTTGATTAGAATGATGATCCAAGAGTATATGCACTAAGTCTCTCCAGACTTTAGGAAATACAAAGCACCAGTCCAATGGAGAGAACTTTCAAAAAGTTTTATGACTAATAGAGATCCTTAGACTTCTTGGCTATACTGATCACACAGGACCTCAGAAGTTCACCTTACCAATTTCTGGTCTTTTGTATCACCCTAGGAAGAATTACAACTTTATCCCAAATTCTGGTTCCAGAAATTAGTATTTATATCCTTGTAATACTCAAGATTTACTTTGAAACCTAGATGTAGGAAACCAAAATGACCATTATAATTCTTATATTATAGATTCAACACATTCAGATGAGTAGCTAAATACTGACAGAGAAGGGACAAGAAAGTACAGCCATCCGTTCTTCACTTCCTTTGGTTAACCCAATGATGATTTCCTCAAAGTCAATAGGTTTCTTCTATTTAAAGACTTTGCTGTACCATCATTATTCTCAGCCATGCTCTGGAAACTAAGAAGGACAGTCCAATAACAAAAGGCTAACATAATAACAAATGTCCCACACACACAAAAAAATAAGCTATGGATATTAGTTTGTGTCTAGGAGTCTGACCATGGTTTCAGAATCTTTACTGCATGTTCAAGTCTCACCAGGAGGAAAATGAAGACATATTGATGGCTCATGTCATTGTTTTTCTAAAATATTCTGAAGTTAAAGATTCTGTAGTTATCAAAACCCACAGGCTTCATTAAGTTAAGCACTAGCAAATTATACTTCAGTCTGCTACCACTGAAAACTCACTGGTAATGATGAGTTAATTCTCATAGGAACTACAGATAGAATATGCTCTTTTAAGGTATTCATTAAAACAAAACTGAGCCAGGTGCCAGTAGCTCATGCCTGGTATCCTAGCTACTCAGGAGGCTGGAACTGAAAATTATGGTTCTAAACCAGCCCAGGCAGAAAAGTCCCCAGAAGACTCTTATCTCCAATTAACTACTGAAAACCCAGAAGTGGAGCTGCGTCTCAAAGTGGTAGAGTGCTAGCCTTGAGCCAAAGAGCTCAGGGACAGCACCCAAGCACTGACTTTAAGCCAGCAAACAACAAGATAAAAATAAAAAATAAATAAAAACCTGAAATCACTAATAAAAAATATGTCATTTGGGTAACAGACCAGGAGTGGGATAAGACATACATGAGTATAACCTTCAAAACCTTCCCATCTCCTTAATGACCCAGTGTGTGTTTGTATATCTGATAATGATGCTTAAAATAATTAAGTGCAGAAGTTTAGATCTGGAAAATTAAGCTGGTAAGATTAATTTGTAAAATATCACAACTGCTTATCATTTAAATAACATAATTTTAATAGGACTTAAATAAGAATACACAAAGCACAGACTAAAAACATATAAACTTAGGAAGTATTTTTGTAGGAAAAACTATTTGTAATTCTCTGCATCTCTTTAATTTTTCTATAGAACTTCCAATTAAATAAGTTAAAATGCAAGACGGTATATGCTAAATGTATAATGAGTAATATTTGTATGGGCAACTAATATGAAAGTTCCAAGTAATATAAGTTCATACAATTTCTGCCCCAACAGAACTCAAAATCAGCAGAGGTTACTATGTTACAAAGAGTAAAGAATAGAGAACAAGGGAACTTTCTGACCCAATTAATGTATTAGTTTCTTTTCTTTTTCTTTTTTTTTTTCTTTTTTTGCCAGTCCTGGGGCTTGGACTCAGGGCCTGAGCACCGTCCCTGGCTTTGCTTCTTTTTGCTCAAGGCTAGCACTCTACCTCTTGAGCCACAATGCCACTTCTGGCTTTTTCTATATATGTGGTGCTGAGGAACCAAACCCAGGGCTTTATATATGCTAGGCAAGCACTCTACCACTAGGTCATATTCCCAACCCTGAATGTATTAGTTCCTGAATACATTGTGCACACTCTTCTGAAATCATTCACTCTTAACACTTCACAAATATACATAACCAGAAGGCTCCAAAACATTTATCAAGCAGTGGTATTACTTATGACTTATTGAATTATTAAAATTCACTTGTCATTAGAAGACTTTTAACATAAAATGAACTACCATAAGGCTTACTTACTTAAGTTTTAGAGGATTGAATATTTAATTCTTTCCTAACAAGTCCAGTATCATCCCTAGCTTCTTTGTTTTTGCCAACAAAATTGCATACTATCTGTTTAGCAGTGCCCAAGCACAGTACAGAATCAATCACATGGGGTCCAGCACAGACTGAGCCATGAGTCAAAAGGCTGAATGGGCAAAATGTAACTTCTGCTGTCAGCTCACAGTCTTCTCTCTGTCTCAGGATTGGAATGTCAAGCAAGGTGAAAGAGTTCAATTTTCAAGCATCTACTCCTTAGCTTGTTTACCTTAGGGGTCTCACAAACATTGAGCTACTCAGTGTTACAAAGAATCTCCCAACAAGAGGGCAAACCAAAAGGATTTGTTCTATTCAGGCAAGGAAGACAAAACCTGAAAAATGAAACCCTGGTTTCATATAAACTTAAATTAGAAAGTATTTTTGTAGGAAAAACAATTCGTAATTCTCTGCATCTCTTTAATTTTTCTATAGAACTTCCATTTAAATAAGCTAAAATGCAAGACAATATATGCTAAATGTATAATAAGTAATATTTGTATGGGCAACTAATATGAACGTCCCAAGTAATATAAGTTCATACCCTGGTTTATATGTTGATTGAAAGCAACAGAAATCTAATTACAACTTGTTTAATGAAAAAGATAATTGGTTCACTTTGCTGGGAAGTCCAGAGAAGATTCTAGCCTCAGGATCTTTAGGTAATAAAAAGATATTTCTCTCTTCTCTCAGTCTTGTTTTCATAGAAATTTCTCCATGTGAATCAACTTCATTTTTTTAGGCTATGTGGTTGGAGTAGGTAAGAGTTTGGTGTAAAAGAGTAGAATTTGGCTGGGTGTCAGTAGATCACAACTATAATCCTATCCACTTAGGAGTTTAATCTTTGGAAAATCTTTTTTTCAAAACCAGCCTGAACAGAAATATTCACTAGACTCCATCTCAAAAATAACCAGAAAAAATAGGGCAGGAGGCAAGGCTCAAGTGATAGAGCTCCAGCCAAACAAGCAAGCCAATAAGCATGACATACTGAGTTCTCACCCCTGTATGGATTAAAAATATAAAGTGGAATTTGAAGAAATAAGTATAAAGAGGCAATCGACCATTAAATAAATATATATATGTATATATGCTTAGGTGAAAAATATTAATAGTTTTTTCTAAAGCATGGGATAATATTATTAATTGAACATCACCTACACATTAATAAAACCTGTAAAACCTAAAAAAAACTATTAGGGGTTAGTCTCAGAGACTTAATTGAGTTGTGTGAACTCCCACAACTTCAAAACCACAAAGTCACCAACAAGATTCTAAGCCAGTCACCATGACTCCTGGACTGAACCTCATGGGAGCTGGCCAAAGTGCTGACTAGAGACTATAGACTCCTAATTGTAGTCTTCCATAATTTCCCTCCTCAAAGGGAGGCCCATGGTTAGGCCCCTTGATAAAAAGTATCTAAGGGAGGGGGGAGAAGAATTGCAAACAGTACAATTAAAAAAAAACTCTCGTTTCCATTTCTTGGAGTTCATTGTGATAAGCATCATTTTATATGATCATACACATAGCTATTGAGCCCTTGTGGTCCTCTTCCAAGAAGTATACCCTTTGTCTTGTAAGTAAGTTTATCTGATTTGGGAAGGAGGAAGGGGAAGCACAGAAATGGTGAGGCAAAGGGTGAACCAATTCAGCAGTGATATTCACTAGACACTGTTGGGAAAAAAAACTTTACAACTTGAGGGAAGAGGAGTCAGGAGGGGAAAACCTGGGAGAAAATGAAGGAAGGAGTGACATAGTTCAAAAAGAAATGCACTCATTACTTTATTTATGTAACTGTAACTCCTCTGTACATCACCTTCACAATAAAATTTAAATTTATAAAAAGAAATGTGCTATGGACTCAGAATGTGGCTTAGCAGTAGAGTGCTTGCCTAGCATGTATGAAACCCTGGGTTCAATTCCTCAGCACCCCATAAACAGAAAAAGCCAGCAGTGGTGCTGTGGCTCAAGAGGCAGAGTGCTATCCTTGAACAAAAAGAAGCCAAGGACAGTGCTCAGGCCCCCAGTTCAAGCCCTAGGACTGGCAAAAAAAAAAAAATGTGCTCATTACCTGACTTATGTAACTATAACTCCTCTGTACATCATCTTTACCAAAAATTTTTTAAAGAGGTACCCAAGCCTAACTGCCTTTCCTTAAATTGGACTACTACAAGGAATTTTTCATGGGCTTTTCCAACACTTGTGTTCCAATTGCATCCTCTTAGACTTTTCCTGCCCAATTCTACTTCTCCCGCTTCCCTGCATGTATTATTACCAAAAGTACTTCTCCAAAGAATTCACATATGCAATACTCTGACTCAAAATCTCTTTCCAAGGAACCAGTCTACGACAGACTCAAATCCATTGTCATTGACTTTCCTCAAAAATTACCTTTTCAAATTCAGTCCATTGACTTCACCTGCTTCATTTCCAAAGAGATATTGTGAAATGAATCATGTTTTGGAAAATGAGCAATTTTCTAACAGGGGATAAAAAAACGCTTCCATGACATCCTGAGAAAGGTACCATAATTTTAGGTGAATTGTAGACCCAGTCAACTATTTTTCAAGGTAAATATTTTATGTTCTCTATTACAAAGCTGAACAGAAGTCCTTTATCATATTGGTTTACTCTTTTCTGTCTTCTGGCAAATTAAACTATGTGATGAACAGCCAAAATTTAGCAGCATCTACTTTATGGACTTTTGGAACAAATACTTGCTGAACATCAGAATCTACTTTAAGTACAAACTGTTTCCTTGAGAAGCAACTATGAGATCCTATGCTCTAAGGTCACTGGTGACTTGATAACATTTGTTTAATTCCCATGATATGTCACATAGGCACAACGTAGCTAGTCCCTACTCTTGATTCGAGTTGCAACTGAAATCATCTAAGAAAGACAAGAAACAAAGGGTATTTTGTTGATTTAGTGCTTGAAGGTCATTTCAAGTTCACTCTAGTTCCTACAGAATTTTCATAAAGTAGCTTGGTTTGTTTTTTTTCCTCTTTTCTCTACCAACATTTTTCAATAGCAAATGCTAGCCTCTGTGTTCTGCTCTCTGAAATCTAGCTAGTGCTCCTCTAAATCTCCCCTCATTGAGAGGCTATTGGAGATTCCACCACAGTTTCTTTTTCTGATATCAAACTAAAATTTTCAAGAGATTAGAAAACCTCCAAGCCTTTTTAGTCCTTCAAATTTTAGGATGAGGATTACTGAGTTTTCAAGAAACCTTACAAAGAAAGAACTTTGATGACTAAGCCACTGAGCATGGGGACAGAAAAGAAAACCATTAGCAAAACATGTATTTGCTCAGAATACTTCATAGATATCGTCTTTTTGATTCTCGAGTAACTCTATATCACCCTGTTTTTATTGGAAAGGAGACTGAGTTTAAGAAAAGTAGGTAAATTGCCACATGTCTTACATTCCTAACATAGCAGACAAGCTCTCCAGACATGGGCTTGCCTGTCTCCTTAATAGTCTCATACCCTGACAACACAGGGTTATAAAGGGAATAAATCACGTGATCAAGATGAAACCAGGATCAAAGACACAAAATGAAAGAAGTACTTGAGCTTATGAGTGTCATAAGAAAGACTAGACTGGAACTGCGGGCAACAAACAGATACACAAAATAAGACATGAAGCTCTGGGGTTTGGGATACAGAACTTCTTCCTAGCAAACAGCCACAGTTTCTATGAACTAGAGGACAAGACTACTTCCTATAAAAATAAAAGGAGCATCTATATAGTCATTTCAAAGGCAAGAGACAGTTTTCTCTGAGCTGTAGATTCTTGACCCCTCATCATGCTATCTAACCCATATTTCTACTGGCCACCAGCAGACTGAATTAGCTGCTGAATTAGGCAGCTACACAGTCAACTGAAGACATGTGATGTAAACATATCTCTGAGTAGGTCTTCACAGAAGCACAAATTCATTTCCAAACAAAATAGCATTTTTGTTGGGATTTCCATTATTTACAAGTGCCTCTCTCCTAGAATAGCAATAGCATTTAAGATTAACAGTTGAAAATTTTCTCCTATGTCACTCAGAAATAACCCTGGAATCACTTTCATTTTGTTATTGTAATGGGACCCTGTTGACATCTTTGGAGTTTGACAATGTTTATCAAAAAAATTTAAATATACACATACATATTCAAATTTTACATATATTTAAATTTTAAATATTAACCACAGTTCTAGAGCTAGTCACCTTTTCTCATCTTGGAATGTCAGATATGGAGTTACATTATGCTGTGATATAGTGGGAACACAAAATGGGACTAGAATGTGGGTGGGGGTGGAGAAATCAGTAGCGATTGGTTCTATTACACATGAGTGGTCTTGGATAATTGTTTAATCTCTCCTTGGTGTAGTTTCAATGGATGGTATCCTATGGGGTTATTGTGAGGCTCAGACACAATATAAGTTCCACATCATGATGTGATCATTACAGAGGGGAATTGAGCAAGACAACATGAGTCTGGCTAAATCAGAAGCAAAATATATGCTCTTGGCTACTTTTTTTAAAGGTTAAAAGAAAGATTTTAATATTTATGAAACCAAATATATAATAAAAAACCACATGCCGGCTGGGGATATAGCCTAGTGGCAAGAGTGCCTGCCTCGGATACACGAGGCCCTAGGTTCGATTCCCCAGCACCACATATACAGAAAAACGGCCAAAAGCGGCGCTGTGGCTCAAGTGGCAGAGTGCTAGCCTTGAGCGGGAAGAAGCCAGGGACAGTGCTCAGGCCCTGAGTCCAAGGCCCAGGACTGGCCAAAAAAAAAAAAAAAAAAAAAAAAACTGAGTCCAAGGCCCAGGACTGGCCAAAAAAAAAACCACATGCCTCCAAACCCTGTTCAATGACATGTAAACAAAAATAATCTTACGTTTTAGTCTAAGGAATAAAATTTTAACTAATTCTTTCTTGCTTGGAAATATGATAAGTAAGATAGTTATCCACCTATAGATACATCCTTCAGGTGTGTATCTCAGGCACAGAAGATAGACATCACTAATCGATTGTTTTCATTCTGCCAATGAGTTATTTCAAATAAATTATTAAGGAAGCTCAATTGCCATTACTGCTTACACTACTGAAAATGCAATGGGCCTTGGAAAATAAATAATATGCTCACTATTTTCACTTATTAAAATCCTATTCATCCTTTAAGACACAGATCAACACTTTCATGAAGCCCATATGTCCAGGCCCAGTCTCTTCCGCAGAATGCCATGGACATCTTGATAGACATTTCTTCAGATGTAGCTCTGGCTCTATTCCTTTCACCAAAATCAACTTAGACAAGTAATATCTCCTTGAAACTTTAATAACCAAAATGATGTGTTACTGGAGCCTTAGTCTATACAATTGCTTCCAAGGTATTCTATTCTCCACTGTAATGCTGGGTAGCTACTGCAGTTCAGTTACTTGGATAAGGCAGAACATTCTATAAGCGAGTCTCCAAACTTCAACTAACATGTAAACCCCAATTCTTTATTCTACCTTTCTCACTCTTCCCATCACTAAGTAGCTGCCCAATTGAATGTGCTGCTGATTACCTGTGCATTAATAATCCTAATTTCTTTTTATTACAGAAGCATATAGGATGAAAGTGGCACTGTGGCTCAAGTGGTAGAGTGCTAGCCTTGAGCTGAAGAGCTCAGGGACATCCCCCAAGCCCAGAGTTCAAGCCCCACAACAGACAAAAAAAATTATCCATCCAGAAGCACATAGATGTCAGCTACTATGTTCTTTGAGGGTCTGGGTCTTTGCATTTATATAGGCAAGCTATACCTTAAATGTGACTCTCTTCAAAAAGCTGGAACAGAAAGTATGACATCTATAAAATTTAGACAAGATTAGCTAACTAACATGCATTGTTTTCTTAAAGAAAAGTTAAGACCATTCAATATTAGCAGAGAATATTTCTGATTCCTTAAGATGACATTGAGAACATAAGCAGTTATCAAGCTTCAACTCAGCTCCACTTGCAAAGATGTTTCTAAGTATCGTGACTCACAGAGATTTTTTTTCCCCAGCCTTACCTCCCGTTTAAGTACTACTAACCAGGCCTACCCCAGCTTAGTTTCTGAGGTCAGCCAAGATTATGAACATTGAAGGAAAAAGCAAAAACACTCCATCTGTGAAGAAACCCCATTGCTGACCACCCCTTCCAGATGACAAAACAGGGTCACCCTCATTGTTGACTTCTCATCTTGTTGTAGTTCTGTGCCATTCTAGTTCTTAGAGATTGTTATGAAGTTTCAGGGTACCCATGAATTTTGAAAGGATCTTGTCCACCAGTGCAAGATGGAGGCGGCAGGGTGACATGGAGAATACAGGCAATCCCCACGCCAATAGGATGTATCACATGATTTTTTAATGCACACTTTATCTGCCCTTGCTCTATTATCGGTTCACTACATCTTTATTAGTTTGACCTTCAGTGTTTTTGTGCATGCAGCATTTAAGTCAAACTAAGTCAGCATCTGTCACTTCATAACTTCTACTGAGTGCAAACACACTCTTGCAAGTGCCCTCAGACTCCATCAACAAAAAGGACATTCTGACACAATATGCATAGTATTTCCCCAGCAATGATCAAATGGCAGCCACTTCTGCTGAGGGTTCTCATCTCCACACTGGGAGCCATTTGGAGAAAGAGACTGTGAGGTCATCATTAGCCCCAATACTCAGGTCAATACATGGTTCCCAGCCACCACTTCCCTGTACTCACTGATAAAGTAATGAATCCACAGAGCAAATTCAGTAACTTTACTAGTCTTGAGTCTCATTGAATCACATTTCTGCCAATTTCTTTTCAATCCAAAATATTCCTCATTTTCAAAATACCATCTGGAGTATTTTGTCATGTACCCTGAATAAATTAAAATTTAAAAGCCCTAGTTTTTTTTTTTATCAACTTCACTGGGCAAATAGGTTTGGTGAGTCAAATTTATTCTCCTGATTTTGCTGCACAAAACAAACATCTCAGAAACAAGTTAATGTTTTTAAAAATTGCTAATGGTTAAATTGTTACTACTGTTTATCAACTCCCTTGTAAATAATCTAGCAGCTGTGAATATTCTATACTCCTTACAAAGAATATTTTTAATAGAGGACAGGGAAATGTCATAAATAATGGTAGTTGTTGTAAAAAATAAATGTTTCTGCATTTTATGGTTCATCTGCAATGAATTATAGATTACATTTTAAAGTGGGCTCTGGTGAGGAGGAGATTTTCATCTCATAAAGACTAGCACTGGAATAACAGACAGTGTTCAGTATCTCATTATGTAATTAACCTCTTCAGGGCCATGCTCCCTGAACTGAATGGTGAATATAGAATGGGGCATTACAAAACTTATTTTATACTGTCTTATGCTTCTGGAAGTTTAAATACACAAATAGGATTTCTATTATGGTGGTCATATATTATCCTAGTCATATGCTCCTTGAAAATTGCAAAAAGTTTCTCTGTTAAATGGGCAGATATAGTCATTATATCCAATGTACATATGTAAAGCGGGATCATGTAACAAGGGCTTGGGTGGGGTTGGGAAAGATAAGGGAGAATGATAGAAGGAGTGACATTGGTCAAGATGCATTGCACTTATAAACTGATTCGTTGAACTGAAACCTCTTGGTCAAATGACTTAAGGATATTTTTAATTAAAATAAATTAGATTCTGAAGAGTGGACTTGTATTTAAGAATGACTTAGTCTTTTATAGAACACATACCCTTTTTCATAGCAGCACTGTTCACATAACCAAACTGTGGAATCAACCTAAGTGCCTACCAACTGTGATCAAGAAAATATGATGTGTACTTATGTTTACAGTTAGATAGGTATATAAATGATAGATTGATTAATTGATTGACAAGTGAGTATTGTTTAACCATAAGGAAGAATACAAGTATGTCTTTTGTAAGAAAATGAATAGAACTGGAGATCATCATGTTTACTAAAATAAACCAAACTAAGAATAACAAATATTGCATGCAGAACCAAGTCCTTAAATAAAAGGGCATGAGTACAATATAGGGACTCTCCCTTTCAATGGGAAAGGAGAGAGTAAAAAGAAAAGATGTAGTGAGATGAATATCATTGAAGTACTTCATATGAATGTATGGGAACACAATTGAAAAAAAAACATTAAATTTATCCAAAAACAGAGAGGTAAAAAATAGATGAAGTGAATATGAACCAAGTGTCTTATATTCATGTAGGGAAAAGGCACAATTTGTATCATTAATATACACTAGCAAAAGGTAACTCTTCCATCTTGAAGTTCTCTAACTTTCTATAGAAAGTTTGAATCACTTTTTACTTAGGAGACAAAACAATTGGAATTAGAGTTGGGTCATGTTTGTTCCTAGTTTATTTTTACACTTTTTTCTGATGAGTATGTTTTATGTGTCCACAGTCATTGAGTTGGATCCATAGATACATGCAAAACATGAAGTTCTCAAGGTTTCATAGCTAGCAAACACCAAATGTACAGCTACCATTTGTCTCACCAACTCACATTTTAGGAGCTTGTACAAAGTTACATATGTGGTAACAGGAGACCAAGAATCTTCTCACTGATCAAGGATGGAGACCAAGAGAGACAGCGACAGAAACAATGAGTTGAGTGCTCAAAGGAGGACTGGAATGTTGTAAAAAAAAAAAAATGATAGACAGTTTCTATTAGTAAGAAGAAATGGGAAATAGCTGGATAAGGAAACGTTAGGTAAGAGTTCAGGACATCTATTGTACACATGGTGATTATAGTTACTAACAATGTGTTATATATTTGAAAATAAAGAAAAGAAATAGGTCTTAAATGTTTGCTCACACCACATGCGCACACACACACACACAAACACACACACACACCCCATACCTGTGTATGGTAATTTATATGTCAAAAAGCTTGATGTAGGGCTGGGGATATGGCCTAGTGGCAAGAGTGCCTGCCTCATATACATGAGGCTCTGGGTTCGATTCCCCAGCACCACATATACAGAAAATGGCCAGAAGTGGCACTGTGGCTCAAGTGGCAGAGTGCTAGCCTTGAGCAAAAAGAAGCCAGGGACAGTGCTCAGGCCCTGAGTCCAAGGCCCAGGACTGGCCAAAAAAAAAAAAAAGCTTGATGTAGCCATTCTACAAACTATAATTCAAAACATGTTGTACATCATATATATGTATATATAAATTTGATTTCTCAGCATGAGTTAATTGCAATAAAATAGTTAAATAATAAAAGTAATTTACTAAATCACTTTTATCTAAATAATGTGTTTACTAAAATAACAAATTGTTATCCTTACTCTCTGAGCCTCAATTTTTTACATAAAAGAAATTGGAACAAATTCATTTTAGGAGCCAGCATTTTCTGAATCTAAAAATAAGATACTTATCATCCATTTCACTCATTAATAATTTTTATCATTTGAAACCTTGGACCAAGTGGCTATCTCAATGGTTCCTCCTCGAATGTGTTTGAAATACAACCAGTGGCCTTGTCATTCTCCCATCAGGCTCTTGTCATACAGTGGTAAAGGCTTTTGTCTTAGACATAACAGCACACCCCAGCCACAAACAGGCTTCCTGAAGGACATAGGCTCATAGATTGCACCCCTAGATTCAAATTCCATTGTTAGGAAGAAGCTAGGACTTTTATATTTTGTAGATGTTTGTCCTATACTATTACTAGGGAATCTTGTCTAATGGGGAATGAAGTATTTTAACCTTTGAGTTGTTGTAATTAAATAGCTATGCTAGAAATTGGGCCGTAAGTGGCTTAGATGGTTTCTTGGGCTAAAGAGTCTTAGAAGACTAAAACTCATAGGTCTTTCAATGACTTTTCTGTGACTGATGTGTTCCCATCTGCTTAACATGACATTTACATTACATTTATATTTAAAGAGACATTGGCATGACCTGCTGTTTATTTAGTAATTACAGCCAGAAGCACACATACACACACAAAAAAAGAAGAGAGACACACAGAGAGGAAACAGTCACTTAGCACCAGTAGACTACATGTTGGCATTCCTCCTTCATGATCAGATTTTTTAATTTTTTTATATACACAGCCATTTTTCTATGCTTCAAACTGCAAAGATTATAGTTGTTGTAATTTTGAATCACTTCTTTGCTTCTAAGGAGAAGACAGAACTTCTTGAAGGACTCATAAATCTTACATTTACATTCAATTTGTACAGTTTCACATAAGTTTCTAGCTCCTAGATCAAGCTAGAATGTATTTCCAAGAGTCTGCAAGCTTTTCTTCTCGTGCTTCCTAGAATTACCCTTCTAAGTTGATAGACCTATCTGCTATTATCATAGGAAAAGGGGTTTTATTGTTGCTGTTACGTGTTTGTGTGCCAGTTCTGAGGCTTGGACTCAGGCATGGGCACTGTTTTTGCTCAAGGCTAGTGCTCTACCAGTTGAGCCACAGTTACACTTCAACATTTTTGGTAGTTGATTGGAGGTAGTCTCATGGATTTTCCTGCCTGGCCTGTCTTTGAACCACAGTCCTGAGAGCTCAGCCTCCTAAGTAGCTAGGATGACAGGTGTGAGCCACCGGCATGTTTTTGTTTTAATCTGACTTCTTCCAGCTAACATTAGCTATGAAAGACTCATCTATGCTAAAAGATATGGCTATAACTTGTTCATTCCTTTATAGTTGTCTATTATGTGATGCCTTGCAACTTAATTTACCCTATGATTGGACATCTAGGTTCTTTCTACAGTAAATAATTATGCTATGAATGCTCAAATGCATACCTTTTGTTGGCCATATATTCTATATTCTATTGAGTAATGTAGATGGCACATCAAATGGCCATGGAATTTTCACATACTCATAGTCAACATATAGCAGCACTTTTTCAAAGAAGTTTTACTTAGTTACAGTCCTGCTAGTGAAATTCCAATTGTTTCTCTTTCTCTCTACGTACATCATTTTGAATTATTTCTGTAAAATTAGTTCTATTTCTTCTTCAAATTTTGGAAAAATTTACCAATAAAAGCAATCAGGACCCACAAGATTAATGTTTTCCACTAAATCTAAACTTCAAATTTATTACTATTGAATTTTTTTTTTTTTTTGGCCAGTCCTGGGCCTTGGACTCAGGGCCTGAGCACTGTCCCTGGCTTCTTCCCGCTCAAGGCTAGCACTCTGCCACTTGAGCCACAGCGCCGCTTCTGGCCGTTTTCTGTATATGTGGTACTGGGGAATCGAACCTAGGGCCTCGTGTATCCGAGGCAGGCACTCTTGCCACTAGGCTATATCCCCAGCCCACTATTGAATTTTTATAATACTCTGTTGTTACGGGTTTTGTTGAGCTGCTTTGTGTTTTTATTTTTTTAACTCTTGGCCTTTCACTTTTACTCTATTTTCTTCTGGATAGTAGTGTACTACTTGAGCCATGCCTCCAGTTTGGCATTTTGCTGGGTAGCTGAAAATGAAGACTCTGAGACCTTTCTCCCTGAGATTAGCCTCCAGGTCTCAGCCTCCTAAGTAGCTAAGATCACAGGTTTAAACCACCTACCTCTGCCATTTGGTTATGTCAGATATTTTATGTTGACATTATCTTTGGCTTTACAAATCCTACCATTTATATAAAATTTTTAAAAATCAATTTAATGACTTCTTGCCCACATGAACATGCACACGTGCGTGCACACACACACTAATTTTTATCTTCTCTACCCACAACACAGACACAAGCACTCAAGTTCTTACAATATAAAGCCATGACAAATGAGGGCACATTGTGTTTGAATCTGGGCCCCATATTTATTTTTAGTGCCTTTAAATATCTACTTTTTGCTTGGTTTAACCCAAAGCTTAACTCTTGGTAAGCAAGTGCACTAATACTTGAACTAGGCCACCAACCCTTTTGCTTTTGATTTTTAAGCCAAATTCTCACCTCTACCTTTGCCCTGGCTGATACTCAATTTGCAGTCTTCCGGACTCCACCTCCTTGGTAACTGGATTACAGGCAGATGCCACTGTGCCATTTGTTTTATGCTTTCAGTCTTATTTCATAGTTAGCAGATGGGTTAGTCTGATGCCAGTGATTCTAGCATTACAAAAGTTCTTCATCTGCATTTCTACTTCAGTTTTCTACTTCTAAACTGAAAGTTAAATAATCTAAAACTCAATCAAGGGAAGCTATGGTGTGACTGGTTTTTCTAAGTTCTGTCACCTCATTATTTTTTTATCCATTCCTTCGTAATTTACACCAAGGTTCACCTATAATACAGTCCATTGGAGCAAGTAATTTCAATGCATTTTAGTCAAATAAATCTCCCCACTGACATATTCTTAGTTAACACCTAGCACATAAAAAGCCAGGTGTATTTGCCAGAACCATAAATTCTAAGTTAACTTTATAACTGTTATTCCAGGCTGTCAACCCTGCACTGTCAGTCTTCAGGCCACAAGACACTTACTGTGGAATTAAATGGACCTTGATACACATCATTCAACATGGCTTCTGTATTCTTATAATACATTACCAGGGGACACATGATTCCTCAAGATACAAGAAAGAGGAGGAAATGTTTTTCTCGTAAGAAAAAAAAAGATAACTAACAACAATTTTGTTGATGTGTAGCAACTCCTATCATCAGGAAACAAAGGGATAAAAGGACTGGATTTAGACATCTATACCAAACTGAAACTTGTCGGGATGATTGTTATTACAACTGATGTTCTAAAAAGTTATATCTTTGGTTTTGCAATTAAACTGCAAGAAAATGAAAAAGAGTTGAAAATATAGGTACCCATATCAAGGGAGATAGAGAGATTCTTACCTGAGAGAATGGAATAAAGTATTTGAAAGCAGAGGAAATGAAAAGAAACAAGGGTAATACCAACTATTCTGCTAGAATTCATTTTTAAAGAGAAAAGAAAGAGGGAAATTTTCTAAACATTATGGAGTGAGGGGAATCTCTAACTACAGAAAATGTTAAATAGGGATGTTTAAATTTCCTCAAAGAGGGCATACAGTATCTATCAAGACATAAAAATAAAAACAAATAAATGAAGACATTAATGGCAAACTTCACTACATCACAGTTATATATATATATATATACATATATATGTGCGTATACTTATATATACATACATATATTCATTATTCTCTTTTGGAAGACGATGATGACATACCTATATCAAATACTAATTACATGGCTGATGAAACTTTATGTTGCTATTTAAGTCTTGAAAAAGGAATGCAGAGATTTAATAGTTACAGGATTCACCTTTATTAAGCCCAGCCTAGATGATGTGTAATTACCTGTTAATGGAGCCATTCTTTCATTATAAAGTCTTTCAAGAAGATAGAACTTGTATACCATGACATGAATAGAAACTAGATTCTCTAACTTGGACAAAACATACCTTATTTTCTAATGATGAAAATGAAATTTTTGTCCTGTATAGGGTGCTACTAGTGTGTGTGTGTGTGTGTGTGTGTGTTTGTGCATGTGTGTGTGTGTTGTTGGATGAAGACTAAACAGTAATAATATGTGTCTGTAAATGACCATGTGACAGCCAGGCCCTGATGATCCAGCCTGGAATCCTAGCTACTTAAGAGGCTAAAATCAGAGGACTTCAGTTTGAAGCCAGCCTGGGCAGAAAAGTCTAACAGAATCAATCTCAATCTCCAATTAACCTAGCAAAAAAAGCTAGGTTGGAGGGATAACTCAAGTGATGGAGCACCAGCCAAGGAAGATGAATAAACTCAAGGACCAGAGTTTAAACACTTATCCTAGCATGTATACACACAAACACACACACACACACACACACACACACACGACCATTTTATTAATATTTTCCTCTTCTTAGAAAAGCAAAAGGTGGTGATGCAAGAGTAATATATCTTTGATACGCAAAGATATATAAATAAGAATAATACAGCCTTAGAAGTTAAAAGAAGTATAAATAAAATGTTAAGTTAAAAAGTTAGGTTTTCTTCATTTACATTTTTTCTCTATTACTATGAATTTCAAAAAAGGTAAGATTTCCTTTTTTGTAATGCTCATCCTTGTCAACTGCAGCAAGGTCCCATCTACAAAACCTCCATGTACCCCCATACCTTGCCTCTGCCTTTCACAGCTGTTGCTGGACAAAAGAGTGAAGAGGCTGAAATAGGTACCTGCTACCCAGTTTTCTTGATTGGGGTACAACTGATTAATTCTTTTAAAGTACCATACAAGAAAGATGAGCTGCCTATTTTGTTTGTTTTTAAGTCAATCTGCTGAGTTGTATATTGATTCTCACTGCAGACCATCAATAGAAATTAAGTGTTTGGGTTCCACTCTTCATTTAAATGTTAATTAACTTTTTATCCATCTTCCAAAATGTCCAATAGGCAGAATTCTTCTTTCCCATCAGTTTGGATTTAGCATGTCCGTGCCTTTGTCTTATTCACTATATACTCACTATATATTCACTATATTCACCATATATTCACTATACTCAGAAGTCCACTGAAGCTAGTGCACTACCCACAGGCTCTGTCCTTTCCCCATTCCCACACTAGCCTGAATCAAGGAACACAGGCATAGATCCCTAGTGCTCAGGGTAAGGCCACTAGAATGACATAAACAGTAATTATACCAACAAATGAATGTATAGAAAGTCAGATTCTTAGATTATGGAGAAAAAGGTGCGAAGAAATTGTTCATTGAGCATTTCTTTGTTTATAGAAGGATTTTTTCCTCACTCAAAACCTACTAAGTGTTCCAATTAGATTTCCAGAATTATATGGTGACTCAAATATTTCCTACTAACAGCCTCCCCAATGACCTCCCTCACATTAGCACAAGGAAGTGGAAAGTCATTGGCTTTTGACAATGTTGAGATTCATATTGAATGGTTTTGAAGGCATTTTGCTGCTTACCTTCTAAAACCTTAGGCTGTGTGTATAGCTTAGAGGTAAAGAACTTGCTAATATGTGCAAGGCCTTGGTCCAATCCTTGATACTACTACCAAAAACAGAGAGAGAATCCTTAGGACATAATCTAAAAGCCCCATGTTTTTAATGAGATGGAATATAAAACTATGTTCCGTAACAATATTTCTGTGACATGCAAAGGAAAACTAACACTCACCATCTCTTCCCTCTATTTACAATTCAGAAAACAGAGAACATTTTATATTTCTCAGATAGCAGACAATAATAGTGTATTAATCACCAGTGAAGACATGGACAAAGAAAACACCAGAATCACACATATACACTGATTAATTCTACCAGACGTTTAAAAAAAGAGCTAATATAAATTCTCTTCAAAGTATTCTGTAAATAGAAAGGTTAAAAACAGTTCCAAATTCATTCCAAAAAGCTATTCTGTCCTTATGCAAAGCCTTGAAAACTACATTTTTGTAAAAACTACATACCATAATATTTATGGAAAATAGAGAAGAACATGTTTAATAAAATCCCCTGCAGAGAAAATTCAAAATCATCATTAGAAAGATCAAACACAAGGATCATTTCAGGAATGTAAAGATAGTACAACATATACACATAAATAAATGTGTTATATAAATAGAATAAAGGGTAAGAATCACACAATCAGCTTAATGGATGGAGAAAAAAATGTTTGACCAAATTGGATAATTCTTCATGTTAAAGCTCTAAAACCCTAAATGCAAGTGGTGGAGATGGAGGATCATAGTTCCAGCCCAGCCCAGGCAAAACGTTAGCAAAACTTGACTTCAGACAATAAATAAGCTGGACACGGGATGGTGGTCATGTTTATGATCCCATCTATGTAGGGCATGTAGGACAAAGGCTTGTGCAGTCAACCTTCAGGGGCTGAGTATTTGTTGATAAACAACTCACGCTTTTTTTTCTTAGAGAATTGATCGTAGCCATAGGGAAGTCTTTTTTCCTTACTTAATTCACAACCCCACACCTCAATAGGTGACTGACTGACACAAGAAAACTAACACAAGCTTCCTTGCCTCAAGGGACAGTCAAATCTGTTCTGCCATTTATGCTCCAGAGCTTTCTATGGGATCAGGCTCAAGTTAATCTCCAACTGAGACTCTGTTCTCACTTGAACTCCTCTCTTGTCCTTTCTTGTCAACTTCAGAACATTTTCCCTGAGGAAACTCTCCCAATGGATCACTTGAATAAGAAGCTCCATCTCAGGAACTTTCCAGAATGCTCAGAGAGAGGCAAAGGAAGGGCAGCTGCCCTTGCTCTGCACAGCTACATGCTCCTTCTCCCTCCATCACCTGCCCTAGCCCAGCTAGAAATTCAGGTTTGGGGAGTCAAATCCAACGCAACCCTGGAAGAATAGAAACAGGCTTACAGGAAACTAGCCTTGAAGCACCACCTTGATTAAAGCCCAAACGAAAAAGAAGAGTTTAAACAAAAGTGCAAGCTTACAAGGTTCTCTCTGATGTCCAGAGAAAAAGGATTATGTGACAGAGGAAGAGAACAGGAAATCAAGAAGGATAGAGGCCGGGAGCCCCCCCACCCCCACCCCGACCCCTGCTTCTCCGCCCGCCGGCCGGCACCCGTAACTCCAGCGTGCACTTGGTGCCCTGGACGACGTCCTCGTAAGAAGCACTGCTTGGCGTTGTCTGGCAGCTCGAAGGTGATCTCGGAGGCGACGCCGGGCCCGGCAGCAGCAGCAGCGGTAGTAGCAGCAGCAGCAGCAGCAGGAATGGCGGCGCAAGCGGCCTGCAGCTCCAACGGCCGCAGGCGGGCGCCCCGCGCGGCGCCGCCACAGGCCTCAGCATCCCCGGGCGGCGGCGGCGGCCTCCACCGGGTGGCGCGGGGTCACCGCAGGCGTCGGTCGCTGATGAGGTCGCACGCGACAGCCGCTTCGAGCCTTGCGGGGGTGCGGGAGAGAGCAGGGCGTCCCCGAACCCTTGGACAGGACCACCTCCAGGCCGATACCCCGGCAGCAGCAACCGCAGAGCGGAAGCAGCACTAGCTGAGGAGCAGCAGAGAGGGCCAAGCGGCCGGAAGTGAGGGGGCACAAATAAGGCATTCTGTACTCCATCAGAAAAGATCACTGAATCTGCCCAGCTTCTGTGGCTCTCGCCTGTAATCCTAGCTCCTCAAGAGGCTGAGATCTGAGGATTATACTTCAAAGCCAGCCCAGGCAGGAAAGTCTGTGAGACTCATCTCCAGTTAAGGAGCAAAAGAAAAGATGGGGGAGCGAAGATGGCACCACCACAGTAGGGAGGCACCCCGACTCAATAGCAAACTGGGAACTCCAGCATCCAACACCCCATCAAGAACCCAGCAAAACCAGCAGCCAGAAGCAGTGGAGAAACGCAGGAAAACAAAAAGAAGCAAAAAAGAAGAGCCGAAAACCTACACGGAGTTGGAGAATCTACGGGGCACCCTCCCCCCACCAGCCGACCCTGGCCCGAACAGGGCCAGGCTGGCAAAGGGGACCTGGCGATCGGCAGACCGACTGCCGAAAACTCACTCCGGGAGCGCAGAGTCCAGACAGCGGGACTCCACGGACTCCAGGACTCCACGGACTCCAGGGAGAGTGCAGACCAAGACACACGGTGACGACGGGAAGTTCGGGTCCACACCGGGAACGGACATGAGCGGCTGGGGAACCCAGTGGTGCAGAACAGGAGAGCGGGGGACGCCACCACGACCTTTTGCCACACCCGAAGGACCAATGGCGGCGCGGGACACACACACAATCCAGGACCAGTGAATCCCCCATTACCCCCTCCCCCAACGGGAGATCAGCTATCAGAGACCCAAACCCTACAAAGAAGCTAGATCTCCCTCCCTCCCCCTCCCCACCCCTAGGGAACAAAGAACCCCCAAATCAGGCAGGAAGCTACCATCAGGCCCTCACAGGAGTTTAGCAGGGGAAGGGCAGAGCAGCCCCAAGGCCGCCCAGGAGCCGGAACTGGCCGAACCAGCCCTGCCCCCTTCCCAACAGGGGCCGGGGGACGGCCAGCAGTGCAAGCCCCACCCGAGGCACCCGGACCTCACGGACCTTTACAATTAAAATCACAGGCGCTGGTGGGCAGTACCAACACAGCAGGGACACCTGGGCCTGATCACGTGCCTCCCTCACGGCGGAGGCGCAGTCTGAGGGCGCTAACCCGTGCCTGGACAGTTGATCCCACTGGGCCCCACACATACCGCCCCCCACAATGGACTCTCGGGAGGGCGCAAACACAACCCAACAACCCAGGGCTCACTCTGGTAGGCGTACCCCGCTCAGGTGGACGGGGCCACAGCGGCAGCGCCCGCTCTGGTAGACGCGCCTACACAGGAGGGCAGAGCTGTCCATTGGCCCGTGCCCATTCAGTTTGGCACATTTCACACAAGTGGGTGGGCCGCACCCCAACAACACCGGCCCCGGAGCAGTCCACATAGAAAGACGAACTGCCTGAGAGGTGAGCTCCTCTGACCAAGATACAGAGTGGAAAAAAGAACCAAAGAAGAGATAAGCCTCCACGCCATGCTGAATCAGCGACCAGCAAACCCCCAACAGGGGCACGCTAGGGTCGGCACAGCACAGCGGCAGGACACTGTCCCACAGAGAAAGACACAGAACCTACCGACCCCCAAGTGCAGGGAGAGTGACCACCTCAGCAACAACCGAGACGGTCATACTCACCCATTTGGAAGCAAGGTGCAACAGCCAAACCTAACCCAGAGCCAGGACACCAGGGCACAAGGCTCCCACTGATGGACCAGTGGGAACCAGCACAAAACCAAACCAGGGAAGCCACCCACAGATCTCCAGATGCGCAAATCACAAAGAAATATAACACAGTTCATCAAAGGGCAAGCCAACTCGCCAGCTCCAAAAAGCAGCATGACTGAAGAGGAGATGGAGAATAAAAAAGCAAATGAGGCCATCTTAACAGAAATGATGGAAAGCATCAGAAACGAAATCAGAAAACAATTCCAGGAGTTTAGAGTGGAAGTCTTGAAGGACATCCAGGAAGCCAAGAAAGAAATGGAAGCAAAAATGGATACAATGCAAACCTCCATTAAAGAAGACCTTAACATCCTGAGAAGTGAAATGCATGAAAAAATAGATTTAAAATACAACTCTTTAAAGGAAGAAATTTCCATGATCAGAGCTGATCTGGCAACCATAAATAGCTCTCTGACATCCATAAACTCCGCAATTGAATCCACAGCACAAAGAATTGACCATATGGAATCCAGAATCTCTCTCTTGGATGATGAAGCAGCAAACAACAACCAGAAAATTACCACACTCCAAGAAACGGTGAAGCTTCAGGGCAGACTAATCCAGGAACTAATGGACAAAGACAAGAGATATAATCTGCGCATAATTGGAATAGAAGAAGGAGCCGAGTACCAGAGCAGAGGGCTTCATCATATTTTCAATAAAGTTATTGCAGAAAACTTCCCCAATCTCACAAGGGACCCCATCCAGGTAACCAAAGCCTATAGGACACCTGGCAGGCCAGACCCAGAAAAGCCACCCCAAGGCACATAATATTCAAGACTTCAGATCTCAAGAATAAAGAGAAAATTCTGAAAGCAGCCAAAACGAGGAAAGAAATTTTCTACAATGGGAAGAGGAACCGAATAACAGCAGACCTCTCCACACAAACCTACCAAATGCAAAGTGAGTGGAAGAACACCATCCAAGTTCTACAGGCCAACAATATGCAACCTAGGATTAAATATCCAGCGAAATTGGAGTTCACATTCAAAGGGAAAACCAGATCTTTCCATAGCAAAGAGGATCTAAAGGAGTATGTGAATAAAAAACCAGCCCTACAGAGAATTCTAAGAGGGGAATCCCACCCAACAGAGATTGTACAGGACACACAGACAGAAACAGAAACAGAAAGAGCAGCTCACTAAAGACAAGAATAAAAAAGAGGAAAAAACAGCCCAACAAGAAAATGGAAGAAGAAAAAACATTCTTATCCTTGATCTCTTTGAATATAAATGGTATAAACTCTCCAATAAAGAGGAGCAGACTGGCAGAATGGATCCGCAAACAAAAAGTTGGCATCTGTTGTCTACAAGAGACCCACCTTACAGCAAGGGACAAAAACAGGCTCCGAATGAAAGGATGGAGTAAGATCTTCCAAGCAAATGCACCTACCAAAACGGCAGGTGTAGCCATCCTGATCTCAGACAAGGTGGACTTTTCATTAAAATCAACTCAAAAAGACAAAGAAGGACACTACATTTTAATAAAAGGAAAAATCCAAAATCAAGACATCACAGTGATAAATGTATACTCACCGAACAAAAGAGGCCCCACATATGTCAAGCAAATTCTCACAGAATTACAGAACGAGATAGACGCAAACACAATCATAGTGGGAGACTTGAATACCCCACTCTCCCCAAGAGACAGATCCAACACCCAGAGGATCAGCAAGGGAGCTGAGGACCTAAGTAACACCATATCCCAAATGGATCTGACAGATCTATACAGACTCTTCCACCCTACAGAGACCCAATACACCTTCTAGTCATCAGCCCATGGATCATACTCCAAAATAGACCATGTCATAGCCCACACAAAGAACCTCAGCAAATACAAAAGTATTGATGTCATCCCATGTATTATATCTGATCACAGTGGATTAAAGGTAACCCTCAATAACAACGGTTACCACAGAGGCTATACACATTCTTGGAGGCTAAACCCCACACTGTTATCCAACACATGGGCCACAGACCAAATTAAAGATGAAATCAACGAATTCATAAGCCAAAATGACAATGAAAATACATCACAGGGCTGGGGATATAGCCTAGTGGCAAGAGTGCCTGCCTCGGATACACGAGGCCCTAGGTTCGATTCCCCAGCACCACATATACAGAAAACGGCCAGAAGTGGCGCTGTGGCTCAAGTGGCAGAGTGCTAGCCTTGAGCGGGAAGAAGCCAGGGACAGTGCTCAGGCCCTGAGTCCAAGGCCCAGGACTGGCCAAAAAAAAAAAAAAAAAAAAAAAAAAAAAAAAAAGAAAATACATCACAAAGAAACCTATGGGACACAGCTAAGGCAGTACTGAGGGGCAAGATCATTGCCCTCAGCACTCACATTAAAAGAATGGAAGCAGAGTAGGTGAATAACCTCACGATGAAACTAAAACAACTGGAGAAATAAGAAATGACCAAATCTAAAATGATTAGGAGGAGAGAGATCACAAAGATTAAAGAAGAGATAAATCTGATTGAAAATAGAAAGACCATTCAACAAATAAATAAGACTAAAAGCTGGTTCTTTGAAAAAATAAATAAAATTGACAGACCCCTCGCAAGACTTACAAAAAAAAAAGAAGAGAAAAGACTCATATATGTAAAATCAGGGACTCCACTGGAAAAATTACAACAAGTACACACGATATTCAAACAATCATAAGGAACTATTTCCAAAACCTCTACTCAGCAAAAAACAATAATTTTACAGAGATGAATCAATTCTTAGAGAAGTATAAACTGCCCAAACTGAACCAAGAAGAAATAAATCAACTAAATAAACCAATAACTTACAGTGAGATACAGGAGGTAATCAAGAACCTCCCAACAAAGAAAAGCCCAGGCCCAGATGGATTCACCAATGAATTCTACAAAACCTTTAGTGAGGAGCTAATACCAATATTCCTCAAACTCTTCCGCGAAATAGAAACAGAGGGAGAAATCCCAAACTCATTCTATGAAGCTAATATCATACTCATTCCCAAACCAGGCAAAGACCAAACAAAAAAAGAGAACTACAGACCAATATCACTACTGAACACAGACGCAAAGCTCCTCAATAAAATATTAGCTAACAGGATCCAGAAACTGATCAAGAAAATTATACATCATGACCAAGTAGGCTTCATCCCACAGTCACAAGGATGGTTCAACATCCGTAAATCAATCAACGTAATTCACCACATAAACAGAACTAAAATGAAGAATCACATTGTTATCTCTGTCAATGCCCAAAAAGCCTTTAACAAAATACAACATCCATACTTATTAAAAGCTTTGGAGAGGACAGGAATAGATGGAACATTCCTCAAAACAATAAAAGCCATATACAACAGACCAACTGCTAACATCATATTAAATGGAGAGAAACTTAAATCATTCCCCCTAAACTCAGGAACAAGACAAGGATGCTCACTCTCCCCACTTCTTTACAACATAGTGCTGGAATCCCTATCCATAGCAATAAGGCAAGAGGAGGACATTAAAGGATCCACATCAGCAAGGAAGAAATCAAGTTATCCCTATTCGCAGATGACATGATCTTATATCTGAAGGACCCAAAAACTCAGTCCCCAAACTCCTACACCTAATAAACCATTTTGGCAAAGTAGCAGGATACAAAATCAATCCACAAAAGTCAGCAGCTTTTCTGTACACCAGCAATGTACAAACAGAAAAGGAAATTATGGAAACAATTCCATTTACAGTAGCCAAAAAAGAATAAAGTACCTAGGGATCAACTTAACCAAGGACGTGACGGACCTATGTAATGAAAACTATAAATATAAATCTAATAAGGGAAATGAAAGAAGACACAAGGAGATGGAAAGACCTCCCATGCTCATGGGTAGGCAGAATCAATATAGTGAAAATGGCCATATTGCCCAAATAGTTATACAAATTCAATGCAATCCCTATCAAAATCCCAGTCACATTCTTCACTGAAATAGAGAAAGCAATCCATAAATGCATATGGAACCGCAAAAGACCTAGAATAGCCAAAGCAATTCTAGGCAAAAAAAGCAGTGCAGGAGTATCCCAATACCAGACTTCCAGCTCTACTACAGGGCCATCATAACAAAAACAGCCTGGTATTGGTATAAAAACAGATCGGAAGACCAATGGATTAGAATTGAAGATCCAGAAATAAAACCGCACTCTTACAGTCAGCTGATACTCAACAAAGGAGCTAAAGACATACAATGGAATAAACATAGCCTCTTCAACTACTGGTGCTGGGAGAACTGGGCAGCTATATGCAGAAAACTCAAAGTAGACCCAAGCTTATCACCGTGCACCAAGATCAACTCAAAATGGATCAAGGACCTCAATATCAGACCTGAATCCTTGAAACTACTGAAGGACAGAGTAGGAAAGACGCTAGAACTTATAGGCACAGGAAGGAACTTCCTGAATAGAGTCCCAGGGACACAACAAATAGGGGAAAGACTCGACAAATGGGACTACTACAAATTAAAAAGTTTCTGCACAGCTAAGGACATAGCCACCAAAACAGAAAGACAGCCAACCAAATGGGAAAGGATCTTTACCAGCACAGCAACAGACAAAGGCCTAATATCAGTCATCAGAGAACTCAAAAACTAAGCCCCTCCAAGCCCAAAAACCAATTAGGAAATGGGCAAAGGAGCTAAAGAGAGACTTCACAAGAGAAGAAATAAAAAATGGCAATGAAACATATGAGGAAATGTTCAACATCCCTGGTAGTAAAGGAAATGCAAATAAAAACAACCCTGAGATACCACCTCACCCCAGTTAGAATGGCCTATACTCTGAACTCAGGCAACAACAAATGCCGGAGGGAGTGCAGGGAAAGAGGAAGCCTTCTCCATTGTTGGTGGGAGTGCAAATTAGTACAACCACTTTGGAGAACAGTATGGAGGTTTCTCAAAAAGCTCAATATAGACCTACCCTATGACCCTGCCATACCACTCCTAGGCATCTATCCTAAACAGCAAGTCCCAAGATATCAAAAAGACATTTGTACTTCCATGTTTATCGCTGCACAATTCACAATAGCCAAAATATGGAAACAACCCAGATGCCCCTCCACAGATGAATGGATCCAAAAAATATGGTACCTTTACACAATTGAAGACTACATAGCGATTAGGAATGGTGAAATATTGTTATTCACTGGGAAATGGTCAGAACTCGAACAAATAATGTTGAGCAAGACAAGCCTCGAACACAGAAAACAAAGGGGCATGATCTCCCTGATATATGACTGTTAAGAAAGGGAGACAGAGGGGCTGGGGATATAGCCTAGTGGCAAGAGTGCCTGCCTTGGATACACGAGGCCCTAGGTTCGATTCCCCAGCACCACATATACAGAAAACGGCCAGAAGCGGTGCTGTGGCTCAAGTGGCAGAGTGCTAGCCTTGAGCGGGAAGAAGCCAGGGACAGTGCTTAGGCCCTGAGTCCAAGGCCCAGGACTGGCCAAAAAAAAAAAAAAAAAAAAAGAAAGGGAGACAGAGAGACAGTAGAGACTAGGTCTGTGAAACCAAAAACTGCTTGTCAAATGGTATTTCCCACAGGATTGGGGCAGCGACCCAACAGTATGTAACTAAAACCAAACAACTACTCAACATATGAAGGTCAAAAATCGACCTCTCAGTGGAATACAATAGCTCAAAAGCTATGTATGTACGTTCATATAAGACTACTGTCGACACATTATCTAATATCGACATTACATTTAAAACCCTAGGCGAATTTTCTTGGGCTTGGCCACGTGGCTACTGTATATGTTCTTGATACATTGTATATTGTATATATGTCTACCTGACCTAGAGAAGGGAAAGAAAAACAGGGCATAAGATATCACAGGAAATGTACCCACTGCCCTACTATGTAACTGTACCCTTTTTACACAACACCTTGTCAAAAAAAAATGTGTTCAATTAATAAATTAAATAAAAAAAATTTTAAAAAAGGATAGAGCTGGGCTGGGAATATGGCCTAGTGGCAAGAGTGCTTGCCACTTGGTTCAATTCCCCAGCACCACATATATGGAAAACGGCCAGAAGGGGCACTGTGGCTCAAGTGGCAGAGTGCTAGCCTTGAGTGGGAAGAAGCCAGGAACAGTGCTTAGGCCCAGGACTGCCAAAAAAAAAAGAAGGATAGAGCAGGTGGCGATTCTGCATCCCCGATGGACATTTTTAATGTTGTTGGAGGAGGAGGAAGGAAGCAGAGTGAAAGGGGAGGTAAAAAAAAAAAATTATGCACATCAGCTGTTAGTAACCTTATAAGATTTGTATAATGGTTCAACAAGACAACTGGCTTTGCAAAAGAATGTGATTTGTAATAAATGTGAATGCTGTGGTGGTAAAAAGAGAGAGGGGGGGAGGCAATGGAATACTGTCCCAACTGGAGGTACTAGGATGGAAGTATGAATTCATCAGGTAGGACCTGGAATGGTTCAGATAATTCAGTCTGTGTACAATGAGTACCAGGGCCATGGAGAAAGAACCAGTCCTAAAGATAGATTTAAAAGTTGCAATGGAAGAAATATGGTGTGAGAGAAAAAGATTCTGGAAGTTCATATTGACAATGGCATGAGAGATGGCTAGACGGTAACACTCCATGGTGAAGGAGACCAACAACCAGGATTGGAGCCCCCGAGATTTCATCAACTGTATTAGACCAGAAGCACCATACTGTGTTTGAAGGATAGAAGACCTGTTAATGTGTACGGACATCAACTGGTTGAAGCGTTATATGGCTTCCAAAAGTCAATATCCACTCTTAACAACCAAACCACAGTCATCACTTCTCATCCAGGTCTGATTGTCAAGCATGGGTATATCAAGTGTGTGCTAAATGAAAGCACTCCAGTTTACCAATGACCATATGAAAAGGGGTGCCCAATTATTGAGTTTAAGGTAAACTTTCCTGAAAATGATTTTCTTCCTAAGGGGAAGGAAGTAGAAAAGACTGATGAAATGGATTGGATAGAATGGGTGAACTTTCATGCACCATTATAATGGAGAAGTTTACAAGGATGATGTGCATCATCCCGGATGTACATCATGAATGTACAAGGATGATGTACATCATCCCAGATGTACTTGCCCCATCCCATTCAATGGGCCCAGTGAATAGCACCCACTGCTGGCATTTTACATGCAATAGTGAATGAGTGAAGGACTGTAATCATAGTAAGCTCACTGCTTGCTATTGATTTCTACTGTAATATTCAATTAGAGTAGTAATTTAAAAGTTAAATGAAGAATAAACACAAATATAAATGTCCTGACTTTGCTCTATGTCTATGATGACTTTGGTATGCAAGATGAAGTTTTAGTACCTGTAAAAACTACTATGCTGTAAAAGCTCCACTGGTATCTGTTTAGACACATTTTG
Organism: Perognathus longimembris pacificus; assembly: GCF_023159225.1. Taxonomy (NCBI): domain Eukaryota; kingdom Metazoa; phylum Chordata; class Mammalia; order Rodentia; family Heteromyidae; genus Perognathus; species Perognathus longimembris. Next base: position 17,701,327 of record NC_063172.1, read on the forward strand.
TAAATGATTCAGCTGTGGACATGCCCAAGTTTAAACAGAAATGTTTGGTCTACTGTTAAAGTTGATACATGACCTTCCATCATTAAGCTGTGGGACTAAAACTTTGCATTGAGCTGAAAAGAAAAGTTACTTTGTAGAGACATATGGTTTGTCTAGATATTTGTACTAAGTGGACTTATTCCTTCCCCATCCCCCATACATATTCAAGAGTCAATAAAAAGTAGTAGAATGGGAAGAAGAATCCTCAATAAAAACTCTCACTTAGGAAAGTATGGAAATATTCAGCCATTCTGTGATGCATAGCAACGATACCTGTTAAGCTGTAATTGTGAGAACAGTTTGCTGTAAAAGGAGGACATAGTAAACTGTGACCTTGACTTTGCCCTCTGATCACATCTCTGTGATTCCCATCTGAAGATGCTGGATGGAGAGTATGCCCTTCTAGACAACTCATTTTCTGCTCTTGTGCACTTGAAAGCCTAATGGATTCTAAAAGGATGAGAAAACATGTAGGCCTTTGTGATCTAGGTTTGTCACTTGTTGGGATACGTAATTACTTCAAAGGCTTATTAGGCTGTCTTCTATTCTTCCAGTCAGTTTTACAAAGTGTTGTTGTTCTGGTCTTGTTTACAACCACTTACAAGAGCCTGTTGTGCATGCTGCTTTCTATCCACGTATGCCAGAGGGCATTCCATCATTAACATGAACTAGGCCAGGAGAAAGTATTTATACCATGGAAGTCGGAAAAGCACTACAAATCAGGACATGTTTTTAAACAAAGAGAAGGTTTGGTGATCAAACAGTTGCTATCTCGGCTGGCTCTGCATGAAAGCAATCAAACCTCCAAATTTCTTCTGAACAGCCTGGCCACACATGCTGATCTTCCCTCTTCCTTACTGCCTTCTAGGACAACCCAATTCTCCTCTTTCTTCAACAAGAGCAACCTTAAAGCTTTTAAGCCGGAAGCCATAACTTCATGTGATTGCTATCTGTGGGCTGTGTCCCATTAGCTGAACAATCTCAATGGGACACCTATGAGGAAAGCAATGAGTGAGTCTTATCTCCTGATGTTTCAAGAACCAAGTTGTGTTTTCCAGCCTCCCAAGCCCAAATCTCTAGAACTTGAGTATATCCACAGACCAAAGGCAAAAGAAATGCTCCATTTGTACACTTCCATTTCCTTCCATCTCTGTTTCAAAATGGCCAATTCTGGTTCAAGCTCATTTCTTTCTTCTGAAACCTTGCTAAGCACAGCAAGAACCAGTCAACAGCCACGATAGTCCACCTTTCTCTAACCATTTCACTAAAGTTAAGTGCTCGACACTCGAAAGTCACTGCAAGTGACAGTTTCACCGATTTCATTGACAAGGCATTACAAAACAATCACAAATCCTTTCACCTTCTGGCCAAAATACGCCTCTTGATTTCCTTCCACCTATGATAGATCACAAATTTTAAAGTTTTGTGACAGCAGCAACAAAATTTTGAATAGTAATTCCTGTATTAAGTAAGGTATAGATTAAGCTTGGTAACAAAGACACCAAATATATAGTGTTCTAAATAAACAGCTTATTTTTCTTAGATACTATCACAAAACTGAGCAGCCTAAAGCTGGTGCAACAGCTCTGATAACTTCAAATTGTGAACAAAACTGCTCATTATTCTCTTGCTTGCTTTCACTCAGTCATCTTTGCGTGAATTCAGTGATTGTGAGGTATGATTTTGTCTTCTTATTTTCGGTTTCATTTTCTTTTCCTCCCCTTTTTAATGTATTTTAGCTGGTGATTAGAAAGAAAATGAGCACTTGGAACTTTAGATTTGTGCCACTAATGAAAGGATATCATATCTAAGAAAGTGCATGTCTTTAAGTTTTTCTTAGTTGTTTTGTTTGTTTGTTTGTATATGATGCTAGTCCTGGGGCTTGAACTCAAGACCTAGGCACTGTCCCTGAGCTTTCTACTCAAGGCTAGCACTCTACCACTTGAACCACAGTTCCATTTCTAGCTTTATTTTTAAATTAGTTGAAGATAAACATCTCACGGATTTTCTCACCCATGCTGGCTTTTTGATCCTCAGATCTCAGCCTCCTGAGTAGTTAGAATTACAGGCGTGAGCTACAGCACAATAGAGCTGTGTCATACTATTCTCTAGGCCCTGCACTGGGAAAAGTAAAATCTAGTCCCAAATAATGCTCTTTCAATTGTATCCTCCAGTAGTATAGACATAGGATAGTACTGCATCACACCTCTGTGAATGGTATTGCTTTAGGTACATAGCAGTGACTGTGATTTCTCAGAGCTGTTTTTGTTACTCAAGAATGTCTTCTTTCCAGATGATAACTGAGAAACTAATAAAGGAAATGGTTCCATTTCTAGGTTGTTGGTTTTTGTTTGTTTGTTTTTTTCAAAAAATGCTCATTATGGCTGGGAATGTGACTTAGTGGTGGAGTGCTTGCCTAGCATACATGAAGCCCTGGGTTCGATTCCTCAGTACCACATCAACAGAAAAAGCCAAAAGTGATGTTGTGACTCAAGTGGTAGAGTGCTAGCCTTGAGCAAAAAGAAGCTCAGGGACAGTACCCAAGCCTTGAGTTTAAGCCCCAGGACTGGCAAAAAAAAAAAAAATTCCCTAAAAAAGTGCTCATTTCTTCCATGTCCTGATCACATAAAGAAGAGCATCTAGCTAAAGAATTTTTTTTTTTTTTTTTTTTTTTTTTAGTAAAGTGAGCCAAAAGTTGAATCGACACTTACACCTAAAACTCAGTGGTTCAGATTTGGTAATATGAAGACATTACACTTCAATGAAGGCTATTCAGGCTTCTAAAACAAAATGCCACACACCAAATACTTTATAAAGAAATGTTTGTAAACTGATCTGGAGGCTAGAAAGTACAAGATCAAGGTGTCAGCAGATTTTTTTTTTTTTTTTTTTTTGGCCAGTCCTGTGGCTTGGACTCAGGGCCTGAGCACTGTCCCTGGCTTCTTTTTGCTCAAGGCTAGCACTCTGCCACTTGAGTCACAGCGCCACTTCTGGCTGTTTTCGGTATATGTGGTGCTGGGGAATTGAACCCAGGGCCTCATGTATACAAGGCAGGCACTCTTGCCACTAGGCCATATTCCCAGCCCTGTCAGCAGATTTTGAGTCCGGTAGACATCAGCTTCCTGGCTCACTGAAGACATCCTCTCAGACATGTGACAGAAAAAGATAAGGAAATACCTTATGATCTCCTTTCTTTTTGTAAAATTCTGTTTATGACCTAATTGTCTCCCAAAGACCTTTGCTTAGATTACCACAGTGGTGATTCGATTTCAACATTTGGCTTTGGAGGGGAAAAAGCATGCAGATAATGGAAGGTTAAGAAATGTGATTAATAGTGGAAATCTATATCCCCAACTTAAATTTATTTTTATCAGTATACATGGTGTTTATTGATGCACTTGGTTTATGAAGGTGTGTGCTTGTTATCCATATCAATAGTGAAAGATGAAGTCCAACATTTTGAAGATTAGAGAACTCAACTTGAAGTTTAAAAGTTTTAGAGATGGGGCTGGGAATATGGCCTAGTGGTAGAGTGCTTGCCTCGAATACATGAAGCCTGGGGTTTGATTCCTCAGCACCACATATATGGAAAAAGCCAGAAGTGGTGCTGTAGCTCAAGTGGTAGAGTGCGAGCCTTGAGCAAAAAGAAGCCAGGAACAGTGCTCAGGCCCTGAGTTCAAGGCCCAGGACTGGCACAAGAAAAAAAAAAAAAGAAAAGTTTTAGAGATATTTGTCACCATGCACTAATACCAACTCAAAGTGGATCAAAGACCTAAACATCTGACCTAAAATTTTGAAATTACTACAAGAGAGGGTATGAGAAACACTAGAATTTATAGGTATAGGCAATAACTTTTTGAAAAGCATCTCAGAAACACAGCAGATAGGAGAGAAACTTGACAAATGGGATTATATCAAAATAAAAAGTTTCTACACAGCCAAGGACATTATTATTGAACTAGAAAGAAAGCCAACAGACTGGGAGACAATCTTTACCAACAATACATTTAACAAAGGCCTAATATCCAAAATATACAAGGAAATAAAGAAACTAACCCCTCTAAAAACTAATAAGGCAATACTAAATGGGAAAACAAGCTAAAGAGAGCCTTCTCAGAAGAACAGGTAAGAATGGAAAAAAAGCAAATGAGGAAATGCTCAACATCCCTGGCCACAAATGCAATTCAAAACAACTCTGAGATTCCATCTCACCATAATTAGATTGGCCAACATCATGAATTCAAACAATAACAAACTGTGGCAGGGGTTTGAACAAAGGAACTCTATTGCACTGTTGGTGCAATGTAAACTATTACAATCACTCTAGACAGCAGTCTGGAGATTCCTCAAAAAACTGAACATATATCTTCCCTACAACCCAGCTATACCACTCTTGGGCATCTACCCACTACCCAGACAACACAGGCCAGGATACCACAAAGACACTTTCACACCCATGTTCATTGATTCACAATAGCCACATTCTGAAAATAATCCAGATGCCCTACAATAGATGAGTAGTTCCAAAAAAATGTGGTATCTATACACAATGGAATTTTACACCCCCCTCAGAAAGAATAATATCCTATCATTTGCAGGGATGGATGGACCTAGAACAAATCATGTTAAATGAGGTAAGCCAAGCTGAAAGAGACAAATGGTGCATATTTTCTCTCATATGTGGAAACTAGAACTAAAATATGCTAGGACATGATACATTATACAGATCCTTGGCATTAACGCACAGTGAGACCAAAGGAGGATATTCTTAGGAGAGGAACACAAAGGTGCAAGGTCTCTGTGCATCTGGTCATATAAGATAATATTTACCAAAATGAACTAAAGAAAATAGAAACAAGATGTTTTTCTTTGTTGTTGTTTTTGCTTTCTCTTCTCTTTGTCTTGTTTGTTTATCAGTATTTGAGAGGATATGGGGGCACAGCAATGGAGGGACAAAAGGTGAACAAATGCTAGTACTACACACTGTGTTAAAAATGAACTATGCAACTTATGGATGGGAACAGGAGGGAAAAACTGGGAGAGAGCAGGGAAAGGGGTGACATTGTCCAAAAAGAAATGTACTCATTACCTGGCTTAGATAACTGTAACCCCTCTGTACATCATCTTTATAATCACAACTTTTAAAAATTGAAAAAAATTTATAAAGGTAAACTGCATCAAACCAAAGAGTATTGCTTTCTTAATTATCAGGGTCCTTAGTGGACAATCTCCAGGGAAACAAAGAGAAAATTATATGGTTGGGCAATTTGCATGAAGGAGTAAAGCCACACTAGCTTCTATTAAATCACGGTCCCTAGTCAAGTTAAAAAATCATATGGAAAAGACACTTGGTGGTTCTCCAATACTTTTATGCTTTCATTATCTCCTTTTTTCCATCTACTTTTTCATATAAGCAAAATTGGGTTTCATGAGTTTTTATTGTGTTTTAAACTTGGGCTACTGTTTAACACAGAGTAATTATGAAAATGCATTCCATCTACATTTCTAAAAGCCCATTGCTCTAGCCTGGGGGATTATTTAAGCCATGATACTGGCTTATTCCTTTATGTAAAGTAGACCCTGTCTTTACTTTTCTCTTCTGTCCATAAGTTATGACTGCTTATTGCCTTTCAAGTCTTAAAAGAAACAGCTATATAGTCAACATTCAGGGAAAGAGAATAGATTAGTGCAAATTGTTCTGAATCTCTCTTTGGCGAATGAGCCAGAGACTCACTGCATTCAAATCTCTGGTCCCTGTATTTAGACACATATTTACTGGCTGGAATGTTAACAATGAAGTGCTTTCTGGGACTCAGCTTCATTACTTTCTGTGCACTGACAAGTATTTTATTGTTGTTGCCCTGTACCTGAGTAACAACCCCTATTCCTTATTTCCCTGGTTATTTTCTTTTATAATTGAGCAAATATTTTACAAAGAGATGATGTCACCTTGAGAATATTGGGATTCTCTTTTCTATTTTCTAACCTAGGTTATCTATGACCAAATTCATTATCATTTCTATCTCTATAATTTATTGGAATTGCCAAACCAAAAACGCAACAGTCTAAAAAGCTTCTTGTGATTGTGAGAAATCGAAGTAAAAGAGAAACATCCATAAAGTATCTCACAGAAATTATAGACTTTTAGAGTTTCTTTAAAGTAGAACGTGTGTCTAATATATGGCCTCATTCTCTGCTTCTGTCTTATTTAGCTAGAAAAACTCGGAAATACCAAAAACTCCAACTCTTATCTGTAGGAAATCTGAGAAAGGAATATATACCATAAAGAGAAGACAGATGTTGAAGAGCCCTGGAATAAAAGGTAGACATTGAACTTGGGAAAAGCAGAATCCATCAATTGCATCATAACTGTGTTAAATGGTGGGTGGTCTCTCATTGTGTACATACCACATTTTCTTAATGGACATCCTGGTCACTCCTTTAACAACTGAGAACAATGCTGCACTGAACACAGTAGTATAGATATTTCTTCATCTCTTACCACAAAATGGATGAACCAGCGGACAGAACACCAAGTGAAATGATGCAGGCATAGGAAGAAAAATACTACACAAGCTCAAGTACTTGTGGAATCTAAAAAAGTCAAGTGGAAATGCAGTCTTTAGAGACTAGGGGAGAGGTGGATAAAGAAAGCTGAGATGTTCATGAACATGTACAAGATGTTAATTAGACAAAAAGAATAAGTTTAGTGACTTGTTGCACAGAATGGTGACAATAATAAATAATGATGCCATACATATTTCAAAATTGCTGAAATAGTAGATTTTAAATATTTTCACCACAGAAAGTAAGTATGCAAGATAGTAGATTTGTTAACAGTCATAACCTAATCATTCCACAATGTAAACATATCAAAATATAACTTTATACTCCCACAAACAAGCAGTTATTATTTATGGATTAAAATAAATTATTCTGAAGACATTAAAGGAGCTTTTTGGTATTGTATGCTCACTTTTTCCCTCTGATCTGAGATTATTCTGTTCCTGAAGGTTCAAATAAATTTAACTTTAACCTCAACCTGTGATCTTGACAATTTTGATCAGATCCCATTAAAAGAATCCATAGTAAGTGCAAGAGAAGTAGGGTGCAGCCAACTGTACCCCAGTAATTTGCTTTACTTCGTCACAAATTAAAATCATTCCTAAGGAATAACCTCCAGTAAGAAGATTTCATTAACAGAAAAAAAATAACAATAACTGCAGCGTGGCAAGAATTACTTAGGTGTTTTCCTGCCCATGTCTAAGTGAAAGAATAAGACACATAGCTTAGTGATAGGGAACTTCTCTGACACACGTAAGTCCCTTAGTTTGATCCCTATACCCACAGGAAATAAAAGGAATGGGGGGAAGAGAAGAGATGGAAGGAAAAAGGAAAGGTAGAGAAGAGAGGGAGGGAGAGGAGAGGGGAGGAGAAATGGGGGAGAGGAAAGGAGAAGAGAGAAGAGAGGAAGAGAGGGGAACAGAAGAAGAGGTATAAGAAGAGAGGAAGATGGGAGGATAAGGGAAGGAAAGAGAGGAGACGGGAAAAGACAAGAAGAGAAGAGGAGGAAGGGAAGGCTTTGTCAATCTCTGATCTTTCAGAGACCACATTTCTGTGCTTCCAACATCACACACATACTGTGAAAATCTTAAACAGTACCTGTGAAAGACATAATACATGGTAGGTACTAAGATGCTTGGTCATCAAAAAGTTTATTCAAAACATTTTCTGGGTCAAGATAAATGACATAAATGCCAGCTTAGCCAAGTGGGCTGTGAATATGTGTGGAGTGAACAGATGTTGAGTATATCAGACAATTCTGAGAGCATGAATAGGAGACACATACACAATGTTCTTGATATCTTATTCTGATTTCTCTGTTTTCTGTGTTCATCTTGATCCCTTAGACAAATGAGGAAATGATTCAAGTCTAATAAATGGACTATTGCATCCAGGGTCCTCATGCTACAGGGAGAGTGGTCTGAGCCTTGCTACGCTGGTGAGCTCCCTGCAAAGCATATGCTAGGCATGATATGCTAGGCATATCATGAAAGCTATCTGTCCCTTCACCAGATCTTTTTAGACACAGTCTAAAACCATGGGAGAAAAAAAGGTTCAAATTTGTTTTCACCTGCTTATCTCAGACATCACTAGGGAAGCCTGCTGACCCTGGCAAACATTATCCATTCTTCTGAGTTTTCCTATTGCTTCAACTTAATAGCAATTTTGGGTTTGGGTTCATTTGAATGCTCTGAATAGAGATAAATTAATTAATGAATCTAACAACCAAAATCAATCCTCAGAAGGTAGTAAATTTTTTGCCTCCAGTTTCTCATTCGAAAAAAAAAAAACAGATCAAAACAAGACAAACTAATGCAACTCAATTTGTCTCTTTTTAGCTTCAGGTCTCCTAAGATTGCAAAAGCCCATACCTACCCAGATCAAATTCTGTATAAATGTATTGAACTATCAACGCCCTTGCAAACTACACATACCAGAGCACATAATACCTTTAATTTATGAAAGTGCTTCTTTGAAAAGCCTCTAATAGTTTCACAAAAATTATTAATCCACAGAACAATCTTTTGAAGTTGGTAGGGAAAATAAATCACCACAGCACAGAGTAGCTTTAAAAGAAATACTTCATCATTAAAATGAAGTTCAGCAAAATGGTGCAGCAAAGGAAGGAAGGAAGGAAAGAAGGGAGGGAGGGAGGGAGGGAGGGAGGGAAGGAGGAAGGGAGGGAAACAAGAGAGTTGGGAAGGTGAGGCATAACCCAGGCAAAATTATAAAGTACAAAGAATTTAAATTCAATACTTTCCTTTTCTCTATTCTCTTCCTCTCCTTACTTACTCTATAATATGCTGTATACTCAATGTTTCCATGTCATCACCAAAATGACCTAATATAATTCACACAAAAGAGATTTCTGCAATATTTTTATTATCTTTAAGTAGTTGTACAAAGGAATTACCATTCAACAAAGCAGCTTATGAATACAGTGCATCTTGATCAATGTCACCCCTTTCAACATTCTGAGCTACACCTCCTAATCCAGCCCTTTCCTCTGTGTTCTTAATTTCTAGGTTATATATTGAATTTTTTGCCATTGAACAAAACAGTATACAATGCATGTTGATCTGTGTCATCCCTTCAACATCTTCACTCCCCCTTTGGCCCTCCCCTTCTCTTATTTTTCTCAGTTCTGTGGTATATACAGTGAATTCTTGCCTGCGTTGTCTCCATGCCTCCCCACGTTATTCTTCTACCCTTTCCTTTAGCCCCACCCTCCCCCATTGCAAGTACCCACTTGCTGGTACTTATTTTGTTGGGCTCTGACTTATTCTTTTTAAAGAATTATACCATTTGAGTGTCTTTTACACATCACATAACTCATTTGTAACGCCTACCCAGTATGTTTACTTGTAGATTTATAGGGACATGCTAACGATCAAGAATGAAGGAAACCATGCAACCTATGTTTCTCTGAGTCCGGCTTACTTCGCTTAATATAATTTTTTCCAAGTCTTTCCTTTTCCTTATGAATGGCACAGTATCATTCTTTCTGATGGATTAGTAGAATTCCATTATGTATATATACCACATTTGATTCATTCCTCTGTTGAGAGCCATCTAGGCTGATTCCATTCTTGGCTATGGTAAATAATACTGCAATGACCAGGTTTTAAAGATTGACTCTCAAAGCACTACCGGACGAAAATTGGCTACACAAGAAACTTAGAGGTCATTTTAGGTAAAACTCTTTGCTCTGTGAGAAGACATCAGTGGTTCTTTGGTTCTCACAGCAAGTTCAGCACAGAGCTGATACCTACAGCCGGCTCCTCCGCTCCTCACACGGTGCCCCCTCCAGCAGGTACGCTCACCCACTCAGGGTAAGTGACTACTCGTGAAAGCGGGGAGAGGATGATATTTTTAAAGCCACAAATAAGCTTTCCTAATGTACCTTAAAATTCAACAGCCTCAAGCAACACCTCCTTCTGAGAGCTGTTGTAAGTTTAATGAGCTATCCGTCATCATAGCACCTGGTAGATTATAGACCTTAAAACAGTTGGCACATGGGTACCAAGTAAACTGTAAAACACACAACCCAGTGCAAATGTTCATAGGTTATTTTAGAGGACATTGGAAAATCTTGAGATACTTTTTCTGCGTGACAATTCCTCACTGAACCCTGTAGAAATTTAAAGGAACTAATAACCGCCAAAGCAATTTAGAAGCCATTTTTATAAAAACTCCATTTCAGGCAGCTTTTTCTTTAATGATTGCTTTTTTTTAAAAGTTTCTGTTATATAAAAAATTCAGAGCTGATAAACAATTTACTATGTTTTTCTGAATCTCACCCAGTAAATATTTACTTGAGACATTTAAGGAAACTATTTCCACCTCACTTCTTTTAGTTGTGGAAAAATAAAATGGCCTCTCTTGTAAAATCAGAGGAGTAAACTTCCATAACCTAAATGGAGTGAGTATAGAGAAAGGTTCCCAACAATCAGAATATTACCTATGGGATCCTAAAGTCTTCAAGGGTCAGATACATGTCTCCCACTAATCTATTTTAACTGATCACCTTGTACAATGTATGTGTGCTCACTAAAGATTCATGTGAAACATTTAACAAACTGCCCAAAGTCTCTGGAGTCCTTTGCCCACAGGTAATTTCAGATGCCATTAGAGAGGGCACTCTCAAGGAGTTTGGGTTTTCAAGTTAGTCATTAGTCTTTCAGGTGCAAGGAACTGGATACCCAGATAAAAATGGCTTCTGTGACTTATGTCTGAAAACAAGACCAGACAGAAGTGGGCTGCCCCGGGTTTAGTGGGGCAACTTAATGTCATCAAGAGACTGCTTCTTTTCCTCTTTTTCTCCTCTCATCTCCAACATACCCCCTGGGTCTCCCCCTGGTCACAAGATGGTTGTCTCAGATAAAAGCTTCGCAAGCTCATGTAACAATGTCTGCCAGGAAGAAAGGAGGAGAGAGAAAAGAATACTTGCCTCCTGTGTCCTTGTGCAAGGAGAAAAAAAGAAGCGTATCTCAGAAACTGCCCAGGGAAATGGCCCTTTTTGTCTTGTTGGACAAACCTGGATTTCACAGCCACACTAGATGGCAAGAGGGACTGAGAAACACAAACCTGTCCGTCTCACTTTCTACCTCGTGTATGGGCACTCCCCATAGACGAACCCAGATGAGGAAAATGCCTGTTCCGTAGGCCATCATTAGAATCTCTAAGCACCCATTGGCTCTTTACAACAAACTCATGTGGTAGGTATGGTTATTATCATTTTTAAAATTAGCAAAGTGAACCACAAAGGTGTTACATAGGACAGTGAGAAGATGAAGGAATCAAGGTTCCAACTTTATGGTCTGGGAACAGGGCTTCAGGGGGAATGGCTATCAGCCAGTGGCGTTCCCACTGCAGGCCTCAGTGATGCTCGTCCTCCCCACCCCAACTGCAGTCATGGTATGTGAGAAGACAAAGGGATATCCAAGAGTGATGAGAGTTTCTTCCCATCCTCATCAAGGCTGCAACCACTGGGACCATGACAGGGCAGAGGTTGGAACTGAGCAGGGGAGTCCACATCCTGATTGCAGCCCATCTGTGCCAATTGAGTCTAGCCACCAGCAGACAGAACCCAAAAGAAAACAGAGGCTTCTGAATCAGAGGAATGCTTTAGGAGACAGTTCTACTTTCCCTCTCATTTTCAAATGAGAAAAAAATAGACAAAGTCGAAATTTGTCCAGGCACATCCATGTAGTTTATACAGAATATGAAACAAAAAAACTACTTTATTTCAGCTAGACACAAATAATAACTTTCATCTGAGGCAACCATCTTGTGAGCAGGATGGGAGACACCGGTATGTTGGAAATGAGAGGAGAGAAAGAGGAAAAGCAGCAGTCTCCTGATGACATCATTAAGTTGCCACACTACCCTGGACTGCCCACTTCTGTCTAGTCTTGTTTTGAGAGGCCAGTCACCAAAGCCATTTTTATCTTAGTATTCAGTTCCTTCTGTGATTCCTATAAAAACCAAGTCACAGTTATTACATGCTTGTTTAATCAAAGTTGTTGTTATACCGAGTTTACTTATTTGTGGGTAAGTCTCTCCTTCACATCTTGGATATAAATCTCGGCAGCTCCACTTGCTCTTTGAGTGACCCATGATAAGTTGCTTCACATCCCCATTTCTTACTCTCTTCTTCTCTAAATTAGAAAATGCAACAGCACTGACTTCACAGCGCTAGAGGTCCATTCTGTTTCATTATGCATAGTGCTGCACTCCAGGCAGATTCTGGGGTTAATAGGGGACAGTTATTATTTATGTCTCCAAGATAATCGTGTTCTATGTTTGATAAATCAGCTTATCAATCAACCAAAAAGATTCAGTCAATACGGTAAAGAGGAGTTAAGCATTCAAAAGAGATAAAGATGAAATATAGAAAGAGACAAAGGGAAAGTTTCCATCCAAATGGGTGGTAAGGTGCTGTAAAACTGGATGGATGGGCAAAAGAAATACACAGGAGTAGAGGAGACTTTACCACTGTCTCACTCACCAATCCAGCTTCAGGGCTCTTAAACTTGAAAATATCTATGTTTAAGTGAGACCAGTGTTATATTCATACTTCATTCTTAGTATTTAAGGAATTTAATATTCAAGGAATTTAGAGTTTATAGCTGGAAAGTGCCACAAAGTACCAAGTACTAGGTACTTAGTACCAAGTACAAAGACTAAGTACCAAGGTCAAATGTCTCCACAAACAAGTTCTAGGCCCCTACAAATCATTGTAAGGATTAATCTGATGCAAGCAGAATCCTTGATGAATATCTAGTGTGAAGCTGTAAGTTCAAACCATAATACCACAAAAAATAAAACAAAAGACTAGGGGCTGGGAAATATGGCCTAGTGGCAGGAGGGCTTGCCTCATATACATGAAGCCCTAGGTTCGATTCCTCAGCACCATATATATAGAAAAGGCCAGAAGTGGAGCTGTGGCTCAAGTTGGCAGAGTGCTAGCTTTCAGCAAAAAGAAACCAGGGACAGTGCTCAGGCCCTGAGTTCAAGCCCAGGGATTGGCAAAAATAAAAATAAAAGAGTATTACAGGTGTAGTGGCTGGCATGATTCCTATTTGCATTAGTATCATTACCTTCCACACATGTCTCCTGGGTCCAGCAGAGAAAGATGACAGAACTGTGGCTCCTAAAAACAGAAAAAGTGGTTCTCCTAAAGCTCAGCATTCGTCAGTGCCCAGGAGCAGCACCTGACATGCTGCTTTAAGAGGCAGCCACCCACTCAGAGTCCCTAAGCTCCCTACTTTACCTGGGTGATGCAAGTAGGCAGGGTGGCCCAGCACCAGCTCTACATGTAGACACATTTCTCGGTCTATCCCATTTTCATTAATAACAAGGGCAAAGAGGCAGTAGCTGCAGCAGCAAGGAAGCCCAGAGAGGAAGCAGCTGGTATGGGAAGGCCTTGTGCCAAGCCCCTTCCCAGAGGGTCTCCACCACTGATTACAGCAGTAAATAAAGAGAGCCAGTGACGGGGGGGTGGGGGGTGCAGGGAGGTGGCGCACTGGATCCTGCCAAGAAGGGACATGGGAGGTAGAGATTCTTGTAATTACACTGGGGCAGGCTCATGAGGTTATGCCCCTGGACTCTGGTTCCTGCAGTAGCTCCTGTTTCAGCAGGAGCTTGGCAAGCCAGACCAAATGTGACTCATCACGGCCACCTGTAAAAGAACTCAGTGCCCAACAACCTGTACAGAGCGGCTAATTGTCATCATTCACCTGGCACCTCTTCCTGGGTAGGTGCTACGCCAGTGCCATCCAGAGAAAGTCCATTTCCTGCTCACCTTGTTTTTAGCCTCCATAATTAATGCAGCAAAGAGTTGTGTCATTTGAAAAACACAAGCACCCTATTTTCCTCACAAACCCTTTTTGAGTGTCTCTTCCTTTGGCCCTCTCATTCTCTTTTGTGACAAACATCTTCCTTTCTCTGGCTCATTTAGTGACTACTTTGCTGATGCATAATTTGGGTTGCAATTATTTTCTCATTTTCTCCTCCAGCTGGCACTAGTCTTGGTTGCTTCCATCTTGTACATCTTTAAAATGTCACACTGTTGCCCTAGCTTATTTTAAAACCCTGGAAAGAGGGAAATGGTAACCAATGTCAGTGCCTTCTCAAGTCTATAAAAGGCTTCACTGCTGGATGCCTGTGTGCTAGCTAGCTCTGACAGGGTGAAAGCCAGCAAGCCAGCAATGCACAGCTGGGCTCTGCTTCAAAGAAAAAAGTGAAAGACACCATTTCTCTCTCTCTCTCTCTCTCTCTCTCTCACACACACACACACACACACACACACACACACGTACGTAAGCTGGATGCCAGTGACTCATGCCTGTTGCCCTAGCTACTCAAGAAGCTAAGATCTGAAGATTGTAGTTCAAAGCTAGCCTGGGCAGAAAAGTCCTTGAGGCTCTTATTCCAAAAAGCCGGAAAGGGAACAGTGGTTCAAGTGATAGAGTTGCAGCTTTGCAGAAAAAAAAAAAGAAAGAAAGAAAGAAAAGGAAGAAAAGCCAAGTGAGAGCTCAAAGCCCTGAGTTCAAGCCCCAATACCAGCACAAAAAGGGGAGGGGGAAGAGAGGAGATATACTGGATCAGCAACAGAGCATGACCAGTTAGAAAGGACAGTGTCCCCTGCAGCAGGCTCTCACTGTATTTTGACATTACACAGCTACAGTGACAGGCCACCTCCCCCGACTATGACTTCCATGAATGAGATACTTTAGAGACAGGAGTTGGTATTCGGTTTCTGTATCTGTGCCCTCCTAAAAGATACAGTGACCTAAAGCTCATTTCTGAAAGAAGACAAATTTTAAAAAAAACAAAAAACTTTGCAATCAAATAATGGATTTTTTTTTTCTGAAAATGGAACACCAATGCATCCATTTTCAGACATTCTCTTTTATGTTTTCAGTCTTTTTATATCCAATATAATACATTGTCAGTATAATAAATTTCTTAAGTGACTACTAACCAATAATACTAATATGTGCTTTCTACACACAAACTCACAATCATTTATAAATGACAACGTTTAAAATGCACTTGAGACTAACTTCCCCAACATGTAACTAGACACTTTGGTTAAAAAAAAAAAAAGAAGAAAAGAAAGAATAAAGCAGATCTCAAGGAACTCTACTAACCCCTTCCTCAAAAGTTTTATGAAAGTATAAAGAAGAAACAAATAGATTTATTTTACAAATATGATTATGATATCATTCTTTTTTTTTTTTTTTTTTTTTTTGGCCAGTCCTGGGGCTTGGACTCAGGGCCTGAGCACTGTCCCTGGCTTCTTCCCGCTCAAGGCTAGCACTCTGCCACTTGAGCCACAGCGCCGCTTCTGGCCGTTTTCTGTATATGTGGTGCTGGGGAATCGAACCTAGGGCCTCGTGTATCCGAGGCAGGCACTCTTGCCACTAGGCTATATCCCCAGCCCGATATCATTCTTAAATTATATTTGCAGGTCAAAAGGTCCTATTTGGAGAGTGTGGAGGAATCTAGTGATAAAAAAAATCAGGGTAGTAAGCCGAGAGTGGTGGTCTTGTAATCATATGTACTTGGGAAGTGGAGATTGGGAAGAATATAGTTTGAAGACAGCCTCAGCAAAAAGCTCATGGAGACCATCTCAACCAATAAGAAGCTGGTTGTAATTCATTCATGCCTGTCATCCCAGCTACATGGAAAACCTTAACAGGAGGATGGCTGTCCAGTCCAAAAGTAAAAACCTATTAAAAACTTAACAAAAGCAAAAAGGGCTGGAGGCATGGCTTAAGTGGTAGAATGCCTGCATAGCAAATGCAAGACCCCCAATACTACCAAAAAATAGAGAGCAGAATGCGGTCTTCTGCTCATCAGACAATGTCATCAAAGTTGAACATAGCACTACCTCATTCTCACAGAGGGGGAAAAAAGGTCCAAAAAGGACAGAAAAGTTAAGGACAATTTATGTTTTCTTTTTCTTCCTCTTTTCCTTCTTAAAAATGTTTTGTTCCTTTCTTTTAGTTTTTTTGTATTGCTGCTAGGGACTGAGTTCCATGCCTTGAACCTGCTAAATCCACTCTCTATCATAATCTACATTTCACCCAAGCATTTATTTCAAAAAGAAAGAGACAATGTCCTTCCTGTTGTCTATTGCTGTCTAATTTTTAATATTTCATTGTTACAATTTTTATTTTATAAATAATAGCCATTACAAATATCCATCTCATAGGCGACTATTTTATTCACTTGTTTTTGTATTAAAATGACAGCACTTTTAGGGTTTAGTTAAGACAATAAAGAACTATTTTAACTTCTAATAGCTAGAAAAGGGAATTGTATTAGTTAAGAATCTTTCAGATTCAAGGCATGAAACTTCAACTTCAATCAGCTGAGGCAAAGGAGGATTTTTGTGAGAATGATGGAATAGTTTATATATCTAATCAACAAAGCCTAGGGTTTACACAGCTTAATCACAAAGAGAAGAAAGTCGATACCCTCCCTCCCACTGTTCCCTTCAATGGTTCAGACCCTTTCTTAGAGATTTTCTTTCTTTGAGATTTCTCATTTTATGGCCACGTCCTGAGGACAAATCACCTCAAGGGCACAATTGGAACCCAGGATCCAGGTAAGGATAATTCTCAATAAAAGGAAAAGAAACATTAAACAGGCTAGTGACACGACAGTACAAGAATAAATAATTAGGGAACACAAAGGCAAGCCCAGATCCGAAAGCTCAGCAATATCAAAGAAGGAAGATAGCCTAACATTGAATACTAGAAGTTGGTATTAAGGCACTCCTGATGCTTTCTTTAAAAATTCTTGTAAAAAGGTAGCAAAACCAAAGAATAAATATTGTAATGATAACATAATATTTTTTTCTTTTCCCTTTCTTAGATGATTTTCTCTTATTGTCTACGCTTTTGGTCTACAAAATGCCCTTCAGTTTTCATGCAAAGTATCCATAATGTTGGTGTTAGAATTGTTTTGGAGTTAGTAATATTTTATTTTTAGGGTTTAGAATTGGTCCAGAGATTTCAATGTTATGTTTAGGATTCAGATTCCAAGTCTCCATGCTCCAGATTCTCAGGATCATCTTTAGGGCCTTGAGGTTCTGCGGGAGTCTCCAGCTCATGTTCCTCTTGCAACTGTAACATTTTCACGTTTAACTCCAATAACGTTCTGGTCAGCTGATGGCTCTGAAAACGCATATCCAGCTAAATGTTTGGAAAAAAATAAGGATTTTGATTAGTTTGAGATACCAATAAAAAAAGAAGCCTACTTTCTGACTGCACAGGGGAAAGAAGAACAGGAAACTAAGATATCAAGAAAGATGTGTTTCTCCTCCTATTCTCTCATTCTGAATGTGTGGCCTGGCTATAAAACTGACTCTTCTATATGACAAGGTAAAATCCAGATATATGAATTGCTTTGGAAATGGCCTTGAAATGAAAACAAAACTAGCTGATGCACAAAGCTGTCCATAAGAAAAATACCTGGGCACTAAAGGCTGTTTTCAAGCAATGGCATGTGAGCTATGGTGAAATCATTTATCTTTATGAGTTTTCCCAGCCACGGGGTAACTGCCCGAGGCCACCTGAATGCTCAAAATCGGAGACCATTTACTTGATTACTTGTCATTTCAAGTTTTCAGGATAAAAATGCCTCCCCACTGAACAAAACCGTTTAATGACACCTTCGAGGCACATGTATAGTTGTGTGTACTTATATAATCAAATACTTTTCACTCTAGGATACAATCTGTTATATAGCAAGGCTGATTTATACTCTCCTTTCAGAGGAGTTTATGATGGTCCTCAGGTGTTAAAAAAAATTAATATATCTCTAGGGAAGATTACCTAGGAGGAAATCTCACAAAACTTAGTCTAATATAATCTTTGTATTATCACCTAAAACTAATGATCAGCTATTTGCAAACTTCTTCAATTGGGGTTTTGTTTGATGTACATCAAAGGAAACTTGTTCTCTCCTTGTAAACTTCTTTACCAATTCCTGTCACTAGGACATTATATTAGGATAAGCAATACTATGTTGGTTGTCCCTTCTCATTTTGTAAAATACATCTTTTTCATTTTCCTTTATCATGATTTTTGTTGTGGTTTGGTTTTAGCAAAGTATAGGACAGGCACATATCCAGCAAACAAACAGAAATGGTAATCTCACCCCATGACCACCAAAAGCCACTGCACCTTATCTACAAGAAGATTTCATTCTGTAATGAATCCCCAAGGTTCTTGCCCTGACCTGAGTTTCCAGCTTCTATTCTTGACATTTTCGCCCAGGCCATGTCCCACTACAGGTGGTCAGGCCCCTTGTAAGTCCTTGAGGAAATGCTAAGACACCTTTGGTCATTTCTCTTTCCATTGCC
Organism: Perognathus longimembris pacificus; assembly: GCF_023159225.1. Classification (NCBI taxonomy): domain Eukaryota; kingdom Metazoa; phylum Chordata; class Mammalia; order Rodentia; family Heteromyidae; genus Perognathus; species Perognathus longimembris. Next base: position 17,719,811 of record NC_063172.1, read on the forward strand.
CTTGTCGGCACTTCAACAATATTCTGTGCACACATCTCTCATAACACAGACTAGACTAGAATGACACTGCTGAGAGCAGAGTTTGTTACTTGTTTCTGATTATATCCCCAACTATGAGTGCACACATGAAAGAGTCTCTATGTTCACTAAAAGCCTGGGTGAATGAAAGGATAAATGAATGAATAAAAGAATGTATGTCTATCCTCTACTTTCCCGCTAAGAACCAAGAAGTAAAACTGTCAATAATGATTTAGCATCATTTAGATAAAGTATGTGTAATTCACACTTATTTAGGAAATTTAAACACCAATGCTCTTAAACTTCACTTTCATTGTGGATCTCTATGAGAATCTAGAGAAAGCTATGAACTCTTTCTGAGGAAAACAAAATGCATGTTATGCACATAAAACCTTTTTCAATTTCAGGCTTTAGAATTCCTGAAGTCCACTCAGAGACCCCAGAAACCAATATGTTCCACTCAGAATACTTGTGCAAACAGAAAATGGTGTAAATAACAAAGTGACTGAATTAATTGGGCTTGTTCCTCATTATTCTTTCCATAAATCCCATCCTGACATACAGTACACACACACACACACACACACACACACACACACACACGGATGTTCTACAGAAATCAAGCTTATAGTACAGTATCTACTTCTAGATGTGATGATATTGAGCCAAAATATTCACTCTTGCCTCTTCCTTATAACCAATCAGCCACTGTTATGATCAATGACCATAACTCAGGAGCATCCATTCATCTCTCTCTCCCTCCCTCTCTCTCTCTCTCTCTCTTTCTCTCTCTCTCCATATATATATACACACACATATACACTTGTGACACAATCTTCAAATTCAATAATAATTTCGCCTAATAGCAATGAATAGTACTTACAGTTGAGACACTACTCATAATACCATCTCATATTCTTACAGCAATTCTATGAGTATTATCTCCAGGTAAATAATCTTACATTGATACTTAGTTCTTTAAGTCATTGGTGTTAGCTAATGCTGGGGTTCAAACCCTCTTCTGGTTTATTCTCTATCTTCTCCTAGTCCCCAATACCTTCCTTATGTAAAATCCCTAGCTGTAGAGTGACTTGCTATAATATCAAGTTTCAGGGATGTCTCCAATATGGTCTCCTTGTTGCGTTTAAATAGAAATGACCTGGGTTGCAGGGAGGGATGGGGACACATTGTGGGTCAGTAGTACAGAGAGATGCCTGAACCAGCTTGGCATCCTGTTCACAGGCCTGGTGTCTAAGAAGATGGTTTCCTTGTTTAACTACTTAAGATTCCCTGTCTAAACTCTGGGTGGCAATAGGGTAGTGTTCAGTGCCAAAGAGAACTTTTCATGTCAATTCTCCATTACCCAGGTTCATAAGCAGCACCGCTTTAAAGCCTCAATTGCTTCTATTTGTCTTGTTTTTTTTTCAAATAGCCTAATTTATAAAGTCTTTTTAATTGAAAAGGGTCATCTAAAATGCCCATGTATGTTCCCCCCTGTTTCAGTCTTAACTAACCTTCCTAATGTTCAAAGGCTAAAATTTTACACAAGACCTTACTGTGTAAATACGGCATTTAGATAAGGTAAAAGAAAACAGGTTTATGAATAAGAGTAAGATGTTCAACATCAAGAATCCTAAAACTTGGCGAACTCACTCCATGAACTCCAGGAGAGAGTTCATTTCATTACAGTTTCCTCCTGCACCCCCAACACACAGAATTTTCTACAGGAAACTTTCTGGGCAGTAGGAAAGCATAGAAACGAGTTGGGGAAGGACTGCGGGGGGAGGGCGGTCCTGGAGGTGTCACTGGTGGGCCCCCCAAGGACCGCTTCCCTCTCAGGTTGTTGATGGCATGGTGGTGGCGTCCTCCCGGTGCCATCGAGTCAGGATTGAGAGCTGGCGCCCAGGGACGATCGGAGGCCAGGGACCGTCTCCCCTGCCCCCGGGAGCAACTCCTGTCCGCCTCCCCCAAGTCCTAAGGTGGGCTACGCCATTCTAAAACTGGAGCGGAGGACTCCCGCCCCCTCCCCCGCCGCCGCCCAGAGTGCCGCGAGGCCCCCGTCGCAGCGCCCGCGCGCTCACCAGCTCCGCGCGCAGCTTGGCCAAAGCGCACTGCACGCGCGCCCCGCTCCCCTCTTCCCGCGCCCGGCTCCGCTCTTCCCGCGCCGCCGCTGCCGCCGCCGCCGCCGCCGCCGACGCCTCCCGCGCGCGCCGGGAAGCCCCGCTCGCCACCGCCCGCTGGAAAGCGCGCACCAGCCGCCGCCCCAGGTCCTCCAGCCGCCCGCTGGCTGGGGGGTTCGGATCCTGCACGTGGGTGCTCAGGTCACCCCCGAAGTTGTCACTCGACGTCGGAGGAGAGGCTGGAGACCACAGGCCAGCTCGACCCGGGACTCCGAGGAGCCGCCGGGTGCTGCGCTGTCTGGACGGACCCAGGTCCCCCAGGCCCATGGCGGAGACGCAGCGCCGCCCCTCCAGCCTCCGGTAGCGATTCGCCTGCAACTTCGAGCCGTCGGGATTGAGTTGCGATGGGCAACTCCAGCGCGAGGAGGGACTGTGGATGGGACGCTGTGAGTGCGCAGCCACTCTCGGCGACTTGGCTCCCAACCCCTCTAATAACAGCGGAGCTAGAAGGCGGTTCCCACCAGCAGGGGTTTCCTCGAGGTCATTTTTCTCTTGCTCTTTGGAGTGGAGACTAAGGAAGGAGGCGTGAGCAGTCTAATAAGTAGGTGAGGTTGAGATGCAGGCAGAAGGCTTAGAACCAATGGTGAAACATGGTGACACGAAGCCTACCAGGTTTTGGGGTTTGTTTTTTTCTTGTTTGGTTACTGAATACTCAGCCATTAAACTATTTCTGACTTAACTGTCTAGGATCTCTTTCCTCTCCTCAGGAATTGTTTCTCAATGAAGAGAGAAGACATTGAATTGTATTTCTTCATTTCTTTTCTTCCTTCCTTTCTATCTTTTCTTGGAATGATTTTATCTTTAAGTAGTTGCACAAAGGAGTTGCCCTTCGACAAAGCAGTTTATGAATACACCGCATCTCGATCAATGTTGTCCCTTCCAACATTTTCACTCACTTCTCCTAGCCCACCCCTTCCCTTGCTTTTCTTAATTTTTAGGTTATGTATTGATTCTTTGCCATTTAGCAAAGCAGTTTGTGTATACAATGCATCTTGATCTGTGGCATTCCTTCAACATCTTCACCTCACTTGCACCCACCCCTTCCCTTATTTTTCTCAACTCTGTGGTATATACAATGAAGTCTTGCCTGCATTCTCCCTTCTGCTACCCTTTTCCCCTTGGCCCTTACTTGGCTGTGAATGTGTGAATAGTCTTTCTAATGGGCTATTCCAGGCCAGTCTCTCCTGCTGGGATTCTGAAACTCACTGCTCCCTCCTGCATTTGGCTCCTTGCTGCCATGACCACACTGATGAAGAAGATGAAATAAAAATCAAAACATCCCTTACTCCAAAGTGTGCAGTTTCATAAAGCCCAATTCAGTGTAATCACATCTCAACATTATGTATGTCCTCTATCCATGAACATATGCTACTGTGTATTTGTGAGCCCACAGGAAATTTCTTTAAAGAAAGGAACAATCAAAACTAGTCAAAGTGATTTCCAAGACAGAAATGTTCAGGCAATTCTCAGACCTCATTCATTCATTCAGTAAACATGAACACGCTAACCGTAGTGTTCCAGGGTCCTTAGTAAGTGCAAAAGGCAAAAAAGGCTAGGTGACTTTCTTTTCCCCTTGTTTTCTTCTTTCTTTTGTTCCTTTTTTATCTTTTGTCTTCCCTTTCTTTTTATTTCCTTCCTTCCTTTCTTTGTTTTTGGCAGCACTGTTGGATTCAGGGCTTTGCTAGCTAGGCATTCTACCACTTGAGCCATGCATTCATGCCAAATGCCAGTTTTTATTAGTACTTACTATATGCCATTCATTCATACATATACATATATTAACTCATATACTCTTCACAACAGCCCTGTGAAGCAGGTACTGACACTTTCTGTATTTTCCTTAATGAGGAAGTTAATTTGAGGCGTTAATATGCCTGTTAGTTATTCTGGAGCTGCATGGCAGTCCCCCTGGGAATTTGTACCCAGGGGGCCTGACATGTATCCAAACCGCTGGACTGCATACTTGCTCCTGAACAGAAAGAGGTTTTCTCTTCTTTGGCGGAAGAGTAGGAGGTAGGGCTCCTGGTGCTTAGGAAATTCAATTCTGTTGAAATGACTTCTGTCTCCATTGGGTAAGAAAGTCACAAGTTGCCAGGCCTCTGTCAATTGCAACACCTCACAATGGTTTACAATCTAAACCCCATGCTTACCTGTCACTGTGTATAGTCTCAAAGTGTCTAGACACATTGGAGCATGGGTTCTCTTGGTGGACATAGAAAATCCATATAGTCCACCACTCAGCAATAGACCATAAAGTTAACATTTGGGGAGGAGGGGCGGTTTGGTGGTTGGCTGATGGGGCTTGAAAATCAGCCCTCCTCAAGGAACAGTGTAAGTGTTTAAAATGATTTTTCTGCCATGACTTTTCACTTGTGTTTCCAGATCATTTACTTCAACAAGAATTTCTGTGAAATTCAATTTAGTTCAACAACAACAACAAAAAATGGTTGCTGTGTGATGTGGAATGTTGTACCATGTGAAGGAAATACAAAGATGAATGAGACATAGATTTTTGCCTCCAGAAGCTTAGATTTAGGGAAGCAATTTGTTCATTCATTCAACAGTGTTTACCTCATGTCTCATTATGTACCAGTTATTACTCACCATCCTGAGGCTACAGGGTAAACCAAAGACACAAAACTGTGCTCTAAAATAGACTGGTTTGTATGCCTTTGGGCAGCACATATACTAAACTAGACTGGTTTTACCACAAATAAATGCCCTTCCTGCCATGGACTGATTTTTCAGCTAAAGTTAACTTTGACTTTTATGATATTATTTTTCTTTTACATGAGCAAAGTGGATTGAAAATTAGAGAGTTAGGAATTAATACATATATGCATTCAAAGTAAGAAATACACTAGATATCTATTGCTGCACAACAAATTATTCTCAGTTTGATTTAAAAACAATATTAATTATCCTTGTGATTTCTGTGGTTTCCCAAAATGTTACATGTATGTATTCTATATTTATAAATATTATATATTTGTATATTTATATATTCTATATTTATAAACATGTATATATGTTTGGGAAACCACAAAAATACAAGGATAATTTATATGTACAATATGATTTGTGATATGATTTGTATATATTCATGTATTTTATTTATATACATGTGGGCACTTGGCATTTCTTTCTTTAATTTAATTGTCAAGGTGATATACAGAGGGATTACAGTTACATATGTAAGGTAAAGAGTACTTTTCTTGTCATACTTGTTACCTTCTCCTTCATTGTTCTCCCACCTTCCATCCCTCCTAATCCCCCACCCCCAGTTGTACAGTGAATTTCCAACATATTGTCTTATGAGTATCACTGTTGCATTGGTTCACGCTTTATCCTTTGTCTGACCATTTTGATGTTGCCCCTTCCTTACCTAATTCAGATAAACATATATACAGTACCCAGGGTACCAAAATCAAATAGAGCAGCAACATATATATATATTCATATTTTTATTTATATATACATGTAGGTATTTCACATTTCTTATATTCTTCATTTCTGCCTGAAATCTATATTGTGTTTCTATTCATTTGAGGACAGTGTCTCACTGTGTAGCTCA